>NC_064927.1:146127024-146750774 GCF_023897955.1 Schistocerca gregaria
TTAGTTTGGGAAATGGATGTGAGGTATGGTATTTGCTGTTTTTGATTGTGGTCACACCACTGTTATTATGTCTGTGCTTTGAAGTCATCTTTTCTCTGGAGGCAATAAACCATAAGCACAAGCATACCAATCTCTTTACAGTGTCTTCCTTGTGCTTAGAGTAACACATCATTCACAGAACCTGAACCTCTTTCACTGTAATATATGGGAGCCATTTTGACAGTGTATTTTTTCTATATATTCGCTCTTAGAGCATTTATGATGGGTAGCGACTTTTCATTTTCCTCAAGAGGGCTTTCAGTTCCATTGCTTATATGTCCTCTTCAGGCTTATTGGACAAGCCACAGTCTTATGGTATTTGGAACTATCTTTTTCATTTTATGGTTTTTCACTAAAACATCAACAGGAGATGTCGTGGTATAATGCTCCCTTTCAGAATACAAAGGTATGTAACAGGCGATTTTATTTGTATGTGGATACGAGTATAGGTGAATAAACGCTGATAGAGAAGATAATAGGCAAAAATTTATATATGCAGTTTTGTTCAGAATTTGGATTTGACAATTATCATCCGAAACTACGTTACGCTATACTCTTCAAAGAGTTGGACTGGTCGAAGTAGCATCCATATTTGTATATTTTAAATGAATTTTTGAAAGATGGCCAGCTTCTGTCAGTGGTAAGAACCATGCTGGACACTCTGCTGCATGTTTTGGGAATTTGGTGAATATAATATTATAGTCCGCTGCAGAGTGAAAATTTCATTCTGGAAACATCCCCCAGGCTGTGGCTAAGCAATGTCTCTGCAATATCCTTTCTTCCAGTAGTGCTAGTCTGGCAAGTTTCGCAGGAGAACTTCTGTGGAGTTTGGAAGGTAGGAGACGAGGTACTGGCGGAAGTAAAATTGTGAGGACGGGTCGTGACTCGTGCTTGGGTAGCTCAGTTGGTAGAGCACTTGGCCGCGGCAGGCAAGGGTCCCGAGTTCGAGTCTCGGTACGGCACACAGTTTTAATTTTCCAGGAAGTTTCATTAGTGTGCATTGCATTATTGTTGTTAGTGTGAAATGGTGATGTTTCAGTAAGAAACCTTTCATGCTTTTGAGATCAATTGTCAGTGCCACTTCTGCTTTTTGAATGTGAAATTGGGATAACATCTCACCTCTTGTCTCTTAGTTCATACCGTAAACCAAATTTAATGGAAATGTGTTATGTTACTATTAACATTTGGGCATTGATATTATATTTGTTCTGGGTTGCGGAATTTTTAAGTTGTTTCTTTCTGATAACTTACATAAGGTGACATCATGATGCTTTCTGACAACGCAGATGAATGCAGTCGCATGAAATCTTTATTTAATTCTAAATTCTTAAATTGAGTGTAAATACTAAATATTTTACTAGCAACCTGATCCAGCTTTGCACACACAGCACTAAGTATCTATGGCCACTTGACGTGTATAATATTTAGTGATGTACACAAACCTTCTTCAGGAATCAGTCTATTTGTGAATACTGTTTAAAAATCCCTACAGTAGTTCCTGAGATTAGCCATGACATACAGAAGGAAAAAACTCAGTTGGACACTTTAATAGATCATGTAAATATGTCTATGGCTTGAACTCTTTTTTTTTTTTTTTTTTTTTTTTTTTTTATTATTATTATTACCAGATATTCATGAATCACACGACAGTTATTTGTCGGTAGAGATAATAAAATGGAAGTATAGAGTGGTCACAATAAAACTGTCTCGCATTATCAATCTGTTTCAACCTTGACATGACTTCATGAGGTGTTTGACGAGAGGATAATCAGAAAAGACAGTAATATCTTCTGGCCACCATAATTACCAGATACTTATACTACTGAATTTTCTCTGTGGAACAAGTTAAAGGGTCAGCTGTATTCAGACAGTGCCCACACAATGGAAAAGTTATAGCAGATCATTAAATATTCAATTTCTACCAGCCCTCAGGCAGAACTGCTTCATGTATTAAACCAGTTAATTAACTAGGGAAGCTTGTTTCATGTAAGACTTTCCTAAACATTTTTCATGTGAATCTTACTATTTTAGTGCAGCAGTATAAAATTGGCGCAGTCTTTATTTTTGGCATTCTTACCATACATTATATCTATTTTTATTGTAGACTATGCAGAAACTGAATATTCAAAATTTGAAGGCTAAGAAAACCAGTGATTTGTTTAACTTATGAAAAATATCAAACAGTAGAAAATTTAGGATGGAATATGACAATATTATGAAAAGAAAAGTTGCTACTTACCATATAGTGGAGATGCTGAGTTGCGGATAAACACAACAAAGACTCTCAGAAAGTAAGAAATTACACACACACACACACACACGCGCGCGCGCTTGCACATGTGCAGGTTTGTGTGGGTGTGGGTGTGGGTAGTTACTGACAAAGGCTGTGGCCACAAGCTATATGAGAGTGTCTTTTAATCGTGCCTGTCTTCAACACGACATGTCTTCTTTATGTTAAGTAGCAATCTGTCTTTTCCTACATTGTTAATATGTTTGGATTTATGAAGAGTGGAGTACAGTAAGAATAGTATTTTAGTGGGCAGACATTTACTTCCGTACCACAAAGCAAGTATAGAAATATTTCTAAATGCACTGCTTATATTCATTCCTGGTCTACCATAGAGTATTATAAACAGTTTTAAGACTCTTTCTTATGTCTTCACGATAAAGGATGACAGCCAAAACAGTTGCAGGATAAAAATTTATTAAAATTCTTGACCGAGGTTTCAGTATATATAAAAATACCCTCATCAGAAGTAAAAAATCCTGAACAGGAAGACACTTTCATTAGCAAAACCTTAGCATCGTAAATGAGAAACACTAGAGTTTAAGTAACAGTGAAATTTCCAAAGTAATACAGGCACGAAATCTTTTAGTTACTTACTAAAATTACATCATGCAATGGAGATTTGCTAATGGAAGTGTCTTCCTGTTCAGGATTTTTTACTTCTGATGAAGGTATATTTATATATACCGAAACCTCGGTCAAGAATTTTAATAAATTTTTATCCTGCAACTATTTTAGCTGTCATCCTTTATCATGAAGAATTTCAACAGTTGCTGTTCCAGTCATGTTTAAAATCTTGAAATCTTTGTTATATGTTTAATACCAAATTAGGTCTGCATATGTGTGGCAATAAATCTTCAGTATTTGTGTGTGTGACTTTATTTCCCAAACAATTGAAAATCCAAGATGGAGTGTGACTATTTTTTTCTTTTTTTATTCAGTTCTCACGCTTTGTAAGGCCTCAAGACATTCCAAAAACCTTTGTGGAACGCCATGTGCCGTTAAAGGGGCGAGTCTTAGGGGTAGAACTAGGTGGTCCAGCTACACCACCATTGCTAATGGTGGATCATCAACCAATTATATCCCTTACACGGCAGTCGTCATCTTGTCTACCTGTACATATTGCTGGTGTCGACATTTCTGGCAATGGAATTTCTTGGATGCAGTCTGTACTGGTTGGAGATCAAGTGAAGTTCACACCACTGAAAGTTAATCCAAGCAGTGTTAGCTGCATAGTGAAAGCTTCGGTAAGTCAAAATAAGAATTTCATAATTATTTATAGTATACTGAGAAAGTTGGACTTTGTTTCCTCGTAAACATTTAGTGTGAATAAACCTCATATGTGTATGAACGTCATCTGTAAATGATTCCAAAGTCAGACAATTGAGTTCTAACAGTACACAACTAATGACAGTTGACAACTGATGACAGGGCAGGAGTATAATGATGCACTATTGTGACAGAGTGAAGTGTCGTAGGATATTCTTTCCTGTGAATTAGTTTGTTGCACCACTAATTTATTATTGATACCAGAAATACTAACAACTTCATTTTAAAAGTAAGAAAGAGATCTCATTGATTAAAATCCTAGTTGAAGTGGATTCAGGTCCTTATTTGACCATCCAGATCTGTTTTTCCCATTGCCTAAATCACTACTGGTGAACCGGTTGGTGATTCCTAAGACAAGGCAGGCATTATACTGATTGTTGCACTCAAGGAATGCTTCAGTATTGGCTTGCTGTTCAGATTGACTAAATTAATGGGTCAGATGCTGCTGTTTACAATTTCTTAGGTGCTTTTTTTACTTCAGTATTTTACACAACTATTGGTTGCATGTTATCTAATTGACTATTACGATGATTTGCTGTGCCCCTCGACAACAAAGGGATCAGACTTCTGATATCTGAACTGTTGCCTCCCCATGTATACCTAGAAATAGTTGCTTGTCATTCTGGAGCACTGGAACTTCTGGCAATGGCTGCTGTGCTAGATGGCCCTTGCTGTGGCTGGATAGTGCCCACAGGGAGAGCCCCTGATCAAAGTGAGTGATATCAGGGTGGGTGCTTTGTGTGTGAAATCCATTAAACTCCAAAAATCTGGCCATTCTTATACAGCCATCTCTTTAGTTTTGCAGTGGGTCATATAATGCTGCTTCTTATGACCCTGCGGCCTTCCCTCCACTTTCTACATTCTGGGAGGAGGGCCGATCTTGCCAGCTTGGAGTGAAAATTTTTTTCCCCACTACCTGGCCTGCACTAGGACAGATGGGGACACATTTGTTGCCACCAAGCTGTTATTTTTTGTGGAAAATATTGATAACAGATTTGGTGAAGTGGAGTCTCTTTGTAAGATGTGGTTGCGTTCACTGTCGACCGGAACATCTTCTGCTGTCAAATCTGCAGCCCTTCGTGCTTGTGATCATGTGGGTGACATCCCATTGGCCATTACTCCCCACCATTCTTTAAATATGGTTCAGGGAGTTATTTTTCGTGGGGACCTCACCCTTCAAACTTATGAGGAACTCCAGGCCAATCAGGAATGACGGTGAATTAATTTTGTTTGGTGTCTTCAGAAAGGTCGTAAGGACGTATTCTGACAATTGAGGGATATACCACCCCCACCTCCTCCCTGCCACCCAGAGGAGGTCGAGGTTATGTTTTATTGGTGTCATATGAAGCTGTACGTTCTGCCACCCGTGAGGTGTTTTCGATATTTACTTTCAAAGTCTGAATTCCTCCATCACTCCAGTGGTGTCCCTTTGTACTCTCAACTCTTACAGGAGTTTCAGGATGTTATTTCTTTTTTACGCCACTGGCTCTGTATCTGCTGATCATACGAGATACATTTACATGTCTCTTATTCACACGGAACTGTGTATTGAACAAGCTGATGGTCTGGCTGGGGGGGCCTGCCACCGACCCATGTTCTCAGTGACCATTCCGGGATCAGCTTTGTGGCTTTACATCAATTTCTTTCTTACTCAGTTGTGGACAGATTTTTTTTTTTTTTTGGGGGGGGGGGGGGGGTCGGCACTACCCCCTGTCTAATAAACGTCGTACAATCCAGGAGATTCCTAGCATGTGGCATTCTTCTGTCTGCCTCTCTCAGTGGGTATTTACTATCCTTTGCTGTCTTCATATTGTTCATATAAAATTGACTTATGGGTTTTTGCTCGACACTGACGTGTTCCTCTCCCCCGTTTGTAGTTGTAGGGCCCCCTCAATGTGATCCATATTTTGTTGGACTGCCCCTGCCTTTTGGCCCTCTGCACTAAATATGCCTTCCGACCTTCCTTGTCATGGGTTTTAGTGTACGCCCTTCACATTGTTAAGTCTGTCATTGTTTTTTTCTTGAAATTGGTTTGTCCTCCAAGGTTTAAGTACCTGAATTTCTCACTGGAATTTTGGTTCCTTGGTTAGCACTGGTGTTGGTTATAGAGGCCTTGGCCATGCCTCCACACCGGCCAGATTCTCCTCATCTTTTCCCTACATTTTGTTTGGTCTTTTTCCCCTGGTGTTACTCCTGGTGTGCTGTGAACATGGTATGGTGTGGGGATCAGGAAAGATCTGTGGCAATGCTGGTGCCCAATGTTTGTAGCATCTCTGGGGTGCCTCTGCTCTTGCTGTCCCATCCTCCCCCCCCCCCCCCCCTTCCTCAACCTCTCCCTTCTCCCATTCTGCTTCCTGTTCTTTACTCTCCCCCCCTCCCATTCTGCTTCCTGTTCTTTACTCTCCCCCCCTCCCATTCTGCTTCCTGTTCTTTACTCTCCCCCCCTCCCATTCTGCTTCCTGTTCTTTACTCTCCCCCCCCCCTCCCATTCTGCTTCCTGTTCTTTACTCTCCCCCCCCTCCCATTCTGCTTCCTGTTCTTTACTCTCCCCCCCTCCCATTCTGCTTCCTGTTCTTTACTCTCCCCCCCCTCCCATTCTGCTTCCTGTTCTTTACTCTCCCCCCCCTCCCATTCTGCTTCCTGTTCTTTACTCTCCCCCCCCTCCCATTCTGCTTCCTGTTCTTTACTCTCCCCCCCCCCCTCCCATTCTGCTTCCTGTTCTTTACTCTCCCCCCTCCCATTCTGCTTCCTGTTCTTCTGCTGTTCTGACTTCCCTTTCACCTTTTTGTTTTCCCATTTTCCCCTTCCCCTTCCCCTTGACTGTGGTGTGCTGTTTGTGTTGTTCCTCCCATGGTGTCTGCCAGCTTAGATCATGGGACTGATGACCTCACTGTATGGTACCAGGAAAGCCAGAAGAATTACATAAAGAGTTTCTGTAGGCAGGGTATGTACCAAAATATTAAGTAGCTGGATAAGCCTTGACAGAAGAAAGGGAGGTTACTGAGTTCCCCATGTTTCTTTCTGAGATGTTGAGATGGGATCATTGTACCAATTTTTGCCTGGATCAGGCGTCACATGAACTCCAACAGAATGAGCAAGATAAAATATCGGGCGAGCATGGTACTTATGAGATGTGTACCACAGACTAGATTTAATAGCTAGGGAGTTTTTACACTTTTACTTGTCCATGGCATTCTCTTTAGCAGGTGAAGATAGGGACTGGTAGACAGTTCCTCTTGGACTCTAGTGGAGTGCACCAGGAAGACTATCTAAGTGTCCCATTCTGTAAAGTTTGTCCACTTAGGTAAGAAATCACTGCAAATGGTGGACACTCACAACATGAGTAATGTAAGTGGCAAGCAGTTGGATGACATCACTTTGAAGGTACCCAGCAGGATCTCAAATCCACGACGACTCCTGAAAATGTGCCCATTTCAGGTCTCATCAGTGCAGTGGAGCAAGTAGCCAACACATTTTCACCAAATGTGGCAGAAGAAATTCGCTGGGAGATCTGTAGGGCACTCACCAAGAAAAAGGCTCCAAACTTTTGAAGTGATGAGACAGTTGAACTGACAGTTGAAGACAGCAGCATCATGATGTTGGCAGCAGACAAAGGTAATTCCATAGCCATTTTACTCCAGGCTGATTATGATGATAAAGTTTATCACTTTCTTGAAGACCTTGATACAGACTTTTGGAATGTGACCCTACAAAGTAGCCAAGGGTTCTTTTGAAGAAAATGGTTATGGCTGCAAGGTCATTACACAGTTGAGATTGAGAGTGCCAGTTCCACCTAGACTATAGGGGCTGCCGAAAGTACATAAAGAGTACATGCCACTGTGATCAGTTGTCACCAACATTGATGCATCAGTGCACCCAACAGCCAAGTATATGAAGAAACTGGTGTTTGCATATGTGAGGAAGTGTATTCACCACATCCGCAACTCGGTGGACTTGCAGTGTCTCAAGCAACTACATATAATAGAATCTGATATAATGGTCAGTTTTGATGTGGTATTTCTGTTCACCAGGGTACCACTGTAAGACTCACTAGAACTGGTTGCAGAGAAATTTGACGATGCTCTCATGGACTTGTTCAGGCACATACTGACCTCAGCTTATTTTCTTTATTGGGGCCAGTATTATGAGCAGACAGAAGGTGTAACTGTGGACAGTCCTCTGTCTCCTCTGTCCTGTCTCCAGTGGATGCCAACATGTTCATAGAGAGATTTGTCGAGGAAACATCAGAGATGGCTAGATGCAAACCCACATGCTTCTTCAGGTATGTGGAGTATACCTTTGTGATCTCACATTGCGGCAGGAAGGAGTTCATTGAGTTTCAGGGACATGTTAACTCTCACCTGCCAAATGGTAAGTTCACCATGGAACTGGAATGGCCGGTTGTCGATTCTAGATGCACTTGTCAGAGAGCAGATGGGTCGTTTGGCCCCAATGAGTATCACAAACCTAGAGAGAGTGATTTGTACCTACAAACTAGTAGCTGTCACAATCCATCGCAGAAGAATGCAGTTATATTGGCCCTCAGAGCACACACAGTGTTATATCTAAATAGTTTGGCAGCAGAAATAGAACACCTACAATCAGTGTTTTGCAAAAATGAATACATGTTCAAACAGATTCAGGAAGTCCTCCAACCAGCCAGTCCACCACATGCTCAAGAAGAGCAAGATGAAGCAAAGACTGTGCCGTACGTCTCCTGTGCGGGATCTGTTTGTGCAAAAACCTACAGGATTTCACGAAGTGTAACATAAAGTGTATGTTCCGTCCACCTACCAAACTAAGGGGACTACAGGGAAATGTAAAAGGTGACCAGGAGCTATGAAAACTAGGAATTTATAAACTCTCTTTGTAGCGTGGTGCATCATATATTGGCCAAACAATTAGGATAGTGGACCTAAGATGTAAAGAACATCAGAAGTGTGCTTGTCAAAGACAGGCAACGAAATCAACCATTTCCAAGCACCGTTTGGAAGTCAATCATTCCATGAACTACGATGAAATGAGCATTCTGACACAGACCCCAAGTACTGAGAAAGTATTGTAAAGATAAACGTGATGGAAAATTCCATGAATCATGACACTTGGGAATCTCCACCAAAATTGCTGAACATGCAATGGGGGCCAGCAGCAGAACTCTTCGATAAGGAGAACTGAGAGTTTAAACATGCAGAACAAACTCCAGACAGAGCACCAGCTGCGCTAGACCGAAGATGGAACATCGTAGGATGCTTCTAGTGAGAACGGATCATAGAGGGACACCTAGAACCACACTGGACAAAAAATGGAATGCTGGCACTTGGCCTGGTATACCGGATTGAAGAGGGAATGTATAAGAATATTTATAGTGGGAGATGCCAAAGAGAACACCTAGACTTGCATGGGACAGAAAATGGAAATCCAATGCATGGACGGGCACACAATACAAAAAACAGAATGGCAACATATAGCCCGGTGCACCTGACTGAAGAGGGAATACCCAAGGATGCTTTTAGCTGGTGCAGACCGCAGGTTACAGGCCAGGGCCTTTTCACATTCCACTTGATGAGCAGTTTCAGGTAACACCTGATGCATATAATGAGTCACAGTGTCAAAATATTGCGCATGGACAGTGTTGGCATCTGGCAGAATACCCAATATCTAAAGAAGTCGACAGATCACCGGGAATGCCGAAAGAATTCTGTGCCACAATAATCTGTCTGAAAGTGCATAAGATCTTTGTAACGACATTTTACAGATCATTTGCAGACAGTGCCTTGAAGTCATAAAACTTTTAGAAACAGCTTTAATAATGTTGTGAAAGCTTAAATGCAAAAATCATTGCTTGTATGAGCTTTAACGTTTACATTCTGCCAGGGGATGCTTACTGGTAGCACCCACAGTGGTGGATGTGCAGCTATGGGTTATTCTCCACAGTAACATTCCCTATGAGGAGTGAAGGACATAGTGGCCAACATTGATTTACCGTGAAACGGATAGCCCACGATTTATCTTACCATGATGTCCAAATGTTAACAATAATATTCACTGAGCAGTAAAATACTGTTCATAGAAGAAAAGTACTGCATCACAGAACCATAAACAGTGTCTTGATGAGTGTTTAGAGAGAAATTATGGGAAGAGCTCCAAGGAGAAATATATAAATCAGACAGTCTTTATGGAAAGTCTTTCTTAAATACAGTAAAACTTGCTAAAATCATCACATGTATAATTCGGAAATCTGCCCAAATCGTACAAGTATTTCAGTAGCATACATTCAGTGCACTTTTATATGCCAAATTTTTTGTATACAGTGGAAAGTGTCTAACGCGAAAATGAAAAGCAAATCTTAGAACAAACTTAATAATTCATTGTATAATGTGGAAAAGAGCCTATACAGCACTGTTGTATTACAGTTCATTAGTTATTCATGACTCTATGAGGACTTTATGTATAACACCTCTCTTGAGCAGTGCAAAACCAGGAAAAGAGGTCCAGTGCGGCGCTGATGGTATGGACCTAAAACCACACCACTCTGTGCAACAATGAATAAGTTACACTCAGTGTCGGTACAGTATATCAAAGGAAATGGTTCATTCGTCGTCATTCTGTTTGTCAGCTTTCTCGTTTCCCTCATTATTGGTGCACACCGGCGCATACTGGAACATTGTTGCGCATCTATCAACACACTGCTGCAATGTGTGCAGTGAAAGAGATGTCATTATTTTCCGCCAGTTTCAGTTTACTAGTAGCACTTTAAGAAATGCAGTAACATGATGTCGAACAAACGATATCTATCGTTAACACTTAGTGAGCAGATTAATGTAATCAAGGTGACTGAGAAAAACAATCTCTCTGTACACAAAATTGTTACATTTAAAATGGGGAATAACACAAATTTATGAGACTTTAAGAAACAGTGATAAGATTCGGGATGAATGGATGAAAGGGAATGAGCAGATGAAAAGAAGACTGGAAATGAAGAAATTAATGTAATAGTGTGGGAATGCGTGGCCAAGAAACTTACCTTTATCCTGACCCATGTTGCAGAGTGAGGCTCTGAAAGTCACTAAAGAGCTTGGAATTGAGCTGCTCGGGGGAACAAAGTGGTAAGCGCCAAAATCACAGCTTCGAGATACAGCTCATCTAAAGTTTAAATTGATCTGCAAATCTGAATAATTTTTTTTGAACAGTCCTTTTATTCTGTAGTGATTCTAACATCTACCTTCTGCTATACAGACATAAATGAAACTAAGAACTGACTAAAACAAATGAAATATACAAAAATTATTACATTACCATACACCATTAACAACACATAGTGATAGATCATTACATATTAAATTTTGTAGTAAGTCTTCAACACTTTACTGAAACTGCAAAATCATTCATCACTCTCATTACTAAAGTCTTTTTCATCCAAGACTGTTGGCTTTAGTGACAGGAAAAATCCATGATGGACAGGAGATATGTAATTTAGCAGCGACAGGACGTCAGAAACTTTCTTCTTTTCAATAAGCCTTGGCCCATTGTAGTTAAGTCGAAGCGTAGGAACTGGTCCTTGCGTTCCAAATTTCCTGAAGCTTATTTCATGCTAAATGTCATGACAAAATGTCTCGCTGATGAATAATGATGATGGTTATCCGGAGGTCACCTTCCACCTACATACTTTCCTTAGGTTGACATCTCGACCATCAACTGTCTTCTTTCTGAAGACAAATGCTTCTTTAGCGTGTCTTATTTGATAGAAATCCTCTCTTTTCATATTATATTGAAGTAATGGATTCTTCTTAGCCAACTTCGCACCACTGATCTGGACTGTACACGTCTTGTACTTGTCGGCAAACGTAATTTTCAATTGTACTTCAGGAACATAATGGTATGTACATGCACTTACCATTATGTTCGTGAAACGTACTAAAGACAGTATATTTACAAAATAACATACCTCTGAGTCATCTGAATCGTTAGGAATGTATTCTGGATCCCTCTCAAAGATATTAGTATCATTGGAAGTATATTCCTCGTCTTCTGCCATGTTCACTGTTGCCATAATATCGGAGATGTTTTTACTTGCCGCCATTCTCTGTCACTTACCATTATGTTTCCGCAGCAGACGGACAGTGGCACTTACCAGTAAGCTCTGCCCTGACATCTATTGAGTGAATTTGGAATTACTATTAAGTTTACTGCATTGTGCATCCCACAGGTGGTGTCATTAGCCATCTACCACAAAATACACGGCGATGGCACTTACCATTGTGTTCCCCCGAGCAGCTCAATTATGGAGTTTAAGGCATCCATAGGATGGCTGGACAGTTTCAAAGCTAGGCACAACATCGTGTAGAATGATGTGTATGAGGAAGCTAAGAATGTGCAGGAAAGTGTAGCAACAGAGTGGAAGACAATTAACATAATAAGTTTTAATTATGACCCAAAAGACATTTTCAGTGCCGATGAAACGGGACTGTTTTATCACTTGCAGCCTTCAAAACTGCCAGCATTTCGAGGTAAAACGTTCACTGGCAGAAAAAAATCTGATGAAAGACTCACTGTACTACTGTGTGGAAACAGGTGAAATGGAGAAGTCACTAGTGATTGGAAAGGCGGAAAAACCATGTTGCTTCAAAAAGGTAGATATCATTAAGCTTCCAGTCACATAGTGAAGCAATAAAAAGGTGTGGATGTTGGGTGGTCTTATGCAAGCATGGTTGGCTCTTTCAATGCCAAAATGGAAAAAGGAAATTGCCAAGTTCTCCTTTTCCTAGACAATGTAACCTGCGACCCGAAAGTAATTGTCTTGGTTTCCTCCAAGTTTATCCAGCCTCACACATCCCATGGACCAGGGGGTTATTTACACATTCAAGTGTCATTATAGGCGATTACTGATGCAATCTCTTATTCTTAGTGTTGAAAAAGCCAAAAGTGCATTTGCTCTTGCTCTTGCTTTCTGTCCTGGATGCAGAAAATTTGATTGGCCTGGGAGTAAAGGAAATAAAACTTGAAACTATCACAAAGCAAGGTTTGGGGGTCAAGAGCAAGATGCTTCTGTGGGCATCAAAGCTGAAGAAAATGCAGCAGCGACTGCTGAATTCATGAAAATGCAAATCATTTCATGTAGTGCAGATGATTATATTCAAAGTGTTGACTTTCTGTCAACTCGCTCCACTTTCACTTCAGCAATAGATTTAATAGAAGTCCGCAACTCAGAGGATGAAAAAGAAACAAAGGAAGAAGAAGAGGAGCAAAATGATGTCCCGAGAAAAATCAAGATGCCTGAAGAAGCCACTGTATGCATAAACGATGTTATGCAATTCGCCAGCACACACAAATTCTCCCATCTTTTTGGAACTACTGTATGGTGCAAAAAATATCTTAGAAAAAACATTTTGAACAGGAAATCAAAACAAATTTCCCTCCTTGGTATGTGGCAAAAAAGTGAAATGTAAAGCAAATAAACATGGGAATAATATGTATGTACATACATACAATAATTAACGAATTTAAAGTTAGAGTAAAAATATAGAAATGCCGTGTTATTTATCAATTAGTGCAATAGTCCATTGTTCTGTTGTCCAATATACAGTAAACGAACATCTGCTGTGCTGGAGTGAAGGTACATAAATACAGTATATGCATAATTAAAATGTTTTACTGTACTGTACATGACAAGTTTTACAAGCCCAGTGAGTTTTGTGAAATCTGGAAACTTGTCCAATTTGCAAAATTATTTTAGTTGCAGGTGACTCTGTTTTGAGCAAGTTTTACTGTATGTTCCTACAGAACCTTGATTCTTGTTTTCCTTTAAAATAATAAGGGTAACATAGAACAGAAGGAATGATAAAGGATGGATAGCTTCTGGGATTAAAGAACCTTTTGCTAGGAAGTGAGAATTCAAACAAACAAAAATAGTAATCCAAATGAAATTATACCTCCAGAAATTAGCTCTAGCAGAAATGGTGAGACTTTCAATAGTTGGCCACAAAAGTTAGTAATTATATCTTCGTAGTGTTCGCAAGCACTTTACCCAGTAATAAACAAGCAAATACAGGTGCATTAGATTTACTTGTGCAGACTCTTCATGTTTCACCAACAGATATTGGTTTCAAAAATACAGCCCATAAGGAAATTACAGAATTCTTCAGGTCACTAAGAAGTACTGATTATCATGGTTATGATGGTGTTTCCTGCAGATTATAAATGTCCTTTGCTAACTTGATTGGATTAGCCATGTACTACACACATTAACAAAAGTTTTGCATCATCCCGGTTCCCAGAACTCCTGAAGACAGATGTTGACTGTGGATATTGTATCACAGACACAGTCCCTTTGACTGTTCAGAGATGTCACTAAACCCACCCAAAGATGTAAACAACCATGCATTGGCAGTGTCTATTAGACAGAGGGGGTCTAACAGCCGATCAGTTCCAGTCATTCCACCAGGAAGGAGTTACGTGGATCATGTTGTCTATAGTTCAACCATGCCTAGACAGTAAATACTGCGGATCGATCATGTCCACATTGTTACTTTGTGCCAGGAAGGACTCTTAACAAGGGAAGCATCCAGGTGCCGCGGAGTGAACCAAAGCAATGTTGTTCGGATATGGAGGAGATACAGAGAGACAGGAACTGTCGATGACATGCCTTGCTCAGGCTGTCCAAGGGCTACTACTGCAGTGGATGACTGTTAATGTACAGATTATGGCTTGGAGGAATGCTAACAGCAATGCCACCATGTTGAATAATGCTTTTTGTGCAGCCATGGGACGTCGTGTTACAACTCAAACTGTGCGCAATAGCGTGCATGATGCACAGCTTCACTCCCCGCGTCCATGGCGAGGTCCATATTCGCAACCACCACACGATGCAGTGCGGTACAGATGGGTCCAACAACATCCCAAATGGACCGCTCAGGATTGGCATCATTTTATCTTCACCAATGAGTGTCACATATGCCTTCAACCAGAAAATCGTCGGAGATGTGTTTGGAGGCAACCCGGTCACACTGAACGCATTAGACACTCTGTCCAGTGAGTGCAGCAATGTGGAGGTTCCCTGCTGTTTTTGGGTGGCATTATGTGGGGCCGACGTACGCTGCTGGTGGCCATGGAAGGTGCTGTAATGGCTGTACAAAACTTGAGTGCTAGCCTCCGACCGATAGTGCAACCATATTGGCAAGGCATTCATCTTCATGGATGACAATTCGTGCCCCCATTGTGCACATCTTGTGAATAACTTCCTTCAGGATAACGACATTGCTCGACTAGAGTGGCCAGTATGTTAGCCAGACATGAACCCTATCGAACATGCCTAGGATGAATTGAAAAGGGCTGTTTATGGACGACGTGACCCACCAACCCCTCTGAGGGATCTATGCCGAGGAGTGGGACAATATGGACCAACAGTGCCTTGATGAACTCGTGGATAGTATGCCATGACAAATACAGGTATGCATCAGTGCAATAGGAGGTGCCACTGGATGTTAGAGGTACCGGTGTGTACAGCAATCTGGGCCACCACATCTGAAGGTCTTGCTGTATGGTGGTACAACATGTAATATGTGGTTTTCATGAGCAATAAAAAGGGCAAAAATTATGTTTAATGTTGATCTTCATTCCAATTTTCTGTGCAGGTTCTGGAACTCTCGGAACCAAGGTGATCCAAACTTTTTTTTATGTGTGTGTTTGTAATCAGTTAATGACTGGATATATTTCCTCCAGTCTTAAATATTCAGTAGTAACACCCATCTGCAGAACTGAAGATAAGCAGATGACCTCTTATTCCAAATCTGTATCATTCCTTCCAGTCTTTTCAAAAATATTTGAGAAAGTGACCTGTGACAGAATACTGACTCATTTAATCAAGCAGAAGTTGTTAACAGCCTCTCAGTTTGAATTTCACATAGGATTTTCCACACACAAAGCAACACAAGATCTCAAAATTAAGTGCTACTGGAGCTACATAAAAAATTCCTCCTGGTATGTTCAGTGACTTTACCAATTCTTTGATAGTTTGCATTACAGAAGTCTACTTAGAAAACTAAAGCGTTGCAGCATTAGCGGCATCTCTCTCACATGGTTGGAATCATACCTCCATAACAGAAAGCAGAGGCTGTATCTTGGGCATGAAAATAACCTCAGTATGGGAGGACATAACCTGGAGTGTGAAAGGGATTGCTAATGGGCCCACTTCTTTTTATAATGTATATAAATGATCTTCCAATCACATTAAAGGGCAGATGGAAAACTGTAATGTTTAATGATGACAAAGGCGTACCTAGTCAAGGCTCCAAATTCAACCATAGCAGACACAACTCAGATGATAGGTTAAGAGGCCAACAAGTGCTCCACAGCTAACTCTTAAACCGACAGAGACTCATATTAGACAGTTTCAGACAAGTGGTAATGACCTGTTAACACCATAAGTGGACATTAATATCCACACACTGAGTGTAAAATTCATTGGTGTTCCATAACAAGTTAAAATGGGGTACACACATGGATAAACTAACTGAGAAACAGTATGTTAGGCCTTTAGAAGTATCTCCCATTTTGTTGACCCAAAGATGAAAATGTTGGCTTTTTTTTTCGTATTTGACCTTGCTGTTGTCTTGTGGAATTAACTTTTGGAGCAGTGCACCTAAAGTAAATAAAGTGTTTGATCAACAGAAGCAACCAGTATAGATATTGTGTAAAGTAGATAATTGTACAGCCTGCAGAAATCTTTTTAAAGATCATGAAATTCTTACACTCATTTCTCAAAATATTTACTCCTTAATAGTTTTTGTTTCTGAAAATAAAAATTAGTTTTAACTAAACAATGATATACACAGTCACAATACAAGACACAATAATAATGTTCATGCAGTTTTTTCCTCCTCGTCCAGTGTTCAGGATGGAGTTATATACTCTAGTAATAGGAAGTTCAAGAAGCACATGTCCAATATAAAGTAAGAAATCAGGAATCCTGAACAATTTAAAAGAAAATAAAAATCATACCTCATTACACATTCATTTTGCAAATTACTTGAACATCTAGATTCAGACTTAATACCAAGTTGCTGTGTTGGTTATACCGCTGAATGACAAGTAATAATCTATTGTTTGTAGCACTATAAAGGACATATCATCGCTTAATGTTACCAAAAATTTCAAAAGTTCATGACTGATTTACTTCACCTTTTTATATAATACTACAATGAACATTATGATGGACACAGACTATATATTTTTAAAAGCATTTCTTAATACCTGTGTAATATATAAATATATGTGTAATATATACAAGTATATTGATAGAATATATGAAATATGAATGAATTTTAATGGTGTTGATATCAATGAGATTTCAAACAGTAGTTCTCCTTTCTTGTGCACAGTTTTAGAATGACACACATCAACCAAACAAGATGTAATAAAAAGAGACTTAATATATAAATGAGAATAATTCACTGCTCTCTAAATGAAGAGTTGCTGAGCAGCAGAGAAATATATAGAAAAGACAAAAAAATGCTTAGCTTTCGACATAAAGCTTTAGGTGAAAGGAAATAGGACATAAATGCAAGAAGAATTAATGAGAATTACTGTATTATACAATAATGGTAGCATCTAAGATACCAGAATTGATACTTGTTTGTGCTATCTAGTCATCTCTGAACCAGTTATAGGAGTAAAGTGTCATATTTTTGTTTATGCTTATTTGATAAATAAGTACTGCATAGATATATAATCTACGGTGTTACTCCAAATAAATGAGCATTCAGTCAATAATGAAGAGCAGCACTAAATGTGAACAAAAACTTCAAAATACCATGTCAATCCTCAAGCAACAGTTTAATACCAAATAAAGGCTGATTAATGAAAAAAATAATTAGATGTAACTCAGTTCTGATTTTTGAACTGATGCATACCACAAAAATTTCAGATATTTTTCTTTTATTTATTTCATTAGGTTGTGTGCAAATTTTCAGAAAGGTGATGTGGCTGTAGACCTCGTTTCAGTGGGATTTGCAACAGTGTCAGCATTGGACTTCACACTGGAAAAAGATCCGCTTTACATCACATACTACAAAAGACTTTTGAAGACTGAGAAACAGGCAGAGCGTAAGGGGCATGGTATGTGGGCCACTAACAGCACATGGTTCCAACGGATATGGAGAAAGGTATGTTAAACATGTAATTCTCAGAACGCAGAATAAGGCCTCAGCCACATATTGTTAATTACCAGTTAAAATAAGTTTGATTTTTTGTATACTTTCTGAGATGTATGTTGAGGAGGACAGTATCATTAAATTCAAATAATTCTCTCTTCTCACTCCTCTCTCCTCCCCCTCTCCCACCAATGCCGTGCCTTTTCATTGCTGTCCCTCGATTCCTATCCCATGGTCTCTCCCTATCTTGTCCCTCTATCATACCCACCCCATTCACTCTGCCCCTCCCCCTCGCCCTGCCCCTCCCTGTGCCCCTCCCCTCCAGGTTAATGAGACACTAGGTTAAGAGGGACTGACATGATGTGATGAGAGTAGATAAAGGACATGGTATCTCAGAGGAATAGGTTAAAAGCAGTAAACTATGTGCAAACTTCAGCAGTGGTGATACAGAAAAAATAGTGACGTAAAAAGAGATGAAAGGGAAAGAGAAGTAACAAGTGCAATGTATAATGCAATTATCACCCTCTTTTATTCAACTCTTACTCAGAATATGTCTTGGGGAGATATGTCACATCAAAGTAGTAATTTAAATTTGGGTCAACACGATTCTTAGGACCTAAAATAGTTGATCCTAAATGTCAGAATGTAGCGAAAGACATTAGGGTTGTTCTTGAACATGAAACAAACTATAATAGCAGCTTTATATTGCATTGAGATCAACAGAATTACTGGAGTTGAAAAACTTCTTGGACTCAATGAAGGTTGGTAGCAATCGAAGCTGGTGGCAAAATTAAAGATTTTCATTGTAGTTGATGGTGGAGCAACATTGGTGTCTTCATGAAGATATGTTTTGATAGCTGGATAATCTCCATTGACAGGTCATACTTGAGAAGTACACAGATTTGCAGTATTGGTCTCTTTCGTTATACCTTGTACACTAAATTTTTCAGTGCGCCACAAGAACTTGTCTGTAATAAACTATCGATTGACAGTCACTGAGACAAATAGTCCCTTACTAATACAAACACCCTTGTTTCTTTCATACAGCATAATGATCATGGCAGTAAAATTAAAGAATTTGTTTTATGAGGAGGTGCACCAACAGTTGTTCCTTCTGTAAATTACTTACAGGTGGAATAGAAAGGAACTAAACACTGTGGGTACACTATTTGCATATTTTGTCATGTAAAGTACATTGGGTTGTTAAGCACATATGCAGAATTACGGCAGGGAATAATTGCTTTTTTCTTTTTATTTATTGGTATTGAAAGATGCCTATTAGGTTTCAATTGAATATATCAATTTTTGCACTTTCGTCTAGTTGGTTGTTTTAATTGCATTACTTTGCAGTTCTACTAGTTGTTTAAAATATAACTATCTTCAGAGGAATTTGCCGTAAAAGAGGACAATGAGAAAATACTGAAGGTCCCAAATATTGAACAGATACTATGTTGGTGAAACATATTGCTTCTGGCAATTACTTGTTCAAGTTGGCTTTAGGAAAAATTCTTCAGATGCAACTTGGGACTCATTCAAATTCTCCTTGGTGACTGTGTTCGTTATTTTAGCCCTGCGTTGATGGATTCTGAACAGTGTTTGTTACTCAAACTGTTTAAGTGTTTGTGGTCATTTGCTCTTAATTTGATTTATCACTTTCTTATTACAGAAATTTGTAATACTTTTATATTTTGTTAACGTTTCAGGTCAGTGCAAGACTACAGCCAAGACTGTTGCTACCAGTAGTGTTACGGCGCTCTTGAATAAGCTTCCCATCCAGTTCCTAAGATGATACTATGTTGCTACTGGTTGTGTGTAGAAAATTTAACCATAATTGTGTTCATTGATGTGTCATTATGGCTATCCAGATTATAGTCAACAGCAGGTAGCTACTGATAATAGTAGTGACAAAACAGGAAATCTGTTAATTAACATTAAAACAAGAATGAATGGAGTAAGGCCAAGAGCCACACAAATTTTTAAAAAAGGCTGCATCTCTTTTTTTCAACATTTGTAAAAATTCCTTCATTATTATGGTGATTCAAAACTGAATTAGGAAAGAGTATATGCATAGGCACTGAAGCAGAAAGAAAAAGGGGGAGAGAGAGAGAGAGAGAGAGTAGTGCATTTATTCTGTGATACAAGTGTGTCACAAGATAAAATTGTATCTTTCCTGGGTTAGGTTTTGCAGAAACACTGCTGTGTGTGTGGCTCTCACTCCACTTGGTCTTGTTTTCCCATGTGATTAATAGACGTTTCTCTTCTGTCACACACATCATCATGTTTGTACTTATTAATTTTAATTTTTTTATGCAGCATTGAAGATGGCGTATTGAAGTAAAAAAAACAAAAGCAGGTTCAAATCAAAGGGAAGAGGTAACAGTTTCAAAATAGCTATGTATTGGTATTAACATGTGTCAAAGTGGTTGTACATAGTTTCAAATATTATTTTTCATTGTTATTTATACCACTGTGGATACATTATGTAAAATTTTAATTGGACAATAAAATTTTGTACAATTTTCTGTACTGATACTGATTTGACTGATGACAGTGTAGTGCATATTTCTGACTCTTTTATTGTAAATGGAATAACCATTGTGGCAGAATCTTATATCTTGCTACAAACATTAGCAGTTTACGCTGTTGTCTGATATACTATACAGTTCTTATATTTGATGTAACACAATTAAAAACTGTTCTTATTCCAGAGCCTTGTTTATTTCCTATGTTATCATGACATAAGGAGTAACTGTCACTCACTAAATTGAAAATAATGAAAAAAGTCAAATTAATCATGTAATCGGTTAACAAGACTTTTGATCATGGTGCTTCTTTTATAAAAACACATTTGTGCCTTAGTGAAAGATTGTGCAGGTTGTGAATATGTAATATATGTCAATTTGCCAGTGGTTATTTTGATAATTGGGATGTATATTCTGTAAATAAAGTGTTTTCTCTTGAAACAAGTTCTTGTAATACAAAACTATTTCTATTTAGTTTAAAATGAAGATGAATAAAAATTAAAATATGACCTATGAAATGAACAAATTCCAATTATATTAATGTACAAAATGCAAGAATTTTCAGATGATGCTACATTATATGAATAAACAGACAATAAATGTTATTGAATTGTTACAAGAATGATGGCTGGTCAGAAATTACCTTCAGGAGATGCATTCTGCGGTAGCGTTGATAAAAATACGCAAAATAAAAGTTAACAGAGATGCTGGCTTCTGTCATGTCACTAACTTCCTTATTCAGGGTGACAGCAGAGAAGGAAGTTGCTAGAAGTAGGAAAGAAATACAGACAATTCAGACCATAAGTTTCCCTGCTCAACATCATTTACTGTTTGCAACTGAGAAGAATGTACAGGGCATTTATGCTGCAGTAAGACATGATGAAAGTACAGCAAAATATTGTGTGCTGTTCCGAAATCACCATTAATTCAGTTGCGTCAACATTGTATGATTGACTTGTTAACATGCTAGCGAAGTAAATATTTTAAATCATCACACATTAGTGCGTAGTGATACTTCTACAATAATTACAGTCAAATTCTTAATTTGTGCTGCCATGATATCGATAGCTGCTGTGTGAATACCTTGTTAAGTTGATACTGTACAAACAACTGTTGTAATGTCTTTTTTCATCTTGACACACACTTCATCTTATTCAGTTAAAACGTCATGAATGATGGTATTTACTTGTCTGTTTCATGCTTACAATGAGGATTTTATGACTGTACACTGGTCTCACAGGAATTTTCACTTTCAGACAGATACTGCAAATGAAGAATGGGCAAGAAAACCAGTGTTGAAGGTAAAATTAATGTGAAGTATGTGAGCAGGCAACACATCACTTCATAAGAAAGAAATGGAAGATAGAACACCGTTGATGACAATTTACAAGTAAATAAGATGTGACTCAAATTGGTGGGTGGGTAGGAGGGGGGGAGGGGGTGGCTGCCTCTTAGCAGCTGCATAACAGTATTACTAAGAATAAGGCGTTTATATCAGTCAGTGTGCACAGTGCACTGTCTTGTTATACATATACTAATTGAATGCTCTTATATGCAGGTATGCTGTTAAATACTACCAAACAGTGGAAAGCCCGGTATGGAATAACAACATGAAAATCAGGGGTGGAGATTGGGTGGGAAGAGGTGGTCCAATCCAGTTCCCACCCAAGAGACACGAAGCTTTTTTTTCCCACTTACATTAAAATAAGTCGGTTATTAATTGTAATGAATATGAGATTAAATTTCGCCTGTTGCACACTTATGACGACATTTAGACTGCCAACTTTTGCAACAGTGAAGTGGTACATCTGTAAGTAGTCAATGCTAAGTTGAACTTTGGCTCCGTACTTGTTATTGGTGCATGTCTGTGCACTTTGTCTTCTATTTATGACTGCTGCCAACTTAAGTGATCTAACAGCTATAGCACTATAGTAGTGCAGCACACTCATGTTGTGTGACAACTGAAAAATAAATAAGGTAACAAGTGTGTTTGAACATGAAGAAATCTATAATTTGATTTAACATAATATTGTTACTTCTGTTTGTAATTTATTGATACTGATTCTCTGTGCCTGCATGCCTTAAGTTGCATCATTATACATAGCCCAGCTTCTGTTCCTCTTCAGTGTGGTAACAAAGTTCTCCACACCTCACACTCGAACAATTTATATATAATTCTGTCGATAAATACGTAAGAGAACTATTGCCTCTCAGATCACTACCCCTGAAATACAGAAACATGGTTTAAACAACATATATGTAACAATGATGTATCTAATACACAAGTTCGACTTATTACCAATGGCACAACAGCACCTGCTGGTTGTGTCATAGGTTCACTGACCAAGTGCTGTGGTTGTGTTTGTTTACACGTGAGTTAAATTATGAAGATAGTCTGTGAAAGTCTTATGTTTCGTCGCACTGGTAGCAAGAATGGAGTTGCAGTGCTTAGTGTGACGGAGATTGTGTTTTTTTATCCAGTTGATCTGAAGTGATTTTCATGGTAAGCCTTTTATTTATATTTGGGCAAAGTGAAATACTATTTAATAATTGTGTTAATTTAATTATGCTAACCTTACATGACAAGAAGTGTAACTTTTGTGTCATTCATTCAATATCTATAGGGGGTTCCCATTTAAATAAACCACAAATAGATTGTGGTTAATGCGTTAAAACTAAGGGTAGTGCTCCAGAAGAGACTCATTGGGAAAAAAAAAACAAAATGGAAATGTGACTTCAAAAACCAACACTGTTTTAGAAAAGTGATGGAAGTAGCTGAAGACACTAGAGAAGAACTGTAAATTCTGAGGTCTTGCACTACAAAATCCTTTAGGGGTGTTGAAATGTGTTGACCAGTTCACTGGCTGACCCCTGTCATATTCAAGTTATATTATGCCAGTTAGGGCCACTCGGGCAATAGGAATGAAATTGGGAGATGTGATGCACATGTACAGACCAACAAATTGTTACAGTTTCAGAAAAACTGGGCGATTTATTCAAGAGAGACAACCTTGCAAACTGGACCATCTTTTGCCCTTATGCAAGCAGTTATTCGGCTTGGCATCAACTAATTGAGTTGTTGGATTTCCTCCTGTGGTGTTTCATACTAAATGCTGACCAATTGGTGTGTTAGTTTTTTATCTATTTAATTTGCTCCCATTTACAAACGAACTGCCACCTTGTTACAAAGACAGGTTGTATTTACACAATATGGATTTGAACATGTACAGAGTGTGAAACTTATTTGACGTTTCTTGTTTGTAGTAAGGATTAATAGTACTTGACCTTTAAATGCTTATACATTTAAGAGCAATTAAGAAACGAAAATCTTAAATTAATGATTTATGAATAGAAGATAAGAATGTAGCAAGACAGAAAAGAGATTATGACATATTATAAATTCAGAAAAATTAAAATAACGAGCTTCTTGCATTTAAGAAGGAGAAAAAAAGATAATAGGAAAGTACATAGCTCTGTATTAGAGATTCCACCGCCTAGCTATCTTGTGTGTGAGGGCTCGGCAAATCATCCAGCCTGTCACATTCGAGGTAGCGTACAAAATATATCTTTAATATACATTTGATAAATTTATGTGTACGGACGTGTATTTGTATTACTCTTATATTTCTTTTGTTAAAGTTCATGTGTGCTTTACACAGGGCATAATCAGTGTGCTATTTGTGCGTCTTTGACTTCCTTATTTCTACATGTTATCTGTGTTTTTGGTAAGGTAAAACCCAATCTAACCCTAATAACTGATTGTATCATTTTTGTTACCAGTATTATTTTAAATAAGCTTAATAAACAATTACATCATTTAAATTACATGTATTACTCTAGATGTTTCAACATATATTAAAATATTTTATGACATATGATCCATTTGTGTGTACCATAATTTAGTCTTATCTTACATTTAGGTCTGTATATTAATCTCACTGTTTATATGTGCTTCAGTGACTGAGTCTGTTTCTGTGTTTGTGTCTGTTTGTGTAATTCCAAGAATCCTTTTTCCATGTTTGTTTGCTCTTATTCGTGTATGTGATTGTCCTTGTTTGTATAATTCATGTAAGGCACATGATACATTGTCAGTTACGTCATTTGATATGCACCAATCATAGAATGTGTCCTCTGTTGTCATACTCAATTAGGGGTCATATGTGTATGAGTGTATCATAGGGTAAAGTGACATGTCCAAGAGTTCCTAGTTCTCTGCAGGTTCACTTAGGCATTAGGGTGAGACTAAACCGGTGGAGGTGTTGTGGGTCTGGACCATGGCCTATGAGGAAATTGACCTTGCCACATGTGGGATCTATATGTTTTAGCTTCACTCATTCCTTGATGTTTGGGAAAATTCTGTGGATGCGACACTTCTTTTCTGTTGAATCCCTTTGTCTCTTCCAGGTATCATTTCACAAGTGGTTCAGTTAGCACCTTTCTGTGATGTCATCTCCTATACCTTGTCACGTATTGCTACTCTTTAGCCAGTACACTGTCGCTCTCTGACAGATGGTGATGTCAATGGGGCACACTCCAATCACCATGCATAGTGGCTCCACCAATGTTGTGCCGAAGGCACCCGAATTCTGAGCAGAACACTTCTTTGGCCACATCTCACAATGATTTTATGTGTTGCAAGCCTCAGACAATGTGCCCTTGTTCTCGCTGCAAAGCACACTGTGGAATCAAATAGTACGATGTGATATGTACACACTATCTTTATGAATAGTCTATATTTTGTAGTATTTAGTTTTGCTAATTTATGTGCTTTGCTTTGTCAGTTGTTAGTCTGATATGTCCAGTGAAATCTAGATATCCAGCCTTTTTTTGTGTTGCGAGTTTGTGTTATTTTGTTTGATACTGGGATTTCATGTTTGCCTTTCAGTATTAAGTACACTGTTTTAGTAGCTGCAGCTGTTAGTTTAATGTTGTTACACCATTCATTCATGTCTACAAGGAGCTGCATAGTCATTTGTTCTAAATGTCTTTTTGAGTTTTCTGATACCACTATGAGCAAATCATTAGCATATACTGCTATCATTTCTATTTAGGTTGCCTACCAGTGACTCAGTAGCTGTGTTCCAGAACCATGGTCCACATATGGACCCCTAGGGGCATCCTTTGGTGATTTTCTTGACAACTCTTCAATGGCCCTCTCATCATTCAACAATTCAGCATCTGCAGTAATCTAGAAAGCTGCTATATAAAGCTGTTGGGATTTGCATTTGTCTTAACTTTGTGAACAGCATAGGACAGCAAAGGTTGTCAAAAGTGCCAGACATATCAATTAATATTGCCACCACATATTGGCAGTTGTGTTAAGCCCTATTTACTGTATTTATTGGCACCACATATGTGTTCTGTGTGATCCGAGTTATGTGTAAAACCCTACTTACTGTAATTCTATAGGCCTGTGCACACTGATGTGGACTGAGTCCCAGAAGCTGGCTGTGTGACTAGCCTGTCACACAGTAGCCTCTCCTGGAATTTGCCCGTTATATTTAGTAGGAAGATTGGTCTATATTATTTTTGGTCTGTTGAGTCTTTGTCCTTTAATTTTTTGATAATCCCTGCATTGGGCATCTTCCAACAGACAGGCATTCTGCTTTGCTGTAAAGAGTCATTAAGTGCATCAGGTAGAGGACGATATGTCATGCGGCAGATTTCATAGTTTCTGAGTGGACTGCATCTGGTCCCGGAGCTTTTCTGTCTTTTAAGTTTCATAATTGTCAGTGCTATATCCTCATGAGCGAAAGGAATACTGAATCTACAATTTAAATAGTTGGTGTCCATTTGTCTGGGTGGATCTACATGGTGGTGTTGGTCGTGTGAAGGGTAATCACCCGGTAGTAGGTTGTTTAGCAGGTGCTCTGCCGAACGTCTCCAGACCTGAGTCATTGTACAGTTTAGTCGTTTTAATGTTGACATTGCCGTTGGTGTTTTAACTCTCTCAGTTTGTATTTGAAGAGCTGTCCCCATATGTTATTCAATACTTTGGTCCTGATAAAACTGTCCAAACGGTCCTGCCTTGTTTTTTGTAATTCGTCTTTGCATCGTCGTTTGGCTTCAAGGTATTGTTGCAGTCTGACTTCTTTTTCTTATGTTGTATTTGCCAGTTGGTAGTACCGTCTTTTATTCCGTGAGTCCTTCCTAAGTTTTGTTAATAATGTCGACTACGGTATACTTTGTACATGTATGTCGTTGATTTGTGGGATTGCAGCGATTTAAGCTATCTGTTGTAGATCAGTTAGTATGTGTACACTGTAATCAATAGTTCTTCGGTGGTTTGTAAGGGGAATTTTTCTATAGCAGGGCCTCTTAGGACATTTGCAGCAGTGCATCGCACAACCCTCTGCGTTTTTTTTTTACGACGACGGTGCAAACCCTCATTCCTCGACTTTGCGCAGTAGCTCTCTCTCTCTCTCCTTATGCTTATCTCGTGCGCTCCGCCTGTCTCAAGCTTTTCCACAACTTCACCTCTGTTTTTTTCGTCATTTCCAAATGTTTATGAACAGTGGGCAGAGAGCTTAGTTTGATGGGACAAGATTACCGGGGCATAAGAGATTTAAATAATAATATTAACTTTTTTGCAGTAATGTTACAAAGACCTGGAAAAAGGGACCGGCTGAACTCTTAGAGCATTTTTTAAATTCAGACAGGAATACTTCCACACAATCTAGTCTTCGAACACGATAAAACACACGAAATACTTTCATATACGTTAATGGAACCAGACACAGAAATTATCTTCGCTGCTTCTACGTGCAGCTTAGGAAACTTTTCATTCGACAAATACTGGTAGAATTCGAGCAAACCTTGGGTATTGTAAAATAAACACTTTTGGTGATAACAGATTTGCAAGTACACTAGATCGAAATGTAAATCGAGTGACGCTTTACAAACTCAAGTATTGGCTGCAGCTTAGTAATTTCCTGTAATAAAACAAAAATAAATGAAAGTAATGTATAAAGTAGCTTTGAAATACTGAAAGGTGAGATGTTTTAATAAACACGTACTGTTGACTAATATAACACTTGTACATTTAACAAAATCGACTTTATTTTGCTGTTAGTGATATACCGGTACATTACATGGAATCGGTTGCTAATGTCATTTTCAAGGTATTGTAGCACCTCGGCGTATTTTTCAAAGAGCGCTCCTTCCCGCACAGGTGCTGTCAAACAAAATCATAGTACCGTACTGAATAAACCACTTTTAAAAATCAGGATGCCTTATTTAAGAAAAAAAAGTGTATAGCTTCCCTAGCTCAGGGAAGTGATGCGTAATTTCCTCTGAAATATTGTTTTTGAGAAACTGAAGTTTATGTTGGATAGCTTTTATTTTGTCGACCATATTGTTGATGAGATTATTTTCTTTTTGGAGTTTCAGATTTGCCGGCAAATTATTTAGGAAAGCCACAATGTATGTTTAAAATTCTAAATCAGCTACCCATTTGGGGCCATGTAAAAGTGGCTCCGGACGTTCTTTGCCCTCACCAACTAAGCCACGGAGTGTCATCCTCCAAAAACTCCGGAAATCACTCTTCCTTTGCTCAGCTAACGTACCTCAGCATGATAGGGGATATCGGGATGTTCCTCTTCAAATGAAATAAAAAATTGATGAATCGTCAGCTCGTAGAACGAATATAGTCTGAAGAGCCAAAGAAACTGTTACACCTTCCTCATATTATGTAGAGGCCCCTCGTGCACACAGAAGTGCCGCAACACGACGTGGCATGCACTCGACTAATGTCTTAAGTAGTGCTGGAGGAAATTAACATGAATCCTGCAGGGCTGTCCATAAATCCGTAAGAGTACCAGGGGGTTGATATCTCTTCTGAACAGTACGTTGCAAGGCACCCACACATCCTCAATAATGCTCATGTGTGGCGGAGTGTGGCAGCTACAGAGTGTTCCTGAAGCCACTCTGTAGCAATCCTGGACTTGTGGGGTGTCGCAGTGTTCTGCTGTGCTGGAATTTCCCAAGTCCGTCAGTATGCACAATGGACATGAACTAGATGCAGGTGATCTGACAGGATGCTTACGTACGTGTCACCTGTCAGAGTCGTATCTAGACGTATCAAAGGTCCCATATCACTCCAACTGCACACCATTACAACGCTTCCACCCTGCTGGCATCCAGGGTCCATGGATTCATGAGGTTGTCTCCATATCCGTACACGTCCATCCACTCGATACCAAGTGAAACGAGACTTGTCCGACCAGGCAACATGTTTCTAGTGGTTAACAGTCCAATGTCGGATTTTACGGCCCAGGCGAGGCCGAAAGCTTTGTGTCGTGCAGACATCAAGGGTACACCCAATATCGATGATGTTTCGTTGAATCGTTTGCACACTGAGACTCGTTAATGGCCAAGTATTGACATCTGCAGCAATTTGCACATATGTCACGTTGAACGATTCTATTTAGTAGTCGTTGGTCCTGTTCTTGCAGGCTCCTTTTCCGGCCGCATCGATGTCGGAGATTTGATGTTTTACCGGATTCCTGATATTCGCAGTACTTTCGTGAAATGGTCGTACATAAAATTCCCTCTTCATCGCTACCTCGGAGATGCTGTGTCCCATCACTTCTGCGCAGACTATAACACCACATTCAAACTCACTTAAATCTTGATAACTTGTCATTATTGCAGCAGTAACCGATCTAACAACTTTTGCCGACCGCAGTGCCGCATTCTGCCTTTTTACGTGTGCTTATACCAGTATCTTCGGCGCTTCAGCGTAGTTCACGATACGCATCGCTGCGTTCATCGTGTCTTGAAGACCGACAACTTTTACTCAAAGAACCTCTTGGTGTGGAGAGGTAGGTAAATTCGACATGTTCTTTCCACAGTAGGCGAGTAAACCCTTTTGCTCTACCGTGCATTGCTGATACGCCGTTTGTGGTTACGGGAAACAGCTTTTCCCAGGTGAACCCTATTCCTTCAACTGCCATTTCGACCGCTTGTAAAATACCCGCCCTCTAGCTGTGTCCTTCACTGAAATTATTCCCAGGAGCTCTTCCGTTATATGTAGGTCATCGTCCATGCCAGGCAAAAAACTGAGACCTGGCGATTAATATTCGTAGACTCATCAAGTGCAGTGGCGTAGTACGCCAGGACTTTTCAGTCTTGGCTGCCTCTTGCTCATGCAAGTTTCCGGCAATATCACTGATTCGCCGAGATATTATCACATTGAAAAGTGGTATTCTGCTGTATGGGGGAGCTAATGTGGGCTTCATCGTGTCTGCTGCGGCCAACAAAATATTCTTTCTTAATGACCCTTCCACAAACGGCTTCCCAGCATTTGCCAAACGTAGAGCAACTTTATAATTAGCTCTGTCATATTGGAGCATTCTTCACCCTACATTAGAGAGAGAGTATTGTTTTAGATATAATACAAGCAAAAACAAAAAGGAATAAACGTCTGAGAGAAATGTGAAGAAACTTCAGTTCATTTCACAGGACCTTTACCCAAACCGATGATGATGATGGACTACAGGTACAAACCTCATTTGTGGACACAAAATTCTCTTCTGCAAGAGTTTGCAACTTCCTTAATGCTTCCCTGTCTGGCGTCCCCTATGATTCCATTATATTTTACTGAATGCAGTTTTCTATACACACGATTTTCTGACACTTGTAATTGCTGTTCCGCAGATTAGACATTTGATTTTATCGTTACAACTAACAAAAATAAGGAAGTTCTCACTCCGGTTTTAAAGGGCTTCCGTAAATCTTTGCTTTTTTCGAAGCAAATTTTTCCATTATTGGCTTGCGCTTATCTGCATCAGTGTTTAGAAGACGTCTGTCTATCAACGCACTCGACAGCGCACGATAGCGGCTTCACAATGCATGCCGAGTTGAGGCGAAACAAGCCGTGCTGGACCGATGCACCGTGCAAACACTCTGCACATCGCTTAGCGCGCACGTGATTTTCCATGAGTGAAAGGCGCTGTTCTATAGTGTCTTTTAGTGCCTGCTAGTTTGCCTTTTCGCGGGTATTATTGAGTGAATATGTTTGTATGTATGTGTGTAGCTGTGAGTATAATTATTGCATTGTGATCGGTGTGTGTTGCTCTGGCATGTACCTGCTAATCAGCGATATGTGTTACACATGTTCCATTTGCTTATGAAATGTCTGTGTTATTGATACCTTAGGTATCTCCACGGTATGTCGGGGCTTGCCCTGCCTTATCGAGCACACAAAGGCTGCCCTCATTTAGGACGTCAGTTGTTACTTGTCCTTTGGCACCTGCCCTATCAGCATGCCAGACTGTTTGAGCATAGAGCATACGATAATGTCCGGAAGATTGAGTAGTCTTTTGACCCTAGAGAATGTTGCTATTTGCCTAAAAGGTTCTGCAAAGGGCTCATTGTTATAAGATTACTGTGCGTATAATGATGTGACTATCCATAATTCCCATCCCAGTGTAATTTCTGCCGTTGGAAATTGTTGAGTAGGTAGTCCTGTTTATTTTTGTCACTGTAATTCTGTAATTCGTGTGTTTGTTACTACGACTGCTGCTTTAGGAGATCAGGTATTTTACTGTTACGCATGTAGTGTTCATGTAAACAGACGACGTCCGCTTGTACTTCTTCCATCAACTTGCTTAGTTCCGTACTAGCAGTTTTACTCCTCATACAATTCAGTTGTACGATCTTCACGGCGGGGCACATCTTGAGTAGGCAGAGCTCTTCCGTCCAGTTTCTTTCAGAGTACAGTAAATGCGCCCTTGTGCTCTGTTACGTAGATGTTATTTAGGACCACACCCTTTTCTTTCCGTGTGCATACCACCCCCAGGAGTCTACAGAGCTCTCGTTTGTCAGTTGAGAAGTTTTCTGTTCGCAGAACTTGCGATCAGTTTCTTCCGTAGTTGTGTAACGTTAAATCGTCAAAATCCCGAGCTGGCTGAAGAGTCCTGCGCATAATGCCCCAAACGTTTCCAATTTGGCGAGAGATGCGGTGACATTGCTGGCTAAGGTATGGTTTGGCTAGCACAAAGACAAGCAGTAGAAACTCTCTATGGGAACGGGCATTATCTTGTTGAAATGAAGTCCAGGATCACTTACCAAGAAGTTCAACAAAACGGGGCATAGAATATCGTCGACGTACCGCTGTGCTGTAAGTATGCCGCAAATGACAGCTAAAGTAATCGTGATACGAAATGAAATTGCAACCCATAGAATCGTACCTGGTTGTTGGGTTGTAAGGTATCCCACCACTGTCCGGGTCATCTCCAGACATGTAATCGCTGGTCATCTGGTCTCAGTTAGAAGTGGGACTCATCACTGAAGATAGTTATACTCCAAAGAGACGCCCCAATCTCTTTTCCGACGAAGGCTTTGGCCGAAAGCTTAATGTGTAGCAGCATTTTCGTTGTGCCTATCTACTGCTCAGTGTGTCATTTTTACGGTGAGTAGCAGCTTATCCTTTCCATAATTGTTCAGCTGGCAAATTCTTGGAGATAGACAATAATTATCCCACAAAAGCCTACTTACAGCGTTCCAAGAACGGGTATCAATTCATCTACATCCACGTAGATATTCGGCAAGCCACCGTGCAATGCGTGATGGAGGGTACTCTGTAGCGCAGCTGCCGGCCGCGGTGGTCTCGCGGTTCTAGGCGCGCAGTCCGGAACCGTGCGACTGCTACGGTCACAGGTTCGAATCCTGCCTCGGGCATGGATGTGTGTGATGTCCTTAAGTTAGTTAGGTTTAAGTAGTTCTAAGTTCTAGGGGACTAATGGCCACAGCAGTTGAGTCCCATAGTGCTCAGAGCCATGACATGTACGGCAACTACTCATTTCCTTTCCTGTTCCACACACAAATGCAGACTGTCTATATGCCTCTGTATGAGCCCTAGTTTCTCGTACCTCATCTTCGTGGTCCTTATGCGGAATGGCTTGTTCCCGACAGTAGAATAGTTTGGCAGTCAGCATCAAATGCCGGTTCTCTAAATTTTCTCAATAGTGTTTCTTGAAAGGAACGTCGCCTTCCCTTCAAGGATTCCTATTTGAGTTCCTGAAGCATCTCTGTAACGCGTGTTGTTTGAACCTACCGGCAACAAATCTAACAACCCGCCTCTGAATCGCTTCGATGTCTTGTTTCAATTCGACCTGGTACGGATCCCAAACACTCGAGCAGTACTCAAGAAGAGGTCGCACCAGCATCATGGTGTGGGGAGCGATCTCCTATACTGGCCGTACACCTCTGGTGATCGTCGAGGGGACACTGAATAGTGCACGGTACATTCAAACCGTCATCGAACCCATCGTTCTACCATTCCTAGACCGGCAAGGGAACTTGCTGTTCCAACAGGACAATGCACGTCCGCATGTATCCCGTGCCACCCAACGTGCTCTAGAAGGTGTAAGTCAACTACCCTGGCCAGCAAGATCTCCGGATCTGTCCCCCATTGAGCATGTTTGGGACTGGATGAAGCGTCGTCTCACGCAGTCTGCACGTCCAGCACGAACGGTGGTCCAACTGAGGCGCAAGGTGGAAATGGCATGGCAAGCCGTTCCACAGGACTACATCCAGCATCTCTACGATCGTCTCCATGGAAGAATAGCAGCCTGAATTGCTGCGAAAGGTGGATATACACTGTACTAGTGCCGACATTGTGCATGCTCTGTTGCCTGTGTCTATGTGCCTGTGGTTCTGTCAGTGTGATCATGTGATGTATCTGACCCCAGGAATGTGTCAATAAAGTTTCCCCTTCCTGGGACAATGAATTCACGGTGTTCTTATTTCAATTTCCAGGAGTGTATTTCAACCAGATATAACATACCGTAATGATAGACAGAAGGGAAACTGGTTATAGTCCGACAGAGTTGGCAGTGTGGTTATGGGTTTAATCCTCGTCAATGTTAGAAACATTTATGATGATGCCAAGTACGTGAGCTGTAATAGTACACTACTGGCCATTAAAATTGCTAGACCACGAAGATGACGTGCTAAAGACGCGAAATTTAAAAGACAAGAAGAAGATGCTGTGATATGCTAATGATTTGCTTTTCAGAGCATTCACACAAAGTTGGCGCCGCTGGTGACACCTACAACGTGCTGACACGAGGAAAGTTTCCAACCGATTTCTCATACACAAACAGCAATTGACCGGCGTTCCCTGGTGAAACGTTGTTGTGATGCCTCGTGTAAGGAGGAGAAATGCGTACCATCACGTTTCCAACTTTAATAAAGGTCGGATTGTAGCCTATCGCGATGTCGGTTTATAGTATTGCGACATTGCTGCTCGCGTTGGTCGAGATCCATTGGATGTTAGCAGAATATGGGATCGGTGGGTTCAGGAGGATAATACGGAACGCCGTGCTGGATTCCAACGGCCTCGTATCACTAGCAGTCGAGATGACAGACATCTGCACGAACAGTTCGACGACGTTTGCAGCAGCATTGACTATCAGCTCGGAGACCGTGGCTACCCTTGACGCTGCATCAACAGACAGGAGCGCCTGTGATGGTGTACTCAACAACGAATCTGAGTGCACGAATGGAAAAACGTAATTGTTTCGGATGAATCCAGGTGGTGTTTACAGGCTCATGATGGCCGCATCCGTGTTTGGCGACATCGCGATAAACGCACATTGGAAGCGTGTATTCGTCATCGCCATACTGGCGTATCAACCGGCGTGATGGTATGGGGTGCCATTGGTTACACGTCAATGTCACCTCTTGTTCGCATTGACGGCACTTTGAACAGTGGACGTTACATTTCAGATGTGTTACGATCCATGGCTCTACCCTTCATTCGACCCCTGCGAAACCCTACATTTCAGCAGGATAACGCACGACCGCATGTTGCAGGTCCTGTAGAGGCCTTTCTGGATACAGAAAATATTCGACTGCTGCCCTGGCCAGCACACTCTCCAGATCTCTCACCAATTGAAACGTCTGGTCAATGGTGGCCTACAACTGGCTCGTCACAATACGCCAGTCACTACTCCTGATGATCTGTGGTATAGTGTTGAAGCTGCATGGGCAGCTGTACCTGTACACGCCATCCAAGCTCTGTTTGACTCAATGCCCAGGCGTATCAAGGCCGTTATTAAGGCCAGAGGTGGTTGTTTCAGGTACTGATTTCTTAGGATGTATGCATCCAAATTGCGTGAAAATTATTTCACATGTCAGTTCTTGTATAATATATTTGTCCAATGAATAGCCGTGTATCATCTGCATTTCTTCTTGGTGTAACAAACAATTTTAATGACCAGTAGTGTACATATAATTTTAGTCGTTGCCAGTGTATAGAAAACAATATTAACTGTTAATAGTTGAATTCTGACTAAGAATGAATATGTTGTTGTTGTTGCGGTCTTCAGTCCTGAGACTCGTTTGATGCAGCTCTCCATGCCACTCTATCCTGTGCAAGCTTCTTCATCACCCAGTACCTAGTGCAACCTACATCCTTTTGAATCTGCTTTGTGTACTCGTCCCTTGGTCTCCCTCTACGATTTTTACCCTCCACGCTGCCCTCCAATACTAAATTGGTGATCCCTTGATGGCTCAGAACATGTCCTACCAACCGATCCCTTCTTCTCGTCAAGTTGTGCCACAAACTTCTCTTCTCCCCAATCCTATTCAGTACCTCCTCATTAGTTATGTGATCTACCCATCCAATCTTCAGCATTCTTCTGTAGCACCACATTTCGAAAGCTTCTATTCTCTTCTTGTCCAAACTATTTATCGTCCATGTTTCACTACTATACATGGCTACACTCCATACAAATACTTTCAGAAATGACTTCCTGACACTTAAATCTATACTCGATGTTAACAAATTTATCTTTTTCAGAAACGCTTTCCTTGCCATTGCCAGTCTACATTTTATATCCTCTCTACTTCGACCATCATCAGTTATTATGCTCCCCAAATAGCAAAACTCCTTTACTACTTTAAGTGTCTCATTTCCTAATCTAATTCCCTCAGTATCACCCGACTTAATTCGACTACATTCCATTATCCTCGTTTTGCTTTTGTTGATGTTCATCTTATATCCTCCTTTCAAGACGCTATCTATTCCATTCAACTGCTCTTCCAAGTCCTTTGCTGTCTCTGACAGAATTATAATGTCATCGGCGAACCTCAAAGTTTTTATTTCTTCTCCATGGATTTTAATACCTACTCCGAATTTTTCTTTTGTTTCCTTTACAGATTGAATAACATCGGGGAGAGGCTACAACCCTGTCTTACTCCCTTCCCAACAACTGCTACCCTTTCATGTCCCTTGACTCTTATAACTGCCATCTGGTTTCTGTACAAACTGTAAATAGCCTTTCGCTCCCTGTATTTTACCCCTGCCACCTTTAGAATTTGAAAGAGAGTATTCCAGTCAAAATTGTCAAAAGCTTTATCTAAGTCTACAAATGCTAGAAACGTAGGTTTGCCTTTCCTTAATCTTTCTTCTAAGATAAGTCGTAAGGTCAGTATTGCCTCACGTGTTCCAGTATTTCTACGGAACCCAAACTGATCTTCCCCGAGGTCGGCTTCTACTAGTTTTTCCATTTGTCTGTAAAGAATTCGTGTTAGTATTTTGCAGCTGTGACTTATTAAACTGATAGTTCGGTAATTTTCACATCTGTCAACACATGCTTTCTTTGGGATTGGAATTATTATATACTTCTTGAAGTCTGAAGGTATGTCGCCTGTTTCATACATCTTGCTCACAATATGGTAGAGTTTTGTCAGGACTGGCTCTCCCAAGGCCGTCAGTAGTTCTAATGGAATGTTGTCTACTCCGGGGGCTTTGTTTCGACTCAGGTCTTTCAGTGCTCTGTCAAACTCTTCACGCAGTATTGTATCTCCCATTTCATCTTCATTTACATCCTCTTCCATTTCCATAATATTGTCCTCAAGTACATCGCCCTTGTATAGACCCTCTATATACTCCTTCCACCTTTCTGCTTTCCCTTCTTTGCTTAGAACTGGGTTTCCATCTGAGCTCTTGATGTTCATACAAGTGGTTCTCTTATCTCCCAAGGTCTCTTTAATTTTCCTGCAGGCAGTATCTATCTTACCCCTAGTGATATAAGCCTCTACATCCTTACATTTGTCCTCTAGCCATCCCTGCTTAGCCATTTTGCATTTCCTGTCGATCTCATTTTTGAGACGTTTGTATTCCTGTTTGCCTGCTTCATTCACTGCATTTTTATATTTTCTCCTTTCTTCAATTAAATTCAATATTTATTTTGTTACACAAGGATTTCTACTAGCCCTCGTCTTTTTACCTACTTGATCCTCTGCTGCCTTCACTACTTCATCCCTCAAAGCTACCCATTCTTCTTCTACTGTATTTCTTTCCCCCCATTACTGTCAATTGTTCCTTTATGCTCTCCCTGAAACTCTGTACAACCTCTGGTTCTTTCACTTTATCCAGGTCCCATCTCCTTAAATTCCCACCTTTTTGCAGTTTGTTCAGTTTTAATCTACAGGTCATAACCAATAGATTGTGGTCAGAGTCCACATCTGTCCCTGGAAATGTCTTACAATTAAAATCCTGGTTCCTAAATCTCTGTCTTACCATTATATAATCTATCTGATACCTTTTTGTATCTCCAGGGTTCTTCCATGTATACAACCTTCTTTCATGGTTCTAGCTATGATTAAGTTGTGCTCTGTGCAAAATTCTACCAGGCGGCTTCCTCTTTCATTTCTCTCCCCCAATCCATATTCACCTACTACATTTCCTTCTCTCTCTTTTCCTACTACCATATTCCAGTCACCCATGACTATTAAATTTTCATCACCCTTCACATCTGAATAATTTCTTCAATTTCTTCGTCATCTGCAGAGCTAGTTGACATATAAACTTGTACTACTGTAGTAAGTGTGGGCTTCGTATCTGTCTCTGCCACAATAATGCGTTCACTGTGCTGTTCGTAGTAGCTTACCCGCATTCCTATTTTCCTATTCATTATTAAACCTACTCCTGCATTACCTCTATTTGATTGTGTGTTTATAACCCTGTAGTCACCTGACCAGAAGTCTTGTTCCTCCTGCCACCTAACTTCACTAATTCCCACTATATCTAACTTTAACCTATCAATTTCCCTTTTTAAATTTTTTAACCTACATGCCCGATTAAGTGATCTGACATTCCACGCTCCGATCCGTAGAACGCCTGTTTTCTTTCTCCGGGTAACGACATCCTCTTGAGTAGTCCCCGCCCGGACATCCGAATGGGGGACTATTTTACCTCCGGAATATATGCGTCCCTCTAACACCCAGAAACGAGTCCTGGTACTATGAAAGAAGTCATATGTCGTGGTAGCCCTCTATCCCCCATCCACGAAGTTTCCCATTTTTACCTGAAGCAAGTGCTTTTGAAGATATAAGGGCTGGAAAGTTTCACCCTCTACAAATTTCTAGAACATTCCAGAATCCGAGATGTACTGGAGTGTTTGAGAATAGTTTGGAACATTCAGGAAGATTTTAGAATGTTCGGAAACATCCCATCTCATCCCATATTATTGTGGAATATTCCAGAACACTCCCGGTGGTTGTGAAATATTCTGGAACATGGTGGATCATTCGAAGCCTTTTTGGTAAATTCTGTAATTCGCCATCGGTGGGGCTACCCATTGGTAGGGGTATATAAAGCAAGACCCTTCGTGGGTTCGAACGTCAGATTTTTTAACAGTGACTAAGGGAAGAACCGAAAAAGTAGTGCAGTGACTAAATAAAAATAAACAGTGAAGTGTCAGTAGTCCCAGTGATACAGTTACTGAAAATAAATCGAAAATAAAGTATGACAGGTGTGTGAAGTGCGCTTAGTGTATTTGTAAATCAAAAGTTGATTTGATTTATATTTTTAGACAATGACCAAATGTGAAAGAGGAGATCTTGCTAGTTCTGAAGCAAAACAGCGAAAACAAAGGAATAGCAAAAAACGAAACACTGAAGAACCAACAATTGCGTCACAATCTTATAATAAAAGACTGCGACCTCAAACCAGCCCGAAAGCCGCAAGGTTTGTCTGTTGATTGGGATACTGCAATGGTTAGGGAAGCAATTCTGGCTTTCAGATGAATCCTAGATCGGACAAAGTTATAGTCAAGTAACTTCCGGAGAAAAAGGAGAAACCATAACAATTGTCCACTTGTTGCAATGCTGAGGCCATTCCCCCGACGTGAATTTTTTAAGGTAAAAGAAAGAAGCCTGAATGGAAGGATGGACTTCCAAACGGCTCAATTGTACTTATGACTGAAAAGGCAGGGTATGTCAACTCTTATATATTCATGAGCTGGGTGGAAGATCACTTTTGTTCCAAGAAACAACAAGAAAAGTGGTTCTGGTTCTCAATGGGCATACCTAACACTGACCCTAATATGCTACAGCTTGCTACGGATAGTGGTGTGATCTTGATTTGTTTACCTCCTCATTCATCGCACTATCTTCAGCCACTTGACAGGCTTGGTCTCAAACCACGCAAACAAGCTTTTTACAGGGCAATCCGCAACTCGACATTGTCTCGCCCTGTATGCAAAGTCTCAAGAGCACATTTCCCGCTTTTCATTAGCGAAGCGTGGAAGAAAGGTATACTGGCATCCAAGGCGTAGTCTGGGTCTGAAACTTGTGGCTTGTACACTCTCAGCCGTAAAAGAATTCCAGAGAAGGCATTTCAAGTTTCTGACACGGTTGCTAATGTTGAGGCAGACAGGAACGATGGAGGTAGCCTCGACAGCAGGGGACATGCTCCGGCTCTTCTCCCACAGACACACAACAGCGCACTTCAAGCAGAGACTGAGAATAACCCGTTGCCAGGAACGCTCTTTAAAGGCATTAGTCCTTGCGCCCATCTTGGACCTACAGAAACAGCTGAAGTTGTCACAAAACACAGTCGAACTCAAGAGGTTTCAAAGCAAGAAGTCCACTGTAAGGCAACCTAAGATAGCGAACCAGGCGGGTCACAGAATGACAGTGTGCTATGGATTACTACGATAAAAATGGAGCACAGGTAGATTAGTTTCAGTGTGCATGTATAAAAAATGGTTGCATGAAACCCGTACAGAAGAAGACAACGTGCGCAATAATTGCGCAAGAAAGCTCTGATTTAATGTGGAAGCAATCATGTTATTTGCTAGTTTACTAACTCCATTTACATGTTTATTTCATATGTTCGTCTTTATAATCTATTAAATCTGCTGTCGAATTATGTATTTAGCTACATTGTATCATAAATCCACAAAACTAGCGCTGGAGTCTGCTTCCGATATGACCCATCTCACCCCAATGATTCGAGTGAGATGCCTAAACCACACTATTCACAAAAATATTCGAAACGTATATAATGTATAATAGTAGCATAACACCAACTGACGTGTACACAGAAAAGGCTTTTCAGTGAACAACAATTTAGTGTAGAATCTACAGGGTGTTACAAAAAGGTTTGGCCAAACTTTCAGGAAACATTCCTCACACACAAATAAAGAAAAGATGTTATGTGGACATGTGTCTGGAAACGCTTAATTTCCATGTTAGAGCTCTTTTTAGTTTCGTCAGTATGTACTGTACTTCCTCGATTCACCGCCATAATTTCATACGGGATACTCTACCTGTGTTGCTAGAACATGTACCTTTACAAGTACGACACAACATGTTCATGCACGATGGAGATCCTGCACATTTCAGTCGAAGTGTTCGTACGCTTCTCAACAACAGATTCGGTGACCGATGGATTGGTAGAGGCGGACAAATTCCATGGCCTCCACGCTCTCCTGACCTCAACTCTCTTGACTTTCATTTATGGGGGCATTTGAAAGCTCTTGTCTACGCAACCCCGGTACCAAATGTAGAGACTCTTCGTGCTCGTATTGTGGACGGCTGTGATACAATACCCCATTCTCCAGGGCTGCATCAGCGCATCAGGGATTCCATGCGACGGAGCGTGGATGCATGTATCCTCGCTAACGGAGGACATTTTGAACATTTCCTGTAACAAAGTGTTTGAAGTCACGCTGCTACATTCTGTTGCTGCACGTTTCCATTCCATGATTAATGTGATTTGAAGAGAAGTAATAAAATGAGCTCTAACATGGAAAGTAAGCGTTTCCGGACACATGTCCACATAACATATTTTCCTTCTTTGTGTGTGAGGAATGTTTCCTGAAAGATAAGCCGTACGTTTTTGTAACACTCTGTATACTCCCTATTCTAACGTTTTTATTCTACAAACCTTAAGTTGGCCATCTTCCCCCGATCTACAGTATTGAAGTTCTTACTGGAAAAGTGTACATTCAGTAATTCTTGTACTGAGATGTCTTCCATTCACATGCACTGTCCTGTCACATTAATGTGACCACTCCCTATGTTCGATGTCAGCGCGCAATAACTACTCACAGACGGCAGTTGGCGGCCCTGGCTGTGGAGGGCGTATGAAGCTTGTCGGAGGGATGTGGAAAACAGTTGACGCGTTGTCGTGATGCGGAAAATGAGCGATATATCTGCCTTCCAAAAGGACGTTATCATTGGCTTTCGGGCCAAGGGTGGAGGCATTTCCGAAACGGCTAAGTCTGTAAACTTGTAAGTAGGCTGTTTAGATTTTCATGTTGGTAACGTCATGTAGCGCTCTGTATGAAAATCACTGGCTGTGCTGTGTGCAGTCTGTGGCTGGTTGGCATTGTTGGAATATTCGCTATTGTAGTGTTGGGTAGTTGGCTGTTAACAGCGCGTAGCGTTTCGCAGTTGGAGGTGAGCCGCCAGCAGTGGTGGATGTAGGGAGAGATATGGCAGAATTTCGAGAGCGGACGATCTGGACGTGTGTCCATCAGAAAGAGTAAATTTCTAATACTGGATATCATGAACTATATATATGATAACTTTTGAAAATTATTAAGGTAAATACATTGTTTGTTCTCTATCAAAATCTTTCATTTGCTAACTATGACTATCAGAAGTTAGTGCCTTCAGTAGTTAGAATCTTTTATTTAGCTGGCAGTGTTGGCGCTCGCTGTGTTGCACTAGTTCGAATAACGAAGGAATTTTGTGAGGTAAGTGATTCATGAAAGGTATAGGTTAATGTTAATCAGGGCCATTCTTTTGTAGGGATTATTGAAAGTCAGACTGCGTTGCGCTAAAAATATTGTGTGTCAGTTTAGTGATGATCAGAATAAGTAAAGAGAGAAATGTCTGAGTACGTTCAGTTCTGCTGAGCTGTTTGAAAATCAAGTAACGTAAAAGGTTTACCAGCACAGTAATTCATAAATTTTTCTAAGGGAATGTTTCATATAGGACTGCAGTGGGTCTGCTCTGTGATGACCTACCTACCAATATTCTTCAAAACTTCGACTGACTCTGTTGTGGGTTTCCTATGTTATGGCCCATTACCTTTTTGCACGTCAAGAGTCAGCATTGTATTTCCGTTGGAAGGACAACACTACTTCTTCAAGACTGCATGGAAATCCACTACTTCCATGTGGCATTTTCTTTTACTTCTCAGACTTTGAGAAAAAAACTGCAATTACAACTTTGATGAATTATCAGGACTGTCTTTATGAACTGCGAGAAAATCTTTGCTTTTGACCAACAGTGCGTCAATGTGTGCATTTGATATCTTTGTTATTGTAATTATGAAATTTCTTTTCAAATCTGTATTGGCCACTGCCAAAAAGCAATTTGTAAAACTTTTGTGGGGAGCATGGGGGCTATGTAAGTGGGCTGTTCATGTTTTTATGTTGGTAACGTCATGTAGCGCTCTGTATGAAAATCATTGGCTGTGCTGTGTGCAGTCTGTGGCTGGTTGGCATTGTTGGAATATTCGCTATTGTAGTGTTGGGCAGTAGGCTGTTAACAGCGCGTAGCGTTTCGCAGTTGGAGGTGAGCCGCCAGCAGTGGTGGATGTGGGGAGAGATATGGCAGAATTTCGAGAGCGGACGATCTGGACGTGTGTCCATCAGAAAGAGTAAATTTTTAATACTGGATATCATCGTTAATTCCCCATTGAGGAGAGCGTTAAAACACAATCAATATTCACAATGACAATATGGTACATAAATTGGTACATTTCAAATTCATGGCACTTTTTTCTGTCTCTTTCTTTTCTCTTCCCAAAAACCTCTCATAAATTCACTGTGCTTCTTCTTCCTCTCTTCTGTCCACTTCCTTCCTGCTTTCTCCTCTTTTGGTGTTTCATCGAATTTCTGTTTGTTGATTTTTTCTCTGTATTTTCCTCTGTTTGATATTTCTTCTGTAGAGATGTTAAGATTTTTAAGGTCTTCAATGGTTTCCTTTATCCAGTTAGTTTTCACCTTATTTGTCACCACTATGTTCAAAATCTTCTTGGTCAGCCTATTTTCATTCATCCTATGAATGTGCCCATAGAATTTTGCCCTTCTTTTTCTGATATTGTCTGTAATTGTCTCTGCCTGTTTGTACAATTCCTTTGTTGGTCTCTTTATCCAGATCCCCTGTCTCTGAACTGGCCCATAGATCTTTCTCAGAATTTTCCTCTCTTGCTTTTCCATTTCCTTGATTTTAGTTCTTCCTCTGATTACTGTTGTTTCTGAGTCATACAAGGCCTCAGGTAAGACTACTGTTTTGTAATGTCTTAATTTGGCATTGATGGAAATATTTCTTTTATTGTAATGGTTCCATGTAAGTCTGTATGCTTTTTGTAGTTTTGTAGCCCTTTCTTCATTGGCTGTTGAATTCAGTCCTGTTTTCTGTATAATCTCTCCCAGGTATTTGAAATTTTCTACTTGTGTTATTTTTCCGTACTTTGTTATCAATGGGCTTCTGTCTGCAGATTTTGTGTCCACGTAATGTGCTTTTCCATATGATATTTGTAGTCCTGTTCTGGCTGCGATTTCATGCAATATTTTTAGGGCTTCTCTGGCTTCTTTTCTGTCATTTGTAATGATGGCTATATCGTCGGCAAAGGCCAGACATTTTATGTTGACGGTTCTATTTTTCTCTCTCCCCATCTTTACCCCATTGACTCCTTTGTCCCATGTCCTGATTATTTTATCTAAAACAGCGTTAAATAAAATGGGTGGCAGGCCATCTCCCTGTCTCACTCCTGTCTTGATTTCGAAAGATTCTGAGATCTCGCCCATGAACTTCACTTTTGACTTTGTATTTGTTAATGTTTCCTGAATCAGTTTTCTGGTCTTATTGTCTACCTTCATTTCTTCTAGTGTATTAAAAAGTGTTTCTCTGTCTATGGAATCGTAAGCCTTCTTGAAATCAACAAATGTTACTGTGGTATTTCTGGACTTTCTCGTTGTTAATAATGTTCTCAGACACCAGATCTGCTCACTGCATGATCTTCCCTTCCTGAACCCTCCTTGGTATTCTCCGATCTGTGGATCTATCTGAGGTTCTAGGCGATTTAACAGAGCTTTTGATAGAATTTTGTATGCCACCGGCAGTAACGAAATCCCTCTGTAGTTATTAGGGTCTGTTTTGTCTCCTTTCTTGTGGAGGGGGTGTATTAGGGCTGACTTCCATTCTTCTGGTATCTTTTCTGTTTCCCAGATGTTTTTGATTATACTATGAATTTTGGGTGTAATGTTTTCATGGTCTAATTTCCAGATTTCTGCAATCAGTCCATCTTTCTCCTGGTGCTCTGTTATTTTTCAATGATTTTATTATTTTCACGATTTCTTCATATGTTGGGGGTTCGGAGTCCCGGTTGGGTTCTAGTTTTGTAAACTATAATCTCTGTTTTGGTTTATCACAGTTAAGTAACGTTTCAAAGTATCTGGCTAATATTTCACAGTTTTTCTTCGGATTTGTCTCCAGTGTTCCATCTTGTCTTTTGAAGCATAAGCTTGGTGGTTGATATTCTGTCATATTTTCTCGGAATACTCTGTAAAAATTTCGTGTGTTGTTTCTGGTGAAGTCTTCTTCTATCTCCTTCAACCTGCTGTTTTCGTAACCTCTTTTTTCGGATTATTTTTGAAGTGTTTTTCTGTATCCTGTTGAAGTCCTCCCATTTTTCTTGTGTTTTATGGCTGTTAAATTTCTTCCAGGCTTGTATTCTCTCTCCTATGGCCCTGTCACATGTCATGTTACACCATCGGTGTTTCCTTTTTCTCGGTGGCTGCCTCAATTTCATCAGTTCTTTTATTTTTTCTGACAGTTCTGTCCAGTTGTTGCTATTGATTTTCGTAACTTCTTCTATTATTTCTTTCTTGTTTATTTGTAGGTACTCTGGATCTATTGTGAAAGGTCTGTTGGTTCTCTTGATTTGTCCATTGGGTATAAATTTTACTTTAATTTGGAGAAGGTGATATCAGATTCGAAAACTCCTTTCCTTTTTCTTACGTTCTTTATTTCTCTGGTGTTTTTTGTGGATATTGCTACGTGGTCTATTTGAAATTCTCCTAGAGCATGGTTGGGAGATTTCCAAGTTACAAGTTTTCTGTGTGGTTTCTGGAACTGCGTTGACATGATTTTCAGATCAATATATATATATATATATATATATATATATATATATATATATATATATATATATATATCCATCAGCTCTTACCAGCTGAAATCGGGACTCTTCTGACCAGACCACTGTTTTCCAGTAGTCTAGGATCCAACCGATGTGCTCATAAGCCATGGAGAGCCACTGCAGGCGATGTCGTGCTGTTAGCAAAGGCACTCGAGTCAGTCGACTGCTGCCATAGCCCAGTAACGCCAAATGTCTCCGTGCTGTCCTCATGTATAAGTTCGTCGTACTTCCAACATTTTTTTCTTGCGGTTTTTTCACTCAGTGTCCCTTGTCTGTTAGCACTGACAATACCACGCAAACATCGCTTCTCTCAGTCGTTAAATGAAAGCCATTGGCGTGGTGAGAGGTAATGCCTGAAAATTGGTACCTCGGCACATTCATAACACTGTGGGTTTCGGAATATTGAATTCCCTAACGACTTCCGAAATGGAATGTCTCATATGGCTAGCTCCATCTATCATTACGCGCAGATTGTTAATTTCCTCCGTGCACCCATAATCATGTCGGAAACCTTTTCGCATGAATCACCTGAGTACAAATGACAGCTCATCCAGTGCACTGCCCTTTTATACAGAACGTGTTGCATCGAGGGGGATTACTTTGACCGGGACTAAGTTGATGTTAATAAATAAATAAAGAGTCTTGAAGAAGAACGAAAAATCCTATTACTTTTTGATCATACCTTGCATATAAACAATGAGACATCTAGGATGAAATTAATAGATATTTACGCAACGGACTGTCAACTTTATATTCGGTGGCATCATCGTTGCGTTTCCCCAACAGTAGCAATTTGCAAGTAGATATTTGCTCCTGAAGGGGAAAGATATGAAAATCAATAACCTTCGAAACAAACTCGACGGTACTGTGAAGTCAGTCATCTGATCTCATGGTAGAGTTCAGTATGTGTTCCTGCCTTTCATTTATACTTGGAGATATAATTATACTGATGTATTAAAGCTGTCCTCTAAACAGTGGGAAGTGAAAGAAACGATAAGTGACAGAAAAAATTTCAGAAATGACTTTTGTTCAAATCCTTGGCCTGTTCAGTAATCTAGCATTTAACTACGGAGCCACTAAGCAACAGAGCAGGTTACAAACTACGTTGTCCAATTCAGCTGTACATGCGTTACAATACGGAAGATACCACAACTGACTGTTTTTATGTACCAGCTTTTCAATGAATCTTTAATGCAACAGTGGCTACAAGCAGCATTCCTTTTAATGCACACTAGCTCTAATAAAAGGTGTTCCATAAAAATGAAACGTTTGAGTGAGTAAAATAATGTAAAATATACTAATGAAATTAAGTAATTTGTACATTGAAGCACCAAAGAAACTGCCATAGGCAGGCGTATTCAAATACAGAGACATGTAAACAGGCAGAATACGCCGATGCCTATATAAGACAACAAATGTCTGCCGCAGTTGTTAGATCGGTTACTGCTGCTACAATGGCAGGTTATCAAGAATTAAGTGAGTTGGAACGTGGTGTACAGTCGGCACACGAGCGATGGGACACAGCATCTCCGAGGTAGCGATGAAGTGGGGATCCACGTGCGACCATTTTACGAGTATACCGTGAATATCAGGAATCCGGTAAAACATCAAATCTTTGACATCGCTGCCCGCTCCCATTAGCTGAGAGGTCAGCGCGGCGGAATGCCACGCTAAGAGGCCCGGGTTCAATTCCCGGCTGGGGCAGGAAATTTTCTCCACTCAGGGACTGGGTGTTGCGTTGTCCTCATCATCATTTCATCCCCATCTCCGACGCGCAATTCGCCTTATGTGGCGTCGAATGCAATAAGTACTTGCCCCCGGAGGCCGAACTTCCGGGATGGGGGAATCCCGGCCCACAATGTCGTATGCTCATTTCCATTTTACGACATCGCTACGGCCGGAAAAAGAGCCTGCAAGAACGGGACCAACGACGACAGAAGAGAATCGTTCAACGTGATCAGAAGTGCAACCCTTCCGCAAGTTGCTGCAGATTGCAGTGCTGGGCCACTAACAAGTGTCAGCGTGCGAACCATTCAACGAAACATCGTCGATATGGGCTTTTTTCGGAGCTGAAGGCCTACTCGTGTACCCTTGACGACTGCACGACACAAAGCTTTACACCTCGCCTGGGCTCGTCAACACCGGCATGGGACTGTTGATGTCTGGAAACATGTTGCCTGGTCGGACGAGTCTCGTTTCTAATTGTATCGAGCGGATGGACGTGTGCGAGTATGGAGATAACCTCATGAATCCGTGGACCTTCAAGCAGGTGGAGGCTCTATAATGGTTTGCGGCGTGTTCAGTTGCAATGATATCTAGATACGATTCTGACAGATGACACTTACTTAAGAATCCTGTCTGATCACCTGCATCCATTCATATCCATTGTACATTCCGACGGACTTGGGCCATTCCAGCCATGCAGGATTCATGGTGTCAGTTCCCTCCAGCACTACTTCAGACACTAGATAAGTCCAAGCCACTTCGTATTGCGGTACTTCTGCGTGCTCGCAGAGGTCCTACACGATATTAGGCAAATGTACCACTTTCTTTGGCTCTTCAGTGTGTAATATTGCAGTGTATGCTACCAGTGATGATATATGAAATATGACTTTGCTCAAATGCCCTCCATGACTCTACACACTTTCGCTCTTTCGATTAATTTCAACTCTTCGGTATACTTGCACCTCCAGTTGTGAAATTACACGCTGGCTCTCGGCCTTGTGCTCTAGGAGTAATTGTGGTTTATTAGCGTGCACACTAGATTTCAAAAATACACCTTCCCCTCAGACAAAAATTACATGGTGTCAAATCATGAAAATCTTCGTGGCTAATTCACGTCACCGTTGCGAGAAATAACCCAGCCAGCGAATTTCTCTCATAACAAAACCATTATTGCAATCGATGTGCTACGGGTTGCACCATCCTATCGAAACGAAACCTTTTCAAAATTTAAAGGACGCAGTTCAGACCACAAGAGCTCTTCTAACATAATGAGGTAACGTTCGCCGTCAGCTGTTAATGCGTTTCTGGCGCCATCTTCGAAGAAGTACAGCTCACTTACGCCCAAATACCACACCCATAGTCGGTCGCTGTGGCTGTAACTCGAGGATTTTCTAGATCCAAATTCTACAGGTCTGCTCGTTCCTGAAGCCATTCAACAGGACGTGTGCCTCATTAGTGGATATTGTTTTCTTAAAGAAATTGTTGTCCACTCCTCGTTTTGCAAGTACCTAGTGGGCAAATGTTCGGGGTTTTTAGTGATAATTTGTTTTCGTTCCTTGCGTCTGTTGGATTTTATAGGTGCAAAGGTGCAGATCTTTCAGAATTCATTGCGTGTTGGTTCTGGGAATGTCCAGTTTTTTTGAACGTCAGCGAATGGAGTCTACCCTGCTTACATGAATATTATCGCTGACGATAGCTTTGTTTTACGCAGAGCGACTAATACTAGGACGTCCTGAGGATTTAATGTCTAGAACCGAATTGGTTTTCTCAAATTCAGCAGTCAGACTCATCACAGTCGCCTCATTCAGTGCATTACGTTGGCCAAACATCCCACAGAGTTTGTGAACAGTCTTTGCACAACATTCACCACATTTGTAAATAAGTTTTCACTGTGACAACGCGCTGTTCCGTCGTGAAACGCTCCATTTCTAACCACAGGGAAAACAGATGAAAATCGTGCAACGTTCAGCGCTACCCATTTACTAGAATAGAAAGGACAGATCATTATGGGACACCACTTACTAAGCCAGCAAATACGGCACGTTCCAGTAAGAACTGTGAAATCACATATGGCGTGTTCTTATTGAAATCAAACATGGCGTGTTTTGATATCTTCTCAGTCAGCCCATGACACAGCAGGAAAGTAATAGCGTGTTTATGGACAGACATGATTAATAACGAAAGTAACAATTAACGAATATTTTGTGCAGGGGAGGGTATAGGGGTGGACAAAAATTTGGAAACGTCAAAAAGACGTCACCGTGACTATTACGGTGTAGAAAAACCGTTAGCTTTCGTAACGGCCTCCAGTCGCCTCCGAATGGATAAATATAGGTCCTGCAAGGTTTTCGAAGGAATCTTATACCATGAAATCTGGAGAATAGTGACACGTTCAGGAAACGATGATGGATAGCAATGATACACCCTTCTCTCCTAAGTAGACCACAAAGTCCCAATAATAAAGGTCTGACGACTGTGGTGTTCAAGAAACATGCGACAATTCATTGTAGTGCTCACACAACCAATGCTGGACGATACGAGCTGTGTGAACAGAGGTCGTGTCGCCTTTGGAACACGGCATCACCATTGGGGGGAAACATTGCACCTTGGGATGTATCTGATCAGCCAGTAAGGTTACATAATGCAGGGGAGTAAAGCGACCATGGAGAGTAACCATGGGGCCCATAGAATACCACAATATGGCTGTCAAAATCGTCACCGAATCCATCATGTTTCTCTCTTGGGACGTAAAGTCGGCTAGAAGTTGGAAATGGTGTGAAACAAGATTCGTACGACGAAACAACATCCTTACAGTGCTCCAGAGTCCAGTTTTTTGCGGCTTTAGCACAACGTTTTCCTTTTTGGGGCATTTGCGTCACTGACGAGTGGTTCTGGAATTCCACCACGCCCTGCAGTTGCCTGCTTCTGCTGCTGACAGGGTTCGCGAGTGTGACACTCAGTTCTGCGGTGTTTTTTGCAGCTGTGGTCCTGTTATCTTCCATTATAATCCTCTTTATTGACCGTATGTCACTATCACACACTTCCATCCGCTTTGTGACTTACAAGGGGAGACCAAAGCGCTTGGAAGGCGAATTTACTGCAAACTTCGTACACTCGTAGTACTCCATCCATTAGGACAACAAAATGTGTAAGCAGTAGCGCGTGCTTCTCGAGAGTTATTGAGAAAATCGCAAGATAATTTCGGTCGTCAAATATATACCAGTGCGTGGCCATTTTTACCATGAAGCGCCGGCAGCCGAGTGGTGCCGGCACGGTAGCTCAGTGTGTTCGGTCAGAGGGTTATACTGCCCACTGTAATAAAAAAAAACTGAGTTAATCGATCATCAGCGAACTTAAACGGATGTTTTACGACGTCCGCCCCGAGCAGATGCAATGAACACAAGCGAAGAGAGCTGGTTGGCCTCTGTAATAAAAAAACTGAGTGAAAGGATCAACAACGAACTTGAACGGATGTCATGCGACGTCCGCAACGACCAAACACAACGATCAGCAACGGAAAAAAGTGTGGTTAGCGTTCAAGCACCGTATTCGCTGGGTTGCTGGATCGAGTCCCGCTCGTCAGTTATTTTTTTATTTCTAACACAGTCATTTTCTTTACTATTTATATTACAGTTGATGTATTGGGAAAAATACGTGTAATCGGATGAACTTTTATTAAATTTACAGTTTTATTCAGCAGTCTACAAATTTTTATTATCACACAATAATATTCATATCTACCGACTAGTAAAGGACCAAACGCATAAAGTGATACTGAAAATGTATGCCTGTTCGTGTCTTCAAAATTGTTCGTATTTAATCGAAAGTGAACGAGAAATTGCTTCTCGTGAAGACGCTATTAAAATACACTCGATACTACATGAACAATGATCAGCGCCGATATTAAAGGAAATACTGCGTTATGCATGGTTTGCTTCCAAATTTTCGGCTGAAAGAGAGGTTTTTGAAAATGTTAACGAGGTTTGTTTTTCCACGGAAAACCTCGAAAGACCTTGTGTGTGCGGAAACATACCATTGATTCAGTGCAGCTGGTGCCGTTTAAATTTGTTTTTCATGTTTTTACGAAAAATACCATCCCGCAACTTGTACTCGTAATGTCGAAAGCGACGATTAATTGTATCTTTCGAAAGCCGTCTGTGCTAGTCAAAACTTGGACGCAACAAGTCGTTTCGGGCTCCTTCCAGGTATAAGGGATTTCTCAAATCACGGACAAGGATACATTTTCAGTATCTCTTTATGCCTTTGGCCGTTTAATAGTCGGTAGTTATGAATATTATATTATTTGTGATAATAAAAATTTGTGGACCGCCAAATAACATTGTAAATTTAATAAAAGTATATCCGATTACACGTATTTTTCCCATTACATCAACTGTAATATAAATAGTAAAGAAAATGACTGTGTTAGAAATAATTAAAAAAACTGATGAGCGGGGCTCGATACAGCAACCCAGCGATAACGGGGCTTGAACGCTAACCACCTTTTTTTTTTTTTAAATCTCATTTTGTTCGATATTGATAGTTGTATTGTGTTGAAGTTCATCGTTGATACATTAACTCAGTTTTTTTATTTTTTTTTTTTTTATTACAGAGGGCAGTATAACCCTCTGACCGAACACGCTGAGCTACCGTGCCGGCAACACTCGGCTGCTTGCGCTTCATGGTAAAAATGGTCACGCACAAGTATATATTTGACGACCGAAATTACCTTGCGATTTTCTCAATAACTCTCGAGAAGCACGCGCTACTGCTTACACATTTTGTTGTCCTAATGGATGGAGTACTACGAGTGTACGAAGTTTGCTGCAAATCCTCGTTCAAACGTCGTGGCCTCCCAAAAATCTTCGATATATAATGTCTCTTGAAGAGTGAAACTTTCCGCTATCTTGGTTACGGAAGCATCCACCATACGACCTCTAACAGTCTGCCCACGTTCGAATTCACTTAGGTTCGACATAATTCACTCTCAACTAAGCAGAATGGTGTTCTGACCACTATAGATCCTTGCAATATGTTGAGGACATTGCATAAGTGCCGTTTGTGGTCAGATACAACTAGCATCTACATTTATACTCAAGCAGGCAGTTCTCGCTGTGTTTAGATATTTCTGTCCAACACCTGTAGCGCAACGGCACCGAATACATTCGGCTAGTCTGACAGGCCTTATTACCTGGCCTATGCATATATCGGGCCAGACTAGAAACTCCAGTTATGCAACCAGCGATACCACCTGCTAGACCACACAGAGGTTTCTGAACAATGTCATATTCAACATCGATGACAGCGTAACCTGGATGATAGCGTAACCTGGATTGACCTGAAGGCATTGCAGCTGCCGGGAGTGGGTAACCCGTTTCATTCTGCTTCTCCCACCTCGCGCACAGCCGCTGCCGGGCGTCCTCAGCGGTGCTGAGACAAGAGGCGCAGTTGGCGGAAGACCGTGGCATGGAGCGCTGGCGAGGGAAGGCTGCATTGGTCACTGGCGCCAGCACGGGCATCGGTGCCGCCGTCGCGACGCGGCTCGCAGCTCGTGGGTTGCGCGTCTTGGGGCTCGGTCGTCGCCTCCACAAGCTGCAGGTCATTCCTTCTTTCATGCTAAACACTTTTATACTGATAGAAGTCGATGCTTCTGAAGAATACCCTACTCCATCCCCTGTCCCTGTTTCTTCAAAGAATCGAGCTTCCACGTATAAAACAGCTTCAAACGTTTGATTACTTTACAAATGGGTTAATGAGTTCAATGTTTCAAGTGGTGCATGTAAGCTCGAAAAAGTGTAGACCGGATTTGAAATTATCATCTCTGTGATTCTACTAAACCATGAATTTGAAATTTGGGGAGGGCAGCAGACAATACTAGTTGACATAGCTGCATAAGTAACGTGTCAGACTGGGGTACGAGGACCGCCTACTTCAGTCCTATGCTGTTGAAAGTCGTCTCTACCGGTCTATTTGAGGATGGTTTCGAGAAGTTTTCCGAGTGCTGTCTAGTCGACTCCTGGTCCTAGGCTACACTGTACTCAAACAGTCCAAAAAAAATGTAGCTTTCTGCACAAATTCTGCTCAGCTTTAATTACGCCAGGCGAAATTAAGAAATAAAAGCCATGCAAATAATACAATAAATCTATTAACATGGTACGATGTGAAACTCCGTTAAGAGTCTAAGTGTCCTTCACTTTTAAGAGTATTAATGTGGCATTTTTTGCTGTTTTTTGTTATTGTGATTTAACAGGATTTCTTCATTCATTTTCACTTTTTCCTAATTCAAAATTTTCAATTTTCCATGTCATCAAACATTCTTATTATACAAATATTTTTATGGGTAACTCTTTTGGACTACCTGCATTTAGTTGTAAAGAAGATGCAGTTTCACATCGAAGAATCAGAAAGGTAGCATTTATATTGTTATTAATAATATAAAAATCTGTACTTTGCATATACTAGTGAAATATGCTTACTGTTTCGGTATCAAACTAATCTACCTTAAGAGCATTGCGTGGATACCTGTCACTGGTTTTAGGTCCAAAAGTGTTTTTGCCCTTCCTGTCAAATTTATAGCCCAAACTCACTGAACAAGTTTCCTCAAAAATGTCAATTATAAAATCTCGCCCCCCTTTGATAAATCTGCGGCCGCCTATGTACATGCCTCTGTATGATTAAAATTGCTCTTTGTACTCTATATGTACTGTAACGAATCGCACCAGTTTTTTTAAGGCGTAAAATGACTAAATTACCAATTAACATGAATGTTATGGGTAAATTTCTGCTGGATTACTCCATACTAAGATGATTTGATCGCCGGCCGGAGTGGCCGTGCGGTTCTAGGCGCTACAGTCTGGAGCCGAGCGACCGCTAAGTCGCAGGTTCGAATCCTGCCTCGGACATGGATGTGTGTGATGTCCTTAGGTTAGTTAGGTTTCATTAGTTCTAAGTTCTAGGCGACTGATGACCTCAGAAGTTAAGTCGAATAGTGCTCAGAACCATTTGATTATTTGATCTCTATATTTCGTTTTCGCAGTGTATAATCTATTCACTATGCTTCGTTAGTATTTTCTTTTAGTAGGCCATATTCAATATAGCTCATTTGACTGCCTATATTCATATTTCATTCCCAGGAATGAGAATGGCAAAACTATACTGACAGTGAGGAAGTGGCGTAGTTGTCCAGGAGAAAAAAGAGGTGAAATTTCGTGCCGCCAACGTCAGCCAATCAGAGTGGTCACGACACGAGCTGTTGAAATGATGTTTCTGAAGGAAGTGGTGAAGCGGTCTCTGACCCAGGCAAGCAAGGCAGCAGCGAACGGGACACGGACAGCATCCGCCGGGGCGAGAGAGAGAGAGAGAGAGGAGGCGGCCCAAGTCGGTGAGTCGGTGATCCAGCACTGCTGGGCAGTTAACGGTGCTGCCGCCTTTCCAGCAGTTGCCGTTCCACTCGGGTCCATGCTATGTTCTGTGTCCCGCGCGTCGGTAGCTGATAACACAGATTTTTCCGGATTTCATTTTTGTTTACATCTCTGCAAGTCGTTGCTTTTCGCAAAAGAACTCCAAGATTTTAAGCGGGTACTGAAGAGTGTAGAAGAGAGCCAGAAACCGTTCGGTTTATTTCTTGTACGAACAGTGCCAAACTAACGCCTTATCGCCGGATCTAAACAACGACTGTAATACGGCACTGATGGCATTTCGCTAGCACTTCGTGCAAAGGCAGTTAAACAGCGTTTTCAATCAAGGCCGGATTTAAGCGGTGGCCACCTAGACCCGGAAAAAGACGCCGGAAGGAGACGGGAAATCTAAATTTCAGTCGGGGATTGTATTTTCAGTAGACTTGGTCTCTCCGTCTCCCCTCCCCCGGTCTCTCTCTCTCTGTCTCTCTCTCTCTCTCTCTCTCTCTCTCTCTCTCTCTCTCTCTCTCACACACACACACACACACACACACGCACACACACACACACACACACACACACACACACACACACAAACACAACTGCATGTAATTCGATTTATACGGACGGCAAGTAGCGTCGCTATCGTAGGATTTTGTTCATTGTTGAGTTCAGTTAGAGGGCGATTCATAATGCCGCTTACCGAAACTGATATATAGTTGTGTTTCGCATCGATTCGCGTAAAAGTTGGAATTGCTTTAGCTGACAATGCTCATTGCTGCGTCTACTTACCATTGAAACTTAACGTTCTTCCCGAAAGAAAAAGGTCGATATATGTTTTAAAAGTATTAGAAATCATCTCGCGCCAACCGTTTTATAAATTAGACTTATCGCACTGTCTGTATCGTAAATTTAAGTGTAAATTGTAAACATGATTGTGATAACATCACTGATGACTTCGCTGAAACGAAGTATCTAGGTGTTACGCCAACTTTCAAGATCAGAGTTTATGTTAGTTTCACATTTACAGGACATTTACTTCTTTTCTTTCTGTGGATAAACCGTAGCGGTCTTATTTGTTGAGTTTTTATTACAAAGTTAACTGGATGTTAGGTATCCCTCCTAAGTAACCCCTTCCCATAAAATTCTATTTGCTAAGATAAGTCATAGGGTCAGTTCACGAATTATATTTGTTGATTTTGATTTAACACCAAATTCTCTAATGACCTTATCTCTTGTTTCTCTGCCTATACAATCAAATGTTTTCTTGAAATCAATAATTGACATTATTATTGCCGGTCGGTGTGTCCGTGCGGTTGTAGGCGCGTCAGTCTAGAACCGCGCGACCGCTACGGTCGTAGGTTCGAATGCTGCCTCGGGCATGGATGTGTGTGATGTCCTTAGGTTAGTTAGGTTTAAGTAGTTCTAAGTTCTAGGGGACTGATGACCTCAGATGTTATGTACCATAGTGCTCAGAGCCATTTGAACCATTTTTTTGAACACTGTTATTAGTTTGCTGGTTAACATTCTATGGCGAATTATTGACCTTATGTTGAAAATTAGTTCTTCACAGGATCTTCCCTTTCGAAAACCACCCTGATATTCTCCCAGTTTTTTGTCTAAAGTATCAACCACTCTATTCAGGAGAATTTTTGATAATATTTTGTATGCAACTAGATGAAGTGACACTCCTCTATATTACAAACATTTTGTTTGTCTCCCTTTTTATGTAGCGGGTGGAATGATGCTGTTTTCCATTCAACTGGAATCTTTTCTGTTTTACAAATGTTGTTAAGAAGCGATTGTAGGTCCTTTATGAACTTTGGTTCTGATCACTTCAATAATTCCGCTGTAATGGAGTCTTCACCACTTGCTTTATTCTTTTTGAGTGTTTTGGTGGCTTCATGAATTTATAACTCTGTTGGTGGGAAATCTTCCTCTAGATTTTTACTTGTCACTGGAAATTCTAATTTATCTGTTGGAACTTGACACTTTAACAGCTTTTCAAAAATATTTGCTAAAATTTCACAATTTTCTTTGTTATTTAATCCAATTTTGCCATTTTCACCTTTGAAACAAATACCTGGTGTCTGATATCATTTAAGTACGCGTTTAAAAGTTTGGTAAAAATTTCCAGTATTATTTTTGGTGAAATTTTCTTCTGTTTCAATAAGCTGAGGATTTTGAAAGTTTCTTTTGATTTCTGGATCATTTTTGTTGTTTCTTTTGTTTGTTCTCTGAATTGTTCAAGATCTTCCTCATTTTTAGAACATCTCCATTTTCTCCATTTTTCAGCTATTTGTATGAGTGTTTCTTCACACTCCTCATTCCACCATGTCTTCTTTTTATTCTTGGCCAATCCTAAAGTTTTCTCTGCTGCTTGATTTATTTGCATCTGGAGTTCACGCCAATCTCCTTCTTTACTTGTCTCAATTTTTTTTCTAAATTTGTCTATATTTTCTTTTGTAATATTACTGTATGGTGTTGTATCTGATCATTTTCATGGTCACTTTTTTTTGTTTTAGATGGGAGAAATTTTATTTTACTCTTAGAGAGATAATGAATTCCTCATTTCTGACTGTTTTAACATTCATAATTTCCGTGATATACCTTTTAGATATAGCTGAAATTCTTCTAGGTTTGGATTTGGATGTCTCCAACTTTTGGCATTTCTTGGTAGTTTGCGGAAATGTGTGGACATGAGTTTTAACTGGAACATTTTACACATATTGATCAATCTTTCATCATTTCCGTTTGTTGTTGAGTGTGTTGGTATTCACCTACAATAGTCCTAAATTTCTTTTCTCTCCCAATTTGCTCATTGAAATCACCAAGAAGTATTTTAACGTAATTTTTTTAGGTGTGATAGAAATTTCAGATTCTAAAAGATCGAAGAATTGATTTACTTTCTCCAGATTTCTTTTCTTGTCTGCGTTTATAGGTGCATGACAGTTTATGAGGGTGTAACTTTTATTCTTGCATTGTTAAGTAAATCTGACAACTGATTCTAAATTTAGTTTATTACAACGTATTCAGTTTCGAAAGAAGAGATCCACCTTCATGGTTCTTTAGGTCGTTTGTCGGCATATTCGTGAGACAATCGTATTTGCCACAGGTTTCTGTAAGTGTAAATATGGCACCAGCCGAAACCTAAGAATACCTTATAACTTCTGGCAACGCAGGACCTGATAATGTGTGATGAAAATCATTGCCTAAACCTCCCTCCAGGTACTGCAATTAATGCAAGAACGTATTTTCAGTTCTTAAGTAGTAATATGTTACCTACTTGAATATTGTTTCTGATACATTGTTTCGTATAACCGCCAGAAGATATCGAGATCGATGCAGATGCTTCGCCATGCGTGGCAAGGTCAATGTCGAGCTGCAGCATTGGCAGGACCACGGCGTCATTTCTCCTACTCTGCTGAGCTAGTGGGCCATGCCTTTGGTGGTGATCCAGATGACAGCCTTTGCGGCGATTTTAAACATACTATCTACGAGCAGTGTAGGACTCGTATCCAATTCTGAGGAAGGAGGAGTTGGCGAAGTTGCCAGGTGGGCTTTACTTCTTGCGCATCAACTTGCGTGGCGAATGCCTACAGTTGCCGTTGGACGCAGCTTCTTGGCATTAATTAGTACTCACGACCCCCTTTGGATTTTTTGACTTTACCAGTTTATTCGCTTGCCCTTTGGAATTTCGTCTGTGCCAAGAATTTATCAGTGCTATCTGGAGCAGTTTAATCAGAACATTTCTTGCTACGTAAACTACTTCGATGACGTCTAGGTTAGCGTCTCACACACATTTACGAAATCTGCAGGTGGTTTCCCCTACGGACTAGCACGTCAGATCGCAGAAAGCTTTTTGGGAAAGATTTCTTGGCATGTGAAGTTCGTTCCCACAACTGCCATCCTCTTAATCCGCTTCGCCAAAATGGCAACAAATTCGTCTGGTTCGCCGACTGTTAATGAGATTTTCGTTATCTCAGGCGGTGTTTTTGTTGCCTGTTGGATTCCTTTCGCCAGGTAACCGCTAGCGCTGGCCACTGATGGGTCCGAGTATCGCATTGATGTGGTTTTGTCATATCAGAATCTAGATGACGCCGAGCAAACCATCGCTTATGCACTGAAGACGATATCAGAGGCGCAGCGTTAATTACTCGCAGGTGGAAAAGGAGGGGCTGGTCATCTTTTTCGGCGTTAAAAAATTTCATTTTTTTAAAAATGAAACAATTTTCTACTCATTGCTGACCATAAACCCCTCGTTTCGGAATGCCCATCAGTTGCAGAAGTGGGCCCTCTTTCTCAGTACTTATTGCTATGACGTTCATTACTGGTCTGCTGCTCAGCAAGCTAGTGCAGAAGTGCTGTCGTGCTCACTGACCAGGCCCGATCCAAAGTTAGATTGACAGAAGGCTCTATTTTTCACACTGGAGAGTAACCTGCAGCAGATACTGCTGGATCTTCCTTTTACGGCATGGTCGTTCATAGTTACCATGGCTACCATCTCATTTTCCTAGAAAATAGTTTCAGTTGTCGAAATGGGATGCGCATAATGCACTCCTTCAGGAGTAGATTTGGTGTGGAGAACATTTCTTCAGTTGCAGCATACGCTCGGCGTTGTCTAGAGAGTCCTAATGCTGGCCACAGAGAAGCAAAGCTGCCGAGTGCTTATCCCTCTGGCGCTAAATGCACGCAACAGGTTTTAAATTGTAAGACATTTCCAGTGGCAGATGTGGACTCTGACCACAATCTATTGGTTATGAAGTGTAGATTAAAACTGAAGAAACTGCAAAAAGGTGGGAACTTAAGGAGGAGGGACCTAGATAAACTGACAAAATTAGAGGTTGCACAGAGTTTCAATGAGAACATAAGGGAACAATAGACAGGAATGGGGGAAAGAAATACAGTAGAAGAATAATGGGTAGCTTTGAGAGATGAAGCAGTGAAGGCAGCAGAGGATCAAGTAGGTAAAAAGTCGAGGGCTAGTAAAAATCCTTGGGCAACAGAAGAAATATTGAATTTAGTTGATGAAAGGAGAAAATATAAAAATGCAATAAACGAAGCAGGCAAAAAGGAATACAAACGTCTCAAAAATGAGATCGACAGCAAGTGCAAAATGACTAAGCAGGGATGGCTAGAGGACAAATGTACGGATGTAGAGGCTTATCTCACTAGGGGTAAGATAGATACTGCCTACAGGAAAATTAAAGAGACCTTTGGAGAAAAGAGAACCACTTGTATGAATATCAAGAGCTCAGATGGAAACCCAGTTCTAAGCAAAGAAGGGAAAGCAGAAAGGTGGAAGGAGTATATAGAGGGCTATACACGGGCGGTGTACTTGAGGACAATATTATGGAAATAGAAGAGGATGTAGGTGAAGATGAAATGGGAGATACGATACTGCGTGAAGAGTATGACAGAGCACTGAAAGACTTGAGTCGAAACAAGGCCCCCGGAGTAGACAACATTCCATTAGAACTACTGACAGCCTTGGGAGAGCCAGTCCTGACAAAACTCTTCCATCTGGTGAGCAAGATGTATGAGACAGGCGAAATACCCTCAGACTTCAAGAAGAATATAATAATTCCAGTCCCAAAGAAAGCAGGTGTTGACAGATGTGAAAATTACCGAACTATCAGTTTAATAAGCCAAGGCTGCAAAATACTAACACGAATTCTTTACAGACGAATGGAAAAAGCCGACCTCGGGGAAGATCAGTTTGGATTCCGTAGAAATATTGGGACACGTGAGGCAATACTGACCCTACGACTTATCTTAGAAGAGAGATTAAGAAAAGGCAAACCTACGTTTCTAGCATTTGTAGACTTAGAGAAAGCTTTTGAAAATGTTGAGTGGAATACTCTGTTCAAATTCTGAAGGTGGCAGGGGTAAAATGCAGGGAGCGAAAGGCTATTTACAGTTTGTACAGAAACCAGATGGCAGTTATAAGAGTCGAGGGACATGAAAGGGACACAGTGGTTGGAAAAGGAGTAAGACAGGGTTGTAGCCTCTCCCCGATGTTATTCAATCATCTGTATATTGAGCAAGCAGTAAAGGAAACAAAAGAAAAATTCAGAGTAGGCGTTAAAATCCATGGAGAAGAAATAAAAACTTTGAGGTTCGCCGATGACATTGTAATTCTTTTAGAGACAGCAAAGGACTTGGAAGAACAGTTGAATGGAATGGATAGTGTGTTGAAAGGAGGATATGAGATGAACGTCAACAAAAGCAAAACGAGGATAATGGAATGTAGTCGAATTAAATCAAGTGATGCTGAGGGAATTAGATTAGGAAATGAGACACTTCAAGTAGTAAAAGAGTTTTGCTATTTTGGGGGCAAAATAACTGGTGATGGTCGAAGTAAAGACATAAAATGCATACTGGCAATGGCAAGGAAAGCGTTTCTGAAGAAGATAAATTTATTAACTATGGAGTGTAGCTATGTATGGAAGTGAAATATGGACGATAAGTAGTTTAGACAAGAAGAGAATAGAAGTTTTCGAAATGTGGTGCTACAGAAGAATGCTGAAGATTAGATGGGTAAATCACATAACTAATAAGGAGATATTGAATAGGATTGGGGAAAAGAGATGTTTGTAGCACAACTTGACTAGAAGAAAGGATCTGTTGGTAGGACTTGTTCTGAGGCATCTAGGGATCACCAATTTAGTATTGGAGGGCAGCGTGGAGGGTAAAAATCGTAGAGGGAGACCAAGAGATGAATACACTAAGTAGATTCAGAAAGATGTAAATTGCAGTAGGTACGGGGAGATGAAGAAGCTTGCACAGGATAGAGTAGCATGGAGAGCTGCATCAAATCAGTCTTAGGACTGAAGACCACAACAACAACAACAACAACAACATATAAAACATATAATCAAATCTTGTATGGATTAAGTAGAACTGTTTCATTGTGGATGACTTGTATATACTGCATGTGTCACTCTGGCGTATTTTTCAGGCTTTGGCATTTGGTATATTCCAGCTTTTCATTCAAAACACATAATCAAATCTTGTATGGATTAAGTATAGCCCGCATCTCGTGGTCGTGCGGTAGCGTTCTCGCTTCCCACGCCAGGGTTCCCGGGTTCGATTCCCGGCGGAGTCAGGCATTTTCTCTGCCTCGTTATGGCTGGGTGTTGTGTGATGTCCTTAGGTTATTTATGTTTAAGTAGTTCTAAGTTCTAGGGGACTGATGACCACAGTAGTCAAGTCCCATAGTGCTCAGAACCATTTGAACCATTTTATTAAGTAGAACTGTTTCATTGTGGATGATTTGTATATAGTGCATGAGTCGCTCTGGCGTATTTCCCAGGCTTTGGCATGGCGTCATGTCTATTAGTTGGCAATCGATCATGATTCGACACTGTGTGTGAGCTTGTGCCGTCTGCACAGAACCAGGCTGTGCCGCCACATCAGTTTTCCACTTGACCTGTTCTAGAGCGCCCATGGGAAAGAAGTGCTCTCCTTAGACCCTCGTCTCTGTTAATGGTGGGCAATACATGTAGCGGGAATTCTCAGATTTTTGCAGTCGCGTTGGTACCCAGCACCTGACGGCCACCTCATTTCACCCGGCTTGTAACTCAGAGGTGGAGTGAATCAGGCAAACATTCAAAACCCAAATGAAGAGCTGCGTTTGTCTCATCCCATGACAATGCACTGTCTAGCTTTCTTGCCACATAGTGGATGATGCCTTTTAAAGGGTCCAATATAGAAGAATGTTGACATAGGCGTCAGATGTCTGGTCTTTTGGATCTGTTGCACCCTGAGATGGATGCCCTGGACCATTGTGGCCCACCCATTTTTCTCATAGAGCTATCATTTGGTCCTGGACTTCGAGCCAGAAGCAGGGCAGCAGGGGTGGCTGCTAGTTGTCATGGTGGGCAACAAAGGCTGGCATTTATTTGTAGTAGATATTGGTTGGGAGCAGCTGACACATAATTTGAATCAGTTATATATGCAACTCGTTGTACCCTCTGCACTACTGTCTCCAAGCTAGCCAGTCGCAGCATTGTCCTGATCGGAGGCTCCCAATCATGTGAGTGTGATCACCCACTGCCACCTCCACTACACCTTCCGATTTCCTACCTTTTACTCCAGAATAGGGAGCTGTTGGGAGCAGCTCTCATGACTTCCAACGCAGAGCCTGTGAAATTTGAACCAGCGTTCTCCATTCTCCATTCGACAGTGGATGAGACCCCTCCCCTGCTGATTCCAGTGGACCAACCATTCCCCAGCCTCCAGAATTTTTTGACCATCCAGTGGAGCCAGCTGTGTGGACATTCTCTCCTGCTGCTAGGAAATCTTACACCCTCTCTTGTTTTATGCTAGAGATCATGCCACCTGACCATCTTTGGCCCTACATGACCTTTTCACAGGGATGGGTAATACGCCCTGCTAATCCCGCAGGACAGGACAGATAGAATAAATCGGGGAAAGGGGCCAAAATAAGGGCTGTCAGTTACACTCGAACATATAACTTTATTATTTGATCGAACATAACAAGATCCCAAACTTTTTTCTTTTTTTTAAAAAAAAGAACACACAGCTTTAATCTTTGGGACTTAATTACCGGCTGAAAGCCACTTTAATTTAAAAACGGCTGAAGGCCAATAACGTGAAACCTTATCTTAAAACAGTTCTTTAGTTAGGCTGAAGTAAACAAGTTAAATTCAAATTAGCTGAAGGCCTAACACTTAAAACTCCATAACATTAGTTTTTTTAATACTAAAGGCCTTACGTGAAACAGTTCTTTAATTTAGGCTGAAGGCCTTAAGAGCAAAAGAACAAACTCAAAATCGGCTGAAGGCCGAAGACTTGAAATTCAACAACATTAAAATTTTTAAAATGCCAAGGGGCTTACGTGAAACAGTACTTTGAACTAGGCTGAAGGCCTTAAAAGCTAAACAACTCCAATTTAAGAAAAATCGGCTGGAAGCCATTGAGCCGTAGTAAAAATTGCTGTTTTGAAGAGCGCGCCGCAGCGCGCAGTGTGAAGCAGTCGCCTTCCGTTTCTGGCGGTGGCGCCGCTGTGGCAGTCGCAGCTTTGGTGTCTCCCTCTGGTGGGAAAGGGGGAAGGTTGCCTGTTCACGCGCATTTAAGGGGCGCTATGAGCTCGCAAATCGGTCAGTCTGGGTCAGTCTCTCGTCCCCACCTTGCTAGTCTGTCTCTCGTCCGCATTTGTTAGGTACTCGTTCGGAGTGATAGTATGACTGTCGTTCGGATCAACCTTTAAAGCCGGTAAAATGAGAGTCTTTCCAATCCGCCAGTAAGAGAACTCAGCGAGTGGTCGCACGGTCGGGGCTTAGTTCCTGCATCTGAGTCTGCGCGTTAAACTGCCAGTCTGCCCGAGTTTGCTCAGCCAATGGTCATAGGCGATTGGATCGATCGGTCGGTCGGTCGCGCACTGAGACACAAGATGACTTGTGCGTCTTGAGCGTCGGCGCATGTGAGGTCGCCACGTGAGTCCAGTGGGCCGCGGCATATAGCGAGGGGTAGTGACTTCGCGGTCGACACGAGAGCAACAGGAGTCAACCCACGACATCAGTCTGGCCGGAGCGAGCTGCGACGCCGTGAGACGGGAGATCGGCGCGCCTTCGTGCGTCCGTTGAAGCGGCTGGCAGCGGACGGTTCGGGAGAGCGTTTTGGGGGTGCTGCGCCAGGTCTTCTCGAGAAATTGCAGTTTATTAGAAGTTAAGTGGTGATTGGTGATATGTTGTTTGATTTACTCTTGTTAAATTCTACTTGTTTTCTTGGTGAGGTCACCAGCCGTTTTGCTTTGGAGTCGTCCCACCATTCTTCCCCGTTCGCCCACCCGCGGGAAGGTGGTTGTTTATAAATTGGGTGGTCCGTTTTTCCCTTGTGGAGTAGGGGCGGGTTAGAGCATCCTTCGGTTAGGGTAGTTCGGTAATCTCCCTATCAATCTACCGTACGTTTAGTAGCTGCCTCTGTCATGTTTGTCGGATCTGGGGTGTTAACGAATTTATTGCTTGGAGTGTAACGGCCTAATACCTAAAAGATGTTTTGATCTTTGGAAACTTTGATATTATTGCCTATTATCTTGAGATGCGGTATCTGTGTACTGTAGAGCATCTTAACTATTGTTTGGCCAACCTTTTAGAATTTTATATAAGATTGCATTTCATGGGCTTTTATTTAAATGATCATTTTGGTATATAAAGTTGCCACCCTTTCACTGTAAGACTTTTCTTAGAAGTTAAAATCAAGTTACACCCTCGTTGGCAAGGTTAATATTTTAATTGTTAGTGTTTTGTGCCATTTCCATCCCTCCTACAGGGGGTGCATAGTTTGTGTGCTTGTGTAAATTGCTAAAACTCTTAGTTTAAAGTTATCTGGTGTGTTGCAGATTTGCACCAGGGGAGTCTTTCAGAGGCTGTTGTGAGCGGTCGTAACTACGGCCATGTCAAAAGATTTTCTGCCCGAAAGCTCATACAGTCTAAACTTGTTTCTTTCTGCCTCTGAATAAATTGTAACTTTGATATTTAGAGGGTGCTTTCTGATTATAATTCTAAATATGTTTCTTTTAAAAAATGCTTTTAGGCACTATTAAAGTGAACAAAGTTCCCATTTGCTAAAAGGAATATGGTTTTGATTTCATCAGTTACTCCCTGGCAACTACTGCCATGCTTACATAGTGTGATTAAATGTGTTAATGTTCTTGATGAATCGTTAGTAAATAAAATAAATTCTTAGGAATATTCTTTGAAAATAAATCACGGTTCAGCGATACAAGTACAAACAAAAAGAACAAATGAAAAAAAATAGGGCAGTGCACCCGAGGGCGCTCAGATGTTGGAGACAGGCAGTCGGGCCAACGATCCGACGACAATCCAACCGACCGACTGGCAGCGGACCCACCGACAAGATTAACTTCCACTTCACCCGACCGGGGCACAACAGGGAGTTCAATGGAGCAACGTAGAAGATACTGGAGCCCACAACCAATCATACATAGAGCTATCAAACTACACACCGTGCTGGACAGTAACAACACGTTGAGGAAACTACACGCCTGAAATTTACGTCAATTGCGAGGGCAGGTAACCAGAATGTTAATGGCCACAAGGCAGAAGATACCGCTGGTGCACTTCAAATAACCAAATGCAGTGAAAAGTCCAACGGAGGGTGTCTAGAATTTTCCAACTTGAAAACCGCGTTGTTGCTTGCGGGAATATCCCAACAGCCGACAGCGAACTCCAAACGACACAATGTGAACAGTCTTGACTTGCTGGTAGGTAAAATCAAAACTCAACTTTCGTGTCCAGGGTCGGTGAGCCACGGACCTCGTAGCAGTGGGAACAGCGCCACCCGCTAGTGGGCTCCGGCCAAACTACGCCCTGCCGAGAATTCTTCGCCGCTCCACGCCAACCGATCAACTGCTGTATCTCAGCACGGAGACAGCATTGAAATAAGTGGGCAGTCGACATCACAGGCTACACACAATCTCACAAACAGACGAAGAACGCGGCGAATGCTGAAAGCAGTGACTGTGTAATCACAAGGACGAACCACGTGTTAAGATATACACTGCCAACCCATAAGCGATCGGCGAGCAAATAAAAATCGTCCGGTAAGACGACCAACCGAGGATCAACCAAGACCGTCCCCACTCGAGGCATGTGTGCCGGCAAGAGTCGGGCGAGTCATGGCTATCCGAACCTCACTGCCGCTCCAACCCGACCGAACTTCTGCCGCGTCCCAACTGTCCGACTGCCAGCTTCAAACTCCACTGCTGGCGCGTTCCAACACGCTGGACGACACACGACGACCAGGAAGTAATAGCAGTCCAGCAGAGGTAATAGGCAGGGCCTATATCGATAAGCGCTGCTTCTGCCGCTCACGGGCAAGCAAGGCAACAACTCAGTGACACGTGTAATTGAAAATATAACGAGGCGGCAGCACGGTAAGAACAGGGTGTTAAATAAGAGATGGCACGAACACGAACCACGCACGGCTCAGTGGGATTTGGTATCCCTGTTAGCAGATATCGAGATGGATGCAGATGACGTGGCATGGGTAACCCAGGAGAATATTGCAGAACTCTGTCACAAAATGTGTGCGTAAAGCTTGCATCGGCAGAGCCACTGACTCGAGTGTTTACCTGCTGGCAGCAGTAGACCTGGTCTGCTAGTTCTTAGACAGACATCACCTCCCTCGGACCTGATCTTTGTCTTGCGTCATTCTATGTTTTCTGTGTGCTTAGTTTATTCTGTCATTCATTATAATCATGCTTGGTTTGCTCTGTACACTTCCTTACGCATCGTTCGAACTCTCTTCTCCCCTATATATTGACTTGCAAGTCAAATTTCATTCCCTCTTCACAGGTTCAGTTTTCCATGCTTGTAATCGAGATACTGCCAACCAATATAATAATACTGTGTGCCGACAGTAAAGATTTCTTGATGTTATCACACTTGTGGATATGGCGAAAAGTTTCTTGACTCCCCACTGAACACAGTGCCCATCAGGCAGTTTAGACCATTGTATACTGTATAATTCTAGTTCTGAGGTCCGACCTTGACAGACAAGTCAGAGCTGACCAGTATTATTAACTTATCGTCTGCGAGTGATGTCATCTGGATGTGGTAAGTAGGGTGTGGGGTTCAGTACAACTATTCCCTGGCCTTTTGTCAATTTATAAAAGCATGGAGCCGCTACCTCTCACTCAATCAGCTCCTCAATTGGGCTCCAGGGGCTGAGGGCACCCCATTACAGCCCTTCCACCAAGAAAAAATCCCTGCCCTAACTGGACAATGAACCAGTGTGCTCCACATGGTAGTCATACGATTTGACCTCTGAGATAGAATGTTTCTTGTCTGCCAGGATGACGGAACGGATAGGATACTGAATACAAGTGGGCCTCGTTGTAGGAGCTTTTAAATATCGACATTGCCCTAAAAAATTTAGAGGAGTTATATACATATACTTAGATACACTGTCAGCAGTGGCATTTTAGAGAGGAAGCGTAAAGGGAACTCTAAATTCCAACATAGATTTGACAAGCACAGGACATTAAATGGTAACAGTTAATTTTCGAACCTCGTCAACTAAACTGCTCAAAAAAGGTTTTATACATTTGCATATCTGCGAGCGTTGGTGAGCTTAGATTCAAGAGAATGAGGCAATAAGCCAGCGGGAAAAACTTTACTCTCAATGAAAAAAAATAATAATAATAATAAAGGCATTCTCTCTGAAAGTGCATATCTTTGCATATCCCTGAAATGAAAATGTGCTGCTGGTATTGCTCCACCTAGTACACTGAAACATGCCTGGAGAGTTCTTGGCATGCTGTGCACAAGGTAGTAGAAACGTCGCTGCTCAAACCTGTCCACTTTTCGTCATCGCCCTCCTGAACTCGTCCAGTATGTGAGGAGGGTTTCTTCAGGGGCATACTGGTCCAAAGAACGCTCAATCTGGTTCATGTCAGCAGGCAGCACTGGCTATTCCAGTTGGTTGATTCTTACCTTGAGTATAATGTTCTTGGATAGGTGTGTTCATGAATCATCGTCTTGGAAGACGAACGCGTAGCCAAAAAATTGAGTCTGGACGGTAGGATGTAGGACCTTGTCCAGATACTGCAGAGCACTCAAATTACCCTAGACAGCTATGAGAGGTGTCTGAGATTTGTAGATGATACGGGCCAAAATAAGACTGACCGACCTCCTTGATAGAGCTGCGGGACTGCAGCATGACATATGCGTTAGTGCCTGACCGCCTCTTCTACAATGATCATCAGGAATCATGTAAATCCTGCAGTCATTGGTGATGAGAAATCGACGACATTGATCCGGGTTCTATTCCACTCATTCCACTAACATTTCGGATGACTATATGCAGTGATATCCCATGGTCAAAGAGGTTTTGCGATCGACTTAAATAGTCATGAGGACGTTGCAAAACTGTATGTGGGCGGCATGTGTCAGGGGGCTTCCCCATAGTTTAGGTAATTCGTGCATCCACAAGAAACGCTTAAAAATGAATCCACGCATGAGGGTAGTACCATACCAATGTTTTAACCCCCCCCCCCCCCCTTTCACTCAAGCACAGACACAGACACAAATGCGAGATATTGAAATAAGCACCCTCAGCATAGAAAAGCTGTAAACACTATTAAAAACGTGCAATGCACCAGGCCCTTACGGAATTACAATTATATTTTACATAAAATATGAGCCGTGTGTCTTAAAGTGCCACTTCTGGGATGGGGAGGTGCGCCGACCCCGAATCGAATCCGCCCGTCGGATTAACGACGAGGGTCGGTGTGCCGGCCAGCCTGGGTGCGGTTTTCAGACGGTTCCCCACACCCCACCCGGTGAATACCGGGCTGTCCCGTCTCAGTTGCATGACTCGCAAACATTTAAGAAATTTTCGCACACTTTCACATAAATCACATTGCACCCAGACAGTTAGGATACACACATTGAGGTTTGTAAAATTCAGATAGTTATGTGTGTGACTAGGATGTCATCGACATTTTGAGGTCCATCTCATGCAGTCTCGAAGACGTGACTTTTCCATACGGAAGTTCTTGGCCTGTGTGGGAAAACTATCAAGTAGCGCCGTGGTTTTGTTTGCACATAAATCCGCTGGTCCATTGACAGACGTGTGGGTGTGATAATTTGCTTATTTGGACAGGCAGGGGCACGTCATATACGATGAAACCGTGGTTAATAGAGTTCTGTGATGTCCAGATCAACCTTCACTGATTACGAACCACGGTTTCTTATTCTATTTTTTTATTTTATTTTAGGCAACTGTTGCCGAGCAACGCTGAACAACAAGTGCTGCTTTAAAACAATTTCCTGATTGTTAATCGCCTTATCTTTATCAGCCTCAAAGCGAATTTACATTGGACCATACCAAAGCTCGTGGTGATGCTGAACTAGCTTGAACCCTAAAGCAGCAAAATTATGAATATAGGCTTTTAATTGTGGTACTGGACCGTTGTGATGAAAGAAACAACTGGAGGCTTCTCGAGCCGGACGTTCGATTTCAAGCACCTGAACACCTCTTCCCAGTGACTGTTATTGGAAAGTCTAGCACATAAAATGTCTTTTTTACGGAGCATACAGCCACTATTATTCTTTCCCGCACTGACTGGGGAGCATTTGCCATTCTGTTATCTAAAAATTAAGTTTTTCGGTGACTTGTTGGGCTTGGGGACTCTCCCTCAGCCATAACACAACGTCCCTATCACTGTTGCTCGTCACTGCTGGAGTAGTTTTGCATAACTCCGATGTCAGCTTCGAAATTGCTGTCGCAAGCACAGTCTCACAGTTACTAATTACTAATATGACCATTAATACTTACACCAGCTCACTCGTACATTTTCATATTTACAGAAACAGTTTTATACATACCAGGCATTTATAATATGTTGTAGACAGTACAAAGCATGATTATTTATACACAATTCTACAGTTACCGTAGCAGAATTAATATATTTACTACGCCAATAAACCAAGGAATCAGAAAAAAGACAGAAGACCTTGAACGACTAGAGATTAGACGTTCATGTTCACTGGGCGCATACATTAATATGTTCTGCAGAAATGATCAGCATGCGAACCACATCGGCCCACGAGTTCAAGGTCAACATCGACATTGCGGCGCAAAAACAGCTACCGGCAAAATGTGCCTGCGGCTCTCGTTGTCGCTATAAGGTGAAGGCAATGGATCAGTGTGACTTGAGCTAACGTACAGTACGCCTCGCAGACGTATGGGCGAACCGTACCGTCAAATGAGTGAATTTGAAAGAGGGCGCACAGGAGCATGTCATGCATCCATCCGAGATGGAACCAAGGATTTCGGCAGTGCAACGGATGCGTGCAGAATAATTCATGGAAGGCTGCAGAACACGACTATGGTTCAGGTCCCACCATCCAGACCAACCCCCGAGAAGATCGACACGTCATCCGAATGGCATTGCAGGACAGATCTGCGCTCTCCTCGGCTCTGGCGTAACATGGAACAGTGTCGTACTCTATCAGGGGTGACAGTCATTTGCCGTTTATTACGGCATGGGTTACGTCCACTTCGTTCACTTCTCCACCTATGTTTGACGAATGTGCAAAACAGGCTAGACGCCAAAGGTGTGTTGAACGGCTCCACTGGGGGCAGAAAAGGCATCAGATAGTGGTTTTGGACGAATCCAGATTCTGTTTGTTTGCAAATTATGGCCGCATTTTGATTCGCCGCAGACAAGGGGAGCGGCATCACAGTGATTTATTCGCACAAGACATACAGCTCCAACTCAAAGCCTTATGGTGTGGGGTGCTATTGGGTACAACCATAAATCACAGTTGGTGCGTGTTCAGGGCACTGTGACCAGTGTGATCTACGTGAATGACATACTGCAACCCGTAGCCATACCCTTTCTGCACAACACCCAGGCGCCATTTTTCAGTAAGAGAGTGCACGACTCCATGTTGCTGCACAAACTTCTTGGTGTCACAGGATGTCAATCTTTTGCTCTGGCCCACCAGATCACCAGACTTGTCACCAATCGAAAGTGTGTGGGACACGGTGAAATGATGGGAACAGTACTGTGACTTAGCGGCAACGGCCACAGATAAACTTTGGAATCATGTGAATTCAGCATGGGCGACTATACCACAGGATGCCATTCGTGCCTTATGCGCGTCGATACCATCACGCATGAAACAAGTTATTGGGGCCCACGACAGACCCTGCGCCTGCTAGGCAACAGTACACATGCTGAATTGAAGTGACTGAAATGCCAATCATTTCTGCAGGACATACTAATGTACATGTCCTGTGAATATGAATATCCTGTCTCCAGTGGTTTAAGGTGTGCCGGCCAGAGTGGTCGTGCGGTTCTAGGCGCTACAGTCTGGAGCCGAGCGACCACTACGGTCGCAGGTTCGAATCCTGCCTCGGGCATGGATGTGTGTGATGTCCTTAGGTTAGTTAGGTTTAATTAGTTCTGAGTTTTAGGCGACTGATGACCTCAGAAGTTAAGTCACATAGTGCTCAGAGTCATTTGAACCATTTGTTTAAGGTGTTATGTCTTTTTTGTATATGAGTGTACGAGGTGCTATCCAAAATTTTCGGGACTGGTGCTGCCATCTGTTGAAAACCTTACCTTTGGACTAATGGTCACCATCACCCTCGAAGTAGTTCCCATCCGCACCTACACACCGGTCCAACCGCTTCTGCACTGGTCAAACGTTTTCTGGAAGTCCTGTTCTTTGAGGGCGTTTATCACCGCCAGCGATTCCTCTTGAATTCTCTAAAGAGTGCCGAACCGACGGCCTTTCTACCTGATTTTCAGTTTTGGGAATAGCGCAAAGTTACAACGTGATAAATCTGGCGATATGATGGGTGGGGTACAACCACCATGTTGTTTTTTGCCAAAAAGTTCCTGGTGGACAAGATCATGTGAAAGGGCGCGTTGTCGTGATGCAGCAGCCAGTTCCCTTGACGCCAAAGTTCGGGCCGTCGTCACCGCACGTTTTCGCGGAGCCTCCGCAAAACATCACAGTAGTACTCGGAATTCACTGTTTGGTTGGGTGGGACGAATTCTTTGTCCACAATTCCTTTGGTATCAAAGAAAACGATGATCATGTTCCTCACTTGGCTCTTCACCTGTCTCGTTTTTATGGGCCTTGGAGAGCCCAAGCTCTTCCACTGTGACGGTTGTGGCTTTGGGTCATAACTGTAAATCACCTCTCATCACCGGTGATAACTCGTGACAAGCCGTCTGACGAAGGTCCGTGGACACATCAACACGCTGTGGCTTCTGATTGGCAGTCAAGATCGCACAAATTTTGCTGCGACACGATGCATGCCCAATTCATCGTTGACATCTCCCATAACCAATACCCACTTCATCCACAAAGTTTTGAATGGTTCGACGTCGATCCGCACGAACCAATTGTTGAAGTTTGCCAACAATGTCTGGCGTTGTGCAGCTAACGGGCCTTCCAGTGTGAGCATCATCCTCGACGTCTGTACTGCCGGCCCTGAACCGAGCATGCCACTCAAAAACACGCGTATGGAACGTGCTCTGTCCCCCAAATACTTGTTGAATCATTGCAAGTGTCTCCGGAGCACTTTTCCCGAGATTCGCATAGAATTTGATATACATGCGCTTTTCTGTTCGCGGATCCATCGTAAAATCGCCACACACCAAACACAGAGCATTATGGAAATCACTGTGGACGCGCAACACATCGTCCCTGCTGACTGCCACTCTGCACACTGACTCATCAGATATGCAGCTCTCGCCACCTAGCGATGCAAAGATCTACTACTCCTACTTTCCAGATGGGAGCACCAGTCCCGAAAATATTGGATCCCATCTCGTGTATAAGCGGAGTAGAGCAACGCAAATGTGGAAATCCACTGACATAAGCGACTTTGAGAAAGGACAAATTGATATGACCCGGCGCCTGGGAACGAGCATCTGGGACGCGACGAAGCTGATCGGCTGTTCATGTGCTACTATCGAGGGCGTCCGCGGAGAGTGGCGAAAGGACGATGAATCCTCGAGTAGGTGACAAGGTGTTGCACTTCATCGCCTAATCACAGAACGTGGAGGTCGGGGGCTTCTCCGCACTGGAAGCCGAAAGTATGTGGCAGATCTGACGACGAAGTGTGATGCTGGTGTAGTCACAGGTGTTTCGCAGTTTACCGTTCAGGGCATATTGTTGAACATGTGATTCCGCAGCAGACACTCATGTTCACCTTACGACATTGTCAATTACGACTGCAGTTGGCTCGGGATCGTCGATATTGGGCCGTGGAATGATAGAAACGTGACGCCTGATCAGATGAATCACGTTTCTTGTTACACCAGGTCGATATTCAGATACGCCATCGTCCAGGCGAAGGGATGCTCAAAACATGCAATGTGCCAGGGACGCAGGCTGCTGGGGCCAGTATTATGCTATGGGAGACATTCGTCTGTGCGTCCATAGGTCCTACAATAGTATTCGATAGCGCCATCTCAACGTCCACAAAGCAGCATCTCGTAATTTACGAGAATTGCGTGCCATCTGCGTAGATATCTGATACCTCCGGAAACCTACCAAGGTCTTATCGAGTCCATGCCACGCAGAATCGCTGCTGCATTGCATCCCAAATGTGGAGCAGTATGCTAATAAGCGGGTGGCTCCGCAGTCATCAGTATGGCGAGGCAGCGAGCATGGTAACAACACTACTTCAGAAATCTCCGAACCCTGCCGTATCGGCACACCACATGAATCCTCACATTACGAAACAAGCTATAAAACCTCTTGTAATAAGAATCTCTTTTCTCGTGTCTCAGTTCCACCTCGGCATTACATCCCACATAAGAACAAGTAGTTTCTGGCAAAACAATTTTACTTGTTGTGCCTGTGCACCAGGCATATTGTCAGTCACACATTGTGGAAGCTGGCCCATAATGATCACCAGCCTCTCAAAGCCAGCGAACTGTAATTTAAGACCAGGATGACGGGACACTCCGCCCAAAGTACACATGTAATGCAACTTTGACCAGACGGCACGAGGCACAAATGTGATTTGCAGCTTTTGGTGACTTCATGAAATACAATTGTTTGTAGGAAATCAGGAACTGAATTATTGGTTCATACTATTTGTAGGATGGTCTAGTGAGTGTCAATGAACAAACGAATGTAGGTCCTGTATTAAGACATTATCTTAAGAGATCAGGGAATAACTTTTTTGCACTAGAGCGATCACAGATGACTAAAACTGTGGGAGAAGACGGAGGATGGAATACGTCCAATAAGTAATCGAGATGAAGAGGTTGACATAGGAGAGGAGTTCGTGGCGAACTAAAGTCTGAAAACTGAACGGAAAAACAAACAATTTGTAGCGACATATGAAGTAATTTTTAACCGTTTGACAACAGCTTCACGGAATTGTATTTAGTTTCCTTTGTAAATCTTATCTTAAATGTCAATTTTCCAGGAAGTGGAGAAACTTGCTCGAGAACAAGGTGGTGAACTTCACGTCTTGGAGTGCGATCTCACGAAGGAAGAAGACATCCTGCGTGCTTTCCAATGGGCCAGCGACAACTTTGGTGGAACTGATGTGCTCATCAATAATGCTGGCCTCTTCTACGAGAGTCTCCTGTCAGGTATTGGCGTTTCGCATCTACTGTTTATGTGTACCTTTTAGTTGGCATCGTATACAGAGGAAAGTGCTAGACCAATTTCATGAGAGAAATAGAATTCATCAGTTATTAACTACCCAAGCCTCCCTCAGGATCACGTTTTTATTGGGACTGACTATGCTTTCATCTATGATGAGTAGTATTTAGCGTTGTGGTTACGTACAACAGAAAAAGTGAAAAGTCCAAATTAGGATTCTATAAGTGAACATTCAAAGAAGAGACCATAAAACAGACGACAGATTTCTTTATTGTCAAGTCTGAGAAGAAGGAAATAAGAAAAACCCAATAAACAGAATGATAGGAGGAACTTCCAAGTCCTTCAGTATCCGACCAGCAATAAAATTCGTGAGAACTTGAAAAATGATTAACTGAATTTCTGGAAACAATGTTTCACAGTTCCCTTCAAATAAGGCGATGGCTTTTTGTCAGCAATCCTATTCGAAAAATTTTTGTGCAGGAATACATGCAGATCACTGAGATGTTGGAATTAGATACATAGTCTCTTCTTGGACAAGAGGAGCTTTTGACAATACATATCTCCACAGTTTCTTTGTTTTCCTATTCCATGAATTAGTTATAGCTGACAGGGATTCAGTACCAATAAGGATTGGTTTCTGTGGCTCAGTTTTGTTCATACCTAAAAATCAGAGTGCACCAGGCAGAGATCTCACAAACTCCAGTCATACCATAAAATACCTTTTTCACCCAGAATATTGGTATTATCAATAACTTTCCACAGAGCATCAAACACAGTGAAACAGTATTGTTTACTGACGACAGTAACATTCTAAACAGTGAGACATCACCAAGTGTACTACAGGACAAAGCTGAAGAAACACACATGCGTGTATGCAGATGGGTAGACAACAACGTACCCATTGATCACGTCTGACCACAAGGAAGAATCGCCATATTGTGCACAAAGCACGTCATAACCACATCTGTGACTGCCATCTAAGAGCAAGTAATGAACTCACTGCAACATTCCGTCTCGTCCCTCACCATTGGTCGGAGACTAGCGGTAGACTAAGCAATTACCACCTCATGTGTAGGCTGTCGTTAACACCACAACACAAACGGCTGCCTCAGATCAAACAGGGGTAATGCAAGAGTAAGTTCAATAACGAATAAAAAAGTAGGAATGCGGATAAGCTACTACAAACAGCATAGTGAATGCATTATTGTGGCCAAGATAGATACGAAGCCCATGCCTACCACAGTAGTACAATGGTAGACGATGAATATGCCTGGCTGCATGTGGAAGTATGCCGTGACGGGGAAGTATGGATTGCTGATAAATGGCGTTGCACTGTGTTCAGAAATGAATCTCAATTTGCACTACTCTGGATGACCGTCATTGGGAGTTATGGTGGCGACCTGGGGAGAGGTCCCTTTCTTCCAATGTTTTGGAGAGGCACTGCAGCGTTATTCCTGGTGTCATGGCATGAGGAGCTCGGGCATGACATCAGGTCACGGCTGGTAGAGGCTGAGGGAACTCTGAGGTTGAGGGAACTCTGAGGTTGAGGGAACTCTGAGGGTACAATGGTACATCACAAACATCCTGTGTTCTTATGTGTTATCTCTCATACAACATTATTGTGGTGCCATTTTCAACAGGACAATGGTCATCCACGCTTGGTTCGTCTCTCTGCGAACTGTCTGCGTGATCTTGAGGTACTCTTGTGACTAGCAAGAGACCCAATTCTTTCCAGGCCCACTTAACTTCTGAGGTCATCAGTCCCCTAGAACTTAGAACTAATTAAACCTAACTAACCTAAGAACATCACACACATCCATGCTCGAGGCAGGATTCGAACCTGCGACCGTAGCGGTCGCGCGGTTCCAGCTTGAAGCGCCTAGAACCGCTCGGCCACACCGGCTGGCTGTATGCCCGAAGTACACGTTTGTGAATGTTCAACCTGTTCACCATGCGCAAGTGCGCAGCAGCTCATGAACACCAGAATACACGGTTGTGGTCGGTTCGCTTTCTTGTACAGTATAATTGAATATTGTTATTGTTCTTTTGCATGGTAATTATTGAATGATTATCTTAATATTTATTACAATAGAGAATATTTTGTGAATTAGTTGTTTTAGTCCTTAAAATGAAGCCAAGGGTACAGAGTATGTTTTGTAAATGAGAACGTATTTTTATACAAACCTTTCATCTAAAATCACCTAAGAGCATTACTACATAAATACTGCCATGATGCCATACAACCGGCTGCAATGCGTGGTATGGCCATAAAATAACGGGACTCGCGCTGTCACAGGCTAAGTACGCTTGCGCCAAATGTGAACGACCAATAGCTGTGAAACGTGAAGCCTTCTTAGTCGAAAGGGGGTTATCTGGTATTTGTAGACAAATCAGTGTGGCTGTGTCCTCCGTTTGTGGAAGAGATGTAACTTCGTTTTGCCGAAAAAATGGTAAGTGTAATAACACAGCAACGAATTGTCGTGAAAAATTGCAACTGAAACCTATCTCTTATTAAAAGAAGGGCATGCCGGAGGCTGTTAATCATGTACGCGAGTTTTTGAGTAGTTCAAGCGTTTCCAAGATGGCCGAAATAACGTTGAAGATGACTCACACCCGGGAGGGCCTTCAACAGAAAAAACGGATAAAATATCGAAAAAGTACGTAATATGGTTCGTCTAACCGAAGGTTGAGTGTTATATCGATTGCTGAAACTGCAGGATTTGACACAGATTGCGTAAGGCAAATTTTACATAACCAATTTTAGATGCGAAAAGTGTGTGCGAAACTGGTGCCGAAAATTCTCACTGACGCTTTGCACACCATTGAAAATTATCAAAATGGTTCAAATGGCTCTGAGCACTATGCGACTTAACTTCTGAGGTCATCAGTCGCCCAGAACTTAGAACTAATTAAACCTAACTAACCTAAGGACATCACACACATCCATTCCCGAGGCAGGATTCGAACCTGCGGTCGTAGCGGTCGCTCGGCTCCAGACTGTAGCGCCTAGAACCGCACGGCCACTCCGGCTGGCTGAAAATTATCCTAATTTCTTGGAAAGGGTGATAACATGTGACGAATTTTGGTTTTTAACGTTGTGTAAGGTCCAGGAACTAAGCGCCAATTCAAGCATTGGATGGACCCAACTTCACCGAGAGCGAAAAGAGTTCGAATGAGCAAATCGAGATCCAAAGCTATGATGATTATTTTTTTGGTAGTGTGTGTCCTCACTGGGTTCCTCAAGGGCAAACTATTAATCAACGTTACTACCTTCAGATTCTTGCTCAACTTCGTGAGAAAATAAAAAAAAGACCCGAATTGTGGAAAAACGAGTCGTGGGTTTTGCATCAAGACAACTCACCGGCTCAGACTGCATTGTCTGTTAAAAGAGGTTTCTAGCGAAGCGCAGCGTCTGGAACAAGATCTCAGTCCACCGAAGAAGTGAAAGAAAAAGCCACGCGCTTCATTAAGAAGCTAACAGAGCAACATTTCCATCAACGGAAAATTCGCATGGAGCGTTGTAGGGGTAGAGGAGGGAAGTACATTGAGTATGACGATAACTAAATTGGTACGTTTTTGAAATAAAATGTTTTACAGCGACAGTCCCTTTATTTTAGAGCCATACTTCGCAAAATCTACCTATTTGATTATATGTCGTATCGGAGAGGCCCATTCTCGTTTGTGTGCCACATGATAAATGAAATCAGTAAAAATCGGATTTTATTTTGCTGTTGGACTATATATCCGGTGGCTGCTCCGTCGTAACGTGGTGTCATTGTTTGCTGTACAGACGGCGCGACGGAAGAGTGGCGCCAGATGCTGGAAGTGAATGTGCTGGCGCTTAACATCTGCACGAGGGAGTTCCTACGCGGACTGCAACGGCGCAGCACCCAGGCGGGACACATCGTGCACATCAACAGGTGACTGCCTTAAGCCGCAATACTTTTAGATTGTTGATGGCGGCCAGTTAATATTGTTACGTCGTTTCTTTACTGTTCACTATTGTTGTACCTTGTTATTTAGGCCCACATCTGTACTCTGTAGCCCACTGTGGAGAGCATGTCGCCGTCCGGTGTGACCGTGCGGTTCTATGCACTTCAGTCTGAATCCGCGTGACCGCTACGGTCGCAGGTTCGAATCCTGCCTCGGGCATGGATGTGTGTGATGTCCTTAGGTTAGTTAGGTTTAAGTAGTTCTATGTTCTAGGGGACTGATGACCACAGATGTTAAGTCCCATAGTGCTCAGAGCGATTTGAACCATTTTTTGAGAGCATGTCAGGGGGAGAATTAAGATATCTTCCAGTTCCATTTGAGTAAATGTGATTTTTATTGGTCCGCTAAATTACCTTTCATACAGCCATGTGCTTGTAACTCAGGACACGTCATGGTGCTTAGAATCTAGGCAATATATACAGACATTACTTTACATGGTATGTGAATGATAATATTGTATATATCACAACAATGATTAACAATGCGCAATGTTGCTCGCTGTGTAATTATGTACAATAATAGGATTTAAAAAATACAATTTTGCTACGAATTATTATCTTTGATCTTACATGATTGGTATAATACAACACTTGGGTCTAATAATAGTTCGTTTTCGAATGGTAGTCCATTTTCTCACCAAAAGTAAGGTTCCCTAATTTTTTTACAAATAGAAAACATTGCTTATTGTTATTAATTTATACATCGTTCAAAAGCTTACACTTTTGTCTATTTTTCAACATAGTTTCCATTTTTTTCGACACACTTTTGAAGACGATGCTCCAGCTTTTGTATTCCTAAGTCGAAGAAGTCTCCTGCCAGCCGGTTGAGGAAATATCCGGGGGATCCAGCGAGCACACACCTTGCGATAACCCAACGTTTCTTTTAAAAGTTCTTTCAATTGTGCCGTGTGAAGCTTCAATAATGCGTTCAACAAGTTCACGAACAGTGATCCTCTGATCTTTGAGCAGCTCACTGTTGATCTTCTGGACAATCTCATCCGAAACTGGCGGTCTTCCACTTTGTTCTTCATCGTGAACTTCCGTGCGACCATCAGCAAAAGCCCTGCACCATTTACGGATGTGCTGAACGGAAATGCACTCTTCAGCATAAACCTCAGTCAGTTGTCGATGAATCTCCACGGGCGGTAACTTCCTTGCGTGGAGAAGCCGATCTGTATGTACCCTGCAGCCCACTGTGGAGAGAATGTCAGGGGGAGTATTAAGATTTCTTCCCGTTCCATTTGAGTAAATGTGATTTTTATTGGTCCGCTATAAATATATATTCACCCAATCTGTAGGCTGCACAACACGATGGGAATATTGTGGTGGAATGGTGTTAACCTGACTTACCAACTTGCTTTAAAGGGCAGCGTACACATCAGGATCAAGGCAAGGTTTTTCAAGCCCCTGATTTGTAAACACTGCCCGGCAGGACAGATTGCTGTGGGAGTAATAGTAGTTTGCTTTATCGACCTGATATGCAGGAGCAAAACATGTGAATGAGCATGGTTACAGAAGAATGACATGGACAGAGGTGGAGATGGATTGACAAAGGGAGGTAGGAGGAGATGGATACAGATGGAGGGGGACGAGGAGACGGACAAAGAGGTAGATGGGAAAGGAGGAACTGAAAAGAGGATGGGAGAAGAGGAGATGGGCAGAAAAAATATGAGGAGGAGGAGGTGAGAAGAGAGATGGGGAAAAGAGCATGGACAGAGAGAGAGAGAAAGAGGGGATGGGCAAGGGAGTTGATAGGCAGAGAGGAAGGAAGGGAGGGATAGAGAGAGGCTTGGGGAGTATATGGGTAGGGAAAGAAAGCTTGATGAGATGAATAGGGAGCGATGGGGTGTAGAAGATGGTTAGGGAGAGGGGAAAGGTGGTAGAAGGAGATGGATGAGGAGAAGGGGCAGGAGGCAATGGAAAGAGAGATGGAGCAGGAACAGGTGAACAGAGGGAGGGGGAGGATAAGATAGACGGAGAGGAGGAGATGGACATAGTGAATGGCAACGAGGGGACGCACAAGCAGAATGGAAGGAGGGTATGGAGAGAGGGAGGCGGAGAAGGATATGGTCTGAGAGTGGGATGAAGGAGACGGACAGCCAGAGGGGTAGGAGGAGACGGACAAAAATATGGTGCAGGAGGCTTTGTGTGAAATACATGTGTCGGATGCATACTTGAATGAAGTTGCTGGGAAAACGTTTTCTATGGCTAACACTGGCTCGCACATTCCAATTTGCATCGTTTGCAGTCGTTCCAGTTTCTTGTATTAATGACTCTCACCGCAGTTATGCTATGACGTCATCTTTCCAGCATCTCGAAGGTCTGCCACTCTCTATTCTTTCTTGTTGACTCATTGCCATATTCGTTTTGGCCACCTTGTAACTGGCATACCTTGTAATTGCCCACAAGACGGCAGGCGCTTTCTTTGTATGCAGTTTAGAATTGTGCTTTCGACGTTCACGATCCCTTTGGCTCTGTCGTTTCTAATATGATCTAAAAATCCATCTCAACAGCTAACAAGCAATCCTTCTGATACGTCGTGATATTTCCAACAATGAAATATAGATCATATGACTGTTTTGTTTTATGCAGTATGTTGTGGTTCCAGGGGGTACCATTTAATTGTTTTAAGACTCACTTGCCTTGGCCAGTTTCATTGTTTATTTCATCCATACTTCTACCATTTGACGATAGCGCCGCTCGAAAGTGTTAAAATTACGACATTCCTTAATAATATCAGCACTCCCTTGTACGTCATTAGTATTTTCTCCCATTTTCAGATACTATGTTTATATAAAGTCATCTTTCATGTTTTTATTTTAATTTGCGAAGCATGTAATTAGCATCTTCCTCATCTTGCAGTTACTATCAGCAAAAACTGAGGTGAGCAAGCTTGCATAGTCTACGCCCTATGGTGATACATATTCCTTCGCATTTTCTTTTCCAAAATTTCACCGCCTCCTCTAAACATATCTTAAACAATATAGGAGCGAGTGTGCATTTCCAGCGTAGACACTTTGCCATCTCAAACTCGTGAGATAGCTGGTTTCTCAATTTTACGATTGCCTTGTAGCCTTTGTAGACAGTTTGATAACACACCTTTATCGATCAGGTTTGTCCACAACTTCTTTTGTGGAACTGTGTCATTAGCTTCTTGGAGGTTTACAAGGACATATTGGGTGGTATTCTCCCTTACTGTCCTTTTCTAAACTAGGTTTTTCAGGATAAATACTTCATCCGTATAGGAGCAGCCAGGTCTGAATCCATTTTGTTCCTCAGATTCAGTTACTACTTCTTCTATTCAGTTTTTCAGGATTCTGGCCATGGGTGGTAGCCCTATATCACGATAGTCTGTGCCATCTTTCCTGTTTCCCTTCTGAAATATGTTGTTGTTGTTGTTGTCTTCAGTCCTGAGATGCCTTAAAACATGTCCTACCAACCGATCCCTTCTTCTAGTCAAGTTGTGCCACAAACTTCTCTTCTCCCCAATCCTATTCAATACCTCCTCATTAGTTACGTGATCTATCCACCTTATCTTCAGTATTCTTCTGTAGCACCACATTTCGAAAGCTTCTATTCTCTTCTTGTCCAAACTAGTTATCGTCCATGTTTCACTTCCATACATGGCTACACTCCAAACAAATACTTTCAGAAATGACTTCCTGACACTTAAATCTATATTCGATGTTAACAAATTTCTCTTCTTCAGAAACGCTTTCCTTCCCATTGCCAGTCTGCATTTTATATCCTCTCTACTTCGACCATCATCAGTTATTTTGCTACCCAAATAGCTAAACTCCTTTACTACTTTAAGTGTCTCATTTCCTAATCTAATTCCCTCAGCGTCACCCGATTTAATTTGACTACATTCCATTATCCTCGTTTTGCTTTTGTTGATGTTCATCTTATATCCTCCTTTCAAGACACTGTCCATTCCATTCAACTGACCTTCCAAGTCCTTTGCCGTCTCTGACAGAATTACAATGTCATCGGCGAACCTCAAAGTTTTTACTTCGTCTCCATGAATTTTAATACCTACTCCAAATTTTTCTTTTGTTTCCTTTACTGCTTGCTCAATATACAGATTGAATAACATCGGGGAGAGGCTACAACCCTGTCTCACTCCTTTCCCAACCACTGCTTCCCTTTCATGCCCCTCGACTCTTATGACTGCCATCTGGTTTCTGTACAAATTGTAAATAGCCTTTCGCTCCCTGTATTTTACCCCTGCCACCTTTAGAATTTGAAAAAGAGTATTCCAGTCAACATTGTCAAAAGCTTTCTCTAAGTCTACAATTGCTAGAAACGTAGGTTTGCCTTTTCTTAATCTTTCTTCTAAGATAAGTCGTAAGGTCAGTATTGCCTCACGTGTTCCAACATTTCGACGGAATCCAAACTGATCCTCCCCGAGGTCCGCATCTACCAGTTTTTCCATTCGTCTGTAAAGAATTCGCGTTAGTATTTTGCAGCTGTGACTTATTAAACTGATAGTTCGGTAATTTTCACATCTGTCAGCACCTGCCTTCTTTGGGATTGGAATTATTATATTCTTCTTGAAGTCTGAGGGTATTTCACCTGTCTCATACATCTTGCTCACCAGCTGGTAGAGTTTTGTCATGACTGGTTCTCCCAAGGCCGTTAGTAGTTCTAATGGAATGTTGTCTACTCCGGGGGCCTTCTTTCGACTCAGGTCTTTCAGTGCTCTGTCAAACTCTTCATGCAGTATCGTATCTCCCATTTCGTCTTCATCTACATCCTCTTCCATTTCCATAATATTGTCCTCAAGTACATCACCCCTGTATAAACCTTCTATATACTCCTTCCACCTTTCTGCCTTCCCTTCTTTGCTTAGAACTGGGTTGCCATCTGAGCTCTTGATATTCATACACATGGTTCTCTTCTCTCCAAAGGTCTCTTTAATTTTCCTGTAGGCAGTATCTATCTTACCCCTAGTGAGATAAGCTTCTACATCCTTACATTTGTCCTCTAGCCATCCCTGTTTAGCCATTTTGCACTTCCTGTTGATCTCATTTTTTAGACGTTTGTATTCCTTTTTGCCTGCTTCATTTACTGCATTTTTATATTTTCTCCTTTCATCAATTAAATTCAATATTTCTTCTGTTACCCAAGGATTTCTAGCAGCCCTCATCTTTTTACCTACTTTATCCTCTGCTGCCTTCACTACTTCATCCCTCAGAGCTACCCATTCTTCTTCTACTGTATTTCTTTCCCCTATTCCTGTCAATTGTTCCCTTATGCTCTCCCTGAAACTCTGTACAACCTCTGGTTCTATCAGTTTATCCAGGTCCCATCTCCTTAATTTCCCACATTTATGCAGTTTCTTCAGTTTTAATCTACAGGTCATAACCAATAGATTGTGGTCCGAGTCCACATCTGCCCCTGGAAATGTCTTACAACTTAAAACCTGGTTCCTAAATCTCTGTCTTACCATTATATAATCTATTTGATACCTTTTAGTATCTCCAGGGTTCTTCCACGTATACAACCTCCTTTCGTGATTCTTAAACCAAGTGTTAGCTATGATTAAGTTGTGCTCTGTGCAAAATTCTACTAGGCAGCTTCCTCTTTCATTTCTTAGCCCCAATCCATATTCACCTACTATGTTTCCTTCTCTCCCTTTTCCTACACTCGAATTCCAGTCACCCATTACTATTAAATTTTCGTTTCCCTTCACTATCTGAATAATTTCTTTTATTTCATCATACATTTCTTCAATTTCTTCATCATCTGCAGAGCTAGTTGGCATATAAACTTGTACTACTGTAGTAGGTGTGGGCTTCGTATCTATCTTGGCCACAATAATGCGTTCACTATGCTGTTTGTAGTAGCTTACCCGCACTCCTATTTTGCTATTCATTATTAAACCTACTCCTGCATTACCCCTATTTGATTTTGTGTTTATAACCCTGTAGTCACCTGACCAGAAGTCACAAGGACCTAAGTCCGAGGAGTCACAAGGACCGAACAGAGCAGCCACAGCTTGCGCTGTATGCGCCCGCTCATTGTCATGCAAAATGATGGGTGAGTTGCGCAGAAAGAGTTGCCGCTTCTTTCGCAAAGCTGGTCGTAGGTGATGCTCCAAAAACGAACAGTAATACTGTGCACTGACGGTCTGCCGTGGAGGATCGTAATGCGTTAGGGTAACACCATCACAGTCGACACGAGAATCACCATAACTTTCACATTACTGCCGCTCTGACGCACTTTCGCGGCGACCCATAATGGCGCCATTCGTTGGACTCGAGTTTCAGTTTTGGCTTCGTGGCATTCGCTTCAAAACTGTTCCAGAGATTCGACAGGCAGTAGACTGTTCCATTCGTACCAACAACAGAACAGGCTCTGTTAACGGTACACTACGCCTTCCACATCACTGGCAGCGGGCTCTATACAAAGCTGGCGAGTACTTTGAAGGATAGTAACAGGCGCAAACATGTAACTCTTTTGTATCGGTTGTGAATAAATAGTTGCCACTATTAAGTTCCAACCCTCGTATTTGGAGCAATTTTCCGCTAGAAGGCTCCGAATTGTAGCGTGTAACATCGAGGTGTGTAACGTAACTGCCGGCCGGGGTGGCCTAGCGTTTATAGGCTCTACAGTCTGGAATCGCGCGACCGCTACGGTCGCAGGTTCGAATCCTGCCTCGGGCATGGGTGTGTGTGATGTCCTTAGGTTAGTTATGTTTAAGTAGTTCTAAGTTCTAGACGACTGATGATCTCAGAATTTAAGTCCCATAGTGCTCAGAGCCATTTTTTTGTAACGTAACTATAGCGGTACGCGAGAAACAGCGCGCTGCAATTGATTTTCGAATGCAAAGAGTTCGTCCATAGATGGAGCATGCTCTCCCTCAGCATGACAATGCCAGACCACACACTGACGCTGCTATATGTGCAACAGTCCGACGCCTTGGGTTCACTGTCATCGATCATCCTCCACACAGTCCCGACTTGGCTCTATCCGATTTCCAAAACTTAAAGGACATCTCCGAGGACTACACTTTGATAGCGATGAAATGGTGCAAGCAGATGTAAAGTTGTGACTCTGTCAACAAAGTCAAAAATTCGAAGTGATGTTATCAACAAACTGATTATTCGTTGAGAGAAATGTGTTCATCGCCAAGGCGACTCTGTTGAGAAATAAAAATACGAGCATGTATAGACATGAAGAATAGAGACGCAGAATGTTAGTAACATTCGACTTATTTAAAAAGCTTTAAGAGTTTTCACATAAAAAATTCGGAGGCTTTACTTCTCAGCAAGTGCCTACTTTATGTCCTTTTGTTTTAAGTCATTTGTTTATAAACTGTCATTTTATTGTTTTGTAAACATATACTTCACATTTTTATATTAAATATCTGTTTTGTTTCGTGTTTCCGATACAAGTAAAAAAAAAATTATTTTGTAAGAAAAGATAAGTATGAGTTAGAGGGGCAAGAACTCCGTAGGTACAAACAAAACATTTAGGCTACAGAAAAAGATTGTTAGAATAATAAACCATGCTAAGTACAGAGACTCCTGTAGACCAATATTTAAAAATCTCAATATACTGCCTCTTCCTTGCTTATATATGTATGAAATATTAAATTTCACAAAAGGAAATATTTTAAAAGATGGAAATATCTTCTAGTATAACTATGATTACCACCCTCATGATACTAGGCAGAAGCATTACTCGCATGTCAATACAGTACGTACAGACATTTGCAAGAGAGGAGTGTATCACACTGGCATAATGCTGTACAATCACATGCCATCCTGTTTGAAACAGATGCAAAATTTACAAAAGTTTGAAGTGAAACTGAAAGAGTACTTGCTTGACCACTGCTCCTAATCTGTTTCCGAGTTTTTAGAGTACCAAAAAAGTGTAGTGAAACTGTTCAAATGTTCTTAATAAGTGTATCATTTTATTTCATTATATTAAGTTTGTTATCAATATTCAACATGTATTGAATAAATTTTAATTAATTATCATTTCAAAATAACAATGTGTATGATGTTGTATATACTGTACCAACCTGACTTGCCCTACATCGTTTGTGCAAAATATGTACCTAAACAGATTTACGGTATCAATAAAGAAATACAAAGACAAGGGAGGGCGAGCAAAAAATTAATTGCTCGCTTATGGCTTAAAAATCTGAAACCATTATATGAATGTGTGGTGTCTTTTCTTTCGGCCATCTCCCAAAAAACAGACACCACCCGGAATCCACAGCTACGAAACATATTATGTAAACCGAAGGAGGAGAGGGCGAAAGGAAAGGAAAGGGAAGGAACTATTGATGTCAGCTGCATCAGGGCTGTGTGGGGCGGCGACAAGCGAAAATGTGTGCCAGACCGCGATTCGAACCTGGGATCTCCTGCTTATTATGCAGTTGTGTTGTCCAGACATGCGTAGTGCCTGTTCTTTCGGATGTGACCAAAAGAACAGACACCACGCATTCATATAAATGATTCGTCTTGATAAGCAATGAACCCACCACATTCACTGTGGATGCACAACTACGTCCGACATCCTTCGGGAGCCTCAGAGTAGAGAGCATGGAGGGCGTGGACAGGGCCGAGGGACGTGCTGAGAAAGTCTGCGCAACCGTGATAAACGCTGTGTCCGGATGGTGCAGTGGTTAACGCAATTTCCTACTAAGCACGAGCTGCTGGGCTCGAATCCTGGTTCGGCACACACGCCGTTGATGCTGCAAAAAGTCCTGGGGCATCTGATATCAACAGTCCCTCCCCCTTTCCCCCTCCCCTCCTCCAATTTATGTGACCTGAAACTACCACACATTCTGTACACCAGGGATTTTGTGTAATAGTATCAGTCGCTTATAAAGTTCTTGAACACCCTTTTTTTGTCACTGTTTCTCTGCTGCCAAGCATAAATGACAACTACGTGAACCGTATGCTATACTTACGATCCTACTGTTATGGAAAAGGTTTTTGTAATTTTGGGCCGGCCGCAGTGACCGAGCGGTTCTAGGCGCTTCAGTCTGGAACCGCGCGACCGCTATGGTCGCTGGTTCGAATCCTGCCTTGGGCATGGATGTGTGTGATGTCCTTAGGTTAGTTAGGTTTGAGTAGTTCTAAGTTATAGGGGACTGAAGACCGTAGATGTTAAGTCCCATAGTGCTCAGAGCCATCGGAACCATTTTTTTGTAATTTTGGTAGCTCTTCTGTGTCAATTCAGTTTTGTAACTTTCCTTATATTTTGAAGGTTTCATCTTTAAGCTTTATTCTGTTCTGCAATCTTGGCCCTTTCTATCTCTTTCTCTCTTCCTCTCTCTTTCTCTCTCGTGTACATTTAATACACTGACAGCACCAGAAAATAATTAGTGTAGAATAATGAAATATCGGGATTACAATGCAAGATGACAAGTTGATGTAAGTGCGAGACAAGCCATTACAAATTTCAAATGCTGTACATTAATAACCGGTGTAACCGTCAGAATGTTTAATGTAAGCATGCAAACGTTGTGGAATTGACCTCCGATAATGGCCCATATTTGCTGGTGATCGAGCAGGTCAAGGCAACATGTCGAGACTCCGTAGAGCATGTTGGGTTACAACAGCGTTATGTGGACCAGCGTTATTCTGTTCCAAAACATCCTCTGGAATGCTGTTCATGAACGGCAGCACAACAAGTCGAATCACCAGAATGATGTACAAACACGTCCGCTAACGAAGATAATTGACGCTCACAACCGTTACAACGTGTATTTAAAGCAAACTTGGTTTATATACTCATGGTAGCTCCATTAGCGACACTCTTTTGCGACAGGCGCGAAATTTGAAAAGACGTCATCTTTCAAATGTAGAAAAACGCCTACCAACTTTCCTTTATGTCACACAACACCTTGATGTCGCGGCTTTTTTCTTTACCATCATTGTATGTTTAACTTTTAGACATTATTGTATGTAATGCCACCCTTGGTGGTTGTCTTGTGAACTCCGGACTTTCAAAGGGCGAGATCGCGTTTTACGTTGCACCACAGTGATCTAACTACTCTGTCATGTTGACAGTGAAGTTGGTGCAGTAATAGCTCCTGTCTGTTGCAGCGTGGGTGGACACTGGGTTCCGTCCCTGCCTGGAGCGGCCGCCTACGCCGCCAGCAAGCACGCCGTAACGGCCCTCACTGAAGGGCTGCGCCGAGAGCTCGTGAAGACTGGCAGGGCTGGCATCAAGGTCTCGGTAAGAGACACCTTAGAGAATCAACAAGGAACAACCTGCACAAATAGATGCTGTGGAGCTGTCAAGCTGCAGAGGTGGTGCATTTACATTGTTGTTGTTGTTGTTGTTGTTGTGGTCTTCAGTCCAGAGACTGGTTTGATGCAGCTCCCCATGCTACCTCTATCCTGTGCAAGCTTCTTGATCTCTGAGTAACTACTGCAACCTACATCCTTCTGGGTTGGGTTGTTGGGGGGAAGAGACCAAACAGTGAGGTCATCGGTCTCAGCGGATTAGGAAAGGATGGGGAAGGAAGTCTGCCGTGCTCTTTCAAAGGAACAATCCCGGAATTTGGAGCGATTTAGGGAAATCACGGAAAACCTAAATCAGGACGGCCAGACGCGGGATTGAACCGTCGTCCTCCTGAATGAGAGTCCAGTGTGCTAACCACTGCACCACTTCATTCGGTACATCCTTCTGAATCTGCTTAGTGTATTCAACTCTTGGTCTACCTCTACTACTTTTACCTTCCATGATACCCTCCGATATTAAATTGGTGATCCCTTGATGCCTCAGAATGTGTCCTACCAACCGGTCCCTTCTTTCAGTCAGGTTGTGCCACAATTTCCTCTTCTCCCCAAATCTATTCACTGACTCCTCATTACTTACGTGATCTACTCATCTATTTTGCTCCCCAAATAGCAAAACTCATCTACTACTTTAAGTGTCTCATTTCCTAATCTAATTCCCTCAGCATCACCGTACTTCATTGGATTACAATCCATTATCCTCGTTTTGCTTTTGTTGATGTTCATCTGTATACTCCTTTCAAGACACTGTCCATTCTGTTCAACTGCTCTTCCAGGTCCTTTGCTGTCTCTGACAGAATTACAATGTCATCATTAAACCTCAAAGTTTTTATTTCTTATCCATGGATTTTAATTACTGTTCCAAATTTTTCTTTTATTTCCTTCACTGCTTATTCAATATACAGATTGAATAATATCGGGGTAGGATAGAACCCTGTCTCACACACATCTGAGCCACTGCTTCCCTTTCATGCTTCTCCACTCTTATAAATGTCATCTGCTCAACATTGTCAAAAGTATTCTCCTAGTCTACAAATGCTAAAATGGTAGGTTTGCTTTGCCTCAGTCTATCTTCTAAGATAATCCATAGGGCCAGTATTGCCTCCGGTATTGCAATATTTATATGGAATCCAAACTGATCTTCCCAGAGTTCGGCTTCTACCAATTTTTTCCATTAGTCTGTAAAGAATTCGTGTTAGTATTTTGCAGCCATGACTTATTAAATTGATAGTTCGGTAATTTTCACACCTGTCAACACCTGATTTGTTTGTGATTGGAATTACTATATTCTTCTTGAAGTTTGAGGGTATTTTGCCTATCTCATACATCTTTCTCACCAGATAGTAGAGATTTGCCTTGGCTGGCTCTCCCAAAGCTATCGATACCTCTAATGGAATGTTGTCTATTCCCAGGGCCTATTTTTGACATAGGTCTTCCAGTGCTATGTCAAAATCTGCATGCAGAATAATATCTCCCATTTCATCGTCATCTATGTTCTCTTCCGTTTCCATAATGTTGCCCTCAAGTTTATCACCCTTGTATAGACCCTCTATATACTCCTTCCACCTTCCTGCTTTCCCGACTTGGCCTAGGACTGATTTTCCATCTGAGCTCTTGATATTCATACAGGTGTTTCTCGTTTCTCCAAAAGTCTCTTTAATTTTCCTGTTGGCAGTATCTATCTTACCCTCAGTGATATATGCCAGTACCTCCTTACATTTGCCCTCTAGCCATCCTTGCTTAGCCATTTTGCACTTCCTGTCAATCTCATTTTTAAGATATTTTTGCCTGCTTCATTTACTGCATTTTTATATTTTCTCCTTTCATCTATTAAATTCCATATATCTTCTGTTACCCAAGGATTTCTACTAGCCCTCTTCTGTCTACCTACTTGGTCCTCTGCAGCCTTCACTATCTGCTTTCTCATAGCTACCCCTTCTTCTGCTACTGTATTTCTTTCCCGTGTACTTGTCAATTGTTCCCTAATGCTCTCTCTGAAGCTCTCTACAACCTCTGGGTCTTTCCCATCTCTCTAAATTACTACCTTTTTGCAGTTTCTTCAGTTTTAATCTACAGTTCATAACCAATAAATTGTGATCAGAGTCCACATCTGTCCCTGGAAATGTCTTACAATTTAAAGCCTGGTTCCTAAATCTGTGTCTTACCACTATATAATCCATCTGAAACCATCCAGTGTGTCCAGGCCTCTTCCATGTAAACAACCCTCTTTCATGATCCTTAAACCAAGTGTTAGCTATGATTACTTCCTCTTTTATTCCTTACCCCCAGTCCATATTCACCTACGACTTTTCCTTCTCTTCGTTCGTTTCCCTACTATCAAATTCCAGTCCCTCATGACTATTAAATTTTCATTTCCCTTAACCATCTGAATAATTTCTTTAATCACATCATACATTTCTTCAATCTCTTCATCATCTGCTGAGCCATTTGGCATATAAACTTGTACTACTGTGGTAGGTGTGGGCTTCCTGTCTGTCTTGGCTAAAGTAATGCATTTGCTATGCTGTTCATAGTAGCTTACCCCTATTTTTTATTCATTATTAAACTTACTCCTACACATTACCCCTATTTGATTTTGTATTTATAATCTTGTATTCACCTGACCAGAAGTCATGTTCCTCCTGCCACTGAACTTCTCTAATCCCCATTGTATCTAGCTTTAACCTAACCATTTCCCTTTTTAAATTTTCTAACCTACCTGCCCAATTAAGGGATCTGACATTCCATGCTCCGAGCTTTAGAATGGTTTTCTTTCTCCTGGTAACGATTTCCTCCTGAGTAGTCCCCACCCGGAGATCCGAATGGGGGACTATTTTACCTCCAGAATATTTTACCCAAGAGGATGCCATCATCATTTACCCATACTGTAAAGCTCCATTCCCCTTGCTTTCAGCGGTTCGCAGTACCAGTGCAGCAAGGCCATTTTGGTTAATGTTGGCAATCATCCAAACTGTTGCCCCTGCAACTACTAAAAAGGCTGCTGCCCTTCTTCAGGAACCACATGTTTGTCTGGTCTCTCAACAGATACCGCTCCATTGTGGTTGCACCTATGGTACAGCTATCTGTATCGCTGAGGCACTCAAGCTTCCACACTAATGGCATGGTCCATGGTTCATGGACATTACATTACCTGACAAGAAAAGTGAAGCACCCAGAAGACATGGTTGGATACCAATTTATCTTTGTACACAAATGTTGCAATGTTGTGTATATAAACTATTACAATTGCAATTCTCTGCGACAGGTAGAATAGTCACCATAGTGCATTACTGCTGTTTGTGTCTAGTGGTGTTACCAGGCTTGATAGGGTATATAAAGAGTGTGAACAGCATTAGATGTTGAGTGATCACTGTGAAAGACACAAAGATGCCACTTGCCCATTGTGAGACAGTGTTTAGTGCAACATGACAGAGATTGAAAGAGGTCTCATTGTGGGTCTTCATTTGGCACTCTGGTTGAATCACGCAATATTGAGATTTGTGGGGTATAAAGGTGTGACAGTACCGCAATGTAGGACTGCGCAGAAATATAGGGGTAGGGATACTCATCACCAAGATACCAGTTGACCACATCTCACCACCATAAGGGAGGATCATCCTGTTGTGCACCAGACATATTGGAACCCCTTCACAATTGCACCTGCCAATCTATAACAAGTAATGGACAGTCAGCAACATTCTGTGGCATACCACACCATTGGCTAGAGACTTCCGGCAGTCGGGATAGACCATTAATGTCCCATGTTCACTTTGATGTTAACACCACAATACAAACAGTTGCATTTGGAGTGGTGCAATAATTGGGAAGAATGAACTGCTGATGACCATGTTCAGTGATGAATTGTGGTTGTGCACTATCCAAAGTGACCATCGTCTGCAGGTATGGCAATGACTTGGGGTTTTTGAAGTGTTTTTGAGGGGCACATCATCATTGCTCCTGACATCGTGCTGTGGGAAGCCATTAGCTATGGCTTCAGGTCACAGCTGGTATTACCTCTCATGTGATGGTGTAATGACACCATTTTTTAATAGGACATGGCTCACCATACATGGCACATGTCTCCATGAACTGTCAGCATGATGCTGAGTTACTCCAGTTGCCAGTGGGTTCCTCTGACATGTCTGTGACAGAACATGTTTAACACCAGTTTGAACGTAAACTCCATCCCAGTGTCAGTATTCAGGATATATAGGGCCGATCGCTTTTTTAATACTCATTGCATGCATCCAGACTGGAGGGGGGGTGGGGGGAGGGTGAAATGTCATACTGATAAGTGGGCTTATGTTGCCAAGTTATTTCTAAATTTGGCTAGATCATGTAATCCCTGAAATTACATCACTTATGTTCTCAACCCATGAAGTTTCATTTTGTTTTCTCCTCCCCTTCTTGCTGCTTCACTTTTTTTGTCATGCAGTACCTATTTGTAGAGGAAGAAATGCAGACAGCCTCAACAAATTATAATAAAATCTAAAAAAGAAAAACTGTTTTTCTTTAATTACCTGAATATATCCTCGCAGGGCAGATATAGTTGCTCCAGAGGTTTCCATAACAATTTAATTAATTGTTCTAAATAAGTAGGCTTTTGTGGTCAATGTCAGTTTCATAAAAATCTTTCTGGGTGTGTCGCTGCCTTATTGAATAAGATACTTAAAACATCAAACTACTAAAATACACCTATGTTTCGGCCGAATTGAAGAAATCTTCTTTGAGACAGACACCTTCCACCAGACATCTCAGAGTGAATCCTAATCTCTTGTCGAGTGAACTTACCTTTCTCATTACAGTATTTTCCTTTTTATTGTATGTCGTATCACCATCAGTAATTTCTCATATGATGCAGGACCCATCTGAATATAAATTATTAAATTTGTCGCGTTCATGGTTCTCACTGCAGTCAGTACACTGAAATGTGACAAGTCGCCCCTTTTGAAGCTGTTTTCAGATCTATTTCCTATTTTGACAGCAATATTTACTATGATTGCAGCACATACTTCTTTTGCATGTTTTACATCTTAACATTATGAAAATGAGTTGCGAACTGAAGTATAACAATACTGACAAAATTAACTATGCTGTTAGAGCCACTTCAAAATACAGTACCTACTACTATAAATGAATCATTCATTTTCAAAACTCTATACTTTTCAGTTTATGACATATACAAATATGACTAATACTTGAACAGAACTTTAAACACATCAAGTTTGCATTTTGCTCACTACAGATGTTCTGTGAATGTCCTATGGTCGCACGGCACCCTTCCAAGCAGTTGCCAAGTTCATTCAATACTTTATGCACCAACGTCCCGTCACTGATCATCACAGGAGTGTTGATGCATCTTCTCATCTGTTTCAGTGTTCTTGGCAGTTGAGGTATGTATACATGATCCTTACTCTATCCCCAAAGGAAAAAGCCACAAGGAATCAGGTCAGGCGACCTAAGGGCCAATGGAACAGAGCAACATCATCTTCACCACAATACCCAATCCAGCGATGCGGAAATTCATCGTTTAGGTAGTATCTAACATTGATTCTCCAGTGAGGGGGTGCCCCGCTTTGTTGGAAGGTGCAATTCTTGGAATCAGCAGTCAGTTGTCCAGACAACCACAACTGGAAAATATCAAGTTAAGAGGTACCCCATACAGTCTTCTCACAGAAGAAAAATGGCCCGTGGAGCTTCGTCTGTGACACTGCACAGAAAACATTAATCTTCTGCGAATCTCCTTCATGCACCACAGTTTCAAGAAGATTTTCAGTGCCCCATATACGCTCACATAGTGGCAATTATTCTTTCCAGACAAATGAAAGGTTGATTCACCACTCAACATCAGCTTCGTGGCAAAATATTTGTCCTCAAGTGCTTCCTGCATTGTAACACAAAATTGAAGGCATACACTGTAAGCTTATAGTAGTAATTGTTGTACAAGTTATCGGTCTGTTCTGTTTACAGAGACAACACAGTGTCCCTAAACTGTTGACACCCCAACACACAGTGCTCTGTTCACATGGCTGTTCTCCTCCACAATTCATTCTGAGTAAACACTGCACTGTTGTAAGTGATAAACATCTCGTATGTTCCAACACGCCAAAAACTCTTTTCTTGCATTGTGTCATTTTGCTGAGGCACTACACTTCTAATGCCAGCTGGCAGTCTCAATGCAAACTCAGTAAATTTACAGTTCTATTCACACATCAATCATATTTGTACAGTAATACTTTGGAAAATTTAGAATTCTTAAAATGATTTAATCATGTATAGTAGCCCTATATTGAAGGTTTGACACAGTAGTCTTGTCAATAAATATTGAACATGTGCAGGGCTATTTAGAAGGCAAATTCATTGACAGAATTGTTTGTCTGATTCTCCAGCTAGTGACATTTGCAGCTCACTTTCTATCTTTACTTTGCCCTCTCACTAATTTTCCAGCTCAACACAACTCTGGCTTACCTCTACAGAGGCAACACACATGACTGGAAATGACACCAGAAAAATACTGGGAAAAACAGTGCACTGTACAATTTGCTCCTTTAGAAGTTTCACTAGAAAACTGCAACACCTTCATGACAGGAGCTTTGTAATGTAAGTTCATACAAAGAACGAAAACTTCTGTCTGCCAAAAATTCAAACACACTTCTTGAGTAAAATTTCTTTTGTTCTGAAAACTATTCAGTCTCATTAATAACAACCAAAGCATTGGCCTGTTTAACATGCTACAGTTTTCATTATATGACAGGCATCTGGCTTTTCCATAGTGCACAGTGTGTAATGAAGGGTTTCGAATTGCCATGGCAAGTGACCTGATCACAGCAACAGCCAACAGGTGACCTTATGTTGTTGTTCCTTGCCACTGAAGAGGCTGACTACCATACAGCAGACCACTGAAGCTGCCTGAAGCTTCTGCATGAGGGAGTGGAAGTGTTCATAGAGTGTGGTGAAAGAGTGGTGAGAGAGTTTCATACTGTGCTAATACTTCCTTTCTTTATTGTGTGTAGGATGCTTTTGTGGGAAAACTGGACACTACAGGTACTAGGTACAGCATGATGTCACACTGAGAGGGCAAGATATTTCCCAGTGACAACCAAGGGGAGCACCTCTCATAATCTGTATTGTTTGCAGTCTAGTGGTAGACTCATTCACTTACTCCTCAGTTCTACAGTCCTTGTAGGGCCTTGGCATGCATCACAATATCTTTCAACTTACCTGGTCCATGGCTTTCTGACTCCATCCTCTGACACCCAACTTTTTCATGTCCTCTTCAATTCCATCCACCCAGCGCTTTCTGGAATGTCCCTTCCGTCTTCTGCCTCCAACCTTGCCATCAAAAATCCTTTAACATGTTCTGTCTTCCCCCATTCTGACCATATGTCCTGCCCACTGCAGTGGTGGTGACAATGTCAGGTTCTTCAAAAAATACTTCTAGTTCTGTATTCTTATGGATTCACCAACCTTCTTGATCATACATTGTGCCATATATGTTACGCAGAAGTTTTCTCTCCCAAATGCTAAGAATCTTTTCCTCATTTGCAATCATGGTCCATGTATTGGTACCATACATAACTACTGGTCTTACAATATTATGTAAATGAGGGTTTTAGGTTTTCATGACAGAAGTGAGCTCCTAAGCATGGGTAGTGCGGCAAAGTAGCATCTGTTGCCTGCTGTTCTAGCTTTCACCTCACTGCCGATGTCATTTGTCTCTGTGCTAGTCAATCCAAGATACCTGAAGTCTCTCACATTTCAAATTCCTTGTTGGTTATCCTGAGGTTTGGTTGATTTAATTGTTTGGTCATTGCCCTATATTTGGTCTTTCCAACATTGACTACCAGGTTCTCTTGTACCTCTCTCCAGTTGTTCATTGGCTTTAGTCAGCACACCAGTGCTTCATGTGAGTAATGCCAAACCATCTGTGTAGGCTACATGTTACAGTGATTGATTAAAAATGGTTCTTCCTCTATTTCACTCTATTTGAATTGCAACTTTTTCTAGGAAAAAGTTGAATAGCAGTGAGGATATATTCTCACCCTGTCTCAGTCCCTTCTTCTCTTCCATTTCTCTGGAAATGTCGCCCAGTATTTTTACTTTGCAGTTGGTTTCACTGAGGTCACCATAGTAAGTTTAATGAACTTCTCAGGTATTCCAGCCTCTTCCATTACATTTCATGATGTCACTCTTATGCTATCATAGGCTTGTTTAAGATCAGTGTAAAGCTGGTGTGTGTTTATTTGATATTCATAACATTTTTCAATTAAAATATGCAATGTGAATATCTACCTATTTCTTCTAAAGCCACTCTGATTGTCTTTAGTTTCTCCTAGTTAGGATCTTGGAGATCACTTTATACATAGTATTCAGCAGGGAGATCCCTTGATAGCTCTAACAGTTTAATTTATCTAATTTTTTATGTATGAGGCATATTATAGCCTTTTTCCACTCCAAAGGCATGCTCTCCTCCTGCCAGATGCTCAGTATTACTTTAGATACTGCTTTCCACAGTGTTTCCCCACCATATATGTGGGCTCTGATCTTCCACAGGTGCCTTATTGCTTTTAGGGTCTTAATAGCTCATGTTATTACAACCACATGGCCTATGCCCAAATTGATTTTAGGCCTCCATTTTGTGGTCTATGTGCCTAGCTCATCACAGGCTAGCTTGGCACAAGTGGTGCTGCTGCATTTGTGGGTGATGCCTCATGCAAACAGCTCAGTATTATTGACATATAATGTCAGTTGAACTCTTGCCATCTTCAGAACATTCACAGTGTACAGTAAGTATAACAGGGGCCCAGTAGACACCTGTGGCACTCCAGCTCTTATCGGCCATGCTGTAGATATGGTGTCATCACACCCATGTTGTTCCTCCAGTGCAAGTAGCTTGTTGAGGAGTAATTCACCTGCAGTCCATAGGGGCAGATTTAGTTCATGAGTGTGGGTGACATAGGGAGCACCCCACTCTGAAAGTTTAATGCCAATAGCTTCTCTATCAGCAATACCCCTTCTGATCATTAAAGCTGATCATTTTCTTCCCATCTGAGATTTTTCAGTGACCTAATCATATTCTGCTGAAAGGGGATCTTCTTCTGAATGAAGCAAGGTAAATTTTATCATCCTATCTTGGAAAATAAAACAATTATAATTTTTAAAAAACATGAAGTGAACACCTATGTGCTCAGAAAGAATCCTATGAAGATGGACTGTGGATGAAATATTTATCATACAATGCTGAAAGGCCACAATAAATGATTAAATTCTGGCCTCTACAACATATTAGAATTTTAAGACCACTAGTCAAACCCAGGAAGTAGTTAATCAACATTAAGTCTACTAGAATTTGCATAACCTTACTTTTCACTGAAATTATTCATTAAACATTAAAATGTTGTTTATATCAGAGTACAGGTTTCTGGTAAATTTGAACCTTCTGTCTTTATTCCCTACTGCTTGTAAGGCACAAAACACATGTAATAACTCAAAAATTATTTACTTCACCTTCTTGAAATTTTGCCAGATAGCATTGCTTTGCACCAATCCCAACTTTTTGATAATAAAACTATAATAAAAAATATTACTTTCAAATGATTGCATAACATTGTGGTGTCATGCAGCTGTATTGGATGTAGATGGCATAAGGGAGTAATTGCTCTTGTAATCAAAACCATTCAGCTGTGCTGACCGAACGTAGAGCACCTTCCTGATATTAAGAGTGAAGTAGAAAACAAAGGACTTGCTTCAGCACATGTCTTATAGTGAGGGCTGTAAGCTTCCACCCCTGCTCTGACCTATATTTCAATTTAAATATTAATGGTCTCAACTTTAACTAAAGCAATCAGAATCTGTCATACGGGTAAATGCAGAAAGGTTAAGAGCTTTGAGCATGTGTCTAGTGGCAAATCATCTCCCTGCTTCAAATTAAACAAATCTTGTATATATTTATTTCAATTCAAAGAGAAAAATAGTATTAACACTGTTTATATTCAGTAACTCAGAATGAACAAATTATGTAAATTTAATCACTATTTATTTGACATGTATTTCAATCTTAACAGCTTCAGTTTCCACAGGTCACTATGGTTGCAAAGCCATTTTCCTTATGTAAAGTGTTGTTCTGGATTGTTCTCCATGAAAACCACAATAAATTAGATGAAACATCATGAATGACAATTAGTATTCCTTATCAGCCAGATCCCATTGCTAACTTTAATCTTTTGTGCTACTTCAAATCAGAGCACTATATTTTTTAATAACTTCTAATCCCAAAGTATTCATCCTCATTACTAAATAATATTCTCTCTTTTGTCACTTTTTCTCTACTTAACTCCTCATCTACATTTATCTCATATTCATTACTGTTTCACACAGCTCCACTCCTCTAAATTCTGACTGCTTCCACATGCCTCCAGACATGTGCTGATTATACAAAAATGCACCTGCTCTCAAATTAGAAGCCTCACATCACCAATATTACAACGGCCAATGACTGCTTCCAGGCTATCAAAGTACTTGGTCTTAGTAGATATGGTGAGCTTAAAGGGCATACGATTTGAGATGAACTGTCTGATAAATATCAGGTTTTGTGGCCCACTAGCTTCTTTTGAGGGCATGAATGTGAACAGTGGGACTTGGCAGCTAAATGTCAGATCACAAATCCAAACACAGAGGTTCGTTACTCACTCAGTCTCAATTTTTTTCCCTCTTTGCTCTGTTAGTTGTCACTTCTTTCACCTTAGGCAAATGAACACTGGTGGAAAAGGGAAACATTACACCATGACGCTCTAGCCTGATATTTGTCAAACTTTGTAGCAATGTACACTGCACGATGGGTATTAATTGATTCAGAACTGATGCCCTTCATTATCAGTAAGAGGTATGACCCCAAAAGGTACAAATACACTCTTGTGTTGATTGTTCAATGCAAGTAAACAGCCTCCAAATGTTATCTTGAGAAATTTCTGTCCATGTTTGAAACATGCTGTATTAATTCATGAATATTACTGATGTAGGCAGTTATGAAAGTATGCATCTTTCTATCACATCCCTGACATGCTCTATCACCAAACAGGTCAGTCAAAAGGATCAAAACATTGCTCACTGAGTGAGGTGGTGCAGTGGTTAGCAAATGCTGGGATGGTTCCTTTGGAAGGGTTCAAAATGGTTCAAATGTCCCTGAGCATTATGGGACTTAACAGCTGAGGGCATCAGTCCCCTAGAACTTAGAACTACTTAAACTAAGAATGTCATCATACACATCCATGCTGGCCTTTGAAAGGTCATGGCCAATTTCCTTCCCCATTCTTGACAGAATCAGATCTTGTGATTCATCTCTCATGACCTCAATGTCGAGATGGCATTAAACCCAGTCTTCCTTCCTTTTTACACATTGCTCAAAACATTTCTGGTGTGGGCTCGCACTGTGGTGACTCTTGTTATCCTGCTGGAATATGCCATTTGGTAGCCTGGTCATGAAGGATATGTATGACAACAGTTTACTATTCTTGTCATAACCATACATCCTCACTCCAAGATTCCATGAGTTGGAAAGGCAGGGGGCCAAGAATCGCTTCATAGAAATATGTTGGCGTGGATCTGACCACCACTAATGGAAGTGAGACATTATTGTGATGATGCCAAAAACAAATTCAATAATCACCATATGCCATCTAAAGACAACTGAATTTTGTTGTGTCCGAAGTGTGGTTTTTGCAAAGGACAGTGACAGAGGTTTGTCCTATCTGGAATTGAAATTGACTTCTAAATTTATTTCCAGATATCAATTATACGGATGACTTCCCCAGCTGAGATGCCTCCACAAGTCCTTACACAGAGACAGTGACTGTTTCTCACATTATTGTCTGCTTACAGAAACCCTCGTACATGAAATTCAAGATCAGCAGCAGCTAATTAACTCCTTCTCAGCAACCCCAGCATATTCCCCTGCCTGATTCAGCCCACGAAAGTTTCTCATGTCTAATCCACACTGCCTACAGCCTGACTACCTATTCCTCTATATGTCTCCTCCTCTAGATGCCTGGTCCTTGAGTTCTATTGGATTTTCCCTTCAAACTCACCAAGGACAGGCTATAGTGTCAAAAGGCTTCACATCACCTTACTGGCTACTCTGGTGTGTCATTCTTGAGGTATCTTTCACTTAGTGAAGGGGATAGGAAGCTAATCCTATGTGGTATGCAGCTATCATGGCATAAAATCATCCTCATCATAAGCCTTCTGTCTGTCTCTCCTCACAGCTTAAGCTCTCATTCTGTTCTTGTCCCTTTTACCTTTGACCCCTCCCTCTATCACATTAATTACTTCATATCATCTAATGACTACCTTCGTTAACTCTGTCCCATATTTATTTCATTGTCATCTAAGGCTCTGGCTTCATAAATTCTGTCACTTAACATATTTGACTATGGACCTTGCTTCATTGTCTCTCAAATTATTTCACAGGGCTTCTCTTGTTGCACAATTCTGACACCTACCATCTGGCCCTGTAGCTGGATAATATTTAAAAGGCCCCTGGCCATGTCTATGGCTGCTCCTGCTGCAGGTCATTTCCTCTCTTTAGTTTTTATTGACTTCAATATTATTTCTAGAACTTTGCTTCTCATTGAGGACATATCAATCTGACAGAATTGTGTTTGAACAACTACTGTAACAATAGCTCTGACAATAAGATTCCAATTTTTGTTATAGGGAATTCAAGTCTTTGATATTTTATGAGTTCAACTGCATCCTGGATTTTAATGTGTGCACATCGGTATTTGGTGGCTGGTATGAATGTGTCTCACACAGTATTCTTTTTTCACCAACTGGTAGGATAAGAAAATCAAAGAGGCAAGGCAAGAAGAGGGACTCTAATGGCTCACAATTCCAAGGAATCCCTCTGTTCACTAGCATTCTGAGATTTATTTCATACATTGCTACAGGGTCTTGTGTAATGTAAGCATAAGGGGCAATTAGACATGGATGTCAAACGTAGCAGCTTTGTTGGTGGTTATCACACTGCCACTTCCTTCAATTCAGTATGATCCAACATAGTACAAAGACAATGCTATATTTCAGAAACACACATATCAAACATCCACCCAATGCTGTTATATATTTGAAACATCATCCACAGGCCAGAGAAAAGTATGCCATCTCAGCAACATCATAATTAGAAATCCCCCACATTACTTCCTAATGAGGTGACTTGCAAATTGTGCCAGAATACAGTTTAGAGAGAGAGGAATGATTAAAAGTGACTGTTGGAGCTGCAATGTAGTCCATTGTATTTTACTGATGTATAAACACTGCTAACAATATTTCAGTTGTTGGGGGTTCAAGGTGGATTGTTCTCAATTTCTTCATGAACAGTATAAGCTGTCACTTCCTACACAGTAGGACAGCACAGTACCAAACTGAGTTATAGTAAAAACAGCATGTCAGGAATACAATGTGAAATGGAGTGTCTTCTCAGAGCACCTTTGTCTGTTGAAAACTAAACACTTGTAGTAGTACCAGTAGCAGCAACAACAGTGCTGGTGGTGGTAGTAGTCATAGTCTCAATTCTTTTAGTTGTTGATGACATTAAAATAAAATTTCTCTTAATCACTATATGTGTCTATGCACAGGCTATTAGCCCAGGGCTCGTGAAGACTGAAATATTAGACAGGGGTAATCTCCACTCTGCAGCAAGCGACACAGTGTTTGCCAATCATGCACACATGCTGCCTGAGGACATAGCAGATGCTGTTGAATATGTCCTGTCTGTCCCAGAACGTGTCCAGGTGAGTCTTTTTACAGAGCAGACCAGCTTGTTGGTAAGTGCTGAAGTGCAATACAAGTATATCCTATTATCAGTATGCAATTTCTGCCTCATCACACAATATGTTCAAATGCAATGCTACAATCAGATCTGAATCCCTGAAGAAATTTCAGAAAGATTTTAAGTGTGACGCATGTTGAATTGCACTTTGGTGACCAAAGTAAAAAAATATCGTTAACTATTTAAATTTTGTTACACAACATACACTGCCAGACAAATCCATTAATTTTATTTCACACATTACTGTTAGAAGTGGATCATGAAGGTCAAAGTTTTAAATTCATGTGACTCAGTTATTGCTTGAAAATAAGTTGTTATTAAACTTAATCTTGTCTTTTTTGTTTTCTTCATGCCTCCTGTGTTGCAGACCAGTAAGGTTTTGTTTTCTTGAAACTGATCAACTTTACAGTACTAAAGAGTTGATGATCCTTCTGGCTCGTTCATCCACTATGAAACATTTCATCTAGAACAGTTTGGTTAACATTTCTTTTTTGGATTTGTCACAAAGTTGTTTTCTGATGCAGGTAAAGCATGCTAATAAGAACTGTGTGTGGATATATGCTCTACGATAGACATATCAAATAAATTTCTAGCAGCTGTGATTTTAAGGCTGAAAGACAATGTCATCATATTTCAGTCAGTTAAATAGTTAATTATTTTGGAGTGTTGACTGTCTCTTGGAAAATAAGAGCTATATGTACTTCTTCTTCTTCTTCTTCATTGATACTGTGAAATGCATCTCTTTTACTACGAGTTCTTTTCTTTCCATATTTTGCGAGGAGGTAGTATGGACCAAAACAAGATAAAACATTTAGTAAACATGGGCTTTAAAATGAACATCTTCAGAACAAATGCTCATATGTTTAAGATATGTGATTTGGCAAATCTCCTGCAACAAAAACCTTAGGTTTTGTCATGATGCTCCTTGGGTTAGTTTGGAGACAGTACATGGTCTTTGTGTGGCACATTCTGTATGTCACCGTCATGGATGTGGTTCACTCTAGATTTTCATTTTCAGCAATTGTTCAAGCATTACAATAAAAATAATAGCCATTGAAATGAAAGAATCTGGAAAGGAATTTTAGTCTGTAACATTCCAGGTACTTTTCATTATATGTTACAAGAGATGCCCTGGTTTAACAAAACCACATTAGATTACATGTCATTGAAATACTTCTGTAATGCTTGTACTTCAGAACTTCATTATATTAGAAAAGATGGGCAGGTCAGTTCTTACACTATGCCACCAAAAGCATCCAGACACCTGCCTGAAAAATGACTTGCAAGTTAGTGGCACCCTCCGTCAGTAATGCTGGAACTTGATATGGTGTTGGTCCACCCTTAGCCTTGATGACACCTTCCACTCTCGCAGACATACGTTCAATCTTCTTGGGGAATGGTAGCCAATTCTTCATGGAGTGCTCCACGGAGGAGAGGTATCAATGTTGGTTGGTGAGGCCTGGTATGAAGTGAGCATTCCAAAACATCTCAAAGGTGTTCTATAGGACTCAGGCCGGGACTCTGTGCAGGCCAGTCCATTACAGGGATGTTATTTTCATGCAACCACTCTGCCACAGACAGTACATTATGAACAGGTGCTAAATCGTGTTAAAAGATGCAGTTGCTCTTCAACAGTGGGAAGCAAGAAGGTGCTTAAAAAATCAATGTAGGCCTGTGCTGTGATAGGGCCTTGCAAAACAACAAGGGGTGAAAGCCCCCTCCATGAAAAACACACATATGCGACCACACATGCACACTCCACTGCTCGACTCACTGCGGCTAACTTCATTACTGTTGCTCGCACACGCCAACGCCACTAGCTAAACACATGTTGGGACACGGAAAGAGATAAAAGGCGGCTGCCATGGCCAAGCTCCTGCTCACACTGGCGGGAGATGGGCAAGTTACTAGGACGTGCAAGGACACAATCGCGTGTCCGAAGTGCGCCAAGGTGCATGACATGCATGCCTGCGATAAACCGTTAACACGTCATGTCCACGTGCGTGAACTGCGGTGGCGCGCATGCTACAAACTCGCGCATGCTACAAACTCGCGCAGAAGCACGTACCTAAAGAAGACACAGGCCGCTGCAAGAAAAGCAGCACATAAGGAAGAGGTTGTGGCTCCACAATCCCTCGCTACAGGGGGAAAACAAATGCCGCAACAAGAAGTTGGCTAGACTGGAGTCCCGCCCAGCGGCAGAGAGGGCAGCCACGCAGAAGTAGCTCGTCGCTGTTCACCGATAGCTTTAAAAGATGCGAGAGGAACTCAGGTTGGTGATGAAGAAGACACCCACCCACAATGCCACCTCCACAGTGGGTCAACAAGCAGGGATGGACGTGGTGACCCAGATGGATGGTCCGCCGCGAACATTCGTGGTGACTCAAACGGACCTCGCCCCGGAACCTGCAGCAATACAGGAGACTGGGGAGATGTCCATGGACGTGGCACCATCCTCCCCTTCCCCAACTCCCGACGGTGAGGTAAAACATCAGGGGAAACACGAAGAAGAGGCTGGGAAACTGTGGACCAATGTCATCCCATTCCCCGACAGGACCAGCATGCCAGTGGCACTGAAGAAGATCGCCACCATGCTGTGGGATGGGTGCTTAAACGCGCAGAAAAACCCATACCTCTTTGTCCAGGTCGAAGGAAAGCAGAAGCATTTGCTACCATATAGGCCACTAGACATCTGTGGTGGACACCGTGCAATAATGTTCGAATTCGCCACGAGAAAGGATCTGGACGTCATCAAGGCGAACCCCGTCTTCACACCGTGCAACTGGAATTACATCCTGGAAGACGCAGTTGTACGGCTGAGCAAAGAGGTTCGTGACAGCGAGAGGTAGCTGACAGCAGAGCTCGAGGTAGCAATTCAACAAGTCACATGCGAGGGGAAGAAAAGCCAAAAGAACAAAGTCCACCGCTAGCATGTTCGCATGCCAGGTGTCAGGAGTAATTGACGAACCGCGGCAGGACAGATCTTCAAGACAGGAAACACCTTCACACACCCCACAAGGAATAGGAGGCAAGGCTGTAACAAGCAGAACTCCAGCCCCCTCGGGCCAAGGATAAGGCCCATCAGTACATCAGTGTCAGCATCATGAAAAACACAACCATGCCATAACACCACCACATTCAAATTTTGCTGTTGGCACTAAACCCACTGGCAGATGACATTCATTGGACAATCACCAAACCACATCCTACTATCGGATCACCACATTGTGTACCATGATTCATCACTTCACACAATATTTTTCCACTGTTCAGTTTTCCAATGTTTATGCTCCTTACAACAAGCGAGGTGTCATTTGGCATTTACCGGCATGATATGTGGCTTATGAGCAGCTGCTTGGCCATGAAATCCAAGTTTTCTCACCTCCTGCCTAAATGTCATAGTACTTGCAGTGGATCCTGATGCAGTTCGGAATTCCTGTGCGATGGTCTGGATATATGTCTGTCTATTACACATTACGACCCTCTTCAACTGTTGGTGGTCTCTGCCAGTCAACAGACGAGGTTGGCCTGTACACTTTTGTGCTGTGCTCTACATGTCCCTTCACATTTCCACTTCACTAACACATCAGAAACAGTGGACCTGACCATGTTTGAAGCCCATGAGTTCCGCAGGGCACCCAATTCTGCTCTCTCGTGGTGTCTAATGAGTAGTGAGGTTGCTGATATGGAGTACCTCTCAGTAGGTGGCAGCATAATCCACCTAATATGAAAATCGTAGTTTTTTGGGGGTGTCCGATACTTTTGTTCACATACTGTACCTGCAAGAGATGCAAATCCTGTTACAGTTAACTGAAACATGAACTAAAAACTCTTTCTTCAGGTGAGAAAGAAGAAAACCCTCTGTCCTTGAGGGTAGAGCCCATTGCTACAACTTTGCGATTACCAAATTACTTTATAGTGGGTAGCATATTGCTTCTTCACTGGGCCGATTCAATAACTAATGTCATCCTTACACTGGGCAAAGGTTGCTTGGGATACTTGTTGTGTTGAAAAGATCCCACCATGAAGGAGTAGAATGTGGAATGTATTTGAAGTGGGCAGACATTATGAATCTGCTTCTGAAAGATGCTTCTGAAGATGAAAATTTCATAGCCTGACATTTTGATTTTTGCTATGTTGGTACATGTTAGACAATAATTTAATCCACAGTGAACTTGATCAGCAGGATATTTTTATAGCTATTTTTAAAGTACTTACGCTGTACATGTTTGTTGCATGATGCTGAAAATGTTTTGAGACCAACAGAGAGACTAACAGCAAAATAAGCATATACTGTATTGCATGCAGATGTACTTCCAAGGATAACATCTACTGATTGCCTAAGTGTACTGACCTACAAGGGTACTGCATCAAAAAAATAACCGTTTTTACCTAAAAACAGCCCCTCATTAACAACCAAGAATAATTATTTATAGTCTTTATGCTTTATTACATTAGAAATGAAAATGATATATAATTAATATAAGGTTTCTACCTTAGAAAAGGCCTTTAGTTTTTCTATTAAACCACGCTCAAACTGCTTTCTTAACACTGATTTCGATTTACACACACACACACACACACACACACACACACACAAACACACACACACAGAGAGAGAGAGAGAGAGAGAGAGAGAGAGAGAGAGAGAGAGAGAGAGAGTGAGTTTGGGAGGGAAGGAGGAAGTTATGTGTTAAAAAATGGAATTTCAGTATACTCATACACGCAAAAAATAAGTAACCTTTCACTTTGGAATCATGTTGCTTATCATAACACTATATAATACCAATATATTATTTCATTTAATATTTAGGTTGTTCTTTATTATCAATAACAATTTTGATGTAATAATTATTACACATTAATTAAACTTCCAGGCTGAATTGCCCAGAAGTTTTAATTAATGAATATGCTGGCCATGAAAGCTTGCATGTTATAATTATTACACAGTTTAGAAAAATATATGATAAGCATTGTAGCTGACTGAAACTTTTATGTACTATACGCTTCATTTCAGCTGGACGAATGTTGGTATATCTATCTTTCTTCTTGCTTTTTCAGATCCATGACATCATTCTCAGACCTGCTGGAGAAGAGGGCTTTTGATGATATAAATTAAGAATACAAGTATATTTATGAAATACCATGGTTTTGTTACAAACTTAGACCTCACGAAAATAATAAAGTGGTAGCGCATGACTGTTGCGTAATGTTGAATTACTAATATTTTCCAGTAACTTGTTATGTGTGCTAATAATTAGCTTGAAATAAAACAGTTTATTAAACAGAATTATACTATTGCAATTAATTTTTTTTCAATGAATAACAAAGTGTAAAAAACATTTGACTGACAACAGAACATTCATCTGCTCATTTCACAGCGGATATTAAACCACTGTTATAGTGTTGCTTCGTTAGTAAATAAAATGGGGAAAGTAATTTATTACAATCAATTCAGTTCCATGGATTGATTTGAAACCTTGTAACTGAAACATCAATAATGACTAGAAAAAATGTTTTAACTTGGATTTGTAGATTACCAAACACAACAAAATTCTGTTAATAAAATATGATGAACTCCATTTAATAAAAAAGTGCACTATGAAAAATAACTTCCAATGCTTCGAAAAATGAAAAGAAAAACTTATTGTTATCATACATATACTCTGCACATAAGGCAAACACAGTGTGTCACAGTGGCGTATTTTAACTAAATTAATTTAACAAAGCTCGGTGTATGGAGAGAAAGGAGTCACTGAAGGAAATGACAGATTACCATATGGTAATTATTGTAACAGTAGGTAAAAGAATTGTACAAAGTTGAATAAGTACTAATACTGTTCGTAATACCCATAAATGGCCAGTTGGTAGAAAAATCCAGCACCAGCATTACCAGTACACTCAATGACCAGATTTCCCACATCGACTTAAAGTGCAGTTAAAAGTGAGAATTACAATGAATTATAGCAAACAGACTGGAAGACACACACATCTGTGTATTGTTGGGTCCGCTTGTGAAATCACTATCATAGTTTGAGGGAGCAGCATTTCACCAGTCAGATGGTAGCAATGTGCTGGAGACATCGATCTTTATGTTGTTGGAGTTTCATTTTGCTTTCTGGATTGCCACTGCACTGTCTCCTTTGGTGATATTTTCAGTAATCCATATTTCACTCAACTTCCTCAATTCATGCTGCTATATCTCCATCTTTGGACAGTGAAATCGATAGCCTGAGATCACTGCTGCCACAAGCTGCACCTACTATTGTGAGATGGCATAGGAAGGCAGTCACAGGGGTGTAATTGACGATGTTACATGGATAATACAGCTCACTGTCCAGTGGAGCTCATTCAGTTCAGAATGTGCTTTGCTTACAACTTCCACAAACACTGTATTCCTCTATATCTGGCTGTGATTTTTGACACATTCTCTGGATATTTATTTGGGCTGTTTACTTGGTGGCTGCTGGCATGAGTATAGATCTTTTTGATTCGTTCTTAGGCCAACTATTTATTCACAGTTACTACATTAAGACATGGATTCGTTTTGCAAGCTATCATTGTATTTTGAACTATGTAAAAAGCAATGTGAAAAATCACTTTTGTTACACTGACACAAAGTGTTACATTCCAAAATTCTGTGGTTGTGGCTAATTTTTAAATGGTGATACATTCCATTGCATATACAGTTTCAGTACTGTTCCCCACTATAGAAAGCTTATTGGGCTATTACGGCTGCTGAGACATTCATGTTCCTTTGAATATTCTACAATTTTCTTGAAAATGTGCCTGCTATACCAGTTTATATTTTCGGGATAACACAGAATATTAAGATAATGCTGTTAGGATACCTGTATCTAAGACTGAGATGAGAAGCAGACATGGATTAAACTGCACTCTGCGCTGGTGACTGGAGCCTCAAGGAAACTATACACCAGTAGAAAGTAATGTATGTTTGGATTACTCCACTCAGATGTCCTCATTTATGCAGGAAAGTAGCACAGTACATGTTTGTTTTAGAATGTTATGAGTTCAAGTAAACTCCTGTTCTCATGAGTTGGAATGAAAGAAGTGCAATGAATTAAATCTTTATATTAAAAACAAAGATTCCAAGACTTACCAAGCGGGAAAGCGCCGGTAAATAGGCACAATGAATAAAACACACAAACACACACACAGAATTTCGAGCTTTCGCAACCGGCGGCTGCTTCGTCAGGAAAGAGGGAAGGAAAAGGAAAGATGAAAAGATGTGGGTTTTAAGGGAGAGGGTAAGGAGTCATTCCAATCCCGGGAGCGGAAAGACTTACCTTAGGGGGAAAAAAGGATAGGTATATACTCGCGCGCACACACACACACACACACACACACACACACACACACACACACACATATCCATCCATACATACACAGACACAAGCAGACATATTTAAAGGCAAAGAGTAAGGGCAGAGATGTAAGTCGAGGCGGAAGTGTGGAGGCAAAGATGTTGTTGAAAGACAGGTGAGGTATGAGTGGCGGCAACTTGAAATTAGCGGAGATTGAGGCCTGGTGGATAACGAGAAGAGAGGATATATTGAAGAGCAAGTTCCCATCTTCGGAGTTCGGATAGGTTGGTGTTGGTAAGAAGTATACAGATAACTTGGACGGTGTAACACTGTGCCAAGATGTGCTGGCCGTGCACCAAGGCATGTTTAGCCACAGGGTGATCCTCATTACCAACAAACACTGTCTGCCTGTGTCCATTCATGCGAATGGACAGTTTAATGCTGGTCATTCCCACATAGAAAGCATCATAGTGTAGGCAGGTCAGTTGGTAAATCACGTGGGTGCTTTCACATGTGGCTCTGCCTTTGATCGTGTACACCTTCCGGGTTACAGGACTGGAGTAGGTGGTGGTGGGAGGGTGCATAGGACAGGTTTTACACCGGGAGCGGTTGCAAGGGTAGGAGCCAGAGGGTAGGGAAGGTGGTTTGGGGATTTCATAGGGATGAACCAAGAGGTTACGAAGGTTAGGTGGACGGCAGAAAGACACTCTTGGTGGAGTGGGGAGGATTTCATGAAGGACGGATCTCATTTCGGGGCAGGATTTTAGGAAGTCATATCCCTGCTGGAGAGCCACATTCAGAGTCTGATCCAGTCCCGGGAAGTATCCTGTCACAAGTGGGGCACTTTTGGGGTTCTTCTGTGAGTGGTTCTGGGTTTGAGGGGATGAGGAAGTGGCTCTGGTTATCTGCTTCTGTACCAGGTCGGGAGGGTAGTTGCGGGATGCGAAAGCTGTTTTCAGGTTGTTGGTATAATGGTCCAGGGATTCAGGACTGGAGCAGATTCGTTTGCCACGAAGGCCTAGGCTGTAGGGAAGGGACCATTTGATATGGAATGGGTGGCAGCTGTCATAATGGAGGTACTGTTGCTTGTTGGTGGGTTTGATGTGGACGGACATGTGAAGCTGGCCATTGGACAGATGGAGGTCAACGTCAAGGAAAGTGGCATGGGATTTGGAGTAGGACCAGGTGAATCTGATGGAACCAAAGGAGTTGAGGTTGGAGAGGAAATTCTGGAGTTGTTCTTCACTGTGGGTCCAGATCATGAAGATGTCATCAATAAATCTGTACCAAACTTTGGATTGGCAGGCTTGGGTAACCAAGAAGGCTTCCTCTAAGCGACCCATAAATAGGTTGGCATACGAGGGGGCCATCCTGGTACCCATGGCTGTTCCCTTGCTGTACATAGCATCCTCCTACAGGCCAACCGCAAATTAGAACAGCATGCCACCCTCCATCTCAAAAAACTATCCAATCTCCTGGTTTCCCACCTCCTGAAAGGCAACTCACTCACCCTCCACAACCTTTCCAACAAACCTCAACCTCCTCTCATTGCACACAGACCCAGTCTCTCCCATCTACTCAATCTCCCACTACCAGCTCCACTCCCCCCAAACACCTCAAACTTCTAGTCAACACCATCTGGAACCACAACACCCCAATTCAGTAGTTAACCTTTCCTCCAAACCCCTCTCGCAATCTGAAACCTCTGTCCTATCCAAAGGCCTCACCTTCAGCCTCACTCCCAGGTTCAACCAAACTGCCCTTGTCAAAGATTTACTGTCCTACACTCGTAGTCTCTGCTGGAAATATCACTTTGCCACGAAGAAAAATAATCCTGATCACACTCCTAATGATCCAACTCCCCAAGACACTATCCAAATTAAACCCTGCCTGGAACAGTTCCGTCCCTCATCACAGAGGGACCCACCTCCTCTTCCTCAAAATCACCCTCTCCAAACCTTCCAGGAATTTCTCACTTCCAGCCTTGCCTCTCAATCTTTCTTGAAAAACCTTAATCCTACTCCCAACATCACCACAGCTGAAGCCCAGGCTATCCGTGATCTGAAAGCTGACCGATCCATCATCATTCTTCCGGCTGACAAGGGTTCCACAACCGTGGTACTTGATCGTCGGGAGTATGTGGCTGAGGGACTGCGTCAGCTTTCAGACGACTCTACATACAAAGTTTGCCAAGGTAATCCCATTCCTGATGTCCAGGCGGAGCTTCAAGGAATCCTCAAAACCTTAGGCCCCCTACAAAACCTTTCACCTGACTCCATCAAACTCCTGACCCCACCGACACCTCGCACTCCTACCTTCTACCTACTTCCTAAAATTCACAAACCCAAACATCCTGGCCGCCCCATTGTAGCTGGTTACCAAGCCCCCACAGAACGTATCTCTGCCTACGTAGATCAACACCTTCAACCCATTACATGCAGTCTCCCATCCTTCATCAAAGACACCAACCACTTTCTCGAACGCCTGGAATCCGTACCCAGTCTGTTACCCCCGGAAACCATCCTAGTAACCATTGATGCCACTTCCCTATACACAAATATCCCGCACGTCCAGGGCCTCGCTGCAATGGAGCACTTCCTTTCACGCCGATCACCTGCCACCCTACCTAAAACCTCTTTCCTCGTCACCTTAGCCAGCTTCATCCTGACCCACAACTTCTTCACTTTTGAAGGCCAGACACCAACAATTAAAGGGAACAGCAATGGGTACCAGGATGGCCCCCTCGTATGCCAACCTATTTATGGGTCGCTTAGAGGAAGCCTTCTTGGTTACCCAAGCCTGCCAACCCAAAGTTTGGTGCAGATTTATTGATGACATCTTCATGATCTGGACCCACAGTGAAGAACAACTCCAGAATTTCCTCTCCAACCTCAACTCCTTTGGTTCCATCAGATTCACCTGGTCCTACTCCAAATCCCATGCCACTTTCCTTGACGTTGACCTCCATCTGTCCAATGGCCAGCTTCACATGTCCGTCCACATCAAACCCACCAACAAGCAACAGTACCTCCATTATGACAGCTGCCACCCATTCCATATCAAATGGTCCCTTCCCTACAGCCTAGGCCTTCATGGCAAACGAATCTGCTCCAGTCCTGAATCCCTGGACCATTATACCAACAACCTGAAAACAGCTTTCGCATCCCGCAACTACCCTCCCGACCTGGTACAGAAGCAGATAACCAGAGCCACTTCCTCATCCCCTCAAACCCAGAACCACTCACAGAAGAACCCCAAAAGTGCCCCACTTGTGACAGGATACTTCCCGGGACAGGATCAGACTCTGAATGTGGCTCTCCAGCAGGGATATGACTTCCTAAAATCCTGCCCCGAAATGAGATCCATCCTTCATGAAATCCTCCCCACTCCACCAAGAGTGTCTTTCCGCCGTCCACCTAACCTTCGTAACCTCTTGGTTCATCCCTATGAAATCCCCAAACCACCTTCCCTACCCTCTGGCACCCACCCTTGCAACTGCCCCTGGTGTAAAACCTGTCCTATGCACCCTCCCACCACCACCTACTCCAGTAATGTAGCCCGGAAGGTGTACACGATCAAAGGCAGAGCCACGTGTGAAACACCCACGTGATTTACCAACTGACCTGCCTACACTGTGACGTTTTCTATGTGGGAATGACCAGCAACAAACTGTCCATTCGCATGAATGGACACAGGCAGACAGTGTTTGTTGGTAATGAGGATCACCCTGTGGCTAAACATGCCTTGGTGCACGGCCAGCACATCTTGGCACAGTGTTACACCGTCCGAGTTATCTGGATACTTCCTACTAAGCGACCCATAAATAAACCTATCCGAACTCCGGAGATGGGAACTTGCCCTTCAATATATCCTCTCTTCTCGTTATCCACCAGGCCTCAATCTCCGCTAATTTCAAGTTGCCGCCACTCATACCTCACCTGTCTTTCAACAACATCTTTACCTCCACACTTCCGCCTCGACTTACATCTCTGTCCTTACTCTTTGCCTTTAAATATGTCTGCTTGTGTCTGTGTATGTATGGATGGATATGTGTGTGTGTGTGTGTGTGTGTGTGTGTGTGTGTGTGCGCGCGCGCGTGAGTATATACCTATCCTTTTTTCCCCCTAAGGTAAGTCTTTCCGCTCCCGGGATTGGAATGACTCCTTACCCTCTCCCTTAAAACCTACATCTTTTCATCTTTCCTTTTCCTTCCCTCTTTCCTGACGAAGCAGCCGCCGGTTGCGAAAGCTCGAAATTCTGTGTGTGTGTTTTATTCATTGTGCCTATTTACCGGCGCTTTCCCGCTTGGTAAGTCTTGGAATCTTTGTTTTTCATATATTTTTCCCATGTGGAAGTTTCTTTCTATTTTATTTACATCATCATGAATTAAATCTTTACATACTTCAAACAATGGAACGATCTGGATGGAATTATGGCAGTATTATGAAAATGATATTGTTACTCACCATGTAGAGGAGATGTTAAAGCCACAGATGCGCACAAAAAAAAAGACTGTTATAAGTAAAGTTTCAGCTGACGAGGCCTTCTTCTGAAGTAGAACATACACATATATTTTCACACAAGCACAACTCGCACACACTACTACTGCATCTGGTCATACTGCAGACTTCAGTTAAACCTGATGGAATATGCAATTTGGCATGGTGGGGGAAGGAGGAGGCTGGGGTGGAAAGGGGTAGGGGTAGCAGGGTAGGGATGGGTGAAGGCATAGTGCTGCTGGCGGGAGTAGGAAGGGGGATGGTGGGGACTAGTGCTGGAGAGGGAGTAGGGAAGGGAATAAGTAGGTGAAGGGCAGGGACTAGCAAATGTTGAGGCCAGAGTGGCGAGGGAGGAGGGGGAGTTACGGGGACATAGCTTACGTTGCAGTAAGAGTTCCCAAATGCAGAACTGAGAGAAACTGGTGTTGGTAGGAAGGATACAGATGGTGCAGGCTGTGAAGCAGTCACTGAAGTGAAGCACTTGTGTTGGGCTGCATGTTCAGCAATTGGGTGAACTAGCTATCACTTGGCCCTAGTTTGTCGGTAGCCATTCATGCGGACTTACAGCTTGGTAGTTGTCATGCCCAAGTATAAGGCAGTACAATGTTTGCTGCTTAATTTGTAGCTCACATGACTGTTTTCAAAGGCAGCCCTGTCTCTGATGGGATACAAGATGCCTGTGACTGGACTGGAGTAGGTGGTGGTGGTAGTGGTGGTGGTAGGATGTATGGGACTGGTTTTGCATCTAGGTCTGTTACAGGGATATGAGCAAGGCAAGGGGTTGGGAGCAGGGGTGGAGTAGCAATGGACATGGATATTGCACTGGTTCATTGTGTGGTGGAATACCACTGTGAAGGGGTTCGAAGGATAGTGGATAGAATAGTGTATTTCGCTGATTATAAAACGAGGTTCTTTCCCAAATTCGTCATTCAAAAAATACAGGGTCATCTTATATTTGCAGATTAACTATTGGTGTTGAAGTTGACATTTTAATATTGTTTATTAAAGTATATAAGGACTGACTTTCATTTACACATGAAGCTTTGGATATTGAGGTCATGTGCAGATTTATTTTGAAGAATACATAAGGGCAAAGTTGGACAAACAATACTCACATTTGAACAGGTTTGAGATTTGCCGGTACACTGAAATGCTCAAAACAGTATTGAGTATTGACACTACTCGAACCATCACATGACATTCAACTCACATAGTACTAGTCCAAAGGATACTCAAGAAACTATGAACTAGCCACTGCAACAATATCTTGCTTTGTTTAAAGTTTGATGGTTTTGTGAAACACAGGAGGAAATAGCACTAAATTCTATAATCTTAGAAACTGTTGTTATATTTGAAGAGGTTTGCAATAATAGTTCTCATACATGTATGGATACCATATAAAACATTAGTGCTACTTTTTAAGTAAATGTAGAATTCAAAAGTGGAAATGTTGTCCTTCAAAAACATTACTTGATTCTGAATTCAGATCAATATTTAACTTGATTATGACATAATGTAATGATTTACTAAGTGGGTTACAAATGAGAAATTCGCCACCCTTCACGTATTAGAATATTGAGTAAAAACGTTACCAGCTTTTAATCAGCTTTAGAACATGATGTTGACATTCAGATGAAATGAGAAGGAAAATTAATCCAGAATGAACTATTTAACAAATGAAATCATTCAAATTAAACTGACTGTAATTGTTCTGAGAATACATCATAGTGGCAAGACCTGTCACGGAGGTGGTACCAGCAGATATCAGTAGACCACAGGACGAGTGAAAGTGTAAGAATCGGACAGAATCTAAATTTATGTATTTTTTTATTTATGTATTGGTTGCTGTTGTTACACATTATCTGCTGCTTCAGCAGTCCATGTTTCACAGTTGCTCAAGAACAGCACTACAGAAGGGTTGGAGGGGTAAAAGCGATGTCTGCTTGACTGAGAACTAGAGGAGTGTGGGGAGGAGAGCAACGTGTGGGCAGCAAATTATGTCATTTTACCAACCATGGGAATGTATACCGCATACTTTGGCTTTTTAGGAGCATCTGCCATGTTCAAACTGCAGTTTGCCTGAATCCTTTTGCAGGCAGAATTGAACTGACTAAAATTTCACAAATACTCAACAATAGTATTGATTTCTGCAGGATATGGTAAAAGTCCAGATAGGGGCCAATGGCATACTTATGCGTTTCTTGCCACACTCTTGCTTCGCTGATTGTGACATGTGATGAAAACAAAAGGTGCATCATCAGCTGCTAGTTCTATGCAGCCAATGAAAGAACGGAAGTCACTTTGGAAGCAGGTGACATTGTAATATTATCACATCAGTATAGAAATGCAATCCGCTATGTATTCATTTAAAAATGGGTGTGTTATCAGGTCCCACAGTAACCACAACTGCAGGAACCACAATATATTCGAAAAAAGCAGTCAAATATTTGTGACAATGAAGATATAAATTTTACAGCTGTGTCGTTAGGATGATGATGATGATGACGATGATGATTATGATTTTTATTTTATTTCTCCAAGTTTAATCAAAATGTAGACAACCAATATATGACATAAATTTAGTATAGGTACAAAGCTAACTTTTTAGACAGATATTTTACGTCAATAAAACAGTTTGTAACTTTGATAAGTCAGAACATGTTAAAAATAAACTTTTCTCAAGAAGCCTCTGAAAAAGAAAGGGGGTCATCTTATACTCGGGCAAATGCAGTATATAGTTTTACAACACATAATATTTATTGTCACCATAATGGAGCCCTTTACTAGTTTTAAGCTTTACAAGAATTTAACAAAGATAAATAAAGATACAAACATCTAATTATTTGGGAAAAAAGCTGGTCATAACTTCTTATAGGACATCACAATGTGGCTGACCATCTACACAAAATGTACAGCTGTTGGTTGTGTCGTGTTACGTCTACTCTTCAAAGAGCATATATTAATATGGCTGAATATGACCAACACTTTTCAGAGTAGAATTTTGAATGTCAACAGAAATGTTACAAGAGGCCAAAGCAAAGAGCATATAGAATAAAAAAACATTTTAAAAAACAGTCATATTAAACATTATCATGGAATTGGTGTAAACTGTTTAAATTCTTGGATATATATTTAATGTCAAAACAAAATTTAGTTTCAACCCATTTAATTTCAGATAGTAACAGAAGTGCCAGAATCTCTCAAAGTGGCTAATAATCAACATTAAAAACCACACAATACAATTCAGAAAAAAAGTAAGACAGACACTAAATGGAAACAATATTATGGTGAAATAACATATTTTTACATTGCACTGAATCTTTCAGCTGGAACAGCTAACTCGGAGGAACAGTGACCACTCTGGTGGAGGGTCTGCAAATTTACGCTTTTCTGCCTCTTCTTGAACTGTGAAAGGGTTTTTCAGTATCTCATGCAGCATCTGGACTTCAGTAAAGTCATCGTCTTCTGCTCGCTCAATAGCAACCTGTGCCATCCAGTTACGAAGAATGTAGCGTGGATTGAATTTCAGTATACGTTCCTTCCGTACTTCCTCAGTTAAATCTGTGAATAATTATAAACGGTATTCAGTGGCCAATTATTGGAAACAAAGCAGAACAGTAAATATTTTGCTGGGTCAGACAATAAGAATACATTATTCGTTCTCTGGCAGAATACCAGAGAGAATGGAACATTACATAATCCATACACCATATTCAATATACACCCTATATGTAATGAGATGGAGTGTGCCATCTCAACATACGTAGTATATAACTCTTTAAAACATGTATTTACATTGCAACATGTGGGTCATTTTCATGTCTGTAATTGATTACTTCTTCCTACTGAGGGGTTCCTCAACATTACAGGTATCATTAAGAAAAAATAACGTAAATCTATCTTTGAAAACATTTCTCCCATTTGTCAGAGATTTTGTTTCTATGGATTAGCAATCAGAGAATTTTGTAGCTATGTCTTATACTCTGTTCTGTGCCAAAAACAGATTCATTAGAGGAAAGTGTACATTAGTTTTCCTTCTACTGTTGAATTTTTGAATTCAAAGGTGTAAATGACAATAAATTTCATCAGTTAACAAATTTTGTGAGCCTGCTGTTCCTCGAGGTTAAACCGATACCAACAAATGTTAAGCAAATTAATCCATAACCTAATTCTGACTACTTCCTTTTGCATATTTGTGCCATACAGGGTGACAACTTTTGATGAAAGAAAATCATTAGTTTAATTTTCTTTGCTGGTGCATTTTTTACTTGGCCTAAAATAAAAAATGCATCAACCTCAATAAGAAATTCCTGATTTAAATGAAATGGTTGAACAACATACATCAAGAAGCCCATGATAGTACACTGTGAAAAACCCACTGTAATTCATACTAGTACACTATGAAAAATCCATTCTAATTTTTTCACATGAAGAGGATATAATAATTGTCAACCTCTCTGTGAATTGTTTGGAAAGCCAACTGCAATTTTCTGCAACTTCTTCCTTAAAAACAAACTAAACCAAGTATGTGCTGAGCCATGCATTCCCTAAAAATATAATTTCTTTAACAGAATGTTTTCACTGAAACAAATGATGAATTTAATAAGTCATAAAAGATTCTAACTGGTGATATTCTATTATTTAAAAATTGTATTGTATTCAGCAAATGTATAAACTACTGTCTCAGTTCAGTGATCATTTACAATCCAAACTGTAATTGGCTTAGTATCACACTATTGCACAGACAGGTCACATACAGGCACAGTCTCAAATATTCTCAAAATTATCTAAGGATAGAGGCTGACCACGAGTTACTGATATCTGTAGAGCCATCCTTTTAATAGGCATGCCAATTTTTAACCTTCGTGTGAAAAACTGAGTTTAGTGTATAATTTAAAATATCATCAACCCAATGTGAAATTATACTTTAGAATGGCTTCATAATTTTATATTACAGACGGGAATGTGTAAGAAATTTCAACTTCAATCAGTTTCCTTTGTATTGCTTCTCTGCTGTACTGTTTTACCTTCTCTTCTGAACCACTTGCATAATGTTTTTCACCTACTTTTAAATAGTACCTGTCCAATGATTTTACCTTTGATGCAGCACTAAATCCAAAACTTACTTCCTTTTCAAATGGTAAGAATTAAAAAAATCTGCCACAAATGAAAAATGTCTTATCATATTTCTTTGGTGTCTCCACTGGGCATCAGTATATAAAATATGTCCTTGATCTGTGGCCACCTGGGCCAATATTAGTTCAGCAGTAGCATATCATAAGATGCTTCAGATTTTATGTATGCTTGCACCTTAGAGTGATATAAGTGTGCCTATCTCAATGGACTGTGCAACCCTCAAGACTGTGTTTTGCTTGTCAGATAACTGGTCGCATCTGATGTAATGACACTTGAGCTTAGATTTGAACAGTGACAGATTTCATGCTCATTAGTTGAGTGCCTTAGCCTATGAAGAACTTATCTGATTCATGTGTCGGTACTGATTATTATGTAGAAATAAGTGTAAAGTTCTATAACAGGAGACCCATTGCTTTTAATAGAAATAGAGCCATCTTCAGCAGCTTATTTCCCCCATCTCTCTTTTTATGTTATTCCATATTTATTTTATTGTCTGCGCTTTTAATTTCAGGGAACATGATTATTTCTACAATTTTTCTTAATTTGCTTCAATACCATTTGTATTATGTAAATTTCCTTGATCACTATCTCCACTATTTTGTAGACATTCCAATTTCATCCCAAAGATAGTATGATATCTGTAGTAATTCAAGATTTATTTGAGGAGGGGGAGGACTATTTTCTAAAATGGCTGCAAATATGTTAAATTTAGAGCTGGCATTGGACTTGGCAAGTTCTTCCTACTAGACATTTTAAGCTTTCTCTTCAGTAATATACTGTTTTATCATCAATCACCCTTAATGTTCTCATGTAGTGTTTTTGAACAATACTATAAGCACAATATAACATGGACTTTTTCTTGGGAGAAAAGGAGTCAGAGGAAGCCAGACAATTTTGGGCCAATAGGGCAAGTTTCCGTTAGTTGCCAACCTTGACTGCTAAACAATACAACATATTGTAGCAACATAGTAGGCACTGTGGTTGCAATGTGCAGCCTGCACTGTGAGAAAGAGGTGGGCCTTGTTCCCATTGTACCACTCCTCTCCCTACAGCAGCCCATAACTAGATGCCGATCACACGTGCCTGTTTCCAGCATCCAATGCAAAAAGCAAAATTATATACTACATATAGCACATGCAAGTAAATTACGGAACCAAGCTAACTGTGCATCATCATATGCCTATTTAGCTTGGTAGCCGTATAATGTAATTGGACAAATAAGAACTCTATCCAACAAGTGGCAGCAAGAGAACACATATATAAAAAGAGATTTTATGTATGCAAGCTTTCGGAGTCAAAGGCTCCTTCTTCTGGCAGAAGCATTGAAGGGAGGGAGACAGGTGAAGGATAAGGACTGGAGAGGTGTAAGAAAAAGGGGAGAGTTCAGAAATGTAACAAAGACCCCAGTTCAGGGGGGACCTACTGGACAGGATGAGAAGGAAAGGCTGACTTTTGGGGACTGCACCAGATGAGACTTGAAAACCTGAGAGCTTAAAGATGTAAGAAATGGTAATATGCAAGACAGAGATTACTGCTAAAAAACTGTGCACAAGTTGATAACAGTGAAAACCCAAGTGCATTGTATGTAATAGAGATGTGAGGGGGACAGCAAAAAAAACACAGGTCAAAAAATGAAAAATATAGAAAACTAAAACAAGATGAAGAAAGGATTAGTTACTGTGAAGAAATGCTGAGACGGAAGAAATTAACGTAAATTAATGCCAGGTTAGCGGCAAGAACCAAGGACATGTTGTAATTCTACTTTTCACCTGCAGATTTCTGAGAAACTGATGTCTTGAGGAAGATTCTGGATAGCGCATGTGGTGAAACAGGCACCAAGGTGACAACTGTCATGTTATAGAGCATGTTCAACAACAGGGTATTGTGTGTTGTCAGTATATGCCCATTCATCCTAACTGATAACTTGGTGAATGGGCACAGGTAGAGGGTGTATACTGGTGACACACAAAATCCTGTAGCAAACCATGCTCCACAACATAACAGTTGTGACCTCAGTGCCTGTTTTGCCATACATGCCATCTGGATTCTTCCTCCGGACACCAGTTTCTCACAACTCCACAAGTGGTAACTAGCACTACAACATGTCCTTGGTTCTTGCTACCAACCTGGCCATAATTTACATTAATTTCTTCTGTCTCAGAATTTCTTAACAGTAACTATTCCTTTCTTCGCTCCATTTTAGTTTTCCACAACTTTCATTTTCTGACCTGTCTATTTTTCCCCATCCCCCTCTCATCTCTATTACATGCAATGCACTTAGGTTTTCACTCTTATTAACTTGTGAATGATGCTTCAGCAGTAATCTCTGTCTTGCATATTACCATGTCTTCAAGCCTTAAGCTCTCAGGTTTTTAAATCTCATCCAGTATAGTCCCCAACAATCAGTCTTTCGTTTTCAACCTGTCCAGTAAGTCTCCCCTGACCCACATTTCTGGGTGACTTTTCTGAACTCTACTCTGCTTTGTTTGACAATAACTCTTCCAAAGCTTTTTCAAACTGTGATTCTGATACTGGATGACCTACAACATCCACATCAAAGTCTGTTTCTTCTTCAGTCACATTAGCAGACATTTGGTCCCCTTAGAGGTCCTCAATGTACTCTTTTCCCACCCACCACCTCTCTGTTCTTTGTTTAACAGTTGAATTCCTTATACAATATTAATGTTGTTGCCCTTACACTATATAGGGCAATGACAGGGGTTGGATTGGCAAATACAGATATGAACTAATTTTGGATAACAAAATAAATACTTCACCTGTTTGAAAAAAAAAGGAAATGCAATTGTATTTATGGAAAGAAAAGAATATAGCAACATAAGTTCCTCAGGAAAGAATTAAATAAGAAGTGCAAGGGACTCTAAGTAAGAAAAAAAAAGAAAAAGCTAAGACCGTTTGAGGATTGAACCCCCAGCCTTTGGATTTATAGTCTAACATTTACCACTGACAAACATTCACGAAATTTACTTTTTAGCTAGCTAATATTCTGACAGGATGCACAGATTCCACTTTTCCACTTATTCTTATGTGATGAATCAGAGAGTCCTTCAACACTGTCAGAAATCCAGAGAAGAAGAAGCTGGAGACATTTGAAAAGTGTTGTGATCCAAGACTGTTAAAAATTAAGTGGACAGGTAAATTACAAAATGAAGAAGTGCTAGTAAGGTACAGATGAGGAAAGAAGTCTATGGAAAACTCATAAGTATCAGAAGGCTAATGTGACATCTGCTAAGGCATCTGGGAATATTTAAAAGGACTGCTCACCTCAATTCTGAATTTAGTATAAAAACATGTTGCACATTAGCCTCCCCCCAATAACCACAGAGGTTTGCTTTTGTGAGATAATGCCAATTCTCCCCCCCCCCCCCCCCCCAAAAAAAAAAAAAAAAAAAAAAAATTCCTTACTCTTTGGGATAACAAGATGATCAGCATTCAGTCATGCTGAAAACAAGAAGAGCAAAGGAGTGCAGCTCATTTCTGGCAGCAGAAAGAGTGGAGAATTAATGAAAGAATGGGACAAGTATACAAAGAGTACTGCATGTCCATTATGAGGGTCAAGGCATGATAGAAGCAATTCAAGGACATTGGGCACTGTAGAATTAATGAATGCCACACCACATTACTGATATCATTGTAAAGCAGGTGGATGTCCTTATTATGGAAGACTGGAGAATGACAGTGGCCGTCTCTGTCCCAGAGGCTGGACTGAACATTGGAAATGCAATGGACATTTGGTGCTCTCCATACATTTGTGACATTCATCGATGAGTTTACATTCCCCATTCTCCTTCCACTGTAACAAAACACACTATATTCCTTTGCTGTTCTTATGAAGACTCTACTTCTCCATTTTGAGCACTACTGAGTGCAGTGGATAATTGATGCGTACACATGCTCACTCCAACATCTATGAGAGCACACGCACATCCCTCCAGCAGCAAGTCTGTGGCCTCAGCACTCTTATATGGACTAACACATCTGTAGGCAATAATGCAGTGTCATTGACCATCAACACTGATGTTCCAGCCGATGACCACTGCAAGAATGCTGCCTGTCCTCACAGCATCACAGAGTGCCAGTTGGAAAAAGGAAATAGCTACATGCCTTGAGAGTTGTGAGTTGCCACTGTCACACCTTGATAAGTGGCCACATGTGACAAGGGCCACCGTCATGAGAGAAAACCTACTTCTGCCCTTCAGTGGACAGTTGTGCTCTTTATCAGTCTTTGTTATCTACATTGTGTTACATGGCATCAATGGTCATGTGTTTATAGTAACTGATGTCAACAGTCAAGAGTTCATTCTTCTACAGAGTTGCAGTTTCACACAGCTAGTGTTTAGATCTCGAGGCACTGAATTGCATACATAATTCCACATGTAAACATTCAGCCACAGTCATGGAGAGTGAGAAAGATAAATGTATTTTATTTCAAATAAAGTGTTTTGTGTTTTAATTACTCATTTTACTGAATGTTCTTTTTTACCACCTGTACGTTGGATAGCAGATAATGAAAAATGACATTATGAACATTTTACACTGGCACATTTCTTTTCGAATAATTCTAATATTTTATCCCAGTCTCTCTAACACTATATTTTATGTCTTTAGCTGGGCCTTTTTAGTCCCATCACTATCAGATATCTGTTACAATCCTTAAACATGTGTTCAAAGTTTTGTGTTATCTGTTTAAGTTTAACATTTGTTTTCATGGCACCTAAGATCCTATAGCTCCTGGCCTGCAAACCTCCCACAGATTTTGCCCACAAAGAGAGCTCCTGTGCTGCAGTGTGTCAATCTTTTTAGCATAATCTACAGTCCCATGTTACCTTAATGAGTGCCCTTTACATCCCCATGGCATTTGGCTCAATGTAACCACAATGCAGAACCTCTGGGGAAAAAAAAACTGACAGTTTCACAAATATACAGTAACACTCTACACTAATATCTATATTTGTAACTCATGGCTGATCACTTTTATGCAACCCCAACATTTAGACAGCATCCACAGGAAAACACACTTAAGACAATTATTTAAGTACAAGGAGAGAGAATGGCTGTTCAGTATTTACCCTCAGGATGCAAAATTCAATAGCTATTAATACATAAGTTTAAAAGTGAAAACTGTCAGACCAATTAATTCATTCATCAAGAGAGGGCAAAGAAGGATTGGAGGGAGAGATCAGGAATGGTGAAAAGCTGGTGACAGGTCTCTCAGATCCCAGGACGACAGGCACCATCCTGTTACGACGACAAGGGAAACAAAGATTTCTCCTCATCTGCACTACTGGTGGGTAGCTCCTTTATAATATTCAGAAGTCAGAAGTCACAACTCCTTTATAAGCTTCACAAATCTATTTCTCTTTCCTTACTGAGGAAGGAACTAACATTTCTAAAAGCCAGAAAAGTTTCTGTTTTTCAATCTTAAATGCATCTTTTGGCAATGTATCAATCTAGCCTCGTGATGAACAGAAATGGCCAGTTATTTTCTATCTCTGCACTTCAACAGGTAGATAAAATTAAATAGACAATATTAGGGTGATATGCTAATTTTTAACATGGGTAGAATTAAGTCTACAAATATTTCTGTGAATGTCAGAAGAAATATGCACTTTTTACAATGTTTCACCTTACACGGGTCAATACTAGCATGTCCAATAAAGTAAATTACACTTAAATTAGATTCACGACAGGATCAAATGTTGAAAAGTAACTCCTTATCTAATAGTATTCAAATATTTACAATGACAACATTAAATTTGGTTGCATGGGTTTAGTGTGATAAACCAATACACTTTATACAACAGCTTATAAATTATTACAAACTCAAGATCGGTTATATTATTACAGTATACAAAACAAATAGACATAGCTAACTGGAAGCTTAAAGACTTACCCTTTTCTTTCTTCACTCTATTCCTATAGAGTTCAATAAAGTCTTCAAATAATCTGTGCCCAGACAATTTTTCTAAAGACCAGAGGGTATCTAGTTTAGATTTGTCTGCAATATCAGTCAGATCAATGTCACCAAACTGCCTAAATGTCATTGTAAAATCAGCTCTTGTTTCTGCCATTATCTGAAGCAAGAGTGTGATTAGCTCATCATCTGAGTCTTCAGGCTGTTGTAAACCCAACTTTCTCACAAATGCTTGTCTGAAATTAGAAGCACCCATATAATTTTGAGTTAAAACTCACATATTACACAAAGGAGTCCATTTTGGAAAGAAAAATATTACAACATCGAATGAATAAAACCTCACCTCCTTTTCTGAGTGGAGTAAGATGAAAGGCTATTCATAACATCCAATATCTGGCTCCTCTCATCATCGTTTAAGAGAGGAGACAAAGCATGGGCAAGCTTTTCGAGGTTCCATCTGACGATCTAAAATTCAAGCGCCAGTTAAATATAGTACTGTCAGTGATGCTTGGTGACAGGTAATGGCATAGACATAAATATTTCCAAAAGATTGTAATGAATTTGTCACATTATTGTTGACCACATAAAATCTTGGAACTTAGAAGTCGTAGAACTTTAAAAATAAAAAAAATATCTTATTGTTAATGAGATATACTAGTGTTTCCACTAAGACCTATGGTGTTTAGCCTTCACTTCTATCATTGTCTTGACCAGTTATACTAGCAAAAAATTTCGTTTTGCAATCAGTATACAGCCTTATATGAATTACAGCTCTAGCTACATTTCAAACATAATTTATCCTAAATCATTTAGATTTGTTCTTTTGCTTTTTTTATGGTTGTGCGCTTCAATCAGTAAAAATGGAATGCTTTTAGAATCATTTTGTTGTCTATCTGTCTGTCTGTCTGTTCAACTGTGAAGAACTCTTTTTTCTCAGGAACAGTTCTAGGTTCAAGTTGAAATTTACGTCAAATACTGAGGTCTATGGTCCCTTGGCGGTGTACGTAATTTTAGCTTCTAGGACAATGCAATCAAAAGATAGGGTCATATATGTTACATATTTTGATATTCATGAACTCTTATCAAAACCTTTACATGAACTACATACATACATGTCAGTCCTGAATGTCCAGCACAAAAGCACATGCCTGGAAACTGAGAGGTTGTGGGATTGAATCTCAGTGAGACCATGGATTTTTTAGTCTGTGTTTTAACTACGCTTCACCTCTCAACAATTTGAGGAGTTGCCAGAAACAACAAGTGGATGGAATTCCACGTTAGACTGAAGATCCTCTTTCCCGTGTTGGATAACTGAGGTAAGACTTGCACCAAATCATTAAGCCACACTAAATTATTATTATTATTATTATTTACATACACAATTAAGTTTGTACAGAATGCTCAGAACATGAGACCTAATCACACTCCCCCCCCCCCCCCCCCCCCCAGTGTGCATTCTCTATTGCTGTTACCCTTACCTTGGGGCACTGTAACAGTAAGATATATGGCTTGCACATGAAAGGAGTGAGATTCAACTCCCCATTGGGCTGTCCAAATTTAGGTTTCCTGCAGTTTCCCTAAACCAAGTAAGATGAATGCTAGTCTAGTTCCTCTGAAAAGGACAGAGCTGATTTCTTCTCCATTCTTGTTCAATTCAAGACTGCATTTGTTTCTAATGACTTAGTCATTTATGAAATGTTAAAACACTAATTTTCCTTGTTTCCTCCTATCTATCTGCTTAACTCCTTGACTACCTCTCTAGCTTTTGTTTTTATGATAGTATTTATTTAATATACATTTCCCACTATACAGGGTGATTCAAAAATAATACCACAACTTTAGGAATTTAAAACTCTGCAACGACAAAAGGCAGAGCTAAGCACTACCTGTCGGCAAATTAAGGGAGCTATAAAGTTTCATTTAGTTGTACATTTGTTGGCTTGAGGCGCCGTTGACTAGGCGTCAGCGTCAGTTGATGCTAAGATGGCGACCGCTCAACAGAAAGCTTTTTGTGTTATTGAGTACGGCAGAAGTGAATCAACGACAGTTGTTCAGCGTGCATTTCGAACGAAGTATGGTGTTAAACCTCCTGATAGGTGGTGTATTAAATGTTGGTATAAACAGTTTACAGAGAATGGGTGTTTGTGCAAAGGGAAAAGTTCTGGACGGCCGAGAACGAGTGATGAAAATGTAGCACGCATCCAGCAAGCTTTTGCTCGCAGCCCAGGAAAATCGAATCGCAGAGCTAGCAGAGAGCTGCAAATTCCACAATCAACTGTATGGAGAGTCCTACGAAAAAGGTTACTTATGAAACCTTATCATCTGAAATTGGTTCAAGCACTGTCTGCAGCTGATAAGATTAAAAGAATTGATTTCTGTGATTTTATCCTTGCTCAAATGGAAACAGATGAATTTTTCGTTTCAAAGGTTGTGTTTAGTGATGAAGCAACTTTCCACACTAACGGGAAAGTCAACCGTCACAATGTCTGTATATGGGGCACTGAGAATCCGCGGGAAACAAATCAGTATGAACATGACTCGCCTAATGTGAACGTTTTCTGTGCCATTTCAGCCAATAAAGTTTTTGGCACCTTTTTCTTCGAAGGTGCTACTGTAACTGGACTACAGTATCTGGAGATGTTAGAGAATTGGCTGTTCCCTCAGCTCGAACAAGAAGCACAACAATTCATATTTCAGCAGGATGGAGCGCCACCACATTGGCACTTATCTGTCCGTAACTACCTGAACATCAACTACCCGAGGCGATGGATCGGCCGCCAGGCAGTCCGTGACAGAGCACTTCATCACTGGCCTCCAAGAATCCCTGATCTTACCCCCTGCGATTTTTTCTTATGGGGGTATGTTAAGGATATGGTGTTTCGGCCACCTCTCCCAGCCACCATTGATGGTTTGAAACGAGAAATAACAGCAGCTATCCAAATTGTTACTCCTGATATGCTACAGAGAGTGTGGAACGAGTTGGAGTATCAGGTTGATATTGCTCGAGTTTCTGGAGGGGGCCATATTGAACATCTCTGAACTTGTTTTTGAGTGAAAAAAAAAACCTTTTTAAATACTCTTTGTAATGATGTATAACAGAAGGTTATATTATGTTTCTGTCATTAAATACACATTTTTAAAGTTGTGGTATTCTTTTTGAATCACCTTGTATTTCATCTCTTGTGCCTCAACATACATTTTAGCTAATAATTGATGTTTCTTAATTAGTGAACTGCTTATCATTTTTTTATTATAACAAAGTTTAAAATTCTGCTATTACATTCCACTTTTACTCCTCATTTATGCCATGGGAGATCATAATTTTATCTACCATTTTTCCATTTTTTTTCCTTGCTGCCAATCTGCTTCTATTCACTGATACCATAACATGAAGCTCTACACCAGATCAATTAAACTAGGATCACAGACAAGAGGTAAAATGGAACTTATTGTAGAATGATACAACTTTGGATTAATTGGGGACTCTGTGTACTCATCTGACTCAGGTTCCCGGCTTTCTCCTCCATATATCAGCCACTGAACACAACACAATATTTTCAGCCTTATATTGTCACATTCTTCATTTATGAGTATTCCATAGAGAGATAAGTCAGTAGACCACTATCAACAACACCCTGTTACATTGTGTGGTTATGAGAATGTAACCTTTTTTCTCCTTTATCCCAGACACTACTGACTCTTTTCCCCTTATGTATATATACTCTGAATGCCGGATTCATGGGAACACATTAGAAAATAAGTTTTTCTCGATATATCAGATATGCATGCATACATACATACATACATACATACAAGAAATGGCTACCTGAGTATCAGAGTACGTGTGTTACGCATATTGATGTTTCATAGTTTAGAGATACTACAGTTAGCTCTCCCTAAGCTTGGTGATAAACTACATGCCACAACTGGAGAAAGGCATACATCAACCACATTAATGACAGATGAGAGCATTCATCCTTGCAAGTCAGAAACAGAAAAATGTTTATTTAGTGTAACTCAACTGCAAAAGGTTTCGTTATAGGGTCCAAGAATTAGTTTCATTTATTAGAAACAATCATGCCCACACAGTACTTGAAAAAAAAAAAAAGCTGGGTGAAACCAGAAATGAAGAGCAACAAAATTTTATGCTGGGTGCTAATGGTGGTGATGTATTCATTGCTATAAGGAACTCAATAATATTTAATGAGGTGATCACAGATTCTGAATGTGAAATAATCTAGTTGAAGTAAGTGTCAAAGGTGGATGTAACTAATTGATGCTTTTATAATTTACTTGCCTCATGATCTATAGTGGCAGAACATTTCACAGAAAATTAGAGAATACTGAGAGTACATTTTCTAATGATGCTACTGCATCAGGAAGAAATTTCAACTTGCTAACTATAGATTGTGAGAGAAAGACAATTAAACTGGGTGGCAGAGACAAGGATTCATGTGAGATTACTCTGAAAGTGTTTCCTGGAAACTATGCTGAGTAGTTAGTTACAGAACTGACCCATGAGGACATCATCTCAGATCACCTAGTAAGTAACAGCCCTGAACTTTCATTGAGATAAGTGATTTTTGAGGAGAAACTCAACTTAAGTCACTCAACGGAGGAAAAGCAACTCAATCAGATGACACTCCTGTATTACCCTATACAGATTAATAGTCCCATACTTGCCAAACTAGATCTGTAAGAATGTAAAATATTAACACCTTTTTTTAAAATTGTAATAGTATAAACTACTACAACAACAACTACTGCATGAAAGAGCTAGCTCCCCTTCTAGTTGCAGTCTGTAGGTTATCAAAAGAACAAAGCATTCCAAGTGGTTGGAAAACAGTACATGTCATTTCCATGTTCAATAAGTGCAATCAGACACATGTATGTAACTATAGGTTTTATTGACAATGTGCAACTACAGATCAAATTTTATGCTTGTGTATCATGATCCTTTCAGAGAAGGAGAATTACCTCTGTTGAAGGCAACATAAATTCTGCCAACAGTGGTCTTGTGAAGCTCTGATTACACTGTTCATCCATGAGATCAAGAAGGCAGAACATAACAGCTCCCAGGTTGGTGCCATGTTCCTCGACTTCAATAAACCACCTGATAAATACCCACATTCTGCATAGTTGCATAGTGAACCAAATCAAAGCTTATGAAATAACACACTAACTTTGTTATTACATTTGGTATTTCTGGCAGATAGCTCTCAACATGTTGTAACACGAGGTGATATCATAAGATGTAAAAATTACTTTGAGTGAATCCCAAAAGGAGTATTATAAGGTTGTTACCATTCATGTAAATGATGTGTTGGATAATTCCGAAAACTCTGTGAAAGCATTCTCAGATGATGATGTTTTGTACACTGAAGTCACAATGCCAGATAACTGTAGCAATATGCAGGGACATTTGTTTGGTGTAAGGACTGCCAATTGACCCTCAACATAAATAAATGTAACATACAGAACATCATTGACCAATTACACATTTGATGATCAATTACTGGAAACACTAAGAACCATAAAATATTGAGGAGTATACATTCAGAGTGAGCTAAAATTGTACAAACACACAAAATCAGATTTAGGAAAAGCAGATGCAAGACTAAGATTCAAAAGATGAATCACTAGCAAATTTAAACAAGTAGCTTACAAATTCCTCACTCCACTGATTCTTGAGACTTGCTAGTTAGATGGAACCATTAATTAAAGATAGGATTAATAGAGGACATAGAGAGAATCCAAAGAACAGTACATTTCATCATAGCTTCATTTAGTACGAATAAAAGCATTATGGACATGTTCATCAAACTCTAAGGGAAGACACTGTGCATCATGGAGAGGGAGCAGATTAAAAGAAAATTATTACTTCCTCCCACCTACATTTTGAAAAATGACCACAGAAGGAAAATCAGAGTAATACGAGCTCATACAGGACATTCATTACTGCCTGTTTTTCTGCCTGTACATCATTACTGAAAGTAATAGGAATGATGGACATGATAGTGGTACTGAATCTACCCTCAGAATCTGAAGTTTATTGTCTCATGATGTACATACATAAACCATTGATTTAAAGCACAGGAGACTCATCAATATTAGATTAGATTAGATTAATACTTGTTCCATAGATCATGAATACGACACTTCGTAATGATGTGGAACGTGTCAGGTTAATAAAAGATGTCTGTACAAGAAATTACATTACACAAAATATTGCATGACACTAACGATTAAGTTTTTTTTTTATTTTTTACTTAGTTTATATCTAAAAATTCAGCCAATGAGTAGAAGGAGTTGTCATCTAGAAATTCTTTTAATTTATTTTTAAATGTTAGTTGGCTATCTGTCAGGCTTTTGATGCTGTTTGGTAGGTGCCCAAAGACTTTTGTGGCAGCATAATTTACCCCTTTCTGTGCCAAAGTCAGATTTAACCCTGCATAGTGAAGATCATCCTTTCTTCTGGTGTTATAGGTATGCACACTGCTATTACTTTTCAATTGGGTTGGATTATTATCAACAAATTTCATAAGGGAATATATATACTGTGAGGTTACTGTGAGGATCCCTAGATCCTTAAATATAGAAAATTTATCAGTGATACATGCAATGTATCAAACAAAGTACAAAAAGCAATCTTAATTTACAAAAATTATTACAAATTTGTTTCATTACCCTACAAAGCAATCTTCATCATCATTTAAAAATTCCTTGAGTGAATAACAACATTTTGGCACTAGGATGATGTGTAATCTCATCTTCATGAAACATAGTTCCATACAGTGAAAGATTTTTAATTTATTATAAATTTTCATAGCCATGTAATGAGGAGTTTGGATGTAGAGTTTTATTCTCCGAAATGGCAACATGAAGATCTCTTTGTTTCTTGTGTCATACATATGTTGTAATTAGTTTTCTATAAATAATCCCCCCCCCCCCCCCATGAACCATTGATCTTGCCGTTGGTGGGGAGGCTTGCGTGCGATACAGATAGCCGTACCGTAGGTGCAACCACAACGGAGGGGTATCTGTTGAGAGGCCAGACAAACGTGTGGTTCCTGAAGAGGGGCAGCAGCCTTTTCAGTAGTTACAAGGGCAACAGTCTGGATGATTGACTGATCTGGCCTTGTAACAATAACCAAAACGGTCTTGCTGTGCTGGTACTGCGAACGGCTGAAAGCAAGGGGAAACTACGGCCGTAATTTTTCCCCATGGGCATGCAGCTTTACTGTATGATTAAATGTTGATGGCGTCCTCTTGGGTAAAATATTCCGGAGGTAAAATAGTCCCCCATTCGGATCTCCGGGCGGGGACTACTCAAGAGGATGTCGTTATCAGCAGAAAGAAAACTGGCGTTCTACGGATCGGTGCGTGGAATGTCAGATCCCTTAATCGGGCAGGTAGGTTAGAAAATTTAAAAAGGGAAATGGATAGGTTGAAGTTAAATATAGTGGGAATTAGTGAAGTTCGGTGTCAGGAGGAACAAGACTTCTGGTCAGGTGACTACAGGGTTATAAACACAAAATCAAATAGGGGTAATGCAGGAGTAGGTTTAATAATGAATAGGAAAATAGGAATGTGGGTAAGCTACTACAAACAGCATAGTGAACGCATTATTGTGGCCAAGATAGACACGAAGCCCACACCTACTACAGTAGTACAAGTTTATATGCCAACTAGCTCTGCAGATGACGAAGAAATTGAAGAAATGTATTATCAAATAAAAGAAGTTATTCAGATAGTAAACGGTGATGAAAATTTAATAGTCATGGGTGACCGGAATTCGGCAGTAGGAAAAGGGAGAGAAGGAAACGTAGAAGGTGAATATGGATTGGGGCTAAGAAATGAAAAAAGAACCCGCCTGGTAGAATTTTGCACAGAGCACAACGTAATCATAGCTAATACTTGGTTTAAGAATCATGAAAGAAGGTTGTATACATGGAAGAACCCTGGAGATACTGACAGGTTTCAAATAGATTATACACTCATGGAAATTGAAATAAGAACACCGTGAATTCATTGTCCCAGGAAGGGGAAACTTTATTGACACATTCCTGGGGTCAGATACATCACATGATCACACTGACAGAACCGCAGGCACATAGACACAGGCAACAGAGCATGCACAATGTCGGCACTAGTACAGTGTATATCCACCTTTTGCAGCAATGCAGGCTGCTATTCTCCCATGGAGACGATCGTAGAGATGCTGGATGTAGTCCTGTGGAACAGCTTGCCATGCCATTTCCACCTGGCGCCTCAGTTGGACCAGCGTTCGTGCTGGACGTGAAGACCGCGTGAGATGACGCTTCATCGAGTCCCAAACATGCTCAATGGGGGACAGATCCGGAGATCTTGCTGGCCAGGTTAGTTGACTTACACCTTCTAGAGCACGTTGGGTGGCACGGGATACATGCGGACGTGCATTGTCCTGTTGGAACAGCAAGTTCCCTTGCCGGTCTAGGAATGGTAGAACGATGGGTTCGATGACGGTTTGGATGTACCGTGCACTATTCAGTGTCCCCTCGACGATCACCAGAGGTGTACGGCCAGTGTAGGAGATCGCTCCCCACACCATGATGCCGGGTGTTGGCCCTGTGTGCCTCGGTCGTATGCAGTCCTGATTGTGGCGCTCACCTGCACGGCGCCAAACACGCATACAACCATCATTGGCACCAAGGCAGAAGCGACTCTCATCGCTGAAGACGACACGTCTCCATTCGTCCCTCCATTCACGCCTGTCGCGACACCACTGGAGGCGGGCTGCACGATGTTGGGGCGTGAGCGGAAGACGGCCTAACGGTGTGCGGGACCGTAGCCCAGCTTCATGGAGACGCTTGCGAATGGTCCTCGCCGATACCCCACGAGCAACAGTGTCCCTAAGTCCGTCAATTGCACATACGGTTCACGTCCACACTGTCGCGGCATGCTACCAGTGTTAAAGACTGCGATGGAGCTCCGTATGCCACGGCACACTGGCTGACACTGACGGCGGTGGTGCACAAATGCTGCGCAGCTAGCGCCATTCGACGGCCAACACCGCGGTTCCTGGTGTGTCCGCTGTGCCGTGCGTGTGATCATTGCTTGTACAGCCCTCTCCCAGTGTCCGGAGCAAGTATGGTGGGTCTGACACACCGGTGTCAATGTGTTCTTTTTTCCATTTAGAGGGGAGATGTGGACTCCGACCACAATCTATTGGTTATGTCCTGTAGATTAAAACTGAAGAAACTGCAAAAAGGAGGGAACTTAAGGAGATATGACCTGGAGAAACTGAAAGAACCAGAGGTTGTACAGAGTTTCAGGGAGAGCGTAAGGGAAAAATTGACAGGAATGGGGGAAACAAATACAGTAGAAGAAGAATGGGTAGCATTGAGGGATGAAGTAGAGGATGTGGATGAAGATGAAATGGGAGATACGATACTGCGTGAAGAGTTTGACAGAGCACTGAAAGACCTGAGCCGAAACAAGGCCCCCGGAGTAGACAACATTCCATTGGAACTACTGACGGCCTTGGGAGAGGCAGTCCTGACAAAACTCATCCATCTGGTGAACAAGATGTATGAAAGAGGCGAAATACCCGCAGACTTCAAGAAGAATATAACAATTCTAATCCCAAAGAAAGCAGGTGTTGCCAGATGTGAAAATTACCGAACAATCAGTTTAATAAGCCACAGCTACAAAATACTAACACGAATTCTTTACAGACGAATGGAAAAACTAGTAGAAGCCGACCTCGGGGAAGATCAGTTTGGATTCCGTAGAAATGTTGGAACACGTGAGGCAATACTGACCTTACGACTTATCTTAGAAGAAAGATTAAGGAAAGGCAAACCTACGTTTCTAGCATTCGTAGACTTAGAGAAAGCTTTTGACAATGTTGACTGGAATACTCTTTTTCAAATTCTAAAGGTGGCAGGGGTAAAATACAGGGAGTGAAAGGCTATTTACAATTTGTACAGAAACCAGATGGCAGTTACAAGAGTCGAGGGACATGAAAGGGAAGCATTTGTTGGGAAGGGAGTAAGACTGGGTTGTAGCCTCTCCCCGATGTTATTCAATCTCTATATAGAGCAAGCAGTAAAGGAAACAAAAGAAAAATTCGGGGTAGGCATTAAAATCCATGGAGAAGAAATAAAAACTTTGAGGTTCGCCTGACATCGTAATTCTGTCAGAGACAGCAAAAGGCTTGGAAGAGCAGTTGAATGGAATGGATAGTGTCTTGAAAGGAGGATATAAGATGAACATCAACAAAAGCAAAACGAGGATAATGGAATGTAGTAGAATTAAGTAGGCGGTGCTGCTGAGGGAATTAGATTAGGAAATGAGACACTTAAAGTAGTAAAGGAGTTTTGCTGTTTGGGGAGCAAAATAACTGATGATGGTCGAAGTAGAGAGGATATAAAATGTAGACTGGCAATGGCAAGGAAAGCGTTTCTGAAGAAGAGAAATTTGTTAACATCGAGTATAGATTTAACTGTCAGGAAGTCTTTTCTGAAAGTATTTGTATGGAGGGTAGCCATGTATGGAAGTGAAACATGGACGATAAATAGTTTGGACAAGAAGAGAATAGAAGCTTTCGAAATGTGGTGCTACAGAAGAATGCTAAAGATTAGATGGTTAGATCACATAACTAATGAGGAAGTATTGAATAGGATTGGGGAGAAGAGAAGTTTGTGGCACAACTTGACCAGTAGAAGGGATCGGTTGGTAGGACATGTTCTGAGGCATCAAGGGATCATCAATTTAGTATTGGAGGGCAGTGTGGAGGGTAAAAATCGTAGAGGAAGACCAAGAGATGAATACACTAAGCAGATTCAGAAGGATGTACTAGGTTGCACTAGGTACTGGGAGATGAAGAAGCTTGCACAGTATAGAGTACCATGGAGCGCTGCATCAAACCAGTCTCAGGACTGAAAACCACAACAACAACAACAACAACATAAATAATTATGAACTGGCATGGATACAGACAAACAGTTCATAACTGTAAATACATGGAGTAGTTTTAATCCTTGAATAACGATCGGCATGACTCTCTAGGTTTAATATTACACAAATTTCTAATGATAGTTTTTTGATTTACACTACTTGCATTCCCTCAAAATATTATTCTGAATCTTACAATGGCTTCAAAACAGTTGTTGTAAAGACCTTTCCTAGTGTCAATGTCAACTGCATAAGACAATATTGTGATTATGAATGCTAGACTGTTTAGCTCATTTGCCAAGTAGCTTATATGCCAAGTTCAGAATAATTTTTTTCTAAAAATATTCCCAAGAAATTGACAGATTCTGACTTTTATGGGTGATTTGGAAGTCACTTGATTTTCACTGTTTAGTTTTAAACAGTGTGAGGTGGGTTTGATTTCGTGTTTACTTTTAATTCATTTACGTCAAACCAGTGTTTTCAATTAACTATAAGGGGTGCCAATGACTCTGAGGAATTTGTCCTGTGGTCTCACTTTCAATCAGCACAGATGTATCATCTGCACATAAATCTGAGTGCAATGTTCTGTGTAGCAGTAAATCATTTACTAAAATAAAAACAGGATTGGGCCTAAGATGAAGCTACTTGACTATAAAAATTTTAAACAGCTGAACACTGTTATTATTTATTTTAAAAGAAGTTCTTATTTGTTTTTTAGCTCAATTTTAGTTGGTACAGTTTCTGTTGTAGGAAGCATGGGAAATGATTTGTAGGCAATGGGCAAGTCGGGAAGTATTTCAGTGGTTTTATTGCATTGTGTTTTTGGACTATATTTTGAATTGTGTTATATTTTTGGGTTTTTGCTACCCAAGATTTGGTTGCTAGTGTCGTTTTTTCTGATAGCTAAATTAGTTGTTAAGATGTGTTTATTTAGTTTTTGGACTTGGTTATGAATGTATTGATATATGTTTAGTGGGTACTGTGGACTTCATATTAACTCTATAGGTGAATTGTAGTTAAAGACACCAGATGTATATTCTTATTTCTATATTATTGAGTTGCTTTGGAATTTTGTTTTCATGTGGTCAGTTGGCATTGTTGAGTTCATTTCAGGTACATGGCTGAAGAGAATTTAAGACATCATTATTTGTGGATTTTCCTTCCAGTAGAAATCACTGTTTCATGGTTAGTTGAAATGTATTTTCGCTATATAAGTTAACTGGAGATAATGATAAAAATTTGCAGTGTTCTTTTGGAGGATTCACGTACCATGAGGTTAATGGAATTTGGTTTCATTTTTGGATTTCGACGTATGTGAAGGGGGAGCAGGAGATAGTGATTTGTTCCTGCTACCCTCAAATTCCTGGCAGGTGTTCCATCAGTTACTTATTAGTTTAAGATTATTTAATATATGGTTTTAAGGTGAAATTTCTGTTGCCGTGTTTCATTACGGTTGCATAAACAACTTCATGGTTGCCATATTGGTATTATGTGAATTGTCTGTATATGCCTTTTCAATGATACTGCATGTCAAAATCAATGCCCAGCATACTTCAGAATTTACAGTAAACAAACTGGAGGAAGACAGTGTGCAGAGGTACTAAATTACTGCTTCCAGTTCCTGCACTAAAAAAAAAAGAAAGTGAGGCACACATTATTTATGATGGTCAATGGAGGAAACTTGTGACTTAGAACTGCTCAGAAGTAAAATTCTACAAATGTACACTTCAATGTCATTTTGTCATGAAGTGTCTGGTGAGATGGCTTTGACCCATTTACTGATTTAACGTAAGAACAAAACTTCTTAATATTCTTTGTCACATAACATATATACAGAATTTTACTTTCAAATTAGTTGGACACTTTGTGCATGGCTCTCCTTATGGGAATTTTGACTCTGTATAGTTTTTGTTAGTCTGTGAGGCTTTGGCTACATTTAAATATGCACTGAAGCTCTCTTTAGTTTCACAGCAACTTTCTAATATGACTGTCAAACCACCACAGGTCGTCCTTGTCCCTCACTTCACATGCTACTACTTTTCCAGGCACTTATGATTGGCACCAAATTCTGAGTCTTGGAAGACAACAGGCAGACAATTAGTTCACTCCAGCACCAGGTAATGTCTGAGATCAAATGATACTGCTAGGTGTTATGTAGCCACAATACATATGAAACCACTCTTGGCTCTGTATGTTTTGTGCAATCTGAGTTACAAATATGAAATCCTGGTGACATTTCTCTTGGTGGCATATAGGAAGCAATCAAGTTTATTCCCTTCATTTCTAACAAGAGGAACTAAAAATTAGCTAAAACATATTTTAGTGGATGTTGAAAGTATTCGGTGCACTGTCCATTACACACAACCACCTCAGATTCTGGCATTCCATTATGACATCTCAGACTCTTTTAACTTAGTTGTCATCAGCATAGTTTTCATGATGAATACTTCTTCTTTTCTCCTTTAGCTTAATAACTTCAAAAGTTAGTTGACTCTCTGAATTTCATTTCAATTATATTCAGAAATTAAATTTGGTATACTGAAGTAATTCACTGAGAAATTAAGTTATGTATACAACTAGTTCAGAATATTTTTACTTTTTCTGAATTATACTGCTTGACAAACAAATGTTGGACAGACCTATTCAATCTTCCATGCTACACTTTGGATATGTATGACAAATCAACAAAAATGCTTGTGCAGGTAATATATGTGTCAAGATATGTTAGCACAAATTAACAAATATGGCTGATCCACTTACTTCAAGCTGTTTACAAAGAGCATATCTCTTCTCATCATCCGATGAATTTGGCACAAAGAGTGGATCATAAGTTTCTACAAAACCAAAGGGACCATAGTCAATGGTAATTCCAAGAAGGCTCATGTTATCTGTGTTCAGTACACCATGAGCAAATCCCACAGTATCCCAATGTATTGCCAGGTCCATTGACTTATATGCTACATCACTAAACATTTGAACATATTTGTTCTTGTCGTCCTTCAAGTCAGGGAAGTGTTCCTGAAAGAAAATCTTAATGTGTTACTGTATTTTTACCACAGCGTATCACTTGGTCACTTCCCAAGCACTGTTTTTAAACAGTTATTATAAAAAATTGTCACCTGAATGATGTAATCTACTAAAACTTTAAGAGTTGCCAATTCACCATTCTCTGTCAAAATTTCCAGGGAACCAAACCGGAACCAAGAAGGTGCTAGCCTGAGCACTACAGCTGCTCTCTCTGCTTTAGGATAACCCTTGTAAAACTGATCCCTTACAACAGGATCTTCACTAACAACTAAGGCGGCAGCCCTAGAAGTTGGAATCCCTGAAAATATTTTCATGAAAACAGGAACTGATTGCTGATAATTTCTTTAAAGACTGATCATGATTTGGAAATCTGTCTATCTAAAACTACAGCCTATTATGCATATAAACAATTAAGTTCTTAATGTTTTGTGTGATGCAGTGACTGCTACCTAAATAATACATGGCTTCAGAGCATAGAAACTCTCTGACTGACGAACGAAGCACTGCTCGTCCATCACCAAACCGCGAGTATGGTGTCCTTCCTGAGCCTTTTAGTTGCAATTCCCAATGTTGTCCTTTGCTGAAAAGTGTAATGAATCAATCAACCACTACCCATGCAACAGATAGTATCTAGGCTTGATATGCTGCTCACCTGTTAACGTATTCTCCAAGCGATACTGCTCTTCCATCTCCTAGTTGGTAAGCCCAGAGTCCAAACTGGTATCCGCCGTATCTGTGAGCTAACGGCGTTGAACTATCCAGCACTTTATTCCCAGCTATAAACTGAATAAATTCCTCTGTGTCACTTATTTCCGGATCCATGTCAAGAATGTCTGTTAATGCATCTCGCGAGATCGACACAAGCCTTAGCTTTGTTTTTAATGGCACCGGTGACACTTCTGAAAACACCGCATTTTCTACATTCCCACGGACATAGTTTTCTTTTATTTCATCAATGGGCAACTGTTTCAATTTGCTACAAGAAAACTGCCATTCACTTAGGCTTCTTTTCAGCCTGGGACAAGTATCACGCTCGATTATATCCATCACTAAGTGCGTGTAATTCTTCGGCCACTTATCACAAGTGTCACAGGTTATCGAAGTGGCAACAACACACAAAATCGTCGAACACAAAAGAATCTTCATTAATTACAAATGGGATACACCATGTAAATTGAAAAACTTCATTAAAGGCGCCACACCTATTTTCGTGAGTGTCTGTATTTCGAATGTCAACTGCTGCCATAACAAATAACTGATTCGATATTTTCCACTTGCAGCTAAGCGACTATAATAAATTTGTAATGAAAATAATAACACAACACACTAAATATCGATTAATCGATAAATACGACAGTTGATAGTTTTCTCGATGTATGTGTGTTTAGTTATTATTCATCGATACAGCGCTCCGCAATATCGATGTTTGTGAAACAAGTTAAACAACCAAGCCGGAGCAATTGCAATTGCAAGAGAAGTTAGTTTCATTGGCAATGAGCTCGCTGATTACTGATGCATTTCCTATAAAGGAGAAGCAGAAGTAAGTACTTTGCTGAAGATAATAAAATGCTGGCATAATCAGTACATATGGCAGAGAACACGCCATGTAGTCATAATGCAGAAGTGGAAGAAATAGCACTGAATAGAAAATTATGGGAGAGATTACTCTAGCCAGTCGAAAGACTTTAACGAATTTGCAACGTAATGCTTGAATGACTGGTTATATTAACAGTCATTAACACTTACAAATAAGCAGCTAAGTGCTCTGAGAGAAGTTTTAAGTGGCACTGTTCTCAAGAAAAAGGTAGAAATAAGAGCTGCTGGGTCTACCCCTATTTCTTGCTACAGGATCATATATAAGAGAGGTGTGACGTTTACTACGTTCTTGTGTTATGTAATCCAGTTTTCTGCTATGTCAGTATTTAATACAGTCTAACACATGTGTCCTTTGTGACCGAAGTTAATATAACTAGTTCGCGTGATGTAGGAAGGCGACCCAATTTTCAGACGTTCTGCGCATCCCCCTCTACTAGCCACTGTTGTTTGTTGTTGTGGTCTTCAGTCCTGAGACTGGTTTGATGCAGATCTCCATGCTACTCTATCCTGTGCAAGCTTCTTCATCTCCCAGTACCTACTGCAACCTGCATCCTTCTGAATCTCCTAAACGTATTCATCTCTTGGTCTCCCTCTACGACTTTTACCCTCCACACTGCACTCCAATACTAAATTGGTGATCCCTTGATGCCTTAGAACATGTCCTACCAACCGATCCCATCTTCTAATGAAGTTGTGCCACAACTCCTCCCCAATTCTATTCAATACCTCCTCAATAGTTATGTGATCTACCCATCTAATCTTCAGCATTCTTCTGTAGCACCACATTTCGAAAGATTATATTCTCTTCTTGTCCAAACTATTTATCGTCCATGTTTCACTTCCATACATGGCTACCCTCCATACAAATACTTTCAGAAAAGACTTCCTGACAGTTAAATCTATACTCGATGTTAACAAATTTCTCATCTTCAGAAACGCTTTCCTTGTCATAGCCAGTCTACATTTTATACCCTCTCTACTTCGACCATTATTGCTCCCCAAACAGCAGAACTCCTTTACTACTTTAAGTGTCTCATTTCCTAATCTAATTCCCTCAGCATCACCCGATTTAAGTCAACTACATTCCATTATCCTCGTTTTGCTTTTCTTCATGTTCATCTTTTATCCTCATTTCAAGACACTTTCCATTCCATTCAGCTGCTCTTCCAGGTTCTTTGCTGATTCTGACAGAATTACAATATCACCGGCGAACCTCAAATTTTTTATTTCTTATCTATGGATTCTAATACCTACTCTGAATTTTTCTTTTGCTTCCTTTACTGCTTGCTCAATATACAGATTGAATAACATCGGGGAGAGGCTACAACCTTGCCTCACTCCCTTCCTAAACATTGCTTTCCTTTCATGTCCATCGACTCTTATAACTGCCATCTGTATAAACTGTCTGTACAAATTGTGAATAGCCTTTCGCTCCCTGTATTTTACCCCTGCCACCGTCAGAATTTGAAAGAGAGAATTCCAGTCAACATTTTCAAATGCTTTCTCTAAGTCTACAAGTGCTAGAAATGATATTTCTGCGGAATCCAAACTGATCTTCCCCGAGGTCGGCTTCTACTAGTTTTTCCATTCATCTGTAAAGAATTTGTGTTAGTATTTTGCAGCTGTTTATTAAACTGGTTGTTCGGTAATTTTCACATCTGTCAACACCTGCTTTCTTTATGATTGGAATTATAATATTCTTCTTGAAGTCTGACGGTATTTCACTTGTCTCATACATCTTGCTCACCAGATGGTAGAGTTTTCTCAGAACTGGTGCTCCCAAGGCTGTCAGTAGTTCTAATCGAATGTTGTACACTCCCAGGGCCTTGTTTCGACTCAGGTCTTTCAGTGCTCTGTCAAACTCTTCACGCAGTATTATATCTCCCATTTCACCTTCACCTACATTCTCTTTAATTTCTATAATATTGTCCTAAAGAACATCGCCCTTGTAGAGACCCTCTACATACTCCTTCCACCTTTCTACTTTCCCTTTTTTGCTTAGTACTGGGTTTCCATCTGAGCTCTTGATATTCATACAAGTGGTTCTCTTTTCTCCAAAGGTCTCTTTTATTTTCCTATAGGCAGTATCTATATTACCCCTAGTGAGATAAGCATCTACATCCTTACATTTTTCCTCTTGCCATCCCTGCTTAGCCATTTTGCACTTCCTGTCGATCTCATTTTCGAGACTTTGTATTCCTTTTTCCTGCTTCATTTACTGCGTTTTTATATTTTCTCTTTTCATCAATTAATTTCAATATGTCTTCTGTTTCCCATGGATTTCTACTAGCCCTCGTCTTTTTACCTACTTGATCCTCTGCTGCCTTCACTATTTCATCCCTCAAAGCTACCCATTCTTCTTCTACTGTATTTCTTTCCCCCATTCCTGTCAATTGTTCTCTTACTCTATCCCTGAAACTCTGTACAACCTCAGGTTCTTTCAGTTTATCCAGGTCACATCTCCTTAAATTTCCACCTTTTTGCAGTTTCATCAGTTTTAATCTACAGTTCATAACCAATATATTGTGGTCAGAGTCCACATCTGCCCCTGGAAATGTCTTACAATTTAAAACTTGGTTCCTAAATCTCTGTCTTACCATTATATAATCTATCTGATACCTTCTAGTATCTCCAGGCTTCTTCCACGTATACAACCTTCTTTCATGATTTTTGAACCAAGTGTTAGCTATGATTAATTTATGCTCTGTGCAAAATTCTACCAGGCGGCTTCCTGTTTCATTTCTTAGCCCCCATCCATATTCACCTACTACCTTTCCTTCTTTCCCTTTTCCTACTATCGAATTCCAGTCACCCATGACTATTAAATTTTGGTCTGCCTTCACTATCTGAATAATTTCTTTTATCTCATCATACATTTCATCAATTTCTTCGTCATCTGCAGAGCTAGTTGGCATATAAACTCGTACTACTGTAGTAGGTGTGACCTTTGTGTCTGTCTTGACCACAATAATGCGTTCACTACTTTGTTTGTAGTAGCTCACTGGCACTCCCATTTTTTATTCATTATTAAACCAACTCCTGCATTACCCCATTTTGTTTTTGTATTTATAACCCTGTATTCACCTGGCCAAAGTATAGTCGGATGGATGAAGGAAGAATGACCTGGCATGGTAAAGGACAAAGAGGATGGAATACATGTAAATGAAGGAGGGAAAATTAGGAAGAAGAGAAATATAAGGTGTAGTTCAGATCTATATATTGGTACTTGGAATGTGAGATCCCTATATCGACCAGGAGCACTGAAAGTAATGCTGGATCAAATAATGAGCCTGAAGCAAAGTATAATATCTCTACAAGAAATTGGACAGGGAGTGGAGTTATAGAAAAGAAAGAGGCGAATATATTCTATAGCTGCAATGAAAGAAATCACCAGCTGGGGACAGGATTTGTTGTACATCATTATTTAAAGCATTTGGTAATAGGGTTTACACTCACCAAAGAAAAAAGAGAGAATGGATGAAAGCAAGTGTCAAAGAAATGGAGTTCATGAGAAGCAAAAATGAAATAATAAAATTCTATAGAGAGGTGAATGCAGCACGGAAGTCTTTTGGTAGCAAAACAAGCTTAATGAAAGATGAGACAAGGAAGATAATAAGTGAAGGGAAGGGAATATGCAAAAGATGGCACAGGTATTTTGATAGTCTCCTCAACCCTAGGATAACTATATCAGGGAACCCAACAGACACGAATGGGGAGGAGGACCTAGACAACAACACTACCCCACCAAATATAGAAGAAGTGAAAGCTGCCATGAAGAAATTGAAAAACAACAAGGTGGTAGGGACAGATGGTATTCCAGCAGGACTGTTTAAGCAAGGAGGCAGAGAGCTGGAACAAAGCCTTCTGAAAATAGTCAACAGTATATGGGAAGAGGAGAAATTGCCCCAACAATAGAAAGAGGGTATCATATGTCCCATATATAAGAAGGAAGATAAGATGGAGTGTGGCAATTACAGAGGGATCACACTACCTAATTTGGGATATAAAATACTCTCTAATATACTATTCGACAGAATACTCCCAATCATACAGAGGGAGATGGGGCTGTACCAATTCGGATTCCTTCCTGGGAAGTCACCCATAGCTCAAATATTTACCTTAAGACAAATCCTGGAAAAAACAAACGAATGAGGAGTTGACACGCATCACCTCTTTATAGATTTCAAAGCAGCTTATGATAGCGTAAACAGAGAGCAGTTATATCAAGCTCTAGATGAACTGGGTATCACTAGAAAGTTGGTAAGGCTGGTGAGAATGACAATGAGCGAAACACAAGGTAGTGTAAGAATAGGAGGAATGATGTCCACCACATTGAGTATTAAAAATGGAGTGCAACAAGGGGATGCATTGGCATGCCCTCTCTTTAATGCCGCCCTGGAGAAGGTGATGAGAAATGCAAACCTTCTGAACAGAGGAACGATCTTCTATAAATCGGTGCAGATATTGGCCTACGCAGATGACATAGATATAATTGTAAGAACCCAAAAAGCAATGGAAGAGACATTTACAGCTTTTGAACAGGCCAGTAGGAACATGGGGTTAATTATTAATGAACAAAAAGCAAAATGTATGGCAGCTGGAAAAGCACACAGAGAAAATATGCCAAATGCAATAACAATGGGCAATTATACATTTGAGAGAGTTGAAAAATTCACATACTCGGGCTCGACAGTTACGCATCTAAATGATACCTCCTATGAAATCAAGCAGAGATTAATACTAGCCAATAGAGCCATTTTCTGCCTTACCAAGACTTCTATGCTCAAGGCTCCTGACTCGTACCACGAAATTAGCTATGTACAAATCACTTATATGACATATGCCTCTGAAGCCTGGACATTAACAACTAAAGATATTGAAACACTGGATGCATTTGAAAGAAAGCTACTTAGACGAATTATCGACCCAATCTGTGAAGAGGAAGATGGAGGAGGAGATGCAACCATGAGCTGCATACCATATATAAAGATCAACCCATCAGAAGGATAGTGAAATCATCCAGACTGAGGTGGGTGGGACATGTGGCCCACATGAATGATACAGAAGTGCCAAAAAGAATATTACAAGGAAAGCCAGGAGGGCACAGAGGACGTGGTCGACCAAGAGCCAGATGGGAAGATGGAGTAGTCGAAGATCTTAGGAAGATGGGCTATAGAAACTGGAGAGTATTGGCAAAGGACCGAGAGAGATGGAAGGAAATTGTAGAAGAGGCCAAGGCTCATCATGAGCTGTAGAGCCAAGAAAGAAGAAAAAGATTCACCTGGCCAAAAGTCTTGTTCCACCTGCCACCAAACTTCACTAATTCCCACTACAACTTTAACCTATCCATTTACCTTTTTAAATTTCCTAACCTACCTGCCTGATTAAGGGATCTGACATTCCACACTCCGATCCGTAGAACGCCAGTTTTCTTTTTCCTGATAACGACGTCCTCTTGAGTAGTCCCTGCCCGGAGATCCTAATGGGGTTATATTTGACCTTCGGAGTATTTTACCCAAGAGGCTAGCAGCCAGCCGAGTGGCTAGCAGCCAGAGAGTTTACAGCTGGAAAGCAAGAATCTCGCTCCTGCATGCTGCACTGTTGCCGTACTTCGCAACAACCGAATTCTTCATTCAGCTCTCAATTTTTTTTCTATTTGCAGTATAGTTGTGAATGGGTATGTGTAAATGTTTAAGTGCGATAAAAAAAGGTCAGATGATGGCAATAAATGTGCAGTGCTTCACAAGCAGGCGAAGGGTATTATTTATGCTTCTACAACTTCTTGAAATGTTAATTTGAAAGCAGATCTTCTGCTGTTGACATTTGAAAACTCGAGAACGGACTCCAAAACCATGTGATGTAGGCGAGAGAACTGTAGTGTGGACACTGTATGTGAAAAGGTTCAGGAAGAAGAATTTGGCAATGAAGTAATATTGGATATAAGCCATATTGTTCGGAAACAGACTCAAATAGAAGTGATAATGGTATTATGAATCAGATTTTGAAGCAAAGTAATAATAGCTCTTATTTTTAAAGATCTGTGTTTAAAAAAATGAAATTGTCAAGATGTCAGTTTCATTCATAATAATGAGAACTTTCTAGACTTTTTGATTGGGACTATGTATCCTTTGACTTATGGAGACTATAATGTTCAACATATTGCCCAAGGAGCGTCTTCCACCATGTTGTATGCTCTAATAATGCACTAGAATGCAGCTGGATAAATTTGTCAGAAGTCTGATATTTTCACATGCAAACCTCTGTCATTTTCAAGGCACGAACTGGATAAGGCCCTAAAATAACAGTATTTTTTATTTGTCGTGATATCGGTGGTTTTCGATGTTATCAGTCAGCATTCCCTGGAGTTATTCGCAGATGATGGTTGATTGTTTGCTTTTTCAATGGATATTAAATGCGGTCTCTCACTGTAATGTCTAACGCGTTAGTTTACACTCATAATTACAGTTAACAGCGAAAAATATGACAGTTTACTGAACATTTTTACGATACATTAGTATTTTCTACCACTAATTCCTTTCTACACCCAGTAATAACACTTAACTATAGCCAAACACATCACAACACACACACACCTTACGCATTTTTAAACTTCTATCGAGTAGAAGCAGTAGTCAAGCAAACATAATATTTCGTTCTGTGCTTGAAGTTATCTTTGTTGTGTATCAAATTTTGACTTATAATGCAGTTCAAATCACAGTAAATGATAATTATTGCAATCAGTTTCAATGACCTTGTCCTTAGACAATTGTCATATTGAGAAAAATTGTACTTCAGGTCTTCACAAAACTGTCTCAGCTGTTCTCTCCTGATGACTGATAGAAATTGGTTTTAATATTTATTATTCCCCTCATAGATCTGAACGTATAATACAATGTAACGAGCCTGATGTCCACAGTTTGGCAACGTGGACTTCGCCCGCTCTCTGCTGCCGCCCATAAGCAGTAGTTCGTGTTTCCTGCGATACAAAGGCGCCACAGATAAACATTGTGTCGAGATTTCCGAGAGTGGTTAATTGTTGCAGGAGGAATAACAATAAACACTGAGCAACCGTTCAAATTATCCTAAACCTTACAACAATTTAAGTCAAGTATAATGACATGTTTTCGAAACCCGCATAGCTGTAAGAAGGTGCTTTATTCGCAGCTACGGTATAGACGTATCTTCAGGTTTATAAAGGTTATATTTCAGTAATGTGAGTGGACAATTACTGAGTCCCAGCTGTCGGGAAGCTATACACGTTATAAGTGAACAATGCTGGGTTGTCATAATAAAATTGACTATACTCAAAACATGCTTGTAAATTGTACAAAGCATGACTGCTGAATGAGCCACGTCTCATGTATTATGAGATCTGGTAGACACAAACTGTGTAAAACCAATGAAGGGCTGCTTACATCACATCGGCCAGTTATCAATGTGGAAGTACGCACATTATACGGGATTTTAAGTTTTACTTCATTGGTCACTATATGAAAGTTGGGACTTCGTAATTCTTCTTACACTATGGAAATATAAACCTGAGATGCGCCTACACTGACGTGAAAGCGGCATTTGCGAATAAAACATCTTCATGCGGCTTTTGGAAACACCTCATCAGTCTTGACTTTTTTTTAACTGCTCGAATTTTTATGATAATTTGAACGGAAACAGAGTGTTGTGTGTTTTTATTGTTATTCATAATGTCTGTGAGCTATAGTTGGCCCCTCCGCAGAAAGTTGTTTGTTGCAAAAGGTTACAACCGAGTATTACTGTCGTAATGTTGCTTCGGTTCCATATTTGTGAACCCCATGCTTCATTCACATATGATTATTGATGTACATAATGTTCTACAGCGAAATATGAGAAAAATAATGGAAACCGGAGTAAGAGATAGCTGCATGTGTGATATACAGCGTTTTGGGCACTCAGAAAATGAACATAACGTGGCAAACTACCTGTAAGTTGTGGGACATTGTGTAGCTGTGTTCGATTGGTTAACTGTTAGCAAAGCACTTGATTGAGAAGTCTGAAAATTGTAGCCTATTTTGAGCAACGGAAATGTTCTTGTGGATGAATTGTTTAATGAAGTAAATTGTCTAAAACTGTTCCTAAGCACTTGCGCTCCGATCATGGTCAGCGCCCGTGTGCCAAACGAAGGAAACACCTCTTCAGTTTTGAAAATGAGTGGTCTATAGCAAGATAGAACACGATTTCTGCAACATAGTACTTTATATAGCAACACATGAGATTGAATGAAGTACAAGTTGTTTTTTATATAGCAACACACGAGACTGAATGAAGTACAGGTTGTGCGTAACACTGAACACATAAACTGGATAACAGTAATATAGGTTACAGAATAGGCCGAGTACCCGTTCGCGATCGCCTAAATTATACTGTGACGTGTCGTTTTGTAGGGTGGGCAACCACAGCCAAACTTCTCCAAAGAAAATTCCGCACTGGCTGTATAAATGTTTCTTTGGTGGGTCACCAGAGCGCGCCAAGGGGCCTACCTAGGTGACCTCTGTAAGAGGCCTGTCAACTGTATGGACGCGCGAACTCTGAAATCATGAGTGAAGGTATTACCCGTTCAGTTTCCAATGCCGTTTTAGCTGGGCTAACTGCAAACTGTTGACGTGTGCTGCTATTGATTGTTTCAGATCCAATAACATGAGTTTGGAGTGCAGCAGACAAAAATACATTCGCTGTTAACACATTATTCTACGGGAAAGCACAAGGAATGAAAATGAAACAGAAATTTTGGTGTGTGATCTAGTAACTATCAAAGAGGTCCCCGCTGGAGTGAGGTGTGTGGGGGGGGGGGGGGGGGGGTGAGATCGACTTTTGAAATCATATATTCACTCAATGGGCCTTCATTTGCAAGTAACAGAAGGCAAAAAAAAAGCTCGCAGATCTGCTCGATGATCTATACCATGAAAATAAAAAGGACATATTGTCAGCTGAAGCACTGCAGTGGACAGCATATCTGCTTGCAGAAGAGAATTGTGTGTCCACAAATGATGGTTCGAATGACTCTAAGAACTATGGGACTTAATATCTGAGGTCATCAGTCTCCTATACTTAGAACTACTTAAACTAACTAACCTAAGGACATCACACACATCATGCCCGAGGTGGGATTCGGACCTGCGACCGTAGCAGCAGCGCGGTTCGAGACTGAAGCGCCTAGAACCGCTCGGCCACAGTGGCCGGCCCTCTGCAAGAGAATATGGGTTCAAATCTTTTTAGGTCTGTAACTTTTATTTTCAAATCTTTACCTAAATGGTTTTGATAACTGTTATTAAATCGTGTCGCAGAAAATACATTTTTGACAGCATTGCACAACGAATAGAAAAAGATTATTCTACTTTTGTTTTTTAATCAATATATCAGCATTTTCAAACGTTTTAATATTATGCTGGATAAATAAAAATAATTAAAATCACATACATAAGGACTCCAAACGAAAAAGGAAAGACAAGTGCAAAAAATGTGACTCAACAAAAAAAGTTAATACAATCTTTTCAACAACCTTTACTCCATATGTAAGGGCTGAACATCTAGGTCTTCTTCTGTATGCAATTCAGCCTTATGTACTGTCTCAGTAGACCTGTTGGCGATATCCGAAGCAGCTGTCTGCCGAGTCGGAATTTGCCTTTTCCGATATATCCTCAGAATCACGCAACGAAATTTCACTGACACTGTCTGGTTGAAGTTGAATAATTTCGCTCTCAGTAGCTTTCATCAAGGTGTCTCTGTGCCAGTATTCGCCCGTAATACACTCCTGGAAATTGAAATAAGAACACCGTGAATTCATTGTCCCAGGAAGGGGAAACTTTATTGACACATTCCTGGGGTCAGATACATCACATGATCACACTGACAGAACCACAGGCACATAGACACAGGCAACAGAGCATGCACAATGTCGGCACTAGTACAGTGTCCACCTTTCGCAGCAATCCAGGCTGCTATTCTTCCATGGAGACGATCGTATAGATGCTGGATGTAGTCCTGTGGAACGGCTTGCCATGCCATTTCCACCTGGCGCCTCAGTTGGACCAGCGTTCGTGCTGGACGTGCAGACCGCGTGAGACGACGCTTCATCCAGTCCCAAACATGCTCAATGGGGGACAGATCCGGAGATCTTGCTGGCCAGGGTAGTTGACTTACACCTTCTAGAGCACGTTAGGTGGCACGGGATACATGCGGACGTGCATTGTCCTGTTGGAACAGCAAGTTCCCTTGCCGGTCTAGGAATGGTAGAACGATGGGTTCGATGACGGTTTGGATGTACCGTGCACTATTCGGTGTCCCCTCGACGATCACCAGAGGTGTACGGCCAGTGTAGGAGATCGCTCCCCACACCATGATGCCGGGTGTTGGCCCTGTGTGCCTCGGTCGTATGCAGTCCTGATTGTGGCGCTCACCTGCACGGCGCCAAACACGCATACGACCATCATTGGCACCAATGCAGAAGCGACTCTCATCGCTGAAGACGACACGTCTCCATTCGTCCCACCATTCACGCCTGTCGCGACACCACTGGAGGCGGGCTGCACGATGTTGGGGCGTGAGCGGAAGACGGCCTAACGGTGTGAGGGACCGTAGCCCAGCTTCATGGAGACGGTTGCGAATGGTCCTCGCCGACACCCCGGGAGCAACAGTGTCCCTAATTTGCTGGGAAGTGGCGGTGCGGTCCCCTACGGCACTGCGTAGGATCCTACGGTCTTGGGGTGCATCCGTGCGTCGCTGCGGTCCGGTCCCAGGTCGACGGGCACGTGCACCTTCCGCCGACCACTGGCGACAACATCGATGTACTGTGGAGACCTCACGCCCCACGTGTTGAGCAATTCGGCGGTACGTCCACCCGGCCTCCCGCATGCCCACTATACGCCCTTGCTCAAAGTCCGTCAACTGCACATACGGTTCACGTCCACGCTGTCGCGGCATGCTACCAGTGTTAAAGACTGCGATGGAGCTCCGTATGCCACGGCAAACTGGCTGACACAGACGGCGGCGGTGCACAAATGCTGCGCAGCTAGCGCCATTCGACGGCCAACACCGCGGTTCCTGGCGTGTCCGCTGTGCCGTGCGCGTGATCATTGCTTGTACAGCCCTCTCGCAGTGTCCGGAGCAAGTATGGTGGGTCTGACACACCGGTGTCAATGTGTTCTTTTTTCCATTTCCAGGAGTGTAGTTTTCACATTTAGAGCAACGGGCGCAGCATAAACGAATCATTTTACGTAAGGTTTCCAATATCAGCGTTCACAAAAATCCTTCCTACTGTTGCTTAAAAGTTGTCATTGCGTTTTCCATCATTAAATAGCTGAACTGTTTGCAGAAAAAGCACGGAAAAACCTAGTAGCTTCTGCTAACACTTCTTAAATCAGTATCCCTTCGTCTTATTCCCAGTCTGTGACGTCACCAGAGCTTCACCCAATAACAGAGCGTTTTACAACACGTGACCAAATCTTGATATTTAATGATTTGGAACTTTAATTACATAAAATGAAGAGATATTCTATGAGGATATTGACCGCAAATGCGATTTGAATGTTAGAATCACTCCGAATAACAACAATTCGAACCACATTCTGAACATAGGAAAATAGCCTATTGCCGACAGCAGAACGCGGAACTAAGCTTTGTTTACATATTGTCGGGGCCGAAGGCGTTCGACAATACTGTGCCCGACACTACGCGAGTGACGCACGTGGCTCAACATTGTAAAGTCACGTTATTGTCATACGGCTGTGTATTCTTGCCATATGTGAAAGGACGGACATTCTTTTCACTGCTCCCTACATCATTAAACAAAGAATTCTGGAACTTTTGCAAGTGGATGGTGGCAGTACAGACTTGCAGTAGGCACCGCCAAAGGTGCAGCTGAAACATTTGGCGACGGCATAGTTTCGTCAGCTACTGGAACTGACTCCTCACTGCTTCGTGTTGCCTTGCAACCACTTTTTCTGTATTACAACGACCATTTAATATAAATTTTTAATGTGTCTCAGTAACTCACTCTCTGACATGACTGGAGTAAGATCAGTTGCTTACTCTACAGACAAGGCTTCTTATTCTTAGCTGCATCTCCACTTCTGGCTTCCTGAAATTTTAAGGTTCTCAAATTGCTATCCCTTATGATTTTCAACGTTTCTGTATCTTTTTACTTAAAATGTAATTTATATACATTATAATACGCTGATTATAATTTTCAAATACTTTTCAGATATCTAGGATCAGGAAACTCATTCCGTTCACATCACTTCGAATTTATATTCGGTCGTTCTTCGGTTGCAGGCATTATTCGTGATAATCAGTATGGCTATGTGGGAGACACTCAGAAAGGAGTTCATGAAACAACTAAAAACTGAAGCGTGGTTGGAAATCTGGGTATGGGATTAGGACCAATCTCCTTATTTGCGTAGGAGCCATTGATGGGAGAAACACCACGATTACAAAAACATACGGATCGACAAGTGAATTTTTCAGCTATAAAAAGTTCTTTTCGATTGTCCTAGTAGGTGAGGAAGATAGCAAGTACTGTTTCAGATACGCAGGCGTGGGACGCTATGGATATGTAGGAGATTCAAATTTGTCCAAAGCAACTGTTTTAGCCAAAAAAAACTCTACGCAGAGACATTAAATATTCCACAATCAAAACTTCTTTCAAACTATGCTGCGTGTACACTCCTCCACTTGCATTTGTGACTGACGAGGGCATTTAAAGATTCTTGACACCTCGAAAAAGTTTTCAACTATAGATTATCAAGAGCCATACGTTTTACTTGGAAGCGCATTTGGCATTTTAGTAAATAAGTGGCGGATTTTGCATTGGTTGGTAGGTGGAAATGTTAAATTTGGTTACAGCATAGTTAAAACATGTTGCATCCTTCACAACTACGTAAGGATTATTGATCTTACAACGTTGAAGACCTGTGCCATGTCCTTTGACATCTATGCCCCCTGCATGCGGAGCTATAGGAAACAAACGTGGAAAATTTATCAAGACCATTTTGCTGACTGCTATAGTCGTGGATCAGTGGCTTGGCAAAACAGATAGACACAATTACTCTTAAAAGAGTGTCCTAAATGGAATTTTAAGTGGAACTTGCTTGTAAATACAATTGAAGTAATAAATGAAACTTTTTACACCGTTTTCACATCTACCAACTGCACTTCTTTGTTCCAGTTCCCAGCTGCGCGGGGTAGAGTCACGGTTCGCGTGGCGGCTGCCCCAGTCGGAGGTTCGAGTCCTCCCTCGGGCATGGGTGTGTGTGTGTGTGTGTGTGTGTGTGTGTGTGTGTGTGTGTGTGTTGTCCTTAGCGTAACTTAGTTTAAGTTAGATTAAGTATTGTATAAGCGTAGGATCTATGACTTCGACAGTTTGGTCCATAGGAACTTCCCACCATTACCTCTTCCAGTTCCATTTAATCTCCCCCCCCCCCCCCCCCCCCTGCTTCCAAAGTCCCCACCTCAGTAAGAACCACAGTAATTACTTCGTACGTCTCCATTTTCATATTTTTATGTTTACAGTCTGGGAACGTTATATCATAAATATGTGGATCTTTTTGTAGTTTCACGATTAAGAGATCGTCGTCTACACACTTCAGTTGCACATCATAACTGCGTTATGGTCGGGAGAGCGCGACAGACTGATCGTGTGGCCAGGACAATTCTATTTCTGCCGCGTTTTTTCCAGCTCGCATCCCACAGGAAAAAACGCACGTATGACCATAGCCTTATCCCTGAATAAGAACTGAAGTCAGCCAACAAACTTTAGGAGTTAACTAAAACTCACATTGGAAAATTGAACACTTATATTTTTAAAAATTGCGAAAGATAAATATTTAATTTAACATTCGAACAGATGAAACCTATTTTGAAAAAAATGTCTGAACTGTTATTAATTGTCTCTATTAATTTATGGTCGCGATTTCGACTGTTGTACCACTCGCAAGTAACAGCTGTAAAAGTATAATTCTTAAAATAGCATTTAAATTTTTGGGAGACGTTCTATTGTCAAAAATTTGAAAAATCTAAATTATTTTTCAAACGCTGTACCACTTCCTACTATATTAAAAAGTGCATCGTTGCATGTCATTACCCATTAAGAGAACCTACTACGCTTTAGTAAACTAATTTAATTGCAATAGTCTTTTATCAATTCACACTGCATCACATGAAAAGTGAAACACCCTGAAGAGAAGGAGGAAACGAAATGAAAATTCAAAGGCGGAGAGGACGTGATGTTGTTTCAGTGATTACAATATCGTATCAAATTTACAAAGAACTTGGCAGTATGAGCCCAGCTGAAAGTATGACGTTGCACCGCCTCTGACCTGGATATTTCCATTGAATCGGTTGGGAAGAGTATCATGAAGCCGTTGCATCCCTTCCTGAGACAAGCTGGTCACAACCGTAGTCACTTGGTCTTGATATCGTGGATACTAGCTCTATGACTGAGTTAATGTGGAGCTGGTGTCAAGGGAACAGAAGACGTTGGGATCTTGCACGCTACGGCAGTACCTCAACATCACACAGACAGTTTGCAGAGATACAGTTCATAAATGTACGAACATTGTCCTGTTGAAAAATGGCATGACGATATTGTTGCATAAGAGGTAACACAGGAAGACGCAGGATGTGCGTGACGTATTGTTGTACCATCAGAGTTCCCTCAGTCACTACCAGCCGTGATCAGAAATCGTGCTGGACGTCTGCCCACACCATGACAGCAGAAGTAACACCGCTGTACCTTTACAAAACACTGGAAGAATGGGATCTCTTCACGGCTTGCCATTATACTCGCTGACGATGGCCATCCTGGGTAGCGCGGAACCGCAGTTCATCGCTGAACTCCAGGCGAAGCCACCCATCAGCAGTCCATACTTTCCGGTCACAGTATGACTCCAAACGCAGCCTTTTGCGTTGTAGCGTTATCGGCAGCCTAGACGTGGGAGGGTAATTCCCTAGTGTAGCAGCCGCTAGTCTCGACGAAGCATGTGGGATGACCCAAATTTTTGAGGGAATCAGTTACTTGTTCTTCGATGGCACATGGTAATGGGAAAGGGTTACAATGTGCTTATTCAGAATATGGCGATCCTCCCTAACCATTACGACCAATATCTCGTCCTCGCGCTCCCATGCTGTCCAAAATGTCACCACTTTCACATCGGAATGCCCACAGTTCTGGACACTGCGGTATTTGACCAGTTGGCCAAATGGAGACCCACCATAAGACCCCTTTCAAATTCTGTCAGGTGCTTATAGCTTTGTACCAGTACGTAGCATCTTCGCATCCTACACAGCGATCACTCAAAATCTGACGCTGTTCACTCCGCTTACGTACCTCAGCAGCCCTGGTGATTACAGCAAACATGGGTAACGCTAATGTACTCTGAGTGGCGATCTACCAGTCACAGAGATTTGCAGCACTAATCGTTCACATATCCGCTGGCGGTGTGTACATGTACGAAGTTATATTGACATCCACACATGTCTCGTGGGTGGGTAACGTTTGTTGTCAGGCGATGTATGTTATTACAGCTGTTACTTACGAATGGCACATAATCTGTCTGCGATCGTAAGTAAATATGTTTAGAAATAATCTGAGCAGAAAATGCTGTCATTTCAAAAATAATTCAGGAGTATAAAAGCAACTTTATAAAGACCTACGTTGCTTTCGCAATGTTTTATAAAACCAATAATAAGTCAACTAGATGGTTGGTACTGCTTATTTCTGGCAATACTTTTTGCTTTCAGGTGGTGTTGCCCAATGTACATTGTAAATATTTCTCCAAGTTCGTCAGTTCCTCACTTTTCTTGCCACTGCTGCCACAATTCATAACCACTATCAAACCTGTATGTTGTGGCGAACTTAAGCAATGTTATCAGGTCATCAGGTTTTTCTGACAACAATGGATACTTAATAAGTAATGTCCTTGATAATAAATGTAATGTATCGCTAGTCAGGGATTTTTCCGGATAGATTAAAATATTCAATTGTTAAACTTGATTTGAAGAAGGCCGAGAAGAAAGATTTAAATAATTATCGCCCAGTTTTCCTACTGGCGTCTCTTCCCATTAAGTGAATACTCGCATTTAAGCAGAAGAAGTCGAATTCTGATATGGAAAGCGGAGGGTGGGAGGAGGGCGGGGAGAGGCTGAGCTCTAGAGTAAGCGAAGGTGTTTTACTACTCTATCATATCAGCAACGATCGCGCTAAGATTTTCGGGACTGTTAAGTCGTCTGAAAGCTATGTTCCAAAGAACTTTTATTTTTCTTTAGATTAAGAAGAAACAGATGTATTTCTGGAGGAGGGGGGCAGGGAACGCAGCCCTATAGCCTTCCCCTTCCTCAGGATTCGTCTCTGAAGCAGAAACAACTTGCTTGCTGCATTACAGTTAGCATTCCAGAATGGTTGTTTCACTTAGGACACTACTTATACATTCACTCACCAAGCATTAAAAGCCTTAACCCCATAAAGACTGATTTCTAATTTTATATACAAAAAGTTCTTCTTTTGGCAACGTGTTGTTTTAGTACTCTTGATAATATTAGAAATAAGTTCTTTTAGGTATTGTACTCATGTCTTGCATTTACGCGTTGGGACATTGGTGTCTTATTAATCTTACTGAATGGGAAATTTGTTGTCCCACCTGTATCCAACAGTAACAGAGGATAATACAATATACACTCCTGGAAATTGAAATAAGAACACCGTGAATTCATTGTCCCAGGAAGGGGAAACTTTATTGACACATTCCTGGGGTCAGATACATCACATGATCACACTGACAACCACAGGCATATTGACACAGGCAACAGAGCATGCACAATGTCGGCACTAGTACAGTGTATATCCACCTTTCGCAGCAGTGGCTGAGGTGAGTGCTCGCTCCTCAAAATCTTCTATAAAAAGATTGGCCACCAGCGGAGACAAAGGACTCCCAATGGTGACACCGTTTGATTGCTCATAAAACTCGTTGTTGAATAAAAAATACACTCCTGGAAACTGAAATAAGAACACCGTGAATTCATTGTCCCAGGAAGGGATGATCACACTGACAGAAGCACAGGCACATAGACACAGGCAACAGAGCATGCACAATGTTGGCACTAGTACAGTGTATATCCACCTTTCGCAGCAATGCAGGCTGCTATTTTCCCATGGAGACGATCGTAGAGATGCTGAATGTAGTCCTGTGGAACGGCTTGCCATGCCATTTCCACCTGGCGCCTAAGTTGGACCAGCGTTCGTGCTGGACGTGCAGACCGCGTGAGACGACGCTTCATCCAGTCCCAAACATGCTCAATGGGGGACAGATCCGGAGATCTTGCTGGCCAGGGTACTTGACTTACACCTTCTAGAGCACGTTGGGTGGCACGGGATACATGCGGATGTGCATTGTCCTGTTGGAACAGCAAGTTCCCTTGCCGGTCTAGGAATGGTAGAACGATGGGTTCGATGACGGTTCGGATGTACCGTGCACTATTCAGTGTCCCCTCGACGATCACCAGAGGTGTACGGCCAGTGTAGGAGATCGCTCCCCACACCATGATGCCGGGTGTTGGCCCTGTGTGCCTCGGTCGTATGCAGTCCTGATTGTGGCGCTCACCTGCACGGCGCCAAACACGCATACGACCATCATTGGCACCAAGGCAGAAGCGACTCTCATCGCTGAAGACGACACGTCTCCATTCGTCCCTCCATTCACGCCTGTCGCGACACCACTGGAGGCGGGCTGCACGATGTTGGGGCGTGAGCGGAAGACGGCCTAACGGTGTGCGGGACCGTAGCCCAGCTTCATGGAGACGGTTGCGAATGGTCCTCGCCGATACCCCAGGAACAACATTGTCCCTAATTTGCTGGGAAGTGGCGGTGCGGTCCTCTACGGCACTGCGTAGGATCCTACGGTCTTGGCGTGCATCCGTGCGTCGCTGCGGTACGGTCCCAGGTCGACGGGCACGTGCACCTTCCGCCGACCACTGGCGACAACATCGATGTACTGTGGAGACCTCACGCCCCACGTGTTGAGCAATTCGGCGGTACGTCCACCCGGCCTCCCGCATGCCCACTATACGCCCTCGCTCAAAGTCCGTCAACTGCACATACGGTTCACGTCCACGCTGTCGCGGCATGCTACCAGTGTTAAAGACTGCGATGGAGCTCCGTATGCCACGGCAAACTGGCTGACACTGACGGCGGCGGTGCACAAATGCTGCGCAGCTAGCGCCATTCGACGGCCAACACCGCGGTTCCTGGTGTGCCCGCTGTGCCGTGCGTGTGATCATTACTTGTACAGCCCTCTCGCAGTGTCCGGAGCAAGTATGGTGGGTCTGACACACCGGTGTCAATGTGTTCTTTTTTCCATTTCCAGGAGTGTATATAGAAAATAATTATACAATCAGTTGTTTATTACTGTAGTTAGCAACAGTCAGTACAAAACATATAGTATCAAAGAACTCTTCATGCCTGTATTGCAAAATTATATATGATTTGTTGGAAAACACATTTTTCATAATGGATTCTGGCAAATTTTGTAGATGGTTTTTGTTCTTGATTCCTTGTTGTTACTGGAACACAAAGAATACCTTTTTCTTGTTGGTCCTTCTTTAGGTAGGAGTAGACTTACGTTTTGGATAACTATTGCTCTCTTAGAACGACGGCCAGTTAAGAATTTCCGCGGTACCTTCGTCGTCTTTTGTTCCCTGGCAATCATCTGCTGCGCTATGTCCTAACAGTCTATTAGGAACTTCTTATGTGACACATTTGTCCCATAAGGTTCGAAAGGATCAAATAATAAAATAACGCCAATTGGTATTTTTTGTGGTCTTTCCAAGGCATTTGACTGCACAGATCACTCTATTCTCTCAGAAAAACTAAAGTTCTGTGGTACTGAAGGCATTACAAGCAACTGGTTTCAAGGTGTGAAGAGTTCACTCGCTGTCGCCATGGAAGCACTTCTTCAAGGAGTTAGGTGTTTTAACTGCACCATCACAATACATATATTCCATAATGAAATATACCATAAATAATCTGTCACAATTTGAGATGAGTAGTGATGTCCATGGCCACAACAACAGAGGAAAAAATTATTTTCATTAGCCATTACTGAAGCTGATATTGGCTCATTAAGAAGTTCAATATTCAGCAACAAATAATTTTTGATAATTTGCCAGTATCATAAAATGTCTGATAGATAGCAAAGCATGTTTTGAATCCAATCTAAAATCATTTCTACTGGGCAACTCCTTCTATTCCATGGACGAATTTGTATTTAAAAACTTGTTAGCCCGTAAAAAAAAAAAAAAAAAAAAAAAAAAAAAAAAAAAAAAAAAAAAAAAAAAAAAACTCTAGGTTTTGAGTGAACGTGCATGATTAGGACCAAAAAATTATATGTTCATTTATGTTAACACGAATCACATATACATATCCTGACTCGTTCCACACCATTTCGAAAAAAGAATCGTTCAAATGGTCTATGGAACATGTAACTAAGTACTGGACACCAATGTTTTGCCAACATGTAACCAATTTCGTGCTGGCAAAGTCTATTTTATGGAAGATTTAAGATTTTGTATTGGAACCAAATTTCACTGTCTAAAAAAATATTCATTCATTCAACGAAAATTGATTTATATACCAGGCATATAATTAAGAAAAATTTAAGCTGGTAATATTCATCATTAATGACAACTGTTGGCTACTACGATTGTACAGCAACGAAAGTAAATAGTACAGTAAAGAAGAAGTGGGTTGCATTTGGTAAATGAATTGATTACAGAGAATGATAGTTTGAAACTTAAAGTTTTCAGTCAGTGTATGTTTTGACTTATGACAGTGGAATCTGAATACCTAGTAAGAGCTAATGGTTGTGCAGGCAGCAATGGATAGATAAGTGTTGGGAGAAACAGGAAGAGACTGTGCGGCTGGTCCTGGCGGAGGTTCGAGTCCTCCCTCGGGCATGGTTGTGTGTGTGTGTTTGTCCTTAGGATAAGTAGTGTGTAAACTTCGGGACTGATGACCTTAGCGGTTAAGTCCCGTAAGATTTCACACACATCAAACAGGAAGGGGCAGGAAAATAGGCGACTGATAAGCTACATATGATGCTGATATGGGAAGACTTACACAAGATAAACTAATGTGGAGAGCTGCTTAAAACTAGTCTTAAAATTAATTACGACAATATTAGCCACAAAATTACTTATATTTAGGCACAAAGTAATGAAGAGGAGTGTGGTACTAGTTACGGAAACGTGGGCTACAAAATTGACAGAACTTCGGAGTGAATTGGCAAATTTATTGAAACACACATTGCAAATGAAGAAATGATGTACATCCCGTTACATATCATTTACACGCTTTACTTGGTGTTGATTATAGCACCATATTGATGGTCACCACCCAGTACCGTGTATTCTTCCAGGAGGCGAACGAAAGCTTTCATCATCCGATTCAGAATGTTCAGTGGTTTGATGGGATCTCCTCCACAGCTATGCGTGTCCTTTCCTTGAGTTCAGCCATGGAATGAGGACATTTGTTGTACACTTTACTCTTAAAGTATTTACCACAAGGAGAAGTCAGCGGCCGTAAATCGAACGACCATGTTTACTAACGAATGTCTCCAAACCTGGAACTTGCACACCATACTAAAGCAACAAATCATTGTGTGCTTACAATTTTGTAAGAACGAATGGAATCACTAAAGATTCTGCTAAGACAAATTAATCAGACAGGAACTCCTCCTGTTATCAACACAATTTAACTCACTTATGAAGAAGGTGAGGAGATGCTGATTTCTGCGTTTCACCCACTATTCCAAATACTTCCAATCATTTGCTGTGCGATTAAGACTGGTGATGTAACTGGCCAGGTGAGATACAAAAGAGCGTCTGCGTGATCGTCAAACAAGAAACTTTTGTGAGCAACCCTGTGAACATGGCTGCACACACATCATGGAGATGTAGAAGGAAATGTGACACTTAATTACCAAGAATGATGAAATAAACATCTGGGTCCACATTCGCGGAGACCTGATTGAGTGGATCCAAGTCATGTCATCTACGACCTGAACGACACCCTCCAAACACTGCATCAGTGGGTCGTTCGTGCACTCGCAAAATCACTAGAGATCAGACCACATGATATGCCTCCAGTTTGGCCCATTCAAGACGTGGAGCTCTGTGTGCTGCTGCTCATAGGATAGCTTTTTTTGTCTGTCTGTCCGACTGTTAAGACCCCGTTTTCTCAAGAGTGGGTACAGATATCAAGTTAAAACTTAAGTCACATACTAACGTCCATGGTTCCTTGGTGTCTCAGTCAATGCAATTAAAGATATGGTCAGTTTTTGATACCTGCAAACCTGTACGGCACTCCCTGTTGAGCTGGAGCAATGAAATATGGCAAGAAGTAATGTTTCACGGTACAAGTAAACCAAAATATCTGAAAATGGTTAATTTGTAATTTTTTTTTTTTGGGTCGTCGGTCGTCTGACTGGTTTGATGCGGCCCGCAACAAATTCCTCTCTTGTGCCAACTTCTTCATCTCAGAGTAGCACTTGCAACCTACATCCTTAACTATTTGCTGTATGTATTTCAATCTCTTTCATCCTCTACAGTTTTTGCCCTCTACAGCTCATTCCCCGATGTCTTAACAAACGTCCGTCCTATCATCCTGTCCCTTCTCCCTGTCAGTGTTTTCCACATCTGCCTTTCTTCTCCGATTTTGCACAGAACCTCCTCACTCCTTACTTTATCAGTCCTCCTAATTTTCAATATTCGCCTGTAGCACCACATGTCAAATGCTTCGATTATCTTATGTTCCGGTTTTCCCACTCACAGTCCTGTTTCACTACCATACAATGCTGTGCTCCAGACGTACGTTCTCAGAAATTTCATCCTCATATTAAGGCCAAAAATGCCCTTTTTGCCATGGCTAATCTGCTTTTGATGTCCTCCTTGCTCCGTCCGCCATAGATTATTTTGCTGCCCAGTTAGCACAACTCCTTAACTTCATTTACTTTGTGACCATCAACCCTGATGCTAAGTTGCTCGCTATTCTCATTTCTGCTATTTCTCATTACTTTCATCTTTCTTCGGTTTACAATGTCATCAGCGAATCGTATCATTGATATACTTTCACCTTGAATTTTAGATCCACTCCTTAAGTTTTCTTTTATTTTCATAACTGCTTCATGTACAGATTGAACAGTAGGGGAGAAAGACTACATCCCTGTCATACAACCTTTCCACTCTTATTATTCCTTCTTGGCTCTTGTACATATTGTATATTACCCGTCTCTCCCTATAGCTTACCATTATTTTTCTCATTTTTTTATAACACATAGAAACATTTCTTTGCTGTTGTAAACTTACATTGCATTCGCAAACTGTGATAACTGTCAGGAACTAATACAGGTATTTTGACCTGATTTTCCGTAATAGGTAGAGTGATTCACAAGGAATGTTTTCATACATAATTTACAAATATTTCGTTCTAGTTGGCTCTGAGCACTATGGGACTTAACTTCTGAGGTCATCAGTTCCCTAGAACTTAGAACTACTTAATCCTAACTAACCTAAGGACATCGCACACATCCATGCCCGAGGCAGGATTCGAACCTGCGACCGTAGTGGCCACGCGGTTCCAGACTATAGCGCGTAGAACCGCTCGGCCACTCTGGTCGGCTCGCTCTAGTTGGCTGAAATGAAATCCCCTGCTGTTGTGAAAATAACGTCTTTGCCCTCGAGCAGTGATAGGCTCAAGGCCATCCAACTACTGCGCCACACCAGGGCTAGCATCGGAGGTCTTTCATGGACTACTCATTCTACATACAAACGTTCCCTGGCAGTCTATGCCTGTGACACGTACAGCATCTGTAATGCTTCTTAGCAAAGTAATAGTGGTAACTGATGGGGGATTGCACTTTCATTGTTTGGGATGAGCTTCCGGTATCCCACAAAGTATCCGTTGACGCAAACCATAGAGCACTTCTACTGTTGCGTGACAACAACAGCCCTACAGCCGCTGTACCGTTTTCTTCACTGGAGAATTTCGTCAAATCTTACCAATAATGGAAACAGGGACGTGAGCAGACGAAGTCAGGGTGTCTGCAAATACCAATTAGCATAGCATGTTAATATAACTCTGAAAATAATAAAGTAAATTAAAAATTATAGTAGCTAATGCGAACGTACACAAAGAATTAAACTTGAAACTTAAAATTAAAGTATCGTTGAAAGTCTTGGAATTTCCAGGATGACATACTGAAACTATCAATATCGATAACATGCAAAAATTGTCGAGATTTGCGATGCCGAGGATGGATGAGCTCTATATATATACACAATGAAGTTTGTACAGAATGCTCGGTATGCGAGTTATACTTCCACTTGTCTATTTCTTTATTATTGCGACAACAATGGTGGGATATTATTAACAAATATTTCATTTGTAGAAATATATAAACATTATTGGAAAATAAATGACTACGTCATATTTTTTAAAGAAATATTACGCTTGTAACTTACTTCTAGTGTTACAATAATGCAAGATAAAAGGTTCTGTAATGGAATACTTGTGTTCAGTTAGAAAGCGGCTCATTTGACAGTTGTCTGCTGTCGACGTCATGCAGTTCAGAAAGCCCGCCTAGACTTTCATTCCTGTCCCAACCTCTTCATCTCATTGCTGCACTAGCACCCGATGTCCTCAGTTATATGCTGGATGTGTTCCAGTCGCTGTATTCCCCTGCGGTTTTACTCTTTACAGCTCCTTCTAGTAACACGAAAGTTATTCCATGATGTCTTAAAACGTGTCCTGTCATCTTACCCAATCTTCTCGTCAGTATTCTACATATATTTGTTTCGTTGATTTTGCGGAGAACCTCTTCATTTCTTATCAGTCCACCTAAATGTCAACAGTTTTCTACAGCACCACAACTCAGACGCTTAGATTCTTAGTTTTTATGGTCTTCTCAGTCTTCGCTTCCATACAACACTGTGCTCCAAACGTATTTTCTCAGTAATTTCTTCCTCAAATTAAGGCTGATGTTTGCAAGGTAACCGACACCAAATGTCCACTGCATGCAGTTCCCTTCGAAATGTTCGGTTGACATTTGCCCGCATTCACTGAGAGTACCAATTCCTGTCAGGTCTGAAACCGAACGACTCTGGCCGTGACACTTGCTCCCAGTCCCTGTCGATTAAGATCATTCATGAGAGCTATTCCTAAGTTGTGTTTACATCACTGCGATTGGAGCATCATTTCGTGCAGATACGATGAACAATCTGTGCTGATACACCAACAAATCTGGCAACATCATGTATAATGTGGTCATGGTCACGTCCAAATATGATAGCTCCTTTCTGCCATTCTGTTTCGTCTTCTTGTCCACCCACTTTACTGTGCTGTTTCAGTACAAGCGACTGGCACATAAACACCACTTCACTACCATGACTTAACGTCAGCGGTGAAGGTCCACTTGACCGCCTGGTACCCTTTGTGCTACATTTATGCCTCTGCAAAGCAACCAATGTGCTGCTGTAAGGGAAAGACTAATACGAAGGGTGACAGAAAAGTTCTCCACCCACCTAGTAAAGGTTGTCAGTAGTAGAAATGTTTACGGCTATTTTTCAACATAGTCCCATTTTAGGGCCACACATTCTTGCCATCGGTGCAGAAGGCCCATTGTATCCTCCTTGTAGAATGTTCCTCCCTGTATGGCAAAAGACCTCCACCGCAGCCATGATGTCATCATCTCATCGAAAATGGGCTCCAGCTAGACGTTTTTTGGGCTTAGGGAAAAGATGAAAGTCAGATGGAACAAACGGGGTGAATAAGGTGTGTGTCGAAGCAGTTCGAAGCCACAGGACTCGATAGCAGATATCGCAATGGCGGATGTGAGCGCGGACACATTGTCCTGATGAAATAACGCTGGATTTGTCAATATCCCAACATGTTTCACTTTGATGGCCTCTCAAGGATGCATTGGTTGCGCAGCATAATATGCTCCGTTCACTGTTTCACCTTTTTTTGAGGTACTCAGCCACCAGGATAACACCCCTCGAATCCCAAAAAAAAAGAGACCTTGCCAACTGATTGACTGACTTCAACTTCTTGGGGATGGGTGAAGAGAGACTGAACCTTGGATTCGGGTTAAAAGTGGTGAACCCATGGTTTATCCAGTGCCACAAAACGTTTGAGACACATCACAGGATCTGCCTAAAAATAATCAAGCTTACGGTGGACATGATTTGATTCTAGCGTTTTTTTTCTGCTGTCGACTTTCTTGGGACTTTGTTCATGTCGAGTACAACTCCTATGACATGTCTATGACATGTCTAACGCGTTCCTGAGATATGCCCACTCTCTCAGAAATGTAGCATTCTTCTATGAAGCCGTCTGCCATGATAATATTCTGGGTTGAAGTGACGTTTTTCTCCGTACTGACCGTTACCGATCTCCCACAGTGAGGTGCATCTTGGACAGAGGTGTTGGCCTGCTTGAATTCCGCCGCCCACTTTTCACAGTGGAATAGCAAGGGGAATCCTCCCCTATGGTTTCCATCATGTCTGTAGTATCCTAGTCGCCACTGTACAATCTTCTACCATGAGGAAGCAAGAGAGACGATACTGGCTGTTATGGGTGGTCAGTATTGTCTCTCTACAACACAAATGCACAAGTGGATTAATGTGGTTAATTATTTACATGAACATTTATTTACCTTGAATAGAGTCCATGTGTTGTGGTACAAGCTCATCAGTAATAGTCCGCCTCGCAGACAATATCGGCAATCTTGCTATCACAGACTTTAGCCTCACTACTGGAAAAGTATAGTTACTAATCTGGTCGCAATGTACCGTCATAGTTTGTAACCCGCTCTGCGGATGTACTCACTGACTCACTCACACATCCAGCTTGGTGTCTGTCAGTACATCCACAGAGTGGGCCACAGGCACATTGTTACCAGATTAGTAACTATAGCAAGATTTGTACTTTTCCAGTAGTTAGGCTTAAGCTTGTAATAGCAAGATTCCTGTATTGTCTGCAAGAGGACTATTACTTACGAACTTGGACGAGAGCACATGGACCCTGTTCAAGATAAGAAAATGTTCATGTAAATAAAGAACCGTAATAATGCACATGTGCATTTGTGTTGTAGAAAGAGGATACTGACCACCCAAAACAGTATCGTCTCCCTAGCTTCCTTACGGTTCAAGACTCTACAGTAGTGAGGGCATCTAGTCAGCAGCGGCGACCTAAGCATATGCTGTCGAGAGGATGTTGGCAGTGTGTTGTTTGTGGGTGTGTCTCAGACCTCCCTCGTGATAGGGGCGCTTATCCAGCGCCTACTATCGATCTTCGCGCTTTACCTATTCCGACTGGTATGCTGTCGACAGCTTATGCCAGCACATTTCTCCTACCCCCCCCCCCCCCCCCTACTCTCCCCGAAACGGCGCAAGGTTGTCAGTGCAGGGAGGAAGCGAACGACAACGAGGGGGAGGGGGGGACAAGGCAGGACGATGGACGTAGGGATGAGCCGAGAGCCGAAGCTGTGGAGGACGGCGTACTCTCGGGGCTGCACCCCGCCATCTGGCTTGTGAGGCAACAGGAAAATCGTCTGGAAAACGGATGCGAGGGCTCATGTCCAGGCTTAAGGGCGTGTCCTGGGGCGATGACGGTGACGGCTGGTCCACGCCCACCGGCTCGGCGAGCGGGAACGGCTGGGACGAGGGCGCATCGTCCATCCGCTCCTCCTGGGGTGTCTGGTGGGACAGCGGGCGCTGTGAAGGCCGCGCAGTCTAGTGAGACCGTGAATCTGATTGGAAGAAAGCAGCAGAATCACGGAGCAAATGACACACAGGCATTTGGTCCTGGTGGAGGCGTTGTAAACCATCAGCACCTGCAATCAAGTACATAAAAGAGCCAGTGCGTTTCTGGATCACGCCTCTTTCCCAGCGCACACGGTTGGCATAAACCCTGAAAAGAACGAGATCGCATGGCGCAGAGTTATACTTGAGGACCATTGGTGACGCCGGATGCTGCGATGGGTGTAGCAAGTGGAACAGCGTCCGATGGTGGCAGCCATGCAGAAGTTCTACTGGTGACGGTCGGTTTCGTTGGTGAGAGCGGTAGGAGGCGAGAAAGAGTTGCAGCTTCTTTTCCTGTGTGTGGATGGTGCGAAGCTTGGACATTTGTTGGCTAAAAGTGCATATGGGGCGTCCTGCTTCTCCAATGGACGGGGGTGAAACGGAGTTCTTGTTAAATGACGAATGGCATTTCGTTCACAAAACGGTTCAAAATCACGTGAAGTGAACTGTGGTCTGTTGTTCGACGCAAGTACTTCTGGCAAACCTTCTATACAAAATGTGGAGGACAATGCTTGAATTGTGCTAAATGATGTGGTAGAGTACACAGGCACCGCAAATGGGAGCTTGCTAAAAGAGTCTATCACTTTGAGCCAAGGAGCGTTCCAAAATGCTTCTGCAAAGTCAATGTGTACTCGTAGCTATGGCGATTCAGTCTTAGGCCAAGCTGCGATTGCCTGTGGCGGAGCAGATTGGTTTTCCGCGCATTCGCGACACTGTGACGTCATCTGTTCAATGTGAGCGTCCGTGCTCTGCCAAGTACAGTGCCGTCGCGCTAAAAACAGTTTAGCGCGAACAATTCCCCAATGTCCTTGGTGGACCAAGGGCGACACACTCTTTTACAACACTTTGGGAATAAGCACACGCGTTTGTGCACTGTCATTTTGAACTAGAATTACACCTTGTTGAACTGAACGGTTATGCCGACGTGCAAAATATCGGCACACAACTGAATTCTGGATACTATTCAACGAGGGAGGCCAGGACGTCGAATGTAATGCAACAAAACCTTGAGATCTGGATCGGCTTTCGTGGCCTGTGTAATTCTTCTGTAGTGCAAGGGAAAAGATTCCAGCATCAAAGTCATGCACATCGATTTGGTAACAAGATGCGGCAGATGCATCAAAATCAGAGTCTGGGTCAATTGGAAGGCGAGATAGGGCGTTTGCATTGCCATGATTTGCCGTAGGTCTGTACACAATTTCATACTGATACTGAGAAAGCAACAAAGCTCATCGTTGCAGTTTTTGAGCAGTGCGTGCAGGAACCGGCTTTGACGGATGAAACAAGGACTGCAAAGTCTAAAAAGAACTTGCGACCATACAAATAGTGAAGGAATTTTGTCACACCATACACAATAGCGAGAGCTTCTTTTTCTATTTGGGAATAATTGCACTGAGGTTGAGTTAATAACTTTGAGGCAGAAGCAATAGGTCTGCCTTGTGCACCATTTCTGTGCGAAAGCACAGCGCCGATTATGTAGGAACAATTGTCGACTTGCAAAACTACCGGCTTCGCGGAGTCAAAATGCGCTAAACTTCTGTCACTCAGCAAAGCACTTTTGAGTTTTTGAAATGCATCTTGACAGCCTTTAGTCCACAAAAAAAGTACATTTTAAGACGCAATCGATGCAACGGAGCTGCGATCTGAACAACAGTCGGTATGAACCGAATGTAGTGTGTCATCTTGCCTAATAGTGACTGCAGCTCATATACATTGTAAGGTACACGTAGGTCACAGATGGAAAGCAAATGAGATTGGAAGGGGTGCACACCCTGACTGTTTATCACATGACCTAAGTACTGTAGTTCAGTTTTTAAAAAAGCACACTTTTCGAGACGACCCCTGAGTCCTGCTTCTGACAAAACTCGTAAAAGAGCGCGCAAATTGGCAATGTGTTCCTCTCGTGTATGCCCTGAGACGACAATATTGTCAAGGTGGTTCGAACAAAATGACACTTTTGCAGTCAACTGTTCCAAGTAACGTTGGAAAAATGGGGGGGAGCGGAAGCACTGCCGAAGGGCAAACGCAAACACTTGAACAGTTCTGCGTATTTACAACAAACACTTTCTGTGAATCTTCAACCAATGGAATTTGCAAGTAGGCATCACGTCAATCCATCTCAGAAAAGTAAATTCCTGTACCAAGCCTGTGCATGAGTTCCTCAGGGCAAGGTAAAGGATAAGCGCTTCAGCCTGGTACCGCGTGACCGCTACGGTCGCAGGCTCGAATCCTGCCTCGGGAATGGATGTGTGTGATGTCCTTAGGTTAGTTAGGTTCAAGTAGTTCTAAGCTCTAGATGACTGATGACCACAGATGTTAAGTCGCAAAGTGCTCAGAGCCATTTGAACCATGTTTGAACTATCTGTGGGTTGACTGTAGACTTGAACTCAACACAAATGCGAAAGCGACCAGAAGGCAACAAAGCGAGAGGAATTGCCCATTGACTAGCTTGAATGGGAGCAATTACACCATTACCTTCCAATTCTTTCAATTCACTGGCTGCTTTGTCTCTTAAAGCAATTGGAACGGGGCGGACGCGGAAAAACTTAGGCTGTGCATTGTCTTTCAATGTAACATGCGCTTCAAAGTTATTAGCTTTGCCCATTGCTTTTGAAAATAGTGCAGGAAATTCTTTAAGCAAACCAGCTACGCTGCCTTTTATATTAAAAGCAGATACTGAAAGTACATTATCTTGGACTATAAGTCCAGACAAATCAAAGGCATCCAAATCAAATATGTTCTCATTGTCTCTTGATTACAGTAAAATTCACTGTCCTAGTGTGATATTTGGTAGGCAAACTACACTGTCCAAGCATTGGAATTTCCTGTCCGTCGTAAGTAGTGAGGTGTTTGCCAGATTTAGAAAGGCGTGATGAACCAAACTGTTCGTGCGTGGCACGATTAAGCAAAGTTACTGAGGCACCTGTGTCTTAAAGTTCACACGACGGCCAGCAATTCTTAATGAGGCAAATAGTTTGTGAGAACGGCGTTGCACAGTACTAGGACAAGAAAGTGGTGGTTAGTGTTTAACGTCCCGTCTACAACGAGGCCATTAGAGACGGAGCGCAAGCTCGGGTTAGGGAAGGATTGGGAAGGAAATCGGCCGCGCCCTTTCAAAGGAACCATCCCGGCATTCGCCTGAAACGATTTAGGGAAATCACGGAAAATCTACATCAGCATGGCCGGAGACGGGATTGAACCGTGGTAGGACAAGAAAGAGGCACAAGCTTTTAATCTTACTTTTGTCAGAACCTGTTGTAGATTTTGAAAACGTAGCGTTCACTGCTTGTGCGCGAGCCTGTTTTTTTTTTTCTGGGAGCGGGCAAAATTGGCGTTTTTGTGGCGTTGCAAATAAACTGCGTGAACATGGCCTTTTTTCCATACGTGTAACACGTTGCGCTACGTGGTGGGCAATACTGTATTTTATGGAGAGCAGAACATCGAGGACAAGACTGCACTAAGTCCTGTTTACATGTTTATGTGGCTGCGCGCGCGGCTGTGTACGCGATCGTTGTTGTGGCTGCTTGCTGCTGTCGTGGACAAGGGGCAAGTCGACCCGACAAATCGGGGCCTGCTCAAACATACCGGCAGCTATGGCACCCGAATCACATTGCTCTAAGATCTGCAATACTTGAGGAAGTGATGGATTTAACTTCTGTTCCTGTATTCTACTATCCGTGACATTGAATGTTATTGCATCTCATACCATTAAATCACTGTAGAAGTTGCCACAACTACCCTTGACTTTACACTTCCTAGTCATGCCTGTTAATTCTGTGTACCACTGGCGGTACGCCTCTTCCGGCTTCTTCTGCAAGAGAAAGAAATGCTATTTAGCTGCAAATACTACGACTTGCTGGGCATAGTACGAGGTGCGACAATAAAGTAATGACACTGATGTGAAAACAAATGTTGCTTACCGTTTTAGTCAAGTTTAATGTTGTCTCCTCAAAATTATTCGGGGTCTGGGATTTTCTCTGCCTCGTGATGGCTGGGTGTTGTGTGATGTCCTTAGGTTAGTTAGGTTTAAGTAGTTATAAGTTCTAGGGGACTGATGACCATAGATGTTAAGTCCCACAGTGCTCGGAGCCATTTGAACCATCAAAAGTATTTCCATTCTGATTGCACTCACGTTTCCCAGCGCTTCTGCCATTGATACTAACATTTCTGGATCTCATCTTCTGTAATATCCTCGAAGGCCCTAGTCACAGCTTTTTGGACATCTTGTGTTGTTTGACAATGGTGCCCCTTGACCGCCGTTTTGGCTCTTGGAAAAAGAAGAAAGTCGCATGAAGCGATATCTTGTGAATAGGGTGGCTGTGGTAGTGCTGAAATTTGTTTAGAGGTTAAAAATTGCTGTACTGACAGAGCAGTATCGGATGGCTCATTTTGCACAAATCTTTGTCATACCAAGATCTTCAGTTATCATTAGACGAATATTTTCTCGATTGATGTTCAGTTCTTCTGCAATCATTTTCAATGATAATCTTAGATCAGATCGTACGAGTTCATGCACCTTGGCCAAGTTGACATCTGTCCGTCAGGTTGATGGTCGTCCGCCGCGGTCTTCATCTTCAAGATTCGTTCTGCCTTCACTAAATTAATTTATGCCAATGAAAAACTTGAGCTCTTGACACAACCTCTCCCCCAAAAGCCTTCTGAAGCTTACCGTAAGTTGTCGTCGCGTTTTCACCCAATTTAACGCAAAAAGAAATGGCATACCGTTGTGCAATATTATGCGGTTCCATTTCAGTGACGAGAGACACAAACACGTGTTAACTTATTACAGCACAACTCACGACTGAGCAGTAGCATCGATGTGCCACTTGGACTAGAAGCAGCGTATAGACCAAGGCCAAAAATATTGTGCCTACGCAAGCCTCCAGGGTTGCCACAACTTGCAAAGAAAATCAGTCTCATTACTTTATTGTCACACCTCGTATTGCGGTAATGCTGCAATTACTTGGTCATAGCTGAGTTCGTCAGGAGACGCGGTTGGGAATAGTTTTTGTATAAAACTGAATACTGGGGATCTCGCAATCGAAAGGAAGTATTGTAAGTTAACAGTCCCTTGAACACGATGAATATGACTACGTGCTGAGTCAGGTATTCAGTTCATTCCTCCTCTTCGTCCTTAACGCCGGTATGCTGGCCGGCGGCACTTGTCGGGGTAGTTGGTTGGTGGGTTGTGCAGCTGACGCAGCTTGTGCGGGCAGTAGTCGTTGCACCGTAGTCAGTAAGGTAGCAATTTGTTGGTTCTGAAACTGAAAAGCCTGTCTTAGATCCATGACATTGTCCGTCTGCGGCTGAGGGTGCAGGGACTGGAAGAGGCGAGGAAACCATGATTTACACAAATACGTTATATCAAAAGCAAGCAAAACCTCCGAAAAGAGAAATTTGATTAGTTCTGCGGCTCCCCTCCTGGAATGCATGCAAGAACACAACAACAAATTAGCAAATAGGAACACCTGAACACGATAACCCCTGCAAACTAAAACACAAGAGAAACAAGAAAAGTCTTCGGCCACGTTGATTAACTACGATCGCCACTGAATTATACTCATCGCCACTGCAGAGTCTTGTACCGTAGGGAAGCTATTGTTATGGGTGTGCGCTATCCTCTTACCACAACACAAACGCACATGTGCATTAATACGGTTCTTCATTACTTACCTTGAATAGAGTCTGTGTGGTGTAGTACAAGCTCAGCAGTAATAGTCCTTGTGGTGTCACCGCCATACACCACACTTGCTAGGTGGTAGCCTTTAAATCGGCCGCGGTCCGTTAGTATACGTCGGACTATCAGTGATCGCAGACCGAGCGCCGCCACACGGCAGGTCTAGAGAGACTTCCTAGCACTCGCCCCAGTTGTACAGCCGACTTTGCTAGCGATGGTTCACTGACTAAATGCGCTCTCATTTGCCGAGACGATAGTTTAGCATAGCCTTCTGCTAACGTCATTTGCTACGACCTAGCAAGGCGCCATATTCAGTTACTATCGATATTGTGTACCATCAAGAGCGACGTTCATCATTAATGGATTAGAGTTAAGTATTCCACCAGCTACGTCCGTTTTTCTCAATTCTAATTTCCTTGTCCTGTTCCAGGCCTAGCTAAAACGCGTGCATTTCGGCCACCTCTAGTAACACGGTGTGGGCTCTCCTATCAACTACAACAGTCCTCTTGCAGACAATGTCGGTAATCTTGCAATTACAAACTTGACCCTCATTACTGGAAAAGTGAAAGACCCGCTTTAGTTACTAATCTGGTCGCAATGTACTTTCGTAGCATGTGACCCGCTCTGCGGATGTACTGATTCACTCACACTTGCCGGCCGGTGTGGCCGTGCGGTTCTAGGCGCTACAGTCTGGAACCACGCGACCGCTACGGTCGCAGGTTCGAATCCTGGCTCGGGCATGGGTGTGTGTGCTGTCCTTAGGTTAGTTAGGTTTAAGTAGTTCTAAGTTCTAGGGGACTGAAGACCTTAGCAGTTAAGTCCCATAGTGTTCAGAGCCAGTCACTCACACTTGGAGCTTGGCGTCTGTCAATACATCCGCAGAGCGGGTCACAGGGTACGAAAGTACAATGCGACCAGATGAGTAGCCAACCATAGCGGGACTTGTACTTGACTTTTCCAGCAGTGAGATTAAAGTTTGTAATCGCAAGATTACCCATATTGTCTGCAAAAAAATGGTTCAAATGGCTCTGAGCACTATGGGACTTAACACCTATGGTCATCAGTCTCCTAGAACTTAGAACTACTTAAACGTAACTAGCCTAAGGACAACACACAACACCCAGCCATCACGAGGCAGAGAAAATCCCTGACCCCGCCGGGAATCGAACCCGGGCGTGGGAAGCGAGAACGCTAACGCACGACCACGAGATGCGGGCTATTGTCTGCAAGAGGACTGCACAACACCAATACTAACACCTCTTCCTCTTTCTGAGCTAAAGATCTCACTCATTATAGAGGGACACTGGGTCAGATTTTCAGGATAGCAAATGGGAATTTTCGATACATAAAATGGCTCAGAGATCACCAGTGTGTCTGTGTTTGCGTGTGTAGTGCGTGAAGTGTTATAAAACAATGTCTGTATTGTGTGTGCAGTTAGTAATAGTGAGATATGAGTGAAAAGTGTGGCATTACATTATTTAATAAGTTATTTGTAAAAAAAAAAAGTATTGTGTACGAGGAGTAAATCTAATGATAGTCTCTAACTAGAAGTCTGTAAATGTAGGTGTATACGAATTAGCTTATTTTAAATTGGTCTAAACTTGTAAATACTTTGACATTATCTATGTCCTTGTAAAAAGAGATCTACGGATGAATAAAGCTACTACTACTACTACTACTACTACTACTGATGAGCTTGTACCACAACACATGGACTCTATTCAAGATTAGTAAATGTTGATGTAAGTAAAGTTTGCCGATATTTGTGTCGTTGAAACAGGATAGCGGTCACCCATAAGAACATCCTCTCCCTTGCTTCCTTAATGTACAAGATTGTACAATGTCATTGTGAATCTCCTGTGCAGTCATGTCCTTTCTCAGCAGACACTGGTTGACAACACGCTTGCTCTCTTTATCCATTTTTGGAAATGTGCACAACTAGACCACTTTAACCTCCAATATGTGAAACAAGAAAAAGGTATTGATGAAAAAATTGATTCGTAATCTAGTAAAGGAGTATACTACTAGTAGCTGATCTAACATTCGGTTAGGACAAGTATTTCGTAGATGGGTCGATAACTTTCAGGCGCCCCTTAGAGGTAATTAACCAGTAGTATCCCAGTGTTATTCACAAATTTTATTTTGTAACTGCTGTAAAAACGCATCTCGGAGGTACAACGCTGTTTTGAAGGATTGTGTGAATATATTGCGTGTTGCAGTTGCTTCAGTTTTTCACCTAACATTTACAGAACGACACAGTTATAGACATAACGCGGTAAACTATATGTCAGGCGGGATTAATCTGATTAATCTAGAGAAATGAGAGAAATAAATTCTAATGACATGTTACCTGCGTTTACTACAAGACTTTCGTCTTCTGTATTAGTCAAGAACTTCCACATTTGTACTTATATTTTGAAACTATATAACGTATTTATTACAGTATTACGTGACTCAAAGGGTGATTATTTAACCTAGGTTACAGGGACATCATAGTGCATTACATTTCCTATTATTTCCAAAACACAATTGACAAAAGAAAACAAGTAAGTATAGAATTGGTTAGAGGGCTGACAGTTCACGTTCAACGCGAAATTTGACATGATTCTTTACATATAGAGGGACTTAGTAATCATTGAGTTTACTACTTCTGTTGCTAAGTAGGTCTTGCGATTGTAACTGTGAAAGTTGGACGTTGGTATCCTTCTTTCGGAAACCTGGCTACTGATTCTGCTGTTGCGTGCATACAGATACTTTGAGTCTGAAATATTATCATCACGAGTGGTAGTGAGCCAACAGTTGTTGGTAGTAGTGGAACAAAGAGTGGCACGGAGAGAAGCCGCCTAAGGAGAGGTCTCAGTCTGCTCTGACCGTCCTAGTAACGCCGGAGGAGGTTTTTGTGAAGATTTTTGGTAATTTGCCTTTCTTGCTGTACATAGTTGTTGCTTGCTTGCGCACTGGAGGGATTTTGTCAGATTTGTGTATGCATACATTCGTATCTTTGTTGTGACCAGATACGTGATTACTGATTATAGACATTGTGGAATAATTAAAATTTTTGCTAATCACATTGTCCAAGAAAAAGAAAGGTCTGTCGTTTTTGGAACCTGGCTCCACAATTAACCGGGCCCGGTACTATTTGTAATTGGACAAGCTGCGACGTACCATCAAGACCCACAGACCACAGCTTCAGGGTCAGCTTATCAGACTACACCATGACAGTGCCAAGCCCCATACGGCCCTTATGACGCAGGAGAAAACCAGGAAAACAGGTTGGAAAATTGTTCGTTATCCTCTCCACAGTTCTGACTTAGTTCTGTCTGATTTTTACCTCTTTGGTCGTCTGAAAGCCCACCTGCGTGGTAAAACATTTGATAGTGAGAAAGACCTTATTTCCTGTGTCAAGCGGTGGTGTAAAAGTCAATCCCCAGAATTGTACCAAAGTGAATTTACATCATGGAAAGAACGTTGGGCCAGATGCGCCACAGCTGATGGAGGCTACATTGAGTAGACCCAATGTATAGCTAAATGTTCCAAGTATGTTCACAAAAAGTTCCATTCTCTGACATTCTGCGTGGTGTCTGTTTGTTCTATATCGTGTCTCCCTACCACTTTCGCGCAACGACGCTCTGAGCGTGTTTTTTAGGAAATTGACTAGTTTGAACCTGGGACCTGTTGCTGGTAAGGAGACGCCAGACCACACATGACATGTAGAATTCAGAAGAGTTCAGTGAGACTAGCGATGATATAACCAAATACTTAATGATTTCAGTGTCAGACCCACTGCACTCCCTGTGAAAGAATCTTAATACTAACTAAATTTAGTGGAAGGGGGTTCAAGACTTTCCTATTATTAGTTAGCTGGTAAAATAACGTCGAAAAAGCAGTTAAGTTAATCATTGGAAATTTTATTCTACTCACAAAACATTGTTTATAAATTGAACTATTGATAAAAGGAGGTGTTTTAATACAGGATGGTAAAAACCAATTGTGTTCAACAAAAAATGTGAACGAATATTCCCTGAATGGGTTTCCAAGTTCTACAATGGATCGAAGGATGACCTATGCCATATCACATCTATAATCTAGGTTTAAATCAAGTTTCACAAGAGAGAAAACTATCAAAATGGTCTACAATGACCCTCAATTATCGTTAATTACTTATCTAACTTGTCATAAATTACAGTGGCTGATGTGGCTTCTCAATAACTAAATAACAAAAAAATCATCGCGTTTCAGATTTTTACTTCAAGGGGCAAATGTGAACACCATGAGCTTTAATTGACGATCGACACTAGTATTACGCAAAAAGGGGGTGTAACAGATGAGACTTCTGCAGTTCTGAGTGAAGCTTTATGCGCTGTTTTGCAGTATCGCGTGCGTTCATTACCTTGTCGCTGTTCGTCAGGGGGCGGCAGGGAAGCACAGCTCCGCTCACCTCGCCGTCTCGCAAGCAACTCTCTCCTAACTTCTCCTTACTACAATTTACCGAAATTGGTTTAAAAAAACTATCTGGCTGTGTTTTCATCTGACCAATCAGGGTCTCAATGTTAACCTTAAGCTCCACCTACAAAAATTCTGTCTATCCAATGAGAAACGTTATACTTTTCGTGGTGGAGCAATGTTTTTAAGTTTGCTACTTAACAGAGACGCGAAACAGTCTCACGCTAAAACTTGCAGCTGGTGTGGTCCTTTTAGCGTTATCGTAAGATCTATACTGTTCTTCTGGAGGGCTCTATCTTTTAACATGGGCTGGGGATGGTCCTAACGTAACAGAGACGAAAAAAGTCTCACTCTAAAACTTGTGGGTGGTGTGGCACTTTTTGTGTTATCGTAAGATCTATACTGTTCTTCTGGAGGGCTCTAGCTTTTAACATGGGCAGGGGGTGGTCCTTGACGTAACAGAGACGCGATAAAGTCTCATGCTAAAACTTGCAGCTGGGGTTGTCCTAGTGGTTAGCTGGCGACGTGGTTGTCCAGTCCGTCCCTTATCGTAGGGCCTTCTAGCTTAACACGGTTCTGCTCTCGGCTTCTGTTCTCGTTCTCCCCTCGGAACTGCGTCTGTCTCACAGTGAGAAGGTACGACATGCATTTAGGCATTCTTGTGTTATTCTGTGGTATTCCATTTGCTCACTCGTTACTCGTATTACTTTGGCTAATTTAATGTCACGATTTATTCGGAGCTATGTGACATACTACTGGATTTGCTTATCATGTCACGGTTTTGATGGAAGATGTTGGATTTGCCTGACACCTTACAATTCTCCTCCTGCAAAACATAAGTAAATTAGAGACGTCTACGCAAAACATTTTGAACACGCTTTGTAACTGACGTCGGGTTAACGGGGGAACATGTAGCGGCGTGTGCTGTGGAGCCAAATGTTTAACAATGCACCCTGAACGATGTGCTGCAAAACAATTGTGTCTGCACCAGCACTGCCCTTTGTCGTCAGATCTGCCACAGAGCGCTGCCTATTCTGCTCTACAGAGGGGCTACTCTTGGACCTCCTCCATCTGAGCTGATGCGTGGACGGACATCAGCTTATCATCTATTCGTGGTTTCACCATCCTTCAACCATTTTGCATAGATACTTAGGACTATAGCTCAGTAACAGCCGGCAAGCTTCGCTGTTTGTGAGGTCCAGGTCCCCAAGGATCGGGCATAACAATTTGTCCCTTGTGAAAGTAGCTTATCAACATTTGCGTTTCGTATCATATCTATAATTATTCGCATTTGTCTCTGCTTTGCTTATATATATTGGTGTCCAAAATTTTAGAACGCAAGTAACTTTCGCGTGATTGTCTCAGCCAAGAAACAAAGCTCGAGGAGAATTGTACCATAGATAGAAATAACTGTTACAGTATAGTACAGAGCTAACTGAAAGACAGACTTAATGAGACGACCAGGAATGGCACTCTTATTCAAAGAAAATAATGGCACTGAAGTCACCACTACTCATAATGGTCATTACAAAAGGTGGTTCTCAAATGGTTCAGATGGCTCTAAGCACTATGGGACTTAACATCTGAGGTCATCAGTCCCCTAGACTTAGAACTACTTAAACCAAACTAACCTAAGGACATCACACATATCCATGCCCGAGGCAGGATTCGAAACTGCGACCGTAGCGGTCACGTGGTTCCGGAATGAAGCGCCTAGAACCCCTCGATCACAGCGGCCGCCGGTCCCCATGTGTGATCACCACGAACGGACATTACAAAAGGCGGGACATGGTTCTTTCAGGATGTGTGATTACTACGGATGACAATCCATGTTTTGCAACGTGCTCACATGATAGCTCCAAAGTTTGTGAGGTGTTCATGTGGTAGGGGTTCCATCCCTCCACCAGCGCTGTTGACAAATGCTGCATGGTCGTTGGTTCATGCTGACGTGGTGCAGCACATCTCACCCACGCTTCCCACACATTCTCGATGGGATTTAAGCAGGGGAACGGGCAGGAGGAGGGTGGAGGGTTCGAACAGTTTCTCCAACCGCGGTGTTCGATGCGGTATTGCGTTGTCATCCACACAGATGAAGTCATTGCCAAATGTACTCCTGAAAAGACGCACATAGAAAAACCGCTGACCGGCTAGTGTACCGTATTCAAAGATCTATAGGTCAGTACGCCCATATGACATAATGCGTTCACACACCATGACACTCAGACAGCCGAAACTATTACGTTCCGGCAATATTTCTGGGTGGACTGTGTGCTCCCAATTACTAAAATACTCCGGGCTATTTTGCCGAGGTCGAGTGGATTTCACATTCACATTCAAAGTTTCGTCCCCGTTTGCGGCCAAGCATGCTCGCCAACCGCTGGAAAAATCAGGAATATATAGGCTTCCGTGTAGTTTTTGGGGATGTGTACGTGGGCACTACAAAAAGAACGGTAAAAAAGGGACTATAAGAGAACAAGGGATCAGTTGTTCCGGAACATGCTTTCTAGCTAGGAGACCGGCGCATTAATTTTGACAGGATTCTGGGGACAAAAGTAACATTTTGCATATTGCATTTTTTATTACCTCCATATAAACGTTTGAAACAAATGGAACTAATGTGTGTGTTCTCTTAAGCTTTCCTAATACAAATGAATTTAGTTTCCACAAAATTACATATATTTGGCATTTGTAAAACTAATTTCAAGACATTAGTGTACCTCTCATTTTTGTCCCCTTTACTAGGGACGATAGTAACACAGATAGGTTACGAAAGTAACACAATAAGTGAAGCCACATTTTATTACCTAAATGACTCATACAGTAACTTAAAGTACATTACCATTACAAAACATTAGTTAAACATCAATAAGCTTGGATTCTCATTCGTTTACAATTATTATATTAATTGAAATACCAATTCGTAGCACTGAACGAATTCACGCTTTATGAGTTAATGTTCAGAGAGTCAATGAGAGAAAAGTAATGCATATCTTAGTCCTATTCAGATTCACAATTGTGGCACACGTAAATATCTTTCCCCTTTGGTACAAACAACATGAGACCAACCCTTACATTCCCAACACTGAGTCCACTTCTCTTTGGGACGACTGTGGCGGAAAGACTCGACACATACAAGGCAGTAGCTATCAATGTCGTCCGATGATGATTCTTCAGATTTTTTCTGCTTTCGCACTCTTTGCCGGCTGCTTTTTAAATTTGGTTTCTTTTGCGCTTTTTTCGCCTGGGGATGGGCCTTTAGCTCTTCTTCTATAGGCAGTTTCTCTGGAGTGTCGCTCAAAATTGTAGGCTTTCCCCTTTTTCTTCCTTTTCTTGTTTCTTGCCTTAGACGTGCTTTTGGTAACAGACGAACACCTTCGGATGAAAGGGATGTGTGAACTGAAGAATATGATAGTAAACCACTAGGTCCTGCATCAAAATGGTTCAAATGGTTCTAGGCACATCTGAGGTAATCATCCCCTAGACTTAGAACTACTTAAACCTAACTAACCTAAGGACATCACCCGAGGCAGAATTCGAACCTGCGACCGTAGCAGCAGGGCAGTTCCGGACTAAAGCGCCTAGAACCGCTCGGCCACAACGGCCGGCTAGGTCCTGCATCACAAGCTGTGACATTTGAAAGTGTTTTCTCGCATATTGCTACTGGATCAGGATTAGATGTCCTTCCAGCTTCAGATGGGTCACTAGTAACCGTTAGTGATTCTGCTAAGGACATAGTTTCCTTTCCATAATTGGAAGCTTGTGCTGGGCGATCAATGACAGGAGCTGGTGCAAAATCGATTTCAATGAATTCATTCGTATTGAATGGTACTATGCCGGTGCAGTGAAACTCTGATGCCATATTTTTGGGAGTTACAGCAAGTGGAAGTGCGTCCCTTACAATTGAAGGCATGTCATAAATTGACATGGTCTTTCCCGGATGATTCTTGATCCAGTTTTCAGCAAAAGCATTCACCATCTTTTTAAATGGACCGTAAACTGAACGGTCTACAGGCTGCATCCTGTGTGTACAGTGTGGTGGGAATGACAGCATAACAATCCCCTTGCTTTTTCAAAAATTCAGGCTTCTGATGGGTGAGATTCGTGACTGTCGAGAAGCAGTAAACATTTGTGCTCAGGAGTTGGTTTAGCAAATTTTACGAAATGGTGCAAGAAGAACAAAAATTCTTCCTCTCGCATCCAGCCACTCGCATTTTCATGCTTTAATGCAACCAATAGGACTGTCTCGAATAAAATGGTCATGATATCTCAAGCGAGGGAATGCAAAGAGAGGGGGTGCACTGTGTCCGTGAGCGTTGATGGCAATAGCAATAGTGACTAGAGTGCCTCTTTCAGCCGACGTGATAGCTCCTACCTGCTTTGTTTCCCGTTTAGCAACAATTCTGTTTGGGTTCTGAATAGTGGTGACACCTGTACCGTCCAGATGTCCACGGGTTTCAACTTATATCTCTCCATAGCGCTAGCCAGGTTGTTGAAAAAGGCATTCACATTTGTTGGATTAAAGCTCGTTGCTCGAGCAAGACTTGTGGGTTGAGGCGACCAAATAGACAACTAGGGAGTTCCTCTTCATGAATGCTGAAAACCAGTCTGGACCAGCAGTTTGATTGTCCACCCAAGTTTATGGAATTGGTATATTGTTTGTCGTTGACAGTTCGTAAGCTAATTTACGAATATCCTTAGGGAAAAGTCCGTAACATATCTCCGGCGCTTTAATCACATATTCAGTTATATTTCTTTTCTTGTTCATCAGAGAACATTCGTTTTACACTTCTGTATCCAACGCGAGGCATTGGTGTGCTGATAGGTTTCTCTTTCTTTTTAATGTGCCGATGCAATGTCACATGGCATACATTGTGTTTCTTTGCTGCTGCTATAATTTGTAACATCATCTGCCGTAGTTTGATATACAGTAATAGTAGGTAGTCCTCTTGTAGCCGTCCTAACCCGTATTTGTGGCATAATTCCCCGTAACGAAATATGTAAGTAAATAACCAGTCTGTTCAGTAAAAACGTGTTTGTTGAGCAAGACACTGCTACTCCCAACAGTATGATACCTAATTTACTGTTCATTGCCGGCCGGAGTGGCCGTGCGGTTCTAGGCGCTGCAGTCTGCAGTCTGCCTCCTGCAAGGATGAGTGTGATGTCCTTAGGTTAGTTAGGTTTAATTAGTTCTAAGTTCTAGGCAACTGATGACCCCAGCAGTCAAGTCGCATAGTGCTCAGATAGCGTTACCGTTCATTAAAGAAAAGAAAAAAAGAACCTGCAGCTAATAATACTTTTTTAGTAATGGGGAAAAAAGAAACACTGTTACTTTCGTCCCCAGCAATAATGTTTCTTTTGTCGCCGACCACGCTTTTCTATATAATTGATATTTTAGACGCAGTCTATACAAGTAATGAAAAAGCTGATAATGGTGGCATAAAACATAGTTAAATTATTACAGTAGACTTACGTTTACAGCGTAATGCCACCGTTATCACAAAACTAATAAAATTGAGAAAACTCACGTGAGAGACTGAAAAAACGTACTACTCTGCCACAGAGACTCTCCAATACTGGCCAACAATTGGTAGGCAGTTGGTAAACATGAAGGGAATACGTTGTTTGAATTACGTGGTTTTCGGTGCTACATGCGAAGGTCACTTTCATACCATGTTACTTTTGTTCCTCGGTCCCCCCTACCGACATCCACAAGTGGATACCGTGAAAGCTTTTACAGAGAGGCCTTAGAGATCATAAAACACCCCAGGTATTTCAATACGAAAGAGGAGGGCGTGAAATTGAATGACATCTGGAGTCCGGTGCTGAATAAGATGTGTACCAGTCTTCCACCATGGGGTGATAGCAACAGCGGACGACGGCAGTCGACAATGGACTGTTGAGCTCGCGCATTTAAAACATGTGACGTCACGCCACTGCTGGAGTTAGTAGCGAGTCAGGGGGTGAGTAGGGCATTCTCCCTTGAAAATGCCCTCCGCAGATGGGGACGGAACGTTGCAGTTTTAAGGTGAAATCCACTCGACTACGGCTTAATATCCCGGAACAGTTCATTAATTGTGACATTTTCGGCCGTGAAGGTCTACATTTTCCACTATGTGTCCCCACCTCTCGCCGTATGACTGTATGCCCAGTGTTGTCGAATATGATCGTTTTCGCGGTGCAGGTGTTACGGCATAGGAAAGCATAATGTTGCACGAATGTACTCACCTCTAAATGTTTGAAGACGGTACAGTCACCGGTCAACGCTATTGTGACACTGTAAGCATTCACCAAACGATTTTTTACAGGGGCGTATTTGGCCCTGACTTCATTCTTATGGACGAAATGCGCGGCGTCATCAGATAGTACAGGTGCAGAAGCTCTTGCAACGAAAGGATATTCGGCGAATGGACTGATCTGCCCTTTCCTCCGACTTCAACGCCATTGATGACGTGTGGGAGAAATGGAGCGCCCTGCCACAAGACCACCTTACAAACTTTGAGGTAAGCATGTGAGCACGTTGCAGAACATGGACTGCCTGCCGTCCTTAGTGATAACACTTTCTGATAAGAATCAAGTTCAAATGGCTCAGAGCACTATGGGACTTAACTGTTGATATCATCAGTCCCCTAGAACTTAGAACTACTTAAACCTAACTAACTTAAGGACGTTACACACATCCATGCCCGAGACAGGATGCGAACCTGCGACCGTAGCGGTCGCGCGGATCCGGCCTGTAGCGCCTAGAACCGCTCAGCCACCCAGGCTGGCAGTCCCTCAGTGGACAGCAATGTTCTGGCTCATCAAGTTTCGTCAAGGTTGGAGGTTGCTCCAAAGCAACCAGAGTGCTCTTTCAAGGAGGTGACTAATCCTTTGTGCGCTGAGCTTAAGTACACGAACAGCTTGTTACAGCATTTCCAGAGCATGCCCGAATGCAGGATAACCAAAAACAAGTTGGCATTCGAACCAGTAGTTCGACGAAGGGAGGGATGTTTTTGCAAAATGTGGCTGGACCCGTCAGGAGCCGGAACTGACCAAAACGCGGATGGTGGTCGTGATGAAGAAGTATTACCGCGCGTATTCGCGGACAAGGACTCCGGAGGCGTCGTGACGTCACGGCGTCAGGGCGTGGGCCTCCCTGGGCGTGGCGAGGCAGCGGGCGAGGTCGCTGGACGAGCCGTCCGTCTTCTGGGCGACCTTGTGCGGCTGAACGGTAGCGGGGACCACAGAGGCACCGGCGGCTGGGGCCAGGGAAAACCGCGAACAGCCATGCCGGCTCGTCAGGAGTAAGAAGGGGAGTAGGAGCAATCCATCGAACTACAGACCTATATCACTGACGTCGGTTTGCAGCAGGGTTTTGGAGTATATACTGTATTCAAACATTGTGAATCACCTCGAAAGGAAAGATCTATTTGATACGTAATCGGCATGATTTAAGAAAACATCGTTCTTGTGCAACGCAGCTAGCTCTTTATTCGCACGAAGTAATGGCCCCTATCGACAGGGGATCTCAAGTTGATTCCGTATTTCTAGATTTCCGGAAAACTTTTGACACCGTTCCTCACAAGCGACTTCTAATCAAGCTACGGGCTTACGGGGTATCGTCTCAGTTGTGCGACTGGATTCGTGATTTCCTGTGAGGAAGGTAGCAGTTCGTAGTAATAGACGGCAAATCATCGAGTAAAACTGAAGTGATATCAGGTGTTCCCCAGGGAAGCGTCCTGGGACCTCTACTGTTCCTGATCTATATAAATGACCTGGGTGACAATTTGAGCAGTTCTCTTAGGTTGTTCGCAGATGATGCTGTAATTTACCGTCTATTAAGGTCATCCGAAGACCAGTATCAGTTTCAAAGCGATTTAGAAAAGATTGCTGTATGGTGAGACAGGTGGCAGTTGACGCTAAATAACGAAAAGTGTGTGGTGATCCACATGAGTTCCAAAAGAAATCCGTTGTAATTCGATTACTCGATAAATAGTACAATTCTCAAGGCTGTCAATTCAACTAAGTACCTGGGTGTTAAAATTACGAACAACTTCAGTTGGCAAGACCACATAGACAATATTGTGGGGAAGGCGAGCCAAAGGTTGCGTTCATTGGCAGGACACTTAGAAGATGCACCAAGTCCACTAAAGAGACAGCTTACACTACACTCGTTCGTCCTCTGTTAGAATATTGCTGCGCGGTGTGGGATCCTTACCAGGTGGGATTGACGGAGGACATCGAAAGGGTGCAAAAATGGCAGCTCGTTTTGTATTATCACGTAATAGGGGAGAGAGTATGGCAGATATGATAGGCGAGTTGGGATGGATGTCATTAAAGCAAAGACGTTTTTCATGGCGGCGAGATCTATTTACGAAATTTCAATCACAAACTTTCTCTTCCGAATGCGAAAATATTTTGTTGAGCCCAACCTACATAGGTAGGAATGATCATCAAAATAAAATAAGAGAAGTCAGAGCTCGAACAGAAAGGTTTAGGTGTTAGTTTTTCCCGGGCGCTGTTCGGGAGGGGAATGGTAGAGAGATAGTATGATTGTGGTTCGATGAACCCTCTGCCAAGCACTTAAATGTGAATTGCAGAGTAATGATGTAGATGCAGATGTAGATGTAGATAGCCTGTTTCTGCTCTTATTACGCTTCACCTGTTACACCTATTAGGTTTTCTTCCTTTGTACAGGGTTAAGACAAAAATGTGGAAACACGACGAGAAATGCATGATTGAACATAAAGACAGATTCTAGCCAAAGCTGCAGGTTTCACTGTTGCACTCGTCGACAACGAACGGCACCTGCACAATGTCCTCAATACGTTACAAGTGTCAGTAGTCGTCAGAACAGCCTTCTGCGTAGTTGTGAGTGTATTATTTCGGAGCTAAGTGAATTGGAACACGTGAGGCAATACTGACCATACGAATTATCTTAGAAGCTAGGTTAAGGCAAACCTACGTTTCTAGCATTTGTACACTTAGAGGAAGATTTTGACAATGTTGACTGGAATACTCTCTTTCAAATTCTGAAGGTGGCAGGAGTAAAATACAAGGAGCGAAAGGCTATTTACAATTTGTACAGAAACCAGATGGCAGTTATAAGGTCGAGGGACATGAAAGGGAAGCAGTGGCTGGGAAGGGAGTGGAACAGGGTTGTAGCCTCTCCCCGATGTTATTCAATCTGTATATTGAGCAAGCAGTAAGGAAACAAAAGAAAAATTTGGAGTAGGTATTAAAATCCATGGAGAAGAAATAAAAACTTTGAGGTTCGCCGATGACATTGTAATGCTGTCAGAGACAGCAAAGGACGTGGAAGAGCAGTTGAACGGAATTGAGAGTGTCTTGAAAGGAGGATATAAGATGGACATCAACAAAAGCAAAACGAGGATAATGGAATGTAGTCGAATTAAATCGGGTGATTCTGGAGGAATTAGATTAGGAAATGAGACACATAAAGTAGTAAACGAGTTTTGCTATTTGGGGAGCAAAATAACTGATGATGGCCGAAGTAGAGAGGATATAAAATGTAGACTGGCAATGGCAAGGAAAGCGTTTCTGAAGAAGAGAAATTTGTTAACATCGAGTATAGATTTAAGTGTTAGGAAGTCTTTTCTGAAAGTATTTGTATGGAATGTAGCCATGTATGGAACTGAAACATGGACGATAAATACACTACTGGAAATGGAAAATAGAACACATTGACACCGGTGTGTCAGACCCACCATACTTGCTCCGGACACTGCGAGAGCGCTGTACAAGCAATGATCACACGCACGGCACAGCGGACACACCAGGAACCGCAGTGTTGGCCGTCGAATGGCGCTAGCTGCGCAGCATTTGTGCACCGCCGCCATCAGTGTCAGCCAGTTTGCCGTGGCATACGGAGCTCCATCGCAGTCTTTAACACTGGTAGCATGCCGCGATAGCGTGGACGTGAACCGTATGTGCAGTTGACGGACTTTAAGCGAGGGCGTATAGTGGGCATGCGGGAGGCCGGGTGGACGTACCGCTGAATTGCTCAACACGTGGGGCGTGAGGTCTCCACAGTACATCGATGTTGTCGCCAGTGGTCGGCGGAAGGTGCACGTGCCTGTCGACCTGGGACCGTACCGCAGTGACGCACGGATGCACGCCAAGACCGTAGGATCCTACGCAGTGCCGTAGAGGACCGCACCGCCACTTCCCAGCAAATTAGGGACACTGTTGCTCCTGGGGTATCGGCGAGGACCATTCGCAAGCGTCTCCATGAAGCTGGGCTACGGTCCCGCACACCGTTAGGCCGTCTTCCGCTCACGCCCCAACATCGTGCAGCCCGCCTCCAGTGGTGTCGCGACAGGCGTGAATGGAGGGACGAATGGAGACGTGTCGTCTTCAGCGATGAGAGTCGCTTCTGCCTTGGTGCCAATGATGGTCGTATGCGTGTTTGGCGCCGTGTAGGTGAGCGCCACAATCAGGACTGTATACGACCGAGGCACACAGGGCCAACACCCGGCATCATGGTGTGGGGAGCGATCTCCTACATTGGCCGTACACCTCTGGTGATCGTCGAGGGGACACTGAATAGTGCACGGTACATCCAAACCGTCATCGAACCCATCGTTCTACCATTCCTAGACCGGCAAGGGAACTTGCTGTTCCAACAGGACAATGCACGTCCGCATGTATCCCGTGCCACCCAACGTGCTCTAGAAGGTGTAAGTCAACTACCCTGGCCAGCAAGATCTCCGGATCTGTCCCCCATTGAGCATGTTTGGGACTGGATGAAGCGTCGTCTCACGCGGTCTGCACGCCCAGCACGAACGCAGGTCCAACTGAGGCGCCAGGTGGAAATGGCATGGCAAGCCGTTCCACAGGACTACATCCAGCATCTCTACGATCGTCTCCCTGGGAGAATAGCAGCCTGCATTGCTGCGAAAGGTGGATATACACTGTACTAGTGCCGACATTGTGCATTCTCTGTTGCCTGTGTCTATGTGCCTGTGGTTCTGTCAGTGTGATCATGTGATGTATCTGACCCCAGGAATGTGTCAATAAAGTTTCCCCTTCCTGGGACAATGAATTCACGGTGTTCTTATTTCAATTTCCAGGAGTGTAGTTTGGATAAGAAGAGAATAGAAGCTTTCGAAATGTGGTGCTACATAAGAATGCTGAAGATTAGATGGGTAGATCACATAACTAATGAGGAGGTATTGAATGGAATTGGGGAGAACAGGAGTTGTTGCAAAACTCGACATGAAGAAGGGACTGGTTGGTAGGATATGTTCTGAGGCATCAAGGGATCACCAATTTAGTTTTGGAGGGCAGTGTGGAGGGTAAAAATCGTAGAGGGAGACCAAGAGATGAATACACTAAGCAGATTCAGAGTCATGTAGGTTGCAGTAGGTACTTGGAGATGAAGAAGCTTGCAGAGGATAGAGTTGCATGGACAACTGCATCAAACCTGTCCCAGGACTGAAGACCACAACAACAACAACAACAACATGTGAATTCGAATGTGGGCAAATTGTCTGTGCTCACATGGTAGGTGCTTTCACAACCAAGATAGCCGAAGTTGTCGGTGTTTCAAGAGGCACCGTATCGGAAATTTACACTGCATACAAGGAAGGCGAAAAAATATCATCCGTTAAGTCACAACGCCGAAGAGGGCGTGTGTTGAATGAATGTGACAAAAAAACAAGAGAACGACAGCTGCATATGTCACTGCGACACCTGTCACCACCAAAACAACACGAAAGGAATTGCAGGGCGAGTTGAAACTTCAGAATCACTCATCAGTGATGCAAATACCCTTACCTGGAAAATGTGGTTTCATAGTACCTGGACTAAGGACAAATGGAAGAAAGCCATTTTGTTGGATGAGTCTTGTTTCGTACTTCAGGCCCAGTTTACGTCGTAAAACATGGCGGAGGTTCGGTGATGATCTGGACAGCCATATCTCGATATTTCATGGGATTCATAGTTAATCTTCAGAGTCGCATTTTTGTCAAGGATTTTGTGACGATTTTGGATGATTAGGTGCATCTCATAATTCAATGTTTTTCTTCAGTGGTGATGATATGTTCCAAGATCATAGGCCCCCTGTTCATACAATTGCATAGTCCAGGACTGGTTTTGGAGGCACGGGGATGAACTGTCGCATATTAGCGAGCCACCGCAGTCACAAGCTATCAGTATTATTGAGCCTTTGTGGTCCACTTTGGAAAGAAGGATGCGTGATATCTACCTATCTCCATCGCCGTTGGCTGAAATTGCCACTACTTTGCTGGAAGAATGTTATAAGATTCCATTGAAGGCGATACAGGACCTGTTTTTCTGCATTATGAGACGACTGGAAGCTGTTTTGAATGCCAACGGGTTTCCTATATATGGTAACGTGTTGCGCTTGTGGTGTTTCCATACCTCCTGCATTTGTACAGTATTTTTGGTGGTCTGTCATCCTACAGACTACTGATGTGGTCTTTGCATTTCCTTCAGTATTCTTCTGCTTTTATTATTTAGAGATTTAATCCTAATTTTGCCCTTATTTACGTATTTCACTTTCGACTTTGTATTTTGTATCCTGATACAACCCTGAGAAATATCGTTTCCGTGTATGCACTATTATTGTGTCCTTTTTTGTTCTAATCCAGGTTTCGTTTCCATACTATACAAATGCGAGTGACAGTATTTTGAAAAATTTCATAAATATCACTTTCCTTTGCAAGGTTCGTCTAATAGTACCATTCATTAAGTTAAATTTATCTGCCTTATGATGAAAATCAATGTCGACTTCATATGATATGATGCATCATAAATATTTTAAACAAGCTCAGCACTCGTTGCTTCGCTCGCGTAGGCCGGCAGAGATTTTTTGTTTTTATTTAATCGAATTTTTGTGTTGTTTACAAATTGCAACACTTTCTAAGTTTTTCACGCTAATTAAGGCCATATAGATTGGTTGGTTGGTCTGGGGAAGGAGACCAGACAGCGTGGTCATCGGTCTCATCGGATTAGGGAAGGATGGGGAAGGAAGTCGGCCGTGCCCTTTCAGAGGAACCATCCCGGCATTTGCCTGGAGAGATTTAGGGAAATCACGGAAAACCTAAATCAGGATGGCCGTGCGCGGGATTGAACCGTCGTCCTCCCGAACGCGAGTAATGAAGGCCATATAAGCATGATTTTTTCCGAATGTACCTATGACCTAAAAGCGATTCTGGTAGTTAGACGCCAAAATTTTTGTTAATCATGTCTTTTGCGTTCTTCTGGAGATATTTCCATGCCAACTTTCATCCCCTAACAAATATTTTTTTTATATACAACGGAGAAGTGAAATACCAATTTTCATAAATTTAGCTTTAAAATTTTTTAATGTGACAAAATATTTTCTTAAAAATGTTCATATCCTATTGCACCACATTAGGAGTTGAATTTCCAGAAACATTGAACAAGTATTTTTTATTTATAACTGAGAAGTCAAATACTAATTGTCATAGGTGTAGCCTTAAAAATCCTTTTGTAGTTCTTCAGTAAATATTTGTTTCCAAAAAAGTTTTCACCCAGTATTTAACCCACTTAGTGGTTGAATTTCCAAAAATTCTCAAACATTTATTTTTTATTTTCTGACTGAGAAACAATATACCAGTTTCCGTAGTTCTAACTTCAAAATTCCTTTAGTAGTGACATACTTTCGAAAGCCTTTCAACCCCCATTTCACCCGTTTAGGAGTGGAATTTCGGACAATCTCTTCTTAAACGTTGCTTGTAGTATAAGATCCACACCCTCTCCAAACTTCAAGTTCCTATCCTTAGCAGTTTGGACAGGGCGATGAGTCATTGGTCAGTCTGGCCCTATTTCGCCCTCTTAGGGGGTTGAATTTTCAAAACCAGTGAAACACTTTTTTTTCATCTCTAAACGAGAAGCCAAAAACAGTTTTCAAAGATTTAGCTTTAAAAACGCTTTCGCAACGAAATATTTCCATTAAACGTTTCACTCCCTTTTCACCACCTTAGGGGTTGAATTTCGAAAAACAGTGACATGCGTATGCTTCATTTCTAATAGAGAAACCAAATACAATTTTTTGTTTTGGTTTAGCTCCAAAAATGCTTGCACAGTGCAGTATTTCCATAAAAACTGTCATGTCCCGTTTCAGCCGCTTAGGGCTTTTTTATTTCTAACTGAGAAGCCAAATTTAAATTTTCACAGATTTATCTTAAAAATTCTAAAATATTTTCATAAAAGATCTCATTCCCTGTTTCACTTCCTTAGGAATTCAGTTTTTAAAAACACTGAGACATGTATTTTTTTATTTATAACCGAGAAGTCAAATACCAGTATTCATAGATGTAGCCTTAAAAATACTTTATCAGTAGTCGCGACCCTGAGGTCGTGAATTCAATAAATCGTACATAATGTATAGAAAAAGTGACATTAAAAACTAACAAACACTATTTTTAAACATACAACTCTGATGGAGGGATATTTTGTGCAATTATGTCAGATATTAACTATAACAAAGACAATCAAAGAGATGTAGATGCAAGCAGACGTATAAGAATTGCCGCCATTGTAAATAGCGTGTAAATAGCAACTCACAATTAGAATGACTTTCTATTGATTTTTATTGATAGCGACCTTGATACGCCTGGGCTTTGAGCCAAACAGAGCTTGGACGGAGTGTACAGGTACAGCTGCCTATGCAGCTTCAACACGATATCACAGTTCATCAAGAGTAGTGACTGGCGTACTGTGACGAGCCAGTTGCTCGGCCACCATTGACCAGACGTTTCCAAATGGTGAGTGATCTCAAGAATGTGCTGGCCAGGGCAGGAGTCGAACATTTTCTGTATCGAGGAAGGCCCGTAAAGGACCTGCAACATGCGGTCGTGCTTTACCCTGCTGAAATGTAGGGTTTCGCACGGATCGAATGAAGGGTACCGCCACGGGTCGTAACACATCTGAAATGTAACGTCCACTGTTCTAAGTGACGTCAATGCGAACAAGACGTGACCGAGATGTGTAACCAATGGCACCCCATATCATCACGCCGGGTTATACGCAAGTATGGCGATGACGAATACAGGCTTCCAATGTGCGTTCACCGCAATGTCGCCAAACACGGATGCGACCATTATGATGCTGTAAACAGAACCTGGATTCATCCGAAAAAATGATGTTTTGCCATTCGTGCACCGAGGTTTGTCGTTGAGCACACCATCGCAGGCGCTCCTGTCTGCGATGCAGCGTCAAGGGTAACCGCAGCCATGGTCTTCGAGTTGATTGTCGATGCTGCTGCAAACGTCGTCGAACTGTTCGTGCAGATGGCTGTTGTCTTGCAAACGTCTCCATCTATTGACTCAGGGATCGAGACGTGGCTCCACGATCCGTTACAGCCGTGCGGATAAGATGCCTGTCATCTCGACTGCTAGTGATACGAGGCCGTTGGGACCAAGCCCGACGCTCCGTATTACCGTCCTGAACCCACCGATTCCATATTCTGCTAACAGTCATTGGATCTCGACCAACACGAGCAGCAATGTCGCGATACGATAAACCGCAATCGCGATAGATTACAATCCGACCTTTATCAAAGTCGGAAACGTGACGGTACCCATATCTCCTCCTTACACGAGGCATCACAAAAATGTTTCACCAGGCAACGCCGGTCAACTACTGTTTGCGTACGAAAAATCGGTTGCAAACTTCCCCGTGTCAGCACGTTGTAGGTTTCGCCACCGGCGCCAACCTTGTGTGAATGGTCTGAAAAGCTAATCATTTGCGTATCACAGCATCTTCTTCCTGTGGGTTAAATTTCGCGTCTGTAGCACGTCATCTTCGTGGTGTAGCAATTTTAATGGCCAGTAGTGTAAATTCCGCCGCTTCGGCTGCCGGGGATTTAAGGTGCCTGGCTGCCACATTTACGATCCACGGAACGGGGCGTGTCCCCGCCTTTCAGGCGCGCCAACCTTGGTAGTGGCAGTGATCGCGTGCAGTCCCGGAGACCGCCGATCAGTACCTGTTAAATACAACGGTCTAGTTCAAGGGTGCGCAACCAGTCTCCAAGTTTTGCGCCCTACTCTCTAGTAGTTTGGTTTAGCTTGGTGCAGTGTTTTTCTTTCTGTTGCGTCTTCCACATACCATATTCACAACAACTCTCTATGATGGAGAATGTGTTCATAGGTTCAAAGAAGACACATTTTCTTTGAGAAGACGTTGCTATATGCTGGTAATTTACAGAATTAGTTTTTTCTTTAATTTTAATCTAGAAAAAAATTTGATGAAAGTAGCCAGTCCCATACAAACACAACGCCTAACAAAAAATGAAGCTCCCAGAATACATAGTTAATACAACACAACTTCATACACTTGCCAAACACGACGGGTGGGCGTATTAGATTCACAGCTCTCCATAACAGGTACACTAAAGAGCCAAGGAAACTGGAACACCTATCTAATAACGTGAAGGGCCCCCCTGAGCACGAGGAAGTGCCGCGCAATGCGACGTGGCATGAACACGACTGATATCTGACGTGAGTCCTGCAGTGCTGTCCATAAATCGGAAAGAGTACAAGGGGGTGGAGATCCCTTCTGAATAGCACGTTGCAAGGAATCCCAGATATACTCAATAATGTTCGTATCTGGGGAGTTTGGTGGGCAGCGGACGTATTTAAACTCAGAACAGTGTTCCTGGAGCTTCACTGTAGCAATTTTGGACGTTTGGGGTGTCGCATGGTCCTGCTGGAATTGCCAAGTCCGCCGGAAGGCAGAATGGATATGAATGGATGCAGGTAATCAGACAGGATGCTTACGTACGTGTCACCTGTCAGAGTCGTATCTAGACGTATCAGGGGTCCCATATCACTCCTACTGTACATGCCCCACACCATCGTAGAGCCTCCACCAGCTTGAACAGTCTCCTGCTGACATAGAGGATCCATGGATGCATGAGGTTGTACCCGTACCCGTACACGTTCCACCACTCGATACAAACTGAAACGAGAATCGTCCGACAAGGCAACATGTTTCCAGCCATCAGCAGTCTAATATCGCTGTTGACGGTGCCAGGCGAGGCGTAAAGCTTTGTGTCGTGCAGCCATGAAGAGTACATGAGCGGGCCTTCGGCTTCGAAAGCCCACTTGAGTATTTTTCGTTGAACGGTTCGCAGACTGACACTTGTTGATGCCCCAGCATTGAAATCTATAGCAATTTGCGGAAGGGCTGCATTTTGTCACGTTGAACGACTCTCTTCAGTCGTTGTTGGGCCCGTTCTTCTGGGACCTTTTTCCGGCCGCAGTGAAGTCGAAGATCTGATGTATTATCAGATCCCTGATATTCACGGTACACTCGTGAAATGGTTATACGGGAAAATTGCCACTTCATCTCTACCTCAGATATACCATGTCCCATCGGTCGTACGCCGACAGTAACACCATACTCAAATTCACTTAAAATCTTGATCTCCTGGCATTGCAGCAGCAGTAACCGATCTAACAACTGCGCCAGACTCTTGTTGTCTTATATAGGCACTGCCGGCCACAGCACCGTATTCTGCCTGTTTTCATAGCTCTATATTTGAATACACCTGCCTACATCTGTTCATTTGGCGCTTCACTGTAGAACGGTCAAAAGAGTGCATTTTCATTATGAGTATTTAATGTTTTTATCAGGCCTGAGTGGGGGTAAAAGTGATCTGAACAGTCTCCGACGTTGAGTGATTACTGCTGTGGACACAGAGATGTGACGTACTCGTGTGAAGTGGTAATTATGAGCTCCTGACAGAGATTGGAAGGGACTTCATTGTGGGTCTCCACTTGGCCCGCTGGTCGAATCGTGCAATATCCAGATTAGTGGTCCATTCGGATGTGACAGTGACCTGAGATTGGACTGCATGAGAAACCGAGGGCACGCACATTCGTCTTCATGGTTCCGAACGACCATGTCTGACTTCCACACGGGAAGATCGCGCTATATTGTGCACAAAGCAGGTCGCAATCCCTTCACAACTGCGCCAGCTATCTGAGAACAAGTATGGATTCCCTGCAGGATTCTGTGTCATTCCGCTGCGTTGCATTGAGACTATCAGCTGCTGGACAGGGGAATTACTGTCCCGTGCATAGACTGCTGGTGACACCACAACACAAACGGCTGCGTTTGGATTGGTGCCTTGAACGGGAAGTAAGGACTCCTGATGAATGGTGTAGCATTATGTTCAGTGACGGCTCTTGGTTTTGCAGTACCCCACTTGATCATTGTCGGTAGGTACTGACTTGGGGAGAGGTTCCTTTCTTCCAACGTTTTGAAGAGGCGTAGCTACGTTGCTCCTAGCGTCCTGGTGTGGGAAGCCAACGCGTATGACGTCAAGTTCTGATAGTGACTGAAGGAACGCTGGTGCTACAACAGTACGTCACGGACACCCAGCATCCTCACGTATTAAATGACGTGCGACAGTATCGTGATCAGTGTAAATTTTTCAGTAAGACAATGCTGTTACACAAATGACACGTGTCTCTATGAACTGTCTCCGTGACGCTGAGTAACTCCTGTGGCCAGCAAGATCCTCAGATTTGTTCCAGATAGTACATGCGCGAGACATACTCGGACGTCAGCTGTACCAGTATCCAGGATGTTAAGGTTCAAATCCCGCCCCCCCCCCCCCCCCCCCCCCCCGAACCATGGACCTTGCCGTTGGTGGGGAGGCTTGCGTGCCTCAGCGATACAGATAGCCGTACCGTAGGTTCAACCACAACGGAGGGGTATCTGTTAAGAGGCCAGACAAACGTGTGGTTCCTGAAGAGGGGCAGCAGCCTTTTCAGTAGTTGCAGGGGCAACAGTCTGGATGATTGACTGATCTGGCCTTGTAACATTAACCAAAATGGCCTTGCTGTTCTGGTACTGCGAATGGCTGAAAGCAAGGGGAAACTATAGCCGTAATTTTTCCCGAGGGCATGCAGCTTTGCTGTATGGTTAAATGATGATGGCGTCCTCTTGGGTAAAATATTCCGGAGGTAAAATAGTCCCCCATTCAGATCTCCGGGCGGGGATCAGTCAAGAGGACGTCGTTATCAGGAGAAAGAAAACTGGCGTTCTACGGATCGGAGCGTGGAATGTCAGATCCCTCAATCTGGCAGTTAGGTTAGAAAATTTAAAAAGGGGAATTGATAGGTTAAAGTTAGATATAGTGGGAATTAGTGAAGTTAGGTGACAGGGGGAACAAGACTTCTGGTCAGGTGAGTACAGGGTTATAAATACAAAATCAAATAGGGCTAATGCAGGAGTAGGTTTAATAATGAATAAAAAATAAGTGTACGGGTATGCTACTACAAACAGCATAGTGAACGCATTATTGTAGCCAAAATAGATACGAAGCCCACACCTACTACAGTAGTACAAGTTTATAAGCTACCTAGTTCTGCAGATGACGAAGAAATTGATGAAATGTATGATGAGATAAAAGAAATTATTCAGGTAGTGAAGGGAGACGAAAACTTAATAGTCATGGGTGACTGTAATTCATCAGTAGGAAAAGGGAGAGAAGGAAACATAGTAAGTGAATATGGATGGGGGCTAAGAAATGAAAGAGGAAGCCGCCTGGTAGAATTTTGAGCAGAGCATAACTTAATCATAGCTAATACTTGGTTTAAGAATCATAAAAGAAGGCTGTATACACGGTAGAACCCTGGAGATACTAAAAGGTATCAGATAGATTATATAATGGTAAGACAGAGATTTAGGAACCAGGTTTTAAATTGTAAGACATTTCCAGGGGCAGATGTGGACCTTGACCACAATCTATTGGTTATGAACTGTAGATTAAAACTGAAGAAACTGCAAAAAGGTGGGACCTGGATAAACTGAAAGAACCAGAAGTTGTACAGAGTTTCAAGGAGAGCATAAGGGAACAATTGACAGGAATAAGGGAAAGAAATACAGTAAAAGAAGAATGGGTAGCGTTGAAGGATGAAATAGTGAAGGCAGCAGAGGATCAAGTAGTTAAAAACACGAGGGCTCGTAGAAACCCTTGGGTAACGGAAGAAACATTGAATTTAATTGATGAAAGGAGAAAATACAAAAATGCAGTAAATGAAGCAGGCAAAAAGGAACACAAACGTCCCAAAAATGAGATTGACAGTAAGTGCAAAATGGCTAAGCAGGGATGGCTAGAGAACAAATGTAAGGATGTAGAGTCTTATCTCACTAGGGGTAAGATAGATACTGCTTACAGGAAAATTAAAGAGACCTTTGGAGAAAGGAGAACCACTTGCATGAACATCAAGAGCTCAGATGGAAACCGAGTTCTAAGCAAAGAAGGGAAAGCAGAAAAGTGGAAGGAGTATATAGAGGGTCTATACAATGGCGATTTACTTGAGGACAATATTATGGAAATGGAAGAGGATGTAGATGAAGAGGAAATGGGAGATATGATATTGCGTGAAGAGTTTGACAGAGTACTGAAAGACCTGAGTCAAAACAAGGCCACCGGAGTAGACAACATTCCATTAGAACTACTGATAATGTTGGGAGAGCCAGTCCTGACAAAACTCTACCACCTGGTGAGCTAGATGTATGAGACAGGCGAAATACCCTCAGAATTCAAGAAGAATATAATAATCCCAATCCCAAAGAAAGCAGGTGTTGACAGATGTGAAAATTACCGAACTTTCAGTTTAATAAGTCACAGATGCAAAATACTAACGCGAATTATTAACAGACGAATGGAAAAACTGATAGAATCTGACCTCGGGGAAGATCAGTTTGGATTCCGTAGAAATGTTGGAACACGTGAGGCAACACTGACCCTACGACTTATCTTAGAAGAAAGATTAAGGAAAGGCAAACCTACGTTTCTAGCATTTGTAGACTTAGAGAAAGCTGTTTACAATTTTGATTGGAATACTCTCTTTCAAATTCTGAAGATGGCAGGGATAAAATACAGAGAGCTAAAGGCTATTTACAATTTGTACAGAAAGCAGATGGCAGTTATAAGAGTCGAGCGGTATGAAAGGGAAGCAGTGGTTGGGAAGGGAGTGAGACAGGTTCAAAAAATGGTTCAAATGGCTCTGAGCACTATGGGACCCAACTGCTGTGGTCATTAGTCCTCTAGAACTTAGAACTACTTAAACCTAACTAACCTAAGGACTTCACACACATCCATGCCCGAGGCAGGATTCGAACCTGCGACCGTAGCAGTCGCACGGTTCCGGACTGCGCGGCTAGAACCGCGAGACCACCGCGGCCGGCGGAGTGAGACAGGGTAGCCTATCCCCGATGTTATTCAATCTGTATATTGAGCAAGCAATAAAGGAAACAAAAGAAAAGTTCGGAGTAGGTATTAAGAAATAAAAACTTTGAGGTTCACCGATGATATTGTAATTCTGTCAGAGACAGCAAAGGACTTGGAAGAGCAGTTGAACGGAATGGACAGTGTCTTGAAAGGAGGCTATAAGATGAACATCAGCAAAAGCAAAATGAGGATAATGGAATGTAGTCGAATTAAGTCGGGTGATGTTGAGGGAATTAGATTAGGAAATGAGACACTTAAAGTAGTAAAGGAGTTTTGCTATTTGGGGAGCAAAATAACTGATGATGGTCGAAGTAGAGAGGATATAAAATGTAGACTGGCAATGGCAAGGAAAGCGTTTCTTAAGAAGAGAAATTTGTTAACATCGAGTATTGATTTGAAGCGTGAGGAAGTCGTTTCTGAAAGTATTTGTATGGAGTGTAGCCATGTATGGATAAATAGCTCAGACAAGAAGAGAATAGAAGCTTTTGAAATGTGGTGCTACAGAAGAATGCTGAAGATTAGATGGGTAGATCACATAACTAATGAGGAAGTATTGAATATGATTGGGGAGAAGAGAAGTTTGTGGCACAACTTGACTAGAAGAAGGGATCGGTTGGTAGGACATGTTCAGAGGCATCAAGGGATCACTAAGTTAGTATTGGAGGGCAGCGTGGAGGGTAAAAATCGTAGAGGGAGACCAAGAGATGAATACACTAAGCAGATTCAGAAAGATGTAGGTTGCAGTAGGTACTGGGAGATGAAGAAACTTGCACAGGATAGAGTAGCATGGAGAGCTGCATAAAATCAGTCTCAGGACTGAAGACCACAACGACAACAACAACAACAAGGTTGAAATGGTTCAAATGGCTCTGAGCGCTATGAGACTTAACATCTGAGGTCATCAGTCCCCTAGAACATAGAACTACTTAAACCTAACTAACCTAAGGACATCACACACATCCATGCCCGAGGCAGGATTTGAACCTGCGGCTGTAGCGGTCGCGCGGCTCCCGACTGTAACGCCTAGAACCGCTCGGCCACTACAGCCGGCTCAGGATGCTAAGGACCAGTCACAATAGTTATGAGTCAGCCTGCCTCAGGAGAGGAAACAACGGCTTCAAGACACCCTTTTCAATGCCTGTACATAGACCAGAGTCGTTGCAGCTGATAAGGGGTTCATACTACCGAGATTTTTGCGATTTTGAGTCTCTAATTAATAGGATTTCAATGTCCACTATGGCTCTGACATATATCGAAGATCGACCGTAGCCAGTGCTGACCTCGGAAACCCAATTCTTGTGTGATATACTATTTGGTGAGACCGATAATCACACCATCTTTAGAGACGGTTCACTCGCGCCGTCTGCCACGTTCATTAAACGCCTGTCATTCGCCACATCTAGCCTCGAAATTCGGGCTTGACACGGCCCATCTTCAAACTAAACAGCTCCTCGCGCGACGTGTGACCACTCAGCTATGACGACTGTAAATGGCTCTTGCTTGTATCGTAAACTGATTCTTTCGAAGTAAGGAAGCAGTGATCGTAACTGTATATTTCGATCATTAAGAGGCCTTGAATGAACAATGCGTGTGCGACAATGGTTTTGCAAACTGTAAGCTTTTCATAACTACTCACTGTCCGTCGCATGGATGTTCGTAGCTCTACCTAAAACATAACCCACAATGATATGTGCTGTGTCTAAGGTGGAGTTAACCACTGTTCATGGCTGATTGTCGAAGATGGAGCATAACACGCCAGAGGAACTTCCAGACGTGCATTTAAGACGTGATGTTTGGCAACAGGTGTCATCCCAATTGGAAGAACTTTACCGCGGTGGGTAGAAATCTAGGAGAAATTCGGTCTAATACATTGACTTACCACTGCACTACTTCGCTCGGTATGGAACCGAACGATAATTTTGTTCAATCAACAAATTGTATTGTCATGCATACACTCAGGATGGTGTTCGTCACTTTGAAAATTTCGAAGTTTTTTCTGTGAGGTTTCTTTGTAATTCATTTACATTAATTTCCGACGGGTAATTCCTTATATCAAACTACAAGGTTTACGATCCTTTACTATCTGCATAACTGTCACGACACCGTCGTAGTAAAAATTTACAATGATCCAGTAAAGCCTTTTTGTCTTTATTCAAAGTAGGGATCACAGTCTTACTCAAAATGTAGTTAATTTGGCTCCGTGATGACTCTCTTCACTCGCTGAGTACCAGAGCATTTTATACCATATAAAGTCGACATACGACGATACCATACTTACATACATCGTCATTCCAAAAGATTTCGAGACTGGATTAAGAAAATATAGAGAAAAGTTAAGATGGTGGTTTTAGTGCCTCGATGTTCAACATAGTCTCCACCATTTGAGTACACTGTGAAAATGTGAGAAAACTCCTTCTTTGGTATCTTGTTCAACTCGAGCGTCACATTCGCCTGGGTGCCGGTGATGTCGTCAAAGCGTTGACACATCATATCAGTTTCTGCACTTCGTTGTTTTATAGTAGGTTCGTAAGATCGGGTCGTTGTTCTTGCTCGGGAGTTAAGGTGTGCTTCATAAACATTGTAGACGCGTTTGCCTTCTTCGAAACATTCTGGAGAATGTCTTAAACATTTTCTTTACAGATATTGCTACAGTGCGATCTGTGACACAACGACGTTGAAACGCCATGGCCGTATGTCCACTATTTAACATTGCCTGCTCACGTCTGTTAACTACAGTGGCAGTTCAAGATGGCATTTTAGTTACATCGCTGATGTTGCTTGGATTCCAGCAAAATAATCAGTCTCGGAACTTTATGGATGTTGTAGAAAAAAATTGCTACCCAGTGCTTGAAAATATCTCCGACTAAAATTAGCTACCTATAGTGTAAGATTATGATCCATAACTGGAATAAAGATGTAATCTGCACGATTCTACATTGCGGAAGTTACAAGAAATATCAGAGATTAGTAATTCGAAAAATAAAGTAAAAACAATAATGAGGGTAACTGAAAGCAAAACGATCAGGGCACAAGATGACCCAGTAACTGTAGTAGCTAAAGATAATTACTCAATGGTCCATGGCACCAAACACAAAATAAAATTCCTTAAGAATCACTTGCTACAAGGAACTAACTGTAGTAGCTAAAGATAATGACTGAACGGTCCGTGACACCAAACACAAAATAAACTTCCTAAACAATCACTTGCTACAGGGAACTAACTGTAGTAGCTAAAGATAATGACTGAACGGTCCGTGACACCAAACACAAAATAAACTTCCTAAACAATCACTTGCTACAAGGAACTAACTGTAGTAGCTAAAGATAATGACTGAACGGTCCGTGACACCAAACACAAAATAGACTTCCTTAACAATCACTTTCTACAAGGAACTAACTGTAGTAGCTAAAGATAATGACTGAACGGTCTGTGACACCAAACACAAAATAGACTTCCTTAACAATCACTTTCTACAAGGAACTAACTGTAGTAACCAAAGATAATGACTAAACGGTCCATGACACCAAACACAAAATAAACTTCCTAAACAATCACTTGCTACAAGGAACTAACTGTAGTAGCTAAAGATAATGACTGAACTGTTCGTGACACCAAACACAAAATAAACTTCCTTAACAATCACTTGCTACAAGGAACTAACTGAAGTAGCTAAAGATAATGACTGAACAGTCAGTGGCAGCAAACACAAAATAAACTTGCTTGACAATCACTTGCTACAAGGAACTAACTGTAGTAGCTAAAGATAATGACTGAACGGTCTGTGGCAGCAAAAACAAAATAAACTTCATTAACGATCACTTGCTACAAGGAACTAACTGTAGTAGCTAAAGATAATGACTAAATGGTCCGTGGCACCAAACACAAAATAAACTTCCTTAACAATCACTTGCTACAAGGAACTAACTGTAGTAGCTAAAGATAATGACTGAACGGTCCGTGGCACCGAACACAAAATAAACTTCCTTAACAATTACTTGCTACATGGGACGTAGAAACCCGGTTCAAATAAAAAAAAAGCATTGCAGCACTTGCGACAATCAGCACCACGAACATTCATTCAGTCCGAGATCACTCCTCTTTTCAGGTAAATCAAGAAAATAATTAAATTTCGTACAAAACAAGGATCTATCGTTGGCCTGATAATATTTAAAGCAAAATGTTTAAGGACGTTCTTTTGATATAGCTACGGTACTGAGCCATATATTTAATGCATCACTTTCAGAAGGTATCTTTCCAGGCAGATTAGACTATGCTATTTTTGGACCTCTCTTAGCGAAGGTAATAGGGCAGATGTTATTAACTATCAAAACGTTTCACTATTAGCTTTTATCGCCAAAGCCTAGGACAATGTAATGTATTTAAGACTGGTTGAGCACGTTTGTGTCAATTAAAACCTTGATTCTAGAACGCTCTCTCTAACTACACTGCATGACAAAAATAGTGAATCTCCTAGACAACCCGGTCGGATGTGAATGTAGCTTCGTACACTTACACATCATCGGTGGGCATGGAGATGATTAAAGTTAACAACTGTCTGTGACAGGTAGAATTCCCATCAGAGTTCACTAGTGTACCCGTGTTTAATATTATCACGTGGTCTGGTAGGGTATGTAAAGAGGCGCGAACTGCGTCAGATATTGAGTAATCACTGTGAAGCGTACGGAGATGCAGTTTACTCGTGTTATCAGCACTTTGGGAGTTTGAAAGGGGCCTCATTGTTCGTCTCTATTTCTCCAGCTGGTCTAATCATGCAATGTCCAGGTTTGTGAGGCAATCCGTTATGACAGTAGCCCAAAGGTCGACTGCCTGGGAGTGTGAAGGTTTCGGTCGACCTCGTCTGACCGCCATAAGCACATCGTAACCCCTTCACGTCTGCAACTGTCATCCCAGAAAACAAATGAACTCCTTCCAACATTCTGTGTCACCGTTGGTCAGGAACTAGTAACAGCCGCGATAGGGACTTCCGTCACATGCGTGGGCTGCCAGTGACGCCACATCACAAACGACTGCGTTTGGAGTGGTGCTGTGAGCGGGAAACATGGACTGCTGATGAATGGCACCGTTTTGTGTTCAGTGACGAGTTGCGGTTCTCCACAACAGTGAGTATGGCGGTGACAAGGGGAGAGACCCCATTCTTAAAATGTTTTGTAAAGGCACACCGGTATTACCATAGGCGTCGTGGTGTGAAGAGCTAGCCGGTCACGGCTAGCATTGATTAAGGGAACATTTTGTGCCTACATGTATTACCTCCCATGCGACAATATTGCAGTTTCATTTTTCAACGGGACAATGCTCGTCCACACACACTGGACGTCTGTCTCTCTTTGAACTGTCTGCGTAATGTAAGGTCCTCCTATGGCCAGCAAGATCTCCAGAACTGTCCCCGATAGAACATGCGTAAGACCGACCCTGACAACCCCATCCAAATGTCAGTATCCAGGATATTACGAGCCAATTACAACAGCTGTGGGCTAAGTAGCCTCAGGAGGGTTTATAACGGCCTTACGACACCCTTTCCAACCCATTAAATGCATGCATCCAGGACAAAGAAGGTGTGCCGTCATACTGATAAGTGACTTGTGCTGCCATATTCTTTATAAATTTAATTCGATTTTGTAATATGGGAGCAGCCAGACTACGGAATTATCATCCCATACATAGGCTGCCATTAACGCTGGAACACAAATGGCCATATTTGGAGAGGTGCCATGAGCGGAACGCATGAAATAATGATGATATAACATCACATACCATTTCAACCTAAGAAATTTCATTGCATGTCCTCGTCCCCTTCTGGATGCTTCAATTTTCTTGTCGGCCAGTGTAGTTCACTATAAGTGTGTTGAATATCCGAATTCTCTTCGAGAAACTTAAAGTTTACGACTTTAGACGTACAATTGTAACTAGGCTGTTTAGGTTTTTATGTTGGTAACGCCACGTAGCGGTTCGTATGAAAATCACTGACTGTGCTGTGTGCAGTCTGTGGCTGGTTGGACTCATTGTTGGAATATTCGCTTGTGTAGTGTTGGGCAGCTGGATGTGAACAGCGCCTAGCGTTGGGCAGTTGGAGGTGAGTCGCCAGCAGTGGTGGATGTGGAGAGAGAGAGAGATGCCAGAGTTTTGAGAGGTTACTATAAGTGGACGATCTGGACGTGTGTCCGCCAGAAAAAGCAAATTTGTAAATGGTTGTCATGAATTGATAGATATATATGATGACTTTTGAACATTAAAAGGTAAATACATTGTTTGTTCTCTATTAAAATCTTTCATTTGCTAACTATGCGTATCAGTAGTTAGTGCCTTCAGTAGTTTGAATCTTTTATTTAGCTGGCAGTATTGGTGCTCGCTGTATTGCACTAGTTCGAGTAACGAAGATTTTTGTGAGGTAAGTGATTCATGAAAGGCATAGGTTATTGTTAGTCAGGGCCATTCTTTTGTAGGGACTATTGAAAGTCAGATTACGTTGCGCTAAAAATATTGTGTGTCAGTTTGGTGATGATCACAATAAGTAACGAGAGAACTTTTTGAGTACATTCAGTTTTACTCAGCTGTCTTTGTATCAAAGAACTTAGAATTTTACCAGCACAGTCATTCATAGTTTTTCGCAGGAGACGTTTCCCAATGAGAAGTAAGGCACAAAATAATCCTAGCACTCATAAATATGACACCAGGAACAGTAGCTGCCACTATCCGTACCTAAACACTGCTATTGCACAGAGAGGAGCATACTATGCAGCGACAAAATTATTCGTCCAGTGCTCTTGTGAATTAAAGGCATTTGCAGATAGTGAAAGTTTTAAAAATGGCTCTGAGTACTATGGGACTTAACTTCTGAGGTCATCAGTCCCCTAGAACTTAGAACTACTTAAACCTAACTAACCTAAGGACATCACACACACACACGCCCGAGGCAGGAACCGAGTCTGCGACCGTAGCGGTCGCGAGTTTTAAAAACAAATTAAACCATTTCGGGTGTACAACTCCGTATAAACTATTTATATATTTTTGATGTATAACCCATATGTGGTTCAAGGTGTGGGTTCCTGTAGTCATATCCTAGTTCATGAACCACGGGCAACGTATGAGTGGCAAAGAAAGTGGTCCCGACAGTCGGGATACTAGTTACTTTGGAATAAGGCTGGGTATCTCGGACATATTCTGAGTCATGGTCACCTCTGTGCTCATACGGCAAAGACTACCAAATCCACCGGTTAGTCCGTCAACTGTTAGGAGTAAAACATAATGGGACTCGGGGCAAGTAAGGCTAGCAACCTGCTTCCCTGATACTTTAAACATGATGCTGGCAACAATCAGAGGAAAATGCCTCGGACCTTTGGAGGTGACGGAGTCCCACCTCTAACGGACAAACCAGGGACTCCTAAGATACGACTTGGCAAACAGATGGTAATGAGATGGGGAGCTATTAATATCAATGGGGGCTACTCTGGGAAGAAGGTAGAGCTGGCAGAGACTGCAAGTAAGATGGGGCTGGACTTTTAGCTGTTAGTGACATTCGGGTAAGGGGTGAGAAAGAAAAGGAAGTGGGAGAATACAAGGTCTACCTGTCGGGAGTCAAAGCAGGAATAGCACAATGGGGTGTGGGGCTTCACATCAGGAAAGAAATGGAACCCAGCGTAGTTGCAATAAGGTATGTAAACGAATGACTGATGTAGATAGATTTGACAGTGTCTAGCACGAAAATTAGGATTGTGTCAGTATATTCGCATTGTGAAGGGACAGATCAAGATAAGATGGATAGTTTTTATGAGGCACTCAGTGATGTCGTTGTTAGAGTAAAGGACAAGGACAGTGTTGTGCTCATGGCTGATTTTAATGCTAGGATAGGAAATCGAACAGAAGGGTATGAAAAGGTTAAGGGTAAATTTGGAGAGGATATGGAGGCCAACAGGAACGGGAAACAACTCTTGGATCTCTGTGCCAGTATGGGCTTAGTAATCACAAACTCCTTTTTTGAACATAAGAACATTCACCGGTATACAGGGGAAGGCAGGGGAATCAGATGTGTCATTGACTATATAATAACAGATCAGGAATTTTGGAAGGCTGTGAGGGACACACGTGTATTCAGGGGATTCTTTGATGACACTGATCATTATTTAATCTGCATTGAAATTGGGATTGTGAGACCGAAAGTGCAGGTGGTCAGGTCCACACGTAGGAGGATAAGAGTGGAGAAACTTCAGGATAAGGAAATCAGACACAAGTACATAACAGCGATCTCAGAAAGGTGCCAGTTAGTTGAATGTAGTCAATTACAGTCATTGGAAAAGGAATGGACAAGGTACAGGGACACAGTGCTAGAAGTGGCTAAAGAATGTCTTGGGACAGTAGTGTGTAGAAGTAGGATGAAGCAAACAGCTTGGTGGAATGACACAGTCAAGGCAGACTGTAAAAGGAAAAAGAAAGCGTATCAAAAATGGCTACATACTAGAACTCAGGTAGACAGAAAAAGTTATGTTGAAGAAAGAAACAAAGCCAAACAGATAATTGCAGCATCCAAGAAGAAATCTTGGGAAGACTTTGGAATAGGGTTGGAGACTATGGTTCAAGCTGCTGGAAAACCATTCTGGAGTGTAATTAGCAGTTTTCGAAAGGGAGGTAAGAAGGAAATGACATGTATTTTGGACAGGTCAGGAAAACTGCTTGTGAATCCTGTGGATGCCTTGGGCAGATGGAGGGAATATTTTGAAGAGTTGCTCAATGTAGCTGAAAATACGATCAGTAATGTTTCAGATATCGAGGTAGAATGGGATAGGAATGATGATGGAAATAGGATCATATTTGAGGAAGTGGAGAAAATGGTCAATAGATTGCAGTGCAATAAAGCAGCTGGGGTGGATGAAATTAAGTCGGAACTCATCAAATACAGTGGAATGTCAGGTCTTAAATGGCTACAAGGGATAATTCAAATGGCCTGGGAGTCGGGACAGGTTCCATCAGACTGGACAAAAGCAGTAATCACACCAATCTTTAAACATGGAAACAGAAAAGATTGTAACAACTACAGAGGTATCTCTTTAATCAGCGTTGTGGGTAAAATCTTCTCAGGTATTGTTGAAAGGAAAGTGCGAGTAGTAGTTGAGGACCAATTGGATGAAAAGCAGTGTGTGTTTAGGCCTCTTAGAGGTTGTCAGGACCAGATCTTTAGCTTACGGCAAATAATGGAGAAGTGTTATGAGTGGAACAGGGAATTGTGTCTATGCTTTATAGATCTAGAAAAGGCATATGACCGGGTTCCTAGGAGGAAGTTATTGTCTGTTCTACGAGATTATGGAATAGGAGGCAAACTTTTGCAAGCAATTAAAGGTCTTTACATGGATAGTCAGGCAGCAGTTAGAGTTGACGGTAAATTGAGTTCATGGTTCAGAGTAGTTTCGGGGGTAATACAAGGCTGCAACCTCTCTCCACTGCTGTTCATATTATTTATGGACCATATGTTGAAAACAATAGACTGGCTGGGTGAGATTACGATATGTGAACACAAAATAAGCAGTCTTGCATATGCGGATGACATAGTTGTGATGGCAGATTCGATTGAAAGTTTGCAAAGTAATATTTCAGAGCTAGATCAGAAATGTAAGGACTATGGTATGAAGATTAACATCTCCAAAACGAAAGTAATGTCAGTGGGAAAGAAATATAAACGGATTGAGTGCCAAATAGGAGGAACAAAGTTAGAACAGGTGGACGGATGTATATTCTCACAGGGTGGCAACATAGTGAAAGAACTGGAAGCGAGGTGTAGCAAAGCTAATGCACTGAGCGCTCAGCTACGATCTACTCTCTTCTGCAAGAAGGAAGTCAGTACCAAGACTAAGTTATGTGTGCACCGATCAATCTTTCGACCAACTTTGTTGTATGGGAGCGAAAGCTGGGTGGATTCAGGTTACCTTATCAACAAGGCTGAGGTCTCGGTTATGATAGTAGCTAGGATGATTGCAGGTACTAGTAGATGGAAACAATGGCAGGAGGGTGTCCACAATGAGGAAATCAAAGAAACACTGGCAATGAACTCTACAGATGAAGCAGTCAGGGCGAACAGGCTCAGATGGTGGGGTCATGTTACACACATGGGAGAAGCAAGGCTACCCAAGAGACTCATGGGTTCAGCAGTAGAGGGTAGGAGGAGTCGGGACAGACCAAGGAGAAGGTACCTGGATTCGGTTAAGAATGATTTTGAAGTAATAGATTTAACATCAGAAGAGGCACCAATGTTAGCACTGAATAGGGGATCATGGAGGAATTTTATAAGGGGGCTATGCTCCAAACTGAACGCTGCAAGGCATAATGAGTCTTAAATGATGATGATGATGATGATGATGTATAACCCATATACGTTTGGGTTACAGTTATTTACAGTTATCAGATTAGGTTACAGACTAATGTTAAAAAAGCGATTATGTAAATGTTTAACGTCTTTTCTTCTATTTCCCAGACATGTTTCGCTGAAGTTTCAGCATCATTCGTAGGTTTTTATTTTGTTTCTATTAAACGGAAAAAAATACTCTACTACTTTTACATATTTAAAAACAAATTTTTGTATGGATACCTTGTTATCACATGCTGTGGTTTTCATGGGTTTCTATGTCTTTTTATTGTGCTTGTTTCCTTTCACAGTTTGCAATCTGCAACAATGTACAACTTAACGTAGAAAAGTTATTAACTGCGAAATTTTGCGGCTGGTAATGTTATATGGTTAACTCTATAAGGCAACTTGTGTGTGTGTTTACAGTATGTTTCACTTATTTTTTCTGGTTTTCTAATTATCTTCACTGTGAAGACCTGCACTGTGTAACTCTGACTGCCACTGTTTATACACTTCGAAAGAAGATGCTGAACAGTTGAATGTTTTGTAGGTGGGAGTTTTGAATCTTTGTGATTTCTGCATTTGTGTGTCTGCATTTTGTGTGGGTGGGTGAGTGAGTATGCGTGTGTGTGTCTAGATGAATAGGTTTGGATTCTATTTATTTAATTAGCATTATTATCATTATATTTTTTATTTATGTATTTTTTATTTTTATTTATAAATTTTATTTTTTATTTTTTAAGCTGTGTATGCTTGTGTGTATGTGTGTGTGTTTGTGTACGTAACCATGGTTTCATAGAGAAAAGCGTCTTATTTGTAAATATAGTAACATGTTCCACATCACACTGAGTTATCCGGGAATGTGATCCGCGGGGAAAAAAAAAGGTACACTACAGTGAAATTTGTGAAACTAAAGCCAATTATCAGTCGTGTGATTCGAGTGTTGTTACTTGTTGTTAATATCGAAAGGAGGTGTTTGTACATGCGAGAATCACTGTCCATTTCCCAATTAAAGAGCTGCATTTAAGGAGCGCTGAGGACCAACCAGCGTCGCTGAGCGACTGCTTAATTGCTTATCACAGTGTGCATCCTCTGGTTATCAGCCCAGACGCGGCAAGAACAGTGGTGAGTAAGGCACGGTTTCACACTCGACGTCGCTAGCTGACACCAAGGACGGCTAGTCGTTCTCCCTCTTATGACGTCGCTGCCAATCAGCCTATGGCGGGTCCTTGATATTACGTAGTACGTACTAATCGCGCAGCACTGTTCCGCCTTTGGTGAGTTGGCGCCGGCGTAACTACCTTTTTTGAATACATTCATTCCGAATATGGCTGTTAAAAATAATTGTTGCAATTGCAATTTCGACCTCCGTCATTTAGAAACACACTCAAAACGTGTTGTTGATGAGTTAGTTACATGTTGAAAAGATGATTTGAAAGATTTATTTAGCGAAATGATGGATCTCAGATCGATTCCGTGTTTCTGGATTTCCAGAGGGGTTTTGATACCATTCCTCCCAAACTACGAGGGTCAGTCAAAAAGTAATGCCTCCTATTTTTTTTTCTACGTTTAATTGTCAGGAAATTTAAATGCAATTACATAGGTTGAAAACCACAACATTGAGGATCATTTTGTCATTTTTCAATGTAATCTCCGCCCATCTCTACAGTTTTGGTCCATCTTTGAACAAGGGCATGTATCCCAGCATGGTAAAAATCACAGCTCTGCTTCCTATGCCATTGATGCACGGATGTTTTGACGGCCTCCTCATCTTCAAAATGAATCCCACGATGAGCTTCTTTTAGTGGCCCGAACAGATGGAAGTCTGATGGTGCCAGGTCAGGGCTGTATGGGGGATGAGGCAAAACTTCCCATCCAATTTTGACAATCTCGTCAGAGGTGTGACGACTGGTGTGTGGTCTTGCATTGTCATGCAAAAGAAGAACATCTGCCATTGATTTTGTTGGGCGAATTCGCTGAAGACGTGCTTTAAGTTTTTTGAGGGTTGTGACGTATTGAACAGAATTTATTGTGCATCCCTGCTCCAAAAAATCAACCAAAATCACACCCTCTGTATCCCAGAAAACTGTTGCCATAACTTTCCCTGCCGATCGCACAGTTTTGAATTTTTTCTTCCTCGGCGAGCTTGTGTGACGCCACTCCATTGACTGCCTCTTTGATTCGGGTTCAAAAAACTGCACCCATGTTTCGTCCCCGGTCACAATTTTTTTCAGAAACTCATCTCCCTCCAAACGGAAGCGCTGCAAGTGTTGGGAGGCTATTGTTTTCCTTGCCTCTTTATTCTGATCGGTTAACATTCTTGGAACCCACTGTGCACAAACTTTTGAGTACCCCAATTGTTTAATAATCGTGATCACACTGCCTTTACTAAGAGAAATAATGCGACACACTTCATCTGCAGTCACCCGACGGTCACCACGAATGATGTCATCAACTTGCTGAATGTTGTGTGGAATCACTGCACTCACCGGCCTGCCGCTCCGCTTTTCGTCAGTCAACGGTGTTTGCCCTTCAGCTTCCTTACAACGACGAACCCATCGTCTAACAGTGCTGACATCCACTGTCACAACACCATACACCTTCTTCAGTCTTTCATGAATGCGTATGGGCGTTTCACCTTCTGCATTCAAGAATTCAATCACACAACGCTGTCTCAAACGAACATCGATGTCGGCCATCTTACAAACTTCTGCTGTGCTGCCACCTGTTGACACAGAAAGTTACTACTGCAGTGGATTGCACAAGAAGGTTTGAGGAATGGCGCCAAATTCAAATTTTTCACTTAACTTAATTTTTTTAAGTAGAAAAAAAGTGGGAGGCATTACTTTTTGACCGACCCTCGTACTATTAATCAAATTGCGTGCATATGGAGTATCGTCTCAGTTGTGTGACTGGATTCGTGATTTACTCTCAGAGAGGTCACATTTCGTAGTGATAGACGGTAATACATCGGGTAGAACAGAAGTGATATCTGGCGATCCCCAAGGTAGTGTCATAGGCCCTCTGCTGTTCCTGATTTACGTAAATGATTTAGGTGATAATCTGAGTAGCCACCTTACATTGTTTGCAGATGACACTGTAATTTACCGTTTAGTAAAATCATCAGACGATCAATTCCAATTACAAATGATCTAGAGAGGATTTCTGTATGGTGCGAAACGTGGCAATTGGCACTAAACAAAGAAAAGTGCGACGTCATCCAGATGGGTACTAAAAGAAATCCGATAAATTTTGTGTATACGACAAATCGCACAAATCTAAGGGCTGTCAATTCGACTAAATAGCTAGGAATTACAATTACGAGCAACTTAAATTGGAAATATTGTGGGGAAGGCGAAACAAATACTGCTCTTTGTTGGAAGAACACTTAGAAGATGCGACAAACCCACTGAAGAGACAGCCTACATTACACTTGTCCGTCCTCTGCTGGAATATTGCTGCGTGGTGTGGGATTCTTACCACAGAGGGTTGACGGAGGACTTCGAAAAAGTGCAAAGAAGGGCAACTCGTTTCGTGTTATCGCGCCATAGGGGTGAGAGTGTCACTGATATGATACGCAAGTTGGGGTGGCAGTCACTGAACCAAAGGCGGTTTTCTTTGCGGCGAGATCTATTTACAAAATTTCAATCACTAACTTTCTCTTCCGAATGCGAAAATATTTTGTTGACACCCACCTACGTAGGGAGAAATGATCATAATAATAAAATAAGAGAAATCAGAGCTCGAACGGAAAGATTTAGGTGTTCCTTTTTCCCACGCACCATTCGAGAGTGGAATGGTAGAGAAGTAGAACGAAAATGGTTCGATGAACCAGGTGACATTTAGGCGACTGCTACTCCAGTTGCCACCGTTGTCCCTAGTACTGGTAGTTGTAGAACATGGTGAAGCGATTTATTTCTGTTGATTGTGGTTCCGCCGGACGTTCATTTCTGTAACAATAATAATTTTCTGCTCTAACACTGACACCGACATTTAAATGAGTCTTCGTTACGAAGCTTATGTCAACCCTTTCTTTGGTAAGAAATTTTCGGAATCCTCCTGTTTGATGGAATATGTCGTTCCCCTTCAACAAGACGATAGTTAACCACGAAAACGGTCATCGTTTGCGTTAAAAGGTCTGATGGAGGTTGCAGCTTCTGCCACAGCAGTGCGACGTGGAATGTCGCATACCAGTTCCTTAAGAGCTTCATGTCGGTTTGAATCGTTAAAACTTACTGAATTTCGGAATTTTGAGTAAAAGTTTTGTTGTTTTTAGAACTGTTGATTTCATTGAACGAAGCTCTGGAGTTTTGATGAGAGATGAGAATCGCGGTGGTGGCGTACTCTGTCGTCGTTCAGTTTAGTACATGGGACGTCCCATTAGAAAAATTATGAATGATAACACTGGAAAAACTCTTACGTTATTTGATACAGAAACAGCTGAGTAATACACAACGTACTCAGACAGTTCACTCCTTAATTATTCTGATCATCACGAAACTGACAATATTTTTAGCGCAACGCAATCTGAGTTTCAATATTCCCTACAAAAGAATGGCCCTGACTAACAATAACCTATAGCTTTCATGAATCACTTAGCTCACGATACTCTTTGTTACTCGAACTACTGCAATACAGCGAGCGCCAATACTGCCAGCTAAATAAAATATTCTAACTACTGAAGGCATTAACTACTGATAGGCATAGTTAGTAAATGAAAGATTTTAATAGAGAACAAACAATGTATTCACCTTAATAGTGTTCTAAAATCATAATATACAGGGTGGTCCATTGATAGTGACCGGGCCAAATACCTCACGAAATAAGCATCAAACGAAAACCCTACAAAGAACTCGTCTAGCTTGAAGGGGGAAACCAGTGGGCGGGCGCTATGGTTGGCTCGCTAGATGGCGCTGCCATAGGTCAAACGGATATCAACTGTTTTTTTTAAATAGGAACCTCCTTTTTTATTACATATTCTTGTAGTACGTAAAGAAATATGAATGTTTCAGTTGGACAACTTTTCTCGCTTTGTGACAGATGGCGCTGTAACAGTCACAAACGTATTTAGATACGTGGTTTCATGTAACATTCCGCCAGAGCGGACGGTATTTGCTTCGTGATACATTGGCCGTGTTAAAATGGACCGTTTACCAAATGCGGAAATGGCCGATATCGTGCTGATGTATTTCTGTTGAGTTCAAAATGCCCAACGGGCGTGTGCTATGTATGCTGCTCGGTATCCTGGACGACATCATCCAAGTGTCCGGACCGTTAGCCGGATAGTTACGTTATTTAAGGAAACAGGAAGTGTTCAGCCACATGTGAAAACTCAACCACGACCTGCAACAAATGATGATGCCCAGGTAGGTGGTTTAGCTGCTGTCGCGGCTAATCCGCACACCAGTAGCAGACAAATTGCGCGAGAATCGGGAATCTAAAAAACGTCGGTGTTGAGAATGCTACATCAACATCGATTGCACCCGTACCATATTTCTATGCACCAGGAATTGCATGGCGAAGACTTTGATCGTCGTGTACAGTTCTGCCACTGGGCATAAGAGAAATTACGGGATGATGACAGATTTTTAGCACGCGTTCTATTTAGCGGCGAAGCGTCATTCACCATCAGCGGTAACGTAAACCGGCATAATATGCACTATTGGGCAACGGAAAATCCACGATGGCTGTGACAAGTGGAACAGCAGCGACCTTGGCGGGTTAATGTATGGTGCGGCATTATGGGAGGAAGGATAATTGGCCCCCATTTTATCGATGGCAATCTAAATGATGCAATGTATGCTGATTTCCTACGTAATGTTTTACCGATGTCCCTTCAAGATGTTTCATTGCATGACAGAATGGCGATGTACTTCCAACATAATGGATGTCCGACACGTAGCTCGCGTGTGGTTGAAGCGCTATTGAATAGCATATTCATGACGGGTGGATTGGTCGTCGAAGCACAATACCATGGTCCGCACGTTCACCGGATCTGACGTCCCCGGATTTCTTTCTGAGGGGAAAGTTGAAGGATATTTGCTAACGTGATCTACTGACAACATGCGTCAGCGCATTTTCAATGCATGTGCGAACATTACGGTTGGCTAACTACTCGCTGTTGAGCGGAATGTCGTTACACGTATTGCCAAATGCATTGGGGTTGTCGGACATCATTTTGAGCATTTATTGCGTTAATGTGGTATTTACAGGTAATCACGCTGTAACAGCATGCATTCTCAGAAATAATAAGTTCACAAAGGTAGATGTATCACATTGGAACAACCGAAATAAAATGTTCAAACGTGCCTACGTTCTGTATTTTAAGTTAAAAAACCTACCTGTTACCAACTGTTCGTCTTAAATTGTGAGCCATATGTTTGTGACTATTACAGCGCCATCTATCACAAAGCGAAAGAAGTGCTCGAACTAAAACATTCATATTTCTATGCGTACTACGCGAATATGTAATAAAAATGGGGGTTCCTATTTAAAAAATCGCAGTTGATATTCGTTTGAACTATGGCAGCGCCATCTAGAGGTCCAACCATAGTGCCATCTGGTTTTCCCCCTTCAAGGTAGACAAGTTTCGTTCTTTGTGGTTTTTTCGTTTGACGCTTACTTCGTGAGGTATTTGGCCCGGTCACGATCAATGGACCACCCTGTATATGGGAGATAATTTTCTACAGTTGAAGTCACGTATTTGGTTCCCAGGAACGATACTCACCAGTAAATTGAACTGGACGCAGCATAGCAACAATATACTCTCCGCCCGTGGTAGCTGAGTGATCAGCGCGACGGAATGTCATTCCTAACGGCCCAGTTCGATTCCCGGCTGGGTTGGAGATTTTCTCCTTTCAGGGACTGGGGTTGTCTTATCATCATCGTTTCATCCTCATCGACACGCAAGTCGCCGAAGTGGCGTCAACTCGAAAGACTTGCGCCCGACGAATGGTCTACCAGGCGAGAGGCCCTAGTCACAAGGCATTTCATTTCCAACAATATACTCGAAAGTAGCGAGCATATGCTTAATATTATTAGATCTCACACCATTACACGATGGAACCCCATCCATTCGTGTTGTTACTTCTGTACCAACTAATGCACTGCTCGTCGAAGCGCGTGAGGCACCGCTTCATGTAAGGATGAAAATGCTCTTGGAGTTATTCCCAATAGAGAAATCATCCTTCACATCCAATTCATTACACCAAATAATACGACTACAGGAAAAAGGGGCAAGTACTTAATGATTTCGTTTTGGCACACAGTGAACATGTAGGTATGTGCTGTGAAATTGCCTCGAACACACATTGTCAGTTTTTTCATATGACTACTTCAATCTCGGGGATTATACAGGGTGTAAATTTTAAGTTCACAAACCAGAATAACTCGAAAAATAAGCTTCACACGAAAAAATTTGTAGAATCCCATGTTGATTAATTTCGAGGGGGACATCTGCTGGTGCTAAAATTAGCCCGCTACGTCACACCCCTGGGTGTGGGGCGGGAGGCAACTTTAAAATTTCATATGGAAACCACAATTTTTATTGCAGAATAAGATTCTACATGAAAAACTACGTACATTTTGTCTTAAACATTTGTTTTGATTCTTGGTAGTTGGCGCTGTAATTCAAGAAAATCCGTGTTCTCATTTTTGCGTGGAAAATGGTTACCGATAAATAAAAAATACATATTTACTTCGTAAATTTTGATTCGCTTAAACTGAAACTCTCCATCTCTCCCCATAGGGTGGGGTTAGAGGAATTCGAGTTTTACCAATGTTGACCCAAATATTATTTTTTTCTGGAGATTCGGATAAGTTTTGTTTGTAAAACTCTAATTCTTCTCTCACAAACTCCACCCTATGGAGGGAGAGTTTTAGTTTTAGCGAATCAAAACTTACGAAGTAAATAAGTATTTTTTATTTATCAGTAACTATTTTCCACGCAAAAATTAGAACTTGGGTTTTCTTCAACTGCAGTGCCAACTACCAAGGAAAAAGAAATCTTTAAGACAAAATGTACGTAGTTTTTTATCTAGAATCTGATAATGCAAAAAAATGGGGGTTCCCATTAGAAATTTTAAAGTTGCCTCCCGCCCCACCCCCAGGGGGTGGCGGACTAATTTTAGCACCAGCAGATGTCCCCCTCGAAAAAAATCAACTTTGGATTTTACTCATTTTTTCGTGCGAAGCTTATTCTTCGAGTTATTCTGGTTTGTCAACTTAAAATTTACACCCTGTATACCATTTGACATTTAAGTGGAAAGGTAAGCGTAAACGCAAGAACATGGACATGGAAACCATGTAATTCGCGTTTATACAGACAGCTCACAGACTGCGACGAAAGCAAAGTAGGATACGCTATTCTCAGTCCTCAGTTGCATATATCACTTCAGTCTGCCTGGCCAAGTCTGTCGCTAGTCTGGAAAGCAATACACTGGTGCCCGAGCCTCACATAGTCATCGCGTGTAAGGCTTTCAGACTCCAAGAAGTTACTACAGTCGCTGTCTAGAAACAAATTCTCCAAAACTACATTTCTCAGAGGAACTAAGGGAACACATCTATCAACAAAAGGTGTGTTAAACCTATTTTGATATAGGCGGTACCTGTGGCCTTATTGCATAGCCTGAGTTCTTCGCTTTAAATGTACGCAACAACTGCAATCGTTCGCTAGATATCAACAGTGTTGTACATTACGATATCAGATGATCCTCAGAAGAAAGTAAGCACCCATGTCCCAGAGTTCTGTAGAGACGTGCACAGACGGCAGTTGTCATTTGTAGGCGTTGTATTCAACAAAGTACGTGCAATGTGACATCTTAATGCCGTGCAAGTTGGGGTAATCTATCTTATTCGAAAAGGATGCTCTTTCCGTCATGTTTCAGCAGATGCCAATGCCTGTCTCTCCATCTGCCATCGACAAGTTGTGGACACGCTAATGGGAGACCGCTCAGTACAAGATTGGCAAAGTTTTACAGAAGTTCGAAATATGGCGCGTACTTCAATGCGAGATGCTTTTAATAATTTCCACAACGAAATTCTGTCTCGAAATCTGGCATAAAACCCAAAGAGATTCTGGTCATACCTAAAGTACACCAGTGGTAAGACGCAATCAATACCTTTACTGCGCGATAAGAACGGTGAAGTCACTGATGACAGTGCCACTAAAGCAGAGTTATTAAACGTGGTTTTCCGAAACTTCTTCACCAAAGAAGACGAAGTAAATATTCCTGAATTCCAATCAAGAACAACTGCCAAGATGAGAAACATAGAAGTAGATATCATCGGAGTAACGAAGCAGCTTAAATAACTTAATCTTCCGGTTCACGTTGTATACCAGTCAGGTTCCTCTCAGAGTATGCTGATAAAGTAGCTCCATATTTAGCAACTATATGCAACCACTCGCTCACAGAAAGATACGTACCTAAGGACTGGAAAATTACTCAAGTTACACCAATATCCAAAAAGGGAAGTAGGAGTAATCCGCTGAATTACAGGTCTATATCACTTACGTAGATTTGCAGTAGAGTTTTGGAACATATACTGTATTCGGACATTATGAAGTACCTCGAAGAAAACTATTTATTGACTCATAGTCAGCACGAATTCCGAAAATATCGTTCTTGTGAAACACAACTAGCTCTTTATACTCATGAAGTAATAAGTGCTATCGACAGGGGATGTCAAATTGATTCCATATTTTTAGATTTCCAGAAGGCGTTCGACATCGTTCCTCACAAGCGTCTTCTAACCAAACTGCATGCCTTTGGAGTATCGCCTCAGTTGTGTGACTGGATTCGGGATTTCTTGTCAGAAAGGTCACAGTTAGTAGTAACAGAAGGAAAGTCATCGAGTAAAACAGAAATAATATCCGGCGTTCCCCAAAGAAGTGTTATAGTCCCTCTATTGTTCCTGATCTATATTAACGACATAGGAGACAATCGACGTAGCCGTCTTAGCTTGTTTGCAGATGATGCTGTCATTTACCATCTTGTAAAGTCATCAAATGATCAAAACGACTTGCAAAATCTGTATGGAGTGAAAAGTGTGAAGTTATTCTCATTAGTACTAAAAGAAATCAGCTAAATTTCGATTACGTGATAAGTCACACAAATCTGAAGGCTGTAAATTCAACTAAATACTTAGGGATTACAATTACAAATAACCTAAATTGGAACTTTCACATAGATCATATTGTGGGTAGAACAAAGCAAAGACTGCGATTCATTGTCAGAACACTTAGAAGGTGCAACAGGTCTACTAAAGAGACTGCTTACACCACGCTTGTCCGCCCTATTCTGGAGTATTGTTGTGCGGTGTGGGATCCCCATCAGGTAGGATTGACGGATGACATCGAAAAAGTACAAAATAAGGGTAGCTCGTTTTGTATTATCGCGAAATAGGGGAGGTATTGTCACAGACATGATACCTGAATTGGAATGGCAATCATTAAAAACACAGGCGTTTTTCGTTGTGACGAGATCTTCTGATGAAATTTCAATCACTAGTTTTCTCCTCCGATTGCGAAAACACTCTGTTGACACCCACCTTGTAAAGGAACTGAAAATATTGTGATTTAATCGCAGAGGTGCTGAAAAATTGTTCCAGTGACACACCAGAGAAATATCTGGTAAACTTTTTATCTTTGAGAGACATAGGAACAATTTCGCCCTTCGTTTTTTATTTTTTCTTGTATGAACGACTACCTTTTTGTTCTGATGGGATGGTGGGATGTCGTACTGTCTAATTACTAGTGTGTGTGTGTGTGGTAAATGAATGAGTTAAAAGACGCAAGATGTGTTTTATATTATTTTCATCGCACAACAAGACTTATTCCCATGCCTATGGAGTATTTATGTTAAGCAGAGAAGGCGAGTTTTAGATGGAACCGAAGATCTTCAAAACGGCGCTGCTCAACAATAGAGGTACGTGATTGTGCTCTCTACTTTCCTTTCGTGGCCGCTAAAATTACTTCCGATTCGTTTTGCCGAGACATTCAGAACCTGCAATCTTCTTTTTCTTATAAAAATACTAGTCCGATGCAAAAGAAATACTCTTAGATTTAAATAATTGCCATTCTTTTACCCAGGCCACGGGGAATGATAGAACGTACGTGCCTCTACTCTGAATGTACGTTCGCAATCTCCGAGTGTTTTACGACGAAATTATTTCACAATGAAAATTTCTCATCAGACCGCAACCACTCGCACGCGAATGTACGTACCCTCTGAATGTATCTAGTCAGTCACGCGCGTTGTTCAAAAGCTTTACTTATAATATTCAGTGGATTACATTTCCGAAAGTAATTTTTGTTTATGCTGCATATCGTACTTCACGCGAAGTATTTATTACGTAAGTTTCAGGCTCAATTTAATAAAAAAAAAAAAAGATTCCAAATAATAGAAATAAAGAATAACAATCAAACAAATCAAACCTAAATAAACAGAAAGAGGGAACGTTACAACCTACATAGGGAGAAATGATCATCACGATAAAATAAGAGATATCAGGACTCGCACAGAAAAATTTAAGTGCTCGTTTTCCCGCTAGCCGTTCGAGAGTGGAACAGTAGAGAGACAGCTTGAAGGTGGTTCATTGAACCCTCTGCCAGGCACTTTATTGTGAATAGCACAGTAATCATGTAGATGTAGATGTAGACGCAGATGTAGATGTGGACAAGGTCGCCGAAGCAATACAACCTCACGTGAAGACCGATATCTGGTCAACCCTGTGTTGCGGCGTCGTACGGCTACCGCCACAGCACTGCAAGACTACCTCTAAAGAGCCAATGGAACCGCTGGGTCCGGCTGGACTGTAAGGAACAGGTTACGAGAAAGGACCTTACGACCCATGCGTCCTGTTCGACCACTCCGCTTGACACAGTAACATCTTACAGCTCTCCTTCTGCCGTTCCCATGTCAACTCGCAACTTCATCACTGACCATCCCTGATATCCTCTGACGAAAGCCAATGGTCGTATTCGTGTGTGGAGGCGCTGTGGTGTGCGGTACGTGCTACTTGCTGTCCAGGAAATCGACAGATTTCCAATGCTCTTTGATGTTGTGGGGAGGATTCAGTGTTGACAACCGTACGGATGTTGTTGTCTATGGTCGCCATACCGCCAGGCAGTGCATCGAACAGATTCTGTTGGGCCGACTGGTGGTTGCTGTTACGTTGGTGGCCCTGAATTCCTTCTCCCGCGCTATAATGCCAGGACCCACATGGCGGGCTGTGTTGGTCATGCTTGACAGACGTGTTCGTGGTCGTCCTGTCCCATCAAAGAGTCTCCAAGGACTATCGAGGGCTTTCGATGAAGAATGGAAACGGTTATCACAGGGCGCCTCTGTATACTTATACAGAGCATTCCACATAGGTGTCAGGTGGTGATAAACTTTCACAGAGTGCATACACGTTTTTGATGCTCTCAAAGTCCAGCGGAATGCATACATAGTTATGGAATTAATAAGTGTTTCCACTTTGTTTTCGATACATGTTGCACATTTCAGTTCGTGTTATGTAAAGGAACGAGAATGTAGTGATGTCTTCTTTGTGTACTTAATTGGTGAATGATAAAGCTATAATTTGCTAACACACCCACTCCTCAATTATTACTCAGTGATGTTTGGCAGACGCAACGTCTATCAAGAACAGTAATACACTGCGGCCCGAGTCGGTTAGGTCTCCCTTAATGCACCTAAAAAGAAATTTTAAAAGTGCAAAATTATAATTAATTTTCTGCGTCAAAGAAACATTAAAATTTAACTGTCGATGCTGCACAACGGATATTTAGAATTAACTAATCCTGTAAATGCTGGTATTATATTTGTAATGAACCTTTTAATACAATGAAACGGCTAAATGGTGAGTAACAGAGGTCCAGTAAATAAACAAAGAAAAAATACTAACAACTAAAGACCTTTACAATACAAGAATGCTTGTCTCAAAATGCAACAATTGGGCGTTACAACACAGCACAACCAAAAATGTCTAGCGTTAAACTTTAATTTAAATAAAATAGAAATGCTAGAGAAGTGTGTCATTAGGAAAACGTTAGGTCTACTAAAAATTGTGGAAGGTAGGAAATAATGAATTGACGGCGAAATTTATCGAAGCATAGAAAACGTGTCAGAATTAATGAGAAAAAGAAGACTGGCATTTTTTGAACATTTACACCGAATGCAAGGCAGTAGATTTACTAAAAAGATCTTCAAATACTGTGGGATAAAAAGTCAACAACAAGTTGAACCCACAAAGTACTGTAGGATTTAGAAAAAAAAAGTAAAAGCTGGAGAAACAACTGACAGAGAAGAAAAAGTATTGAATACGGAAGGATGCCAAGATACGACAGAAAATTTTAAAAAAAAGGTCGGTCTCTATTGGACAGAAGACAGAAGAAAACATGTTGTTTGTCGTTGTGGTCTTTAGTCCTGAGACTGGTTTGATGCAGCTCTCCATGCCACTCTATCTTGTGCAAGCTTCTTCATCTCCCTGTACCTACTGCAACCTACATCCTTCTGAATCTGCTTAGTGTATTCATCTCTTGGTCTCCCTCTACGATTTTTACCCTCCGCACTGCCTTCCAATACTAAATTGGTGATCCCTTGATGCCTCAGAATATGTCCTACCAACCGATCCCTTCTTCTAGTCAAGTTGTGCCACAAACTTCTCTTCTCCCCAATCCTATTCAATACTTCCTCATTAGTTATGTGATCTCCCCATCTAATCTTTAGCATTCCTCTGTAGCACCACATTTTGAAAGCTTCTATTCTCTTCTTGTCCAAACTATTTATCGTCCATGTTTCACTTCCATACATGGCTACACTCCATACAAATACTTTCAGAAACGACTTCCTGACACTTAAATCTATACTCGATGTTAACAAATTTCTCTTCTTCAGAAATGCTTTCCTTGCCATTGCCAGTCTACATTTTATATCCTCTCTACTTCGACCATCATCAGTTATTTTGCTCCCCAAATAGCAGAACTCCTTTTCTACTTTAAGTGTCTCATTTCCTAATCTAATTCCCTCAGCATCACTCGACTTAATTCGACTACATTCCATTGTCTTCGTTTTGCTTTTGTTGATGTTCATCTTACATACTCCCCTCAAGACATTGTCCATTCCATTCAACTGCTCTTCCAAGTCCTTTGCTGTCCCTGACAGAATTACAATGTCATCGGCGAACCTCAAAGTTTTTATTTCTTCTCCATGGATTTTAATACCTACTCCGAATATTTCTTTTGTTTCCTTTACTGCTTGCTCAATATACAGATTGAATAACATCGGGGAGAGGCTACAACCATGTCTTACTCCCTTCCCAGTCACTGCTTCCCTTTCATGTCCCTCGACTCTTATAACTGCCATCTGGTTTCTGTACAAATTGTAAATAGCCTTTCGCTCCCTGTATTTTACCCCTGCCACTTTTAGAATTTGAAAGAGAGTATTCCAGTTAACATTGTCAAAAGCTTTCTCTAAGTCTACAAATGCTAGAAACTTAGGTTTGCCTTTCCTTAATCTTTCTTCTAAGATAAGTCGTAAGGTCAGTATTGCCTCACGTGTTCCAGTATTTCTACGGAATCCAAACTGATCTTCCCCGAGGTCGGCTTCTACTAGTTTTTCCATTCGTCTGTAAAGAATTTGTGTTAGTATTTTGCAGCTATGGCTTATTAAACTGATTGTTCGGTAATTTTCACATCTGTCAACACCTGCTTTGTTTGGGATTGGAATTATTATATTCTTCTTGAAGTCTGAGGGTATTTCGCCTGTTTCATACATTTTGCTCACCAGATGGTAGAGTTTTGTCAGGACTGGCTCTCCCAAGGCCGTCAGTAGTTCCAATGGAATGTTGTCTACTCCGGGGACCTTGTTTCGACTCAGGTCTTTCAGTGCTCTGTCAAACTCTTCACGCAGTACCTATCTCCCATTTCATCTTCATCTACATCTACATCCTCTTCCATTTCCATAATATTGTCCTCAAGTACATCGCCCTTCGACCTTTCTGCTTTCCCTTCCCAAAGAGGGGAAAGAAGAAAACATACTGGGAGAAAATGAAAGGACAATGAATAAGGAACTGAAACGGGGACATGGTCCTTAGTCGGCCATAAGAAGAGAAGAAAAACGATGCATGTCACATCTGTGTGATTCTGTTCCTTCCTCGGCAGTTACTTGCTTTATAACAGATTTTTATAGAAAAGTAACGTGGCTAGTGCATCGACAACAGTTTATACATTACTTCAATTACTTTGCAAATTATTTTTGTACGTATTCTACCCAGTAGAACTTTCTATTTTGTCCCTTCATACTTGCCCCATTTTCAGTTGTTTCTGTTACCAAATCCTCGTCATACCTTCGGCATTGTACTACTACACGCCAACAGCAGTGGAAAAAAAAAAGTTTCAACTGGCTCTGAGCACTATGGAACTTAACATCTGAGGTCTACAGTCCCCTAGAACTTAGAACTACTTAAACCTCACTAACCTACGGACGTCACCAACACATCCATGCCCGAGGCAGGATGCGAACCTGCGACCGTACCGGTCGCGCGGTTCCAGACTGAAGCGCCTAGAACCGCTCGGCCACACCGGCCGGCAGGACAGCAGTAGCAAATTTAGTTTGGCGAACAACGAACGGAGTAGCGGGGATCCGCGACTGCTAGCACGGCTGCAAGGCGAGCCATCGACTCCGGCGGGCAAGGTCGTGTGGGCGTGCGGCCTTGTGGGCCGCTAGGCGGAGGGCGCTCCGCGGTCAAGCTTCCAGGAGCTGTCGGGGCAAGAAGGGGCCAAGCGCCCGGAACGCGATCTGCGGCCCGTGTTGTCTGTCAAGGCGTGGTTCGCGCCTCCCCGATCCGTTACCGCGGTCGCCAAATCCGGTGCGCCGCTACGCGTATATAAGACCGCGGCACGCCCAGGCAGCTGCACTTCAACTGTGACGTCCCAGCAACACACAGCCGCGATGTACTCGACTCTGGTGAGTAGCCGACGGCACGAGTGCTGGTTTACCGCCAAGGCTACGACGCAAAAGTGATTGGATGAAGGTTTCGACAATCTTTTCAGTAGCTAGGCATTTGTTAGGGGCAAGTCATAAAGTTTTAATTACATCTCGAAAGATTCAACCTGTATCCATGAAACTTGGTGTTTCTTCTCTACTTATTCACATTTTAATGCTACACTTTCTCTCCGAACGATGGATTAGGTGACGTCGACCACCGCTGTGCAAGTGTGCGTAATGGCTCTTTAGGAAAAGTTCCTTCTCGAAGATCGGCGCGACGTCGTTCTGGAAACGTTGACCACACAATGGTTTCTTCATCCTAGGGAAGAGGAAGAAGTCAGGAGGGGGGGGGGGGGGAGGGAGGGACGGGGGGGGGGGGCGGCAATGTTTGAGGTCTAAAGTACTCTCTTGGACTTTTCTTCGTCTTGACAGTCTCCCATAATATTGTCAGGAGATTTTGGCAGTACGCTCCTGTGACAGTTTGCCCCTTATGCGAATAATCCGTGAACGCCACATTATCTAAGGAGACCGCGTGTGCAGCATTAGTGCGACCCAGTCTTGAGTACTGCTTGAGCTTCTGGGATCCGTAGCATGTCGGATTAAAGGAAGATATCGAAGCAATTCAGAAGCATGCTGCTAGTTTTGTTACCAGAACGTTCGAATAGCAGGCGGGTATTAGCGAGTTACTTCGTGAACTAAAATGGGAGTTTCTGGGAAAGGGGGAGGGGGTGCCGAGGCAGGGGCGGGGGAGAAAATTTAGGGAACTGGCATTTGAAGCTGACTGCAGAACGATTCTACTGCCACATTTCGCGTGGAGACTACGAGGGTAGCATAAGAGAACTCTGGACTCATACGTAAGCATCGCCCTGTCCGTTTGTGATTGGGTCTTCACCTTTTCTGGCGGTGGTGACACCGTATGTTTCCACTGCTCGCTTTGCTCTACGTTTACGCCTACACCCCTACTCTGAAAACCATTCTAGAGTGCATGGCAGAGGGCACGACACATTGTGCCAACTATTAGGGCTTTTTCCCATCCCTTTCCCGTATGGAGTGCGGGAAGACTAATTGTTCAAATGCGGCTGTGCTCGCTGTAATTACTCTGATCTTGTCCTCGCTATCCCTACGGATGCGTTATCTAGCGAGTTATTGTATATTCAAAGAGTTACCATTTGAAGCTGGTTTTTGAAACTTTGTAAGTAGGATTTCAACATCTCTTACGTCTCCCATACGTCAAAAAAACCTGTGAAAATCCGTGTTGCCGTTTTCTGTGCACGTTCAATATCCCGTGTTAGTCCTATTTGATGCGGGTCCCATACACTTGAGCAGTATTCTAGTATGGATCGCAAGAATGATTTGTGATCAATCTCCTATCTGCAGTGCTCACGTTGAGTCTGTGGTCTTTACATTTTAGGTCCTTGCAAAGTGTTACATTCAGGTACTTTTGTGAGGGTACCCATTCCAGCAGTGACTCACTGATATTATAGTCATAGGATGCTAGTTTCTTCGTTTTGTGAAACACACAATTTTATATTTATGAACATTTAAAGCAAGTTGTCGGTCTTTGCACCATTTTAAAATCTTATCAAGATCTGACTGAATATTTGTGCAACTTCTTTCAGACTGTACTTCATTATAGATAACTGCATCATCTGCGAAAAGTCTGAAGTTACTATTAATATTGTCCACAAGGTCATTGATATACAACTTTAACAGCAAGGGTCCCAACACATTTCCCTGGAGCACGCCCGAAGTTATTTCATCTGTTGATGACTCTCCAGCCAAGGTATCTTGCTGCCTTCTCCCTGCTAAAAATATCGTTAGTCGAGCCACAAGTTTCGCTTGTTACTCCATACAATGGAACTTTCGATAAATGAGCGTAGGTGTCGTACTACGCCAAAAGCTTTTCGGAAATCGAGAAATATTGCGTCTAGCTACCTGCCTTGATCCCTGGCTTTCAGAGTGAGAAAAATTTTAGTTGTGTTTCGCGTCAGTGATGTTTTCGAAATCTATGCTGAATGGCATGAAGGAGATCGTTCAGTACGAAAAGCCTTATTATGTTTAAGCTCAGGATATGTTCTAAGATTCTACAACAAATATGTGTCAGGGATATTGGACTGTAGTTTGGGGGATCCCTTTCCTTACCCTTCTTACGAATTTTTGTTCGAGTGATCTACGATAGTTAATATAACAGAGGGGCTAAATCAACCGCAAATTGCGTAAAGAATCTGACAGGGATTCCATCGGGTCCAGCGACCTTGTTCAATTTTGACGATTTCAGTTGTTTCTCAACACCGGTGACATGTCTATCTCATTTATATTTTTGATGGATCAAACATTAAATTGGTGCAATACTCCTGGATTTTTCGTTGTAAAGGAACATATGGTAACAGAGTTAAACGTTTCTGCTATTTCTGTGCTAGTCTCAATTTCAGTTCCTACCTCTAACCTGAGTGACCGGACGTAACTTTCGGTGCCAGTAACAGCTTTGCACGTACACCTTTGCCTTGCGTCATGGTTAGACACCCAGTGCTCGTCCATGGTGGTTAGGTGACTAAAGAAGTCACCTCGATTGATCTGACACAACTCCAACATTTCCGCTGCTGCCTCATTTCTACGCGGTTTTTGATTAATTGTTAGCTGTCACGGACCCCTGGATGCGGCGATCTTTGTCATATTCAGAAAGTCGTGCAAGATGTTGATCGCTGAACTATGGCCAATTTTTCACTTTTCCTACTGTATCCTCGATTGCGATCCGCCGGCCTTCTCTTGCGATTCGAGATTCACCTTACCACTGTGTCACGATGGTGCATTGTTGCAGTTCACATTAACAAACACACCATAATTGTTGTAACGCTCTCCCCTTTCAGACGCATGAAACAAATTACTGCAGGCTAGTCCACTTTATCAATATACTGCGCCGTTTTGTTTTGGATGCTCTAGTGGCGTGCTACGGTACTATGGTACAATGCGTACTAGGGCTGCGAACATATACGTGAGAAATAACCGAAAAATTAATTTTGTAATTTCATTTTTTCGAGGTGATAATTATAACCGTACGACTGCCCTCGGACTTTCAAATGGCCTTTTACACTCTCTGTCTATCCTTTGGAAGGCCAACTCACTGATCTTTTTCCTCTAGACAAGTAATATGTTCTTTCTTGTGACTGTCTGAAATGTTCCATTTCCTTTAACGCGCTGAAGAGAATATTGTCAGATCCCCTGAAAAATTGTTTGTTATAGGAGTTATCTTGTGCCCTTCTACTGCGGTTGCATTGAGTTTATATTTCAACACTTTCACTCATATTTCATTTCAATGGGTAAAGACAATTTCCTCTCTTTATTTCGATTTGACGCATACGTAGCCAGCAAAACAGAGTGTTAAATCGTTCAGGCAGCTAATTTAGTTTCTTTTCGGACTTTTCTTGTTTCCAAAACGTTACTGATGCTCCTGAGTTCAGGAGCACTTTTCTATCTACGTGCATCTAGAACATCGACATCACATAATGTGTATCGTAAGTATATAAAGAACTGGCTTGCTGTGGGACTGAACAATCTAATGACTTAACTTTTCATTGCTGAGATTGTCATATTATTACAAATACTTATTAACATTGTTGTTGCGGTCTTCAGGCCAAACCCTGGTTAGACGCAATTTTCCGCACTAGTACAGGGTGTTTCAACTGAATACACGGTTTTTAATGCTTTGTAGCACATATTACATTCACCTTACAATTATAAATAATACACCAAATGAAAAGAGAAACAGTTTTTCTTACAATTTTTCTGTGTGAACACCGATCACACATCGACACGGTAGGCGAATTGTTCCGAAACCTTGACAATGTCTCAGGGGTAACTGTTGCAATAAAGCACTCCGTCGTCAGGCCACAAGTGGACTACCGGGACCATCCGACCGCCGTGTCATCCTCAGGAGAGGATGCGAATAGGAGGGGCGTGGGGTCAGCACACCGCTCTCCCGGTCGTTATGATGGTATTCTTGACCGAAGCCGCTACTATTCAGTCGAGTAGCTCCTCAATTGGCATCACGAGGCTGAGTGCACCCCCAAAATGGCAACATCGCATGGCCGCCTGGATGGTCACCCATCCAAGTGCCGACCACGCCCGACAGCGCTCAACTTCGGTGATATCACGGGAACCGATGTATCCACTGCGGCAAGGCCGTTGCCAACTGTTGCAATAACTGTTTCTAAAGCCGGATAGATCAGCTGGTATCGGAGGCACATACACATGAAAGCGTCAGAACGTGTGTGAACGTGGTCATGCATAAGTGCTGTGTTAACCAGCCCCTTGCGCCCAGTCCACCGGTCGGATACAACGTCGTTTAACCAGTCGCGTACTGAGTTATTCCAGTGAGGTGGGGCACCATCATTCTCCCAAATAAAGATGTGTTTTTCAGCTTCTTCCCGTTGAGGCACGGGCCATAGCTGTAGCACATGAAAAGAAACATCAGTTACAGTTGATTCACCGAAAATGAAAGGACCACAAACTTTCCACGGAGATATGTCCTGGGGCTAAACGTGAAAGATTCGCACTCGTTCGACACGTTTTTCAATCACTTTTTGTCATTCCATACTCTTCCCATTGCGCACAGTTATACAAACAGAACTATTTGAATACCTCTTTCATTTCGTGTATTATTTACAACTGTACGTCGAACGTAATAAATGCTACAACGCCTTAAAACCAATGTGTTCATTTTGAAAGATACTGTACATTCTATGCAAGCCTCTTTATCTTTGCATTGCTATTGTAACCTACATTCATTAGAACTTGTTCACTGTAGCCCACTCAACCCTTGTTTTCCTTTTACAAATTATCTTCCACGGCCGAATTGAAAATTTCTTGATGTCGCAGGATGTGCCCTATCAACCGATCTCTACTTTTAGCCAAGCTGTGCCATGAATTTCTTTTTCCTCCAGTTAGATTCAGCACCACCACATGAGTTATTCGATCCACCTATCTAATCTGCAGCATTTTTCCATAGTGCTACATTTAAAAACTGTTTATATATGTGCAGTGAATGGGATGCTGCTGACATCTTCTTACAGACTGCAGATGTGTGTTCAGTGCGGTCCAGGATTATCCCAAAATTCTTTGCAGAAGAAGTAATGGTTATTTCTATGAAGTATAGTAGTAACGGTGGGAGAGATTCTCTAAACTGAGGAGCAACTAAGATTGCTTGCCTTTTCATTACTTTTATTTTTGTTTTTCATTTATATTCCCATGTCTGTATTTTACTTCCTCTATGTATAGATACAGGGTGTTTCAAAAATGACCGGTATATTTGAAACCTCAATAAAAACTAAACGAGCAGCGATAGAAATACACCGTTTGTTGCAATATACTTGGGACAACAGTACATTTTCAGGCGGACAAACTTTCGAAATGACAGTAGTTACAATTTTCAACAACAGATGACGCTGCAAGTGATGTGAAAGATATAGAAGACAACGCAGTCTGTGGGTGCGCCATTGTGTACGTCGTTTTTCTGCTGTAAGCGTGTGCTGTTCACAACGTGCAAGTGTGCTGTGGACAACATGGTTTATTCCTTAGAACAGAGGATTTTTCTGATGTTGGGAATTCCACCGCCTAGAACACAGTGTTGTTGCAACAAGACGAAGTTTTTTTTCAACGGAGGTTTAATGTAACCAAAGGACCGAAAAGCGATAGAATAAAGGATCTGTTTGAAAAATTTCAACGGACTGGGAACGTGACGGATAAACGTGCTGGAAAGATAGGGCGACCGCGTACGGCAACCACAATCGCGCAGCTAGTGCAGCAGGTGATCCAACAGCGGCCTCGGGTTTCCGTTCGCCGTGTTGCAGCTGCGGTCCAAATGACGCCAACGTCCACGTATCGTCTCATGCGCCAGAGTTTACACCTCTATCCATACAAAATTCAAATGCGGCAACCCCTCAGCGCCGCTACCATTGCTGCATGAGAGACATTCGCTAACGATATAGTGCACAGGATTGATGACGGCGATATGCATGTGGGCAGCATTTGGTTTACTGACGAAGCTTATTTTTACCTGGACGGCTTCGTCAATAAACAGAACTGGCGCATATGGGGAATCGAAAAGCCCCATGTTGCAGTCCCATCGTCCCTGCATCCTCAAAAAGTACTGGTCTGGGCCGCCATTTCTTCCAAAGGAATCATTGGCCCATTTTTCAGATCCGAAACGATTACTGCATCACGCTATCTGGACATTCTTCGTGAATTTGTGGCGGTACAAACTGCCTTAGACGACACTGCGAACACCTCGAGGTTTATGCAAGATGGTGCCCGGCCACATCCCACGGCCGACGTCTTTAATTTCCTGAATGAATATTTCGATGATCGTGTGATTTCTTTGGGCTATCCGAAACATACAGGAGGCGGCGTGGATTGGCCTCCGTATTCGCCAGACATGAACCCCTGTGACTTCTTTCTGTGGGGACACTTGAAAGACCAGGTGTACCGCCAGAACCCAGAAACAATTGAACAGCTGAAGCAGTACATCTCATCTGCATGTGAAGCCATTCCGCCAGACACGTTGTCAAAGGTTTCGGGTAATTTCATTCAGAGACTACACCATATTATTGCTACGCATGGTGGATATGTGGAAAATATCGTACTATAGAGTTTCCCAGACCGCAGCGCCATCTGTTGTTGACAATTGTAACTACTGTAATTTCGAAAGTTTGTCTGCCTGAAAATGTACTGTTGTCCCAAGCATATTGCAACAAACGGTGTATTCCTATCGCTACTCGTTTAGTTTGTATTGCCGTTTCAAATATACCGGTCATTTTTGAAACACCCTGTATATCGTTGCCCTCCGCTGTATATTGATAGAACATTGTCCTTAGAATGAAATTCTAAAGTAACATCCCCCAGGCTGTGGCTAAGCCATGTCTCCGCATATCCTTTCTTCCAGGAGTGTCAGTTCTGCAGGTTCGCAGGAGAGCTTCTGTGAAGTTTGGAAGGTAGGGGACAAGGTACTGGTGGTATTAAAGCTGTGAGAAGAGGGCGTGAGTCGTGCTTGGGTAGCTCAGTCGGTAGAGCAATTGCTCGCGAAAGACAAAGGTCCCGAGTTCGAGTCTCGGTCCAGCATACAGTTTTAATATGCCAGGAAATTTCAATATTGTCCTTATTCGTCTACTAATTGCTCGTCAGATGAATTAATTTAAAAAATAAGAAAATTATTTGAATTTGTTTTCGTTGAAATTTATGTAGTGTATCTTGATTCATAATATATTGCAAGCGCCAGGTTTTGGAAAAGCCATCTGTTATGTATGGTTTGCCGCGAAATTATTGCCAATACTCAAAATCTTCAAAAATGTTAGCGACATTTCCTTTCTGAGTGAGATCCATACGGAGAAATGTCACTGTGAAGAACTTGCCTTCGCACGATGCACATGGTGTTCGGAATACCTGTATTTCGAATGTTTCTACGATCGGCATCTCCCAAGGGAATGCACCAAATAATCCCGGAGAATAAACACATGAATAAAATATAAGAATTAATATAAGAGTTAATGTGAGAATTAAATACCGGGATATGAGAATTTGAAAAGGATTGAAAGTTCTCAACATACCATATACATGTATATTACCGGGTGAACAAAAAGTCAGTATAAATCTGAAAACTGAATGAATCACGGAATAATGTAGATGAGAGGTACAAATTGACACACATGCTTGGAATGACATGGGGTTTTATTAGAACCAAAAGAATACAAACGTTCAAAAAATGGCTGACAGATGGCGCTTCATCTGATCAGAATAGCAATAATTAGCATAACAAAGTAAGACAAAGCAACGATGATGTTATTTACAGGAAATGCTCAATATGTCCATCATTCGTCAACAATAACTGTAGTCGAGGAATAATGTTGTGAACAGCACTGTAAAGCATCTCCGGAGTTATGGTGAGGCATTCGCGTCGGATGTTGTCTTTCAGCATCCCTAAAGATGAAACTTCCTGGCAGATTAAAACTGTGTGCCCGACCGAGACTCGAACTCGGGACCTTTGCCTTTCGCGGGCAAGTGCTCTACCTTCTGAGCCACCGAAGCACGACTCATGCCCGGTACTCACAGCTTTACTTCTGCCAGTATCCGTCTCCTACCTTCCAAACTTTACAGAAGCTCTCCTGCGAACCTTGCAGAACTAGCACTCCAGAAAATCTCGTTCTGGAAACATCCCCCAGGCTGTGGCTAAGCCATGTCTCCGCAATATCCTTTCTTTCAGGAGTGCTAGTTCTGCAAGGTTCGCAGGAGAGCTTCTGTAAAGTTTGGAAGGTAGGAGACGGATACTGGCAGAAGCAAAGCTGTGAGTACCGGCCGTGAGTCGTGCTTCGGTAGCTCAGATGGTAGAGCACTTGCCCGCGAAAGGCAAAGTTCCCGAGTTCGAGTCTCGGTCGGGCACACAGTTTTAATCTTCCAGGAAGTTTCATATCAGCGCACACTCCGCTGCAGAGCGAAAATCTCATTCTGGAAACATCCCTAAAGATGTCGGTCGATCACGATACACTTGGTACTTCAGGTAACCCCAAAGCGAATAATCGCATGGACTGAGGTCGGGGGACCTGGGAGGCCAAGCGTGACGAAAGTGGCGGCTGAGCATACGATAATCACCGAACGACGCGCGTCTAGCAATATGGGGTGGAGCGCCATCCTGCATAAACATCGTACGTTCCAGCAGGTGTTTATCAGCCAGGCTGGGGATGATGCGATTCTGTAACATATCGGCGTATCTCTCACCCGTCATGGTAGCAGTTTTGTTGTCCAGCCTCATCTGTGAATTTTCACATTTTCACATTTTGTGAACTTTTTTTCTAATAAAACCCCATGTATTCCAAGCATGTGTGTCAATTTTTACCTCCCTATCTACATTATTCCGTGGTTTATTAAGTTTTCAAATTTATACTGACTTTTTGATCACACGGTATATAATAAGTGTATGGCACTTATTGTGAAATCCAGTTGTAAGTTTACAATTAATATGACGCCCTTGTACCCCCTAATTTGATAAGACACATTCATGTAGTAACCTTCTACAGACATGGGTAGGTAAATGAAAACAATACAAATAAAATGTAAACAACAACCCGCAAAATTAAGAGGCCACGACACTAACCTCAGAGCCACAGTTTCATCTGAGGATCTCGCGCAGTTAACGGATTATAATGTACCTCGAAAACTTTCACCGTAGTTCTTTGAGAAACCGCCGAGTGTCTACGTATAAGCCGATACACGTGTTAGCTCATTTTGGCCCCTCTTCCACAGAGAGAAGTTCCTGGGAAATCAGGTGATGGCACTTGCCGTATTCTCATCATTAGCTATAACGGAAGGTCATTAGCATGTAAGTGATAAAGCAGTTAATACACCTGCAATGTAAGATTTTACATTTTGATGAGAAATAACCATTAATATCTGAACAGCAGAGCAAAATAGTTGAAAAAATGAAGAAAGCTATGGGCCTAATATTGATCCTCGTGGGATCGCTGAAACTACGAGAGTCCGTTGTGACCTTTTTGTTCCAATCATTAAACAGTGGTGACGACCATCAGTTGTTGGATTAACTGACTGACGATCAGTTACTAGAGACAGTTTTTTCGAGGTAATGACTGAAGGCGTTTGTGTGACGTGTGCAGGTGGTGGTGAGCGCGCTGCTGGCGGTGGCGTCCGCCGGGCTGCTGGCGTCCCCCCTGGCCGGCGCGCCGCTGCTGCCCAAGGTGCAGGTGGCGCCCGCTCAGGTCAACGTGGTCAAGCAGCCCATCACGGTGCAGCAGCCGGAGCTGCGCTACCGCGAGGTGCCCGTCCCCGTGCGCGCCGTCGCCTACGCCGCCCCCGCCGTCAGCTACGCCGCCCCCGCCGTCGCCTACGCCGCCCCCGCTGTTAGCTACGCCGCCCCCGCCGTCGCCTACGCTACCCACGCCGTCGCCCCAGCCATCTCCTACGCCGCGGCTGCACCCATCGTCAAGGTCCACTGAGACGAGATATAGCGCGCTGTGTATGTTCCTTCCTACGATGCACTGCACTCAATAAAAGCCATTTTCTTCAAACTGGTGACTGTTTTCTAGCTTCTTCGCCTCACGTCCCCTTCCCCAACTGACATTGCTCTCCTGTAGAGATCAGCAGAATGCAGCACAAGTCACACTCGTGTACGTGAAGGACAATAGACGTGATCCACAAACCTACCAACCAGGGCCGGTGCAAGGCACGTTCGAAACGTGCGGCCGCACGGGGCGATACTTTCCGAGGGGCGGTAAATCTGCCGCCCTTTTCTTTTCTCTCTCTTTTTTTGTAGGACAAATTCAACATTCATGTCCGAGGGGATTCGAAACCAAACCTCAGAGGGAGCGGCTTCGAGACTGTGGCAAGGGGCCTTGACTACCAGCTGGCCGCTCCTGTTGAACAAGAGGGGGGGGGGGGGGGGGGGGGGGGAGGACTTATTTCTCCTTCGCCACTGTGGCAGCACCGTCGTGTTTACGCCGGAGGATCAGAGAGGGGGAAGCAGTCTGGCGTAGACGTTAGTATTCTTCACGAAGAGCATAAGGGTACAATGAACAGGAATGGGGGAACGAAATACAGTACAAGAAAAATGGGTAGCTTTGAGGGATGAAGTAATGAAGGCAGCACAGGATCAAGTAGGTAAAAAGACAAGGACTAGTAGAAATCCTCGGGTAACAGAAGAAATATCGAAATAATTGATGAAAGGAGAAAATACAAAAATGCAGTAAATGAAGTAGGCAAAAAGGAATACAAACGTCTCAAAAATGAGATCGGCAGGAAGTGCAAAATGGCTAAGCAGGGATGGATAGAGGACAAATGTAAGAATGTAGAGGCTTATATCACTCGGGGTAATATAGATACTCCTTACAGGAAAATTAAAGAGACCTTTGGAGATAAGAGAAGCACTTGTATGAATATCAAGAGCTGAGATGGAAACCCAGCTCTAAGCAAAGAAGGGAAAGCAGAAAGGCGGAAGGAGTATATAGAGGGTGTATACAAAGGTGATGTACTTGAGGACAATATTATGGAAATGGAAGAGGATGTAGATGAAGATGAAATGGGAGATATGATACTGCGTGAAGAGTTTGACAGAGCACTTAAAGATCAAAGTCGAAACAAGGCCCCAGGAGAAGACAACAATCCATTACAACTACTGACAGCCTGTCCTGAAAAAACTCTACCATCTGCTGAGCAAGATGTACGAGAAAGGCGAAATACCCTCAGAATTCAAGAAGAATATAATAATTTCAATTCCAAAGAAAGCAGGTGTTGGCAGATGTAAAAATTACCAAACTGTCAGTTTAATAAGACACGGCTGCAAAATACTAAAGCAAATTCTATACAGACGAATGGAAAAACTGGTACAAGCCGACCTCGAGGAAGATCAGTTAGGATTGTGTTAGTAGTATAGTAACACGTGAAGCAATACCGACCCTATGACTTATCTCAGAAGCTAGATTAAGGAAAGGCAATCCTACGTTTCTAGCATTTGTAGACTAAGAGAAAGTTTTTGACAGTGTTGACTGGAATACTCTCTTTCAAATTCTGAAGGTGGCAGGGGTAAAATACAGGGAGCGAAAGGCTATTTACAATTTGTACAGAAACGAGATGGCAGTTATAGGAGTCGAGGGACACGAAAGGGAAGCAGTGGTTCGGAAGGGAGTGAGACATGGTTGTAGCCTCTGCCCGATGTTGTTCAATCCGCATATTGAGCAAGCAGTGAAGGAAACAAAAGGGAAATTCGGAGTAGGTATTAAAATCCATGGAAAAGAAATAAAAACTTTGAGGTTCGCCGATGACATTGTAATTCTGTCAGAGACAGCAAAGGACTTGGAAGAGCAGTGGAATGGAATGGATAGTGTCTGAAAAGGAGGATATAAGATGAACATCAACAAAAGCAAAGCGAGGATAATGGAATGTAGTCGAATTAAATCGGGTCATGCTGAGGGAATTAGATTAGGAAACGAAACACTTAAAGTAGTAAAGGAATTTAGCTATTTGGTGAGCAAAATAACTGATGAGGGTCGAGGTAGAGAGGATATAAAATGTAGACTGGCAATGGCAAGGAAAGTGTTATTGAAGAAGAGGAATTTGTTAACATCCGGTATAGATTTAAGTGTCAGGAAGTCGTTTCTGAAAGTATTTCTATGGAGTGTAGCTGTGTGTGGAAGTGAAACATGGACGATAAATAGTTTGGACAAGAAGAGAATAGAAGCTTTCGAAATGTGGTGCTACAGAAGAATGCTGAAGATTAGATGGTTAGATCACATAACTAATGAGGAGGTATTGAATAGAACTGGGAAGAAGAGGAGTTTGTGGCACAATTTGACTAGTAGAAGGAATCGGTTGGTAGGACATGTTCTGAGGCATTAAGGGATCACCAATTTAGTATTGGAGGGCAGCTTTGAGGGTAAAAATCGTAGAGGGAGACCAAGAGATGAATACACTAAGCAGATTCAGAGGGATGTAGGTTGCAGTAGGTACTGGGACATGAAGAAGCTTGCACAGGATACAGTAGCATGGACAGCTGCATCAAACCAGTCTCAGGACTAAAGACCACAACAACAACAACAATTTTGCAGAAGACGAGATCTAATTTGGAAATTCGAATGCAATGTTCAACGCTGCGGTTACACGTTAAGCTCGAAGCAATTTTGCTAAGCCCTTCAAAAGCACTTTCCGAGGGTTTTATTCTTCCCGCATTATGGAAAACAATGGTTGAACATTACTACAATCAAACATGTCCAACACCTACATTGGCTAGAAGTATTCCGAATGGGTAAATAAGCTGCGAATAATTACAAGGGATAAAGACATTGCTAATAAGCCTGGCATAAGTTTCGACGTATTTTTGAAAATTTTTGCTATCCGTTTCTGAGTGATAGTCGGACGTTTTGGTTTTTGAACCATGAAACACCTGTCTCCACCTGCATCAACAACAATTAGACTCTGGCCGGCACTTTTGTTTGACAATACCACATGCACACTATCACTTTACCAAGATCTATTTACTGTATAATGTGTGTGAATCTGCGTTTCATCTTAGTAAACTACCGGTCGCTTTGATTCTGATGAAAACCTGAGAAACTATGGTCTTTTAGCAACAATACCCTCTCGACCGCACAAAACAAAACATTAATTTTGACCTTCTAAAACGAAAATCCATAGACAGAACATTGCTTCTAAGGATTTCCTTGCTAGCTTTGAAGCTCATTTCTGTTTTAGATTAAGTAGTGTGTAAGCTTAGGGACTAATAACCTTAGCAGTTAAGTCCTATAAGATTTCACACACATTTGAGCATTTTTGTAAGTTCACGAGGCTTATTAAAATTAATTAGATTTCATCAATCATGTTTGACTCCATTTTCGAGCTTGTGCCCAGCGAATGTTTTGTACAAATCTGTAGAGAATGTCACCAATCAGTCGCAATTTTTGTCTTTATTTTCCAGATCTACATAGATTTCTGGCACAATGTGGCTATTCTCAATGATTTGAGTTATGTTTAAATCTATACCATCATGCTGAATGTAACTGACAGCATGACGGTTTGGATGTAAGCACATATTAAAAGCCTTGAGACTGGCCACCCAGTGGCCGAAATCTATGTAGATTTGAAAAGTAAAAACAAAAATTGCGTTTGATTGCTGACATCTCCTACAGATTTGTTTAAATAAAATTCCACAAACGTTTTGTAAAGGAAAAAGAACATGTCCCCAGTTTTTTACGGGGTTTGGTGACAGGTCGAAAATTACGTTCACATCGAGAAAACAGGCAGCCAGAAAACAAATTTTAATGTACACAATTCATGAGACAACCTCAGGAGTTGAAATACTAGATGCAAAAATAGCTGTAATTTGTTTGTATAAAGCACCAACTGGTGATATGAACAACTTGCTAAAAAGTTTAGAATCAGTGCTTAACAAGCTAGTCCATTGAAACAGAAGTATAATTCTATGTGGCGACTTCAATATAGACTTTTCAAAAGATTCCAACCAAAAAACAGATTTACTGAGCCTCCTGTTAACCTACAACTTGCAACCTACCATAAAAACCCCAACATGGACCACAAAAAATTCCTCCTCTACAATTGACCAGATTTTTATAAATGTGCAAAAAAAAATTTCTCGCAGAAACACTTAACACAGGTTTTGGGGACCACACAGCACAGAAACTTACTGTTCAGCTACAAAACCAACTTAACCTAAGGACAAGCTTAACAAAAATGGGTAGATGTTACAGTGATGAGAACATAAATTACTCTCTCTGCTCATAAAGCAAAGAAAACTGGGAAGAAATATATAAATGTTTAAATACTGATGACAAATTTCACAGCTTCATCAGGAACTTCACCTACTACTTTGAACTTTGCTTCCCCCTTAAAAAAAGAAAATACAAGTAGAAAGTATGAAAAAGAAAACTGGATTACCAATGGAATACGAATATCAATAAACAAGAAAAGAGTACTTCACAATTTGTCAAAAAAAAAAAAAAAAAAAAAAAAAAAAAAAAAAAAAAAAAAAAAAACATCTCCAGAGTTTGATACATATTTCAAAACCTACAAAAAAATTCTCAATAGGGTTATAAAACATGCAAAAAGAATAGCAAATGACAGCTACATAAAAACTCTGAAAATAAAATGAAAGCCATGTGGAATGTTGTTTACAAAATATTAATCTCTCTGAAGGTACAGGTATATTATCAGACCCCAGAAAAGTTGCAAATAAATTTAACTCTTACTTTACACAGGTAGCAGAAAATCTCGCTCAGCAAAACCTAAAATGTACAAAAAGAAACAAATTCAGGTGCAACCCAAATGAAAAGTCTCTATTCCTCTATCCTACTAATGAGAAGGAAATGTTAAATATAATAAAGGAGCTCAAATCAAAACACTCATTTGGTGTAGACAATATTCCAGACTTTATCATAAAAAAATGTCCACCCTCCATAGTCAAGCCTTTAGTCAACATCTGCAACTGTTCACTATCAGAAGGTGTTTTCCCCCCAAAATTAAAAATAGCTAAGGTTAAGCCCCTCAATAAAAAAGGGAAAAAACAGATGTATCAAATTATAGACCCATGTCACTCCTATCTGGCTTTTCAAAAATAATGGAGAAAATTTACTACAAGAGGTTAATAAATTTTATAGAAAAAAATAATTATTTTTCAGAGCCACAGCACGGTTTCTGTAAATCCAAATCAACTGAAACTGCCATTTTCGCATTCCTTAATGAAACTCTAAATGCAATTGATAACAAAGAACATATTTCTGCAGTCTTTTTAGGCCTCTCAAAGGCGTTTGGTGTTATAAGTCACAACATCTTGCTTACAAAACTGGAATACGTAGGAATCAGGGGACCAGCCCTTGAGTGGATGAAGTCCTATCTACAAAACAGAGAGCAAATAGTAGAACTTGCATTCCAAGAAAAGAATAATGTTTACTCCTATTACTCAGAAAAACTCTGTAATAAATATGGTGTACCACAAGGTTCCATACTGGGACCAGTCCTGTTTTTACTGTTTGTAAATGACCTGGAACCAACAAGCCCACATCAGAAGTATGTTAAACTTGCAGATGACACAAATGTTTTAATAAAAGGAACAACCAGCCAAGAGTTACAAGATGAAATCAAAATGTGCACCTCAGATATTTCAAATTGGTATTCTGAAAATGGTTTAATAATAAATATCCAAAAAACAGTTACTATGCATCTCCACACAGTACAGAATAAATATCCACAAACACCACCGATTGAGTTATCCACTAAAACTCTGGAAAATGTAAGTGCTACAAAGTGCCTTGGAATATGGATCCAGCAAGATCTGAAATGGGTTGAACACACAAAGTACATAACAAATAAAATGAACACTATCTGTTATTGCATAAAATTCTCTCAGGTTGCACATCAAAGGAAACAGTAAAAAAGTCTACTTTTCCAAAGCAGAATCTCTTCTCTGCTATGGCATAATCTTCTGGGGAAACACAGCTGCTAGCAAAAGTTGTTTCACAGCCCAAAAGAGAATTGTACGAGCTATGGTAAATGCAGGTCCCAGAACCTCATGCAAGCCTTTGTTCAAAAAACTAAAAATACTTCCACTACCTTGTTTATACATTTTGCAAGCAATAATTTTCACTAAGAAAATGCTAGATGATAAAAATCAACTTGTACTTAAAAACCAGAGTGTTCACTGCCACAATACAAGAAGAAACCAGGACATACATGTCCAACATTCGAATACAAAACTAAAACAACATGGACCACTCCAAGCAGGGAACAAACTGTACAACAAACTACCAACTGATATAAAAACAATCAAACATATTCCAACATTTAAAAAAGCTGTCCAAACCTACCTTCATCAGAAATGTTATTATAGTATTGCTGAATATCTAGCAGACTAAAAATATAAATGTTTAGATCATTGTTGAAGATCTAATTTGTATAACCTTGTTAAACAATAGAATTGTATGCTTCATGTATTGAAATCAAACAGATATATAGCTCATATTATGTATTGTATGTATGTAAATTGGAAAACATGTAAAAATTTACTACAGAATAAACATATAAATCTGTTTACTCTCTGTTTTTTTCCTAATTTGTACAGACTGTGATGTTTAACAACTCGCAATGTAAATTATGTATGTATACGTGCATATTTTAGTTTATACAATTGACTTGTCCAATATCAAAATGTACCTTGTGCAAACATGATTTAAGTGGACCAATAAAAAATAGAATAGAATAGAAACTAGAGATACTCAAAAATTGACAGGAAAATTAGGTTAATCTAGTTATAATTCAGCCAGTGCAAAAAATCAGTTATCCTTATGGCATCAGAATATCTGAGGACTAAGGGATAAGCTTTTAGTTGCTTAATTGTGTTGACGAGTTAGAGGTGACCAAACTGGTTGATATAATCTGCCTCTCTGAACATCGTGTGATGTTACAGGATTCAAGTTAGCTTCTTGATTCTGAACAGAGAATATGAAGAAAAGAGGAGTTGCCATATTTGTCAGAATCTTTTTTGATTTCAAGAATATTGATATTAATAAATTTTGCTCAGAGCAGCACTTAAGAGCCTGTGCAACCGAAGTTGTATTTCATAATAAGTCCTTTATAATAGTAAGTATATACAGATCATCTTCAGGAAATTTTAACCTCTTCATAAAAAAATTTGGGAAATCTGTTGTCCCATCTTGCAGTAAAAAACAAGGAAATAGTGGTTGTTGGTGATTTTAATGTGGATTTACTGAAAAGCTCTGTCAGTGAGCAATTATTGCAATCAGTAATTTTATCATTCAATTTAGTTCCTACTGTTAACTTTGCAGCTAGGATATGTAAATGGTCTGAAACTAGTATAGATAATATCTTCATAGACAAATCTAGGGAAAAAAGTCATATCACAAAACCAATAGTAAATGGACTATCTGATCATGACGTAAAGCATCGTATGTTAAATATTGAGAGTTGTCAGGGTAAAAAAATCTATTAAATCTTAGTACAAGAGGGTAATAAATTGACAAAAATTAAAAATTGAGAAATTCCGGAAATTACTCAAAGACATGAACTGGATACATTTTCGCAGTACTTCGAATTGAGAATACAAAACATTCATTAACAGTGTTACTTGCACTTTTGAAAATTGTTTCCCTGAAAGGCAACTGCAATCACACACAAGTCAAAACATTAACTGTGGATCACACGTGGAATGTTGCATTGTAGCATCATAATACCTTACAAAGAATACTGAAAAATACTGAGGCAAGTAATCCAGAAATCACAGGGGCTTTATTATGAGAAAAATATAATTACATAAGGCAACAAAATAAAAACGTATGGAATACAGTGAAGACAGAGATAATTGGAACCAAAAAGGAAGATGAACAGATAGCTCTAAAAATAAATGAGACTTTGGTAACAAATGCTTGTAGTGTGGCAAATCTCTTAAACAAGTTCTTCATTTCCCTTACTTACAGCTTGGGATTATCAGGTTCACTGAATAGTGCAATAGAGTATGTGAGACCTGTCATTAAAAATAACCTCAGTAAAGTGGAAGTGACACATCTCCATCATAAAATCCTTAAAATTTAAGTATTACAGTGGGTGTAATAACATATCAACAAAGTTAATCAAAGAGTGCTCATGTGAGTTGAGTTCTATCTTATGTTATTTGTGTAATCAATCTCTTATCAGTGGAATTGTTGTAGACTGGCTAAAATATACTGAAGTTAAGCATCTTTACAGGAAGGGGGATAAAGACCTACCATCAAACTATCGAACAATTTCACTTTTGCCAGCTTCCTCAAAAATATTTGAAAAGGTTGTATTCAAGGGTCTTGTTAAGCTTCTGACTGCAAATAATATATTGTCCAAGGCACAGTTTGGATTTATTAAGGGATCTGATATAGAGAAAGCTATTTCAACTTACAGTGAGAATGTATTTAATTCATTAGATAATAAATTAGAGGTTGCTGGCATCTTCTGTGACCTGTCAAAAGCCTTTGACTGTGTAAACCACGGCTTCTCTTAAGTACATTGGAATATCACGGTGTCGCCGGCAATGCTGCAAAATGGAAACAAAGGTTGTCATTGCAAAATACCTGTGCAGTAAGCAGTCAGTCTTCATGTGATTGTCAATTAATTACATGTGGTGTTCCTCAAGATTCCATCTTGGGTCTGTTGCTTTTCCTCATGTACATTAATGACCTCTCGTCTGTTACATTGCCAGATACCAAATTTGTTTTGTTTGCAGATGATACAAACATTTACATTTATATAGTTAAAGGACTTAGAGAAAGCTTTTGACAATGTAGAGGGAATACTCTCTTTCAAATTCTAAAGGTGGCAGGGGTAAAATACAGGGAGCGAAAGGCTATTTACAATTTGTACAGAAACCAGATGGCAGTTATGAGAGTCAAGGGACATGAAAGGGAAGCAGTTGTTGGGAAGGGAGTAAGACAGGGTTGTAGCCTCTCTCCGATGTTATTCAATCTGTATATTGAGCAAGCAGTAAAGGAAACAAAAGAAAAATTCGGGGTAGGTATTAAAATCCATGGAGAAGAAATAAAAACTTTGAGGTTCGCCGAAGACATCGTAATTCTGTCAGAGACAGCAAAGGACTTGGAAGAGCAGTTGAATGGAATGGATAGTGTCTTGAAAGGAGGATATAAGATGAACATCAACAAAAGCAAAACGAGGATAATGGAATGTAGTAGAATTAAGTCCCTTTATGCAGCTCCATAACAGCTGTGAGAGGAAGCAACAGAGGGAAGATGATGACTCTATTTTTTTTTCAATATTCTTATGAGACTCACATTTTCCACGACTACAAAACAGTGACAAAGTTGTCGCCCCTCCCCACTCCTCTGACAAGACAATTACATGACTTCCCATGAAAGGCCTGACAACTAAACTAACCAGAATTATGTAGTATTTGCTAAAGCCACACTGTTTTCCTCTGCATTCAGCAGTTGTAAATATACGGTTCAGTGGAATTACAACCGACCATCTCCAAAAATACTTGAAATTTCTGCAATGAATGAAAAGTCAGTACTCCAGATGCCAGCAGGGGGAAACTACCCCATTTTGGCCCCTCTCCATCCTCCCTCCTTGACCACTATGCACACATGACGAAAATGAGATATAAGTGAATCAACTTCTGTCCCAATTATTCTGGGTGAAGCAGCTGATGTGAGTAATTTCTCACAGTTCTTCTCAGCATTTCACTGTGTCAAAGATGTTGGTCAAGTTTATGAAAGATTTTTAACATTCATGAACGTTTCTGAACAAAAAACAACTGAGGCACTATATCATATTATGGTACAACTGATGGCTGCAATGACAAACTAACAGCTCAGCTCAGAGTTATGATTGAAGTGTAGTTATGACTGGCCATCTGAATGGATTACAGTCTACACTGAAAAACACATTTTCTGCTGCAATGTTCATTCATTGTTTTAATCATCAACTGAATTTAATACTATCATGAACCATTGCCAAAGGTCAAAGAAGACTCTGCGAAGAAGAAAGGACCAGTGATTCTGTAGCTGATTATGGTACAGTAAAATGTTTGTGTTCCAGAGAGGCTTGTGGTTTTGTGTATTCTCAAATTATGCTTGTTCACATTGCCACTTAAGTGAAATGGGGCTTTGTCAGAGAAGACAAGTCTGTCTGTGAAACCATCCACATCCACTCCTGCTTGAAAATTATAAAAAATTGTTTTATCAGCTGGTCCTAGCACCTGCAACATTTGAATTCTGTAAGCCTTCAACTGCAGATGCTTGTGCAACACACACCACACAATTGATTTCAATGTATTCACTTCTCTGTCAGCATGACATGTGGATTTTTGTGACTTCTTTTGTATGTCATAGAAATGTTTTCTATCACTTCATTCTTGACAGATGGCCATACTGTGGTTTTCTTCTTGCATATGCATCCTGTCTCCTCTAATTGCTTAGCCCATCTAGCTATGTTGTGATGCTGTGGTGCCACTTTACCAGACTTGGTCTGAAAATGTCTTTGAACAATGATTATTGCCGATGTTTTTGCATATTCTGTGACACAGTACACATTTTATTTTGTGTGTGCCACCCAGGGGAACACTATTGCCAGTGATTAACAGCAACAGTAACTTTCCTTTGTTTCATTGTTGGCACCTAAACTGTGAGAGTTTACATTTTGGTCTGCATGTGTATTTCTGAAATAAAGTTGATACTGAAATGGAAAGAAAAACTATGCATGAACCTTCATTATTCAGCCACGATTCAGCCCATCATACCATCACTGATGTCTGTTAACTGCTTTTAACAGGCAGATCAGTCACTCACCAAAACTGTACACTTACAATATGGGAAAATAACAGAAGGCAAAACCAAAACAACTTAACAGTAATTATGCATACTAGGGAATGAACAAGTGACAAGGAAGCAACACAGAAGACAATATAACCACAGAATACAAAAATGACAGGAGAATAAACCAAAAACTTAACAGTAAATATGCCTTCAGTGGAATGAACTAATGGGGAACCAGCGCAAAAGAGACTATCTCCATGTAAAAAGACTGAGGAGGAAGCCGTTCCAGAGTGGACAGAAGTTAAAAACAACAGATCATGATGAAGCACCAGGCAGAAGTTAGCATCCAAACAACATATGAACAATTTTTTATGGACAAATCCACTGCAGAAGAAAACAAACAAGAAGAAGTCCAGGACTCCCAGGAGGTGAAAATCATGTTAGAAACAAAAAGAATACTAGAGCCTACTCTTCAATGAACTAACTAGGCAAGAAATATACCTCTCATAGAACTGAATAATTCTTTAACTCTCCTATATCATAATGTACAGGGTTTAACCAGTAAGCTATATGAGCCAGAGGTCCTTTTGAATGGTTCATTGAAGGAGATTTCTATCTTGTGTGTAACTGAACACTGGCTGCAAGAAATACAAAAATGTGCAGCTGGGATTTCAGACTTCCAGTTGGTCAGCAGCTTTTGCAGGGAAACATACAGAGAGGGTGGAACATTTATATATGTAAGGACAGATATTAAACGAAAGGAAATTAGGTTTAAAAATGTCCGCTGCATTGAGAAAGATTTTGAGTATTGTTTATGTGAACCAACAGACAGTAAAATTATAATTGCATGTATATATAGGTCCCCATCTGGCAATTTTGAATTGTTCTCCGAAAATTTGGAAAATCTTCTAAACATCAAAATAGTCAGTCAAAATGCATAATTGTGCCCAAGGATTTCAATGTTAATTTCAAGGATAACTGTAAAAAAGGTCAGAAACTTGTTGATCTACTAAAAACATACAATAAGGACATGTGTGTAGAAGGTACCACAAGATACAGCAGCAAAAGTGAAAGCACTATGGACCAAATATTCATTGTCAAATCAAAATGTGGCTTTAAACCTGAGGTACTGTATACAGGTTTCTCTGATCATCAAGCTGTCAAATTGATTGTAGAGAAATCTCATGAGAAAAGTGACAACATGAGATATATTGAGAGAAGGTTAATTAATGATGATACCATCAGGGTCTTTAATCTAATGTTAAAAAATGTAAATTGGGACATGGAAAGCAATAGTTCTGTAGATACAAAATTCAACAAGTTCTTGTCAAATTATAAATACTGCTATGATATTTCATTCCCTCTGAAGAGAATGGCAATGAACAAAAAATCAAATTCATGGATCACAAGTGAAATCAAAGAGTCATCAGAAAGTCTTAGAATGCTATATAAGTGAGCAAAGCAAAATACTATCTTGAAACCATATGTAAAGTGTTATAGGAAAAAGCACAGGGAAGCTATAGTTGCTGCAAAAAAGAAGCACAATGATATACATATCAGAAAGAGTAACAACAAAATGAAATCTATGTGGAAAGCTACTAACAATCATACAGGCAAACATGAAAATATAAGTAATAAAATCACCATAAAACACAGAAATGAAATTGTTGATGATACACTTGTATTAGCTAATATATTTAATAATCATTATAATAATGTAGCCCAAAACCTGATCACCACTAAATATAATCCAATGACAAAGGTAACAACTCCAATAAATGAGAAGACAATGTACCTATACCCTGTAACGCCCAAAGAAGTACATGCCACTATCAGCAAACTAAAGAGTAAAATGACCTGCAGATTTGATGGTATTTCTTACAAAATTATTAAATATAGTACCGATAAAGTTGTCTCTCAACTTGTGGACATGATCAATGACCCCTTTGAAACTGGTGTGTTTCCAAGTAAACTTAAGCAGTCATCAGTAATACCAGTTTATAAAAATGGTGACAAGTTTGACATTAAAAATTTCAGGCCACTATCATTATTATCTGTATTTTCAGAAATAATTGAAAGAATAATGTATGACAGATTGCTAGACTTCTTAAACAAAAATAAAATTCTTGTAAATGCACAGAACGGTTTCAGAAATGGCAAATCTACACAAATGGCTCTCTTCAGTTTCCTAAAACTTGTTTACAAAGCTATTGAGAAGAAGCAACTGATCTGTGGGTTGTTTTTGGACTTTCTAAAGCATTTGATCTTATAAATCATAATCTACTGCAGTTAAAACTGTATAATTATGGTGTCCGTGGTATTTCCGACATGTGGTTCAAGTCATATTTAACTGATAGGAAACAAAGAGTACACATTTCTCAGGATGGAAATGTGTAACATTCTGAACATAAAAGAGGTAATTATGGGGTGCCCCAGGGCTCGGTATTGGAAATACTGTTGTTCTTGATTTTTATTAATGACCTTCCACAACAGTTTTCAAGAGCTGATACCATACTATTTGCTGATGACACCAGCTTCATAATACAAGGGAAGAATGGTTATGAGATGTAGCAAAAAATTGACATAACAGCAGAAGTGGCATAAAAATGGTTTAAATATAACTGTCTAGTTGTCAATGACAAGAAAACTGTATGGATGAACTTCAACCACATAAGGAATAAAAATAGGACCAGTGTAAAATTCACATAATCGAATAGCCAAATTAAAGCAAAAGAATCTCATAAAATTTTTACGATTATCGGTGGATGAGCATCTAAGATGGGAAAAAAATGTAGAAATGCTTAATAAAAAATTAAGCAAGTACAGTTACATATTACGAGTGCTTAAAGATTGCTGCAATACCGAAAATGCTTATTATGCATACATGCATAGTCTACTGAAGTGTGGTATAGTGTTCTGGGGAAAAACCTCTTTTGCAAAGCATTCTTTTAAGCTCCAAAAGAAAGCTGTAAGATCAATAAGTGATGTTGCTTACAGAGCACCATGTAGAGGTATCTTTAAGGAATTAAAAATCATTACCTTACCATCTATATTTATATTTGAAAGCATCTTCTTCATTAAAAAGTTTCAGCTTTGAATAGTGAGATCCACAATTATCAAAGAAGGAACAAGGATGGCTATCATAGGGATGTGCACAGAAAATCAATATAACAGGACAGCACTGTTTACAAACCAAAAATTCTGTACAGTGCATTGCCAGATAGCATAAAAAAATACCAAACATTAACACATTCAAAAAAGAACTAAGAATCTACAAATAAACAACAGCATCTACAGCATTAATGAATACCTGGAAATTTGCTCAAATCTGTAGGTCTGCTTCATAATTCTCTAAACAAGAATTCATCATTATCAACCATTCTTTGATAAAACCAAACTTCTTTCATCCATGTATGTATCTAATTATGCACCTAGTTTTGTGCCATATGTTACTATGCCTAGTTAACTAAAGTATTGTTATTTAATAGTTTTAGTAAAATGAGCCAAGGGGTTTCACTATCTGTATGTACGTATATAATTTTATAATCAAATTAAGCAGAATAATGTTTTTGTTATAAAGATGTGTTGATACCAATGATAAGATTTTGAACGTGATGTAATTATATATAATATTTTATACTGTACTGTACCTTGACAAGTCCAATATCATGAATGTGATAATACAGGCACCAAATAAATAAATAAATAACAACAGTAACAGGAATGCTTTCTTTTTTCCCGTTTATTTTGAATCACCCTGTTTATCTTCAGTATGGAAACCACTCTAAGTTTCATGATCATCATAAATATTTTGAAATGGACTAATTATGAGTTACAGAACGTGGATGTATTCACAATAATATTTTAGTCTCAGACCTCTCAGCATCTTGTGCCTGTAGGTACAGCCATACATACTCAAAACTTACAGAAGATAAAAAGAGTCATTGTTGTTGACAAAACACCCAGAATTTGAAGGCCAAGGAAACGCAAAAATTGTATCAGAATAGCCAATGAACAAGGAACATCAGTTTATTTCCATAATACCACATTATGTGTATAAAAGTCATTCCATCTCGGGCCATTATTGTCCAATGCACTTGGAGGATAGAAAAATATAGGACATTAAGGTTACCAAGCTTATGCAAAAAGCACAAAAGGTCTGTAAGTAAATAAAGCCACCAGTCTTTGTAATGGAATTTGCAGCTACACCCATTATTCACGAAGCTGCCAATGAATCTATTTCATTCTTCATAGCATCTATGGAAAGTGCCTGTCCTTGGTGGATTGAAGAGTGCTACTCTGCAATCAGTGGCAGGCAGGCAGCTTTGACAGTTCAAATGCTGACCAACTGCAGAGAAACTTGCAACAAGTACCAAGGGAAAAGTGCCATGTAATTACTGAGGGCAATGAGATTAAATATTGCAGATGGTGACTACATATGAGTGTACTGATTGGACATAAGAATGGAGTGACAGTAGTGTGTCTAGATACAAATGTTTGTAAGCAAACGAACAATATACAATTTCAGTCTACAAGTGGACACACAAACAGTCACTCTTCAAGCACAAGAGCACTTTCTGATATTTTTGTTTTATTATTTTAAAGTGTAGGAGAAGAGAAGAGGCAAAACGTGGTGCTATGTGGACTCCTCTTTCACCATGTCAGTGTGCTTGTTCACAAAGTGGATAAATATCACCATTTGCTTAGTTTAGAAACCAGGAATTCTGCATCAGTTTTTATAGTAATATAGTAGCCACAAATTGTTCAGTGATAATGTGTGGCTCCTATATATATAAAAGATGTTTCAGCATGTGGCTTTATACAGCTTGACCAGCAGTTGGCCAAAATCAATAAAAAGTTGTGAAATGAAGTTGTAGATGTTTACATTTACTAACACTCTTTATTCCCTATTTACTGGATAGACAAGAAGTACAGACTAAGAGTGATTTAGATCTGAGCCAGTAGTTGTCATCACAAGGTAGCTGGCATAATATGTTGATCATATGGAACAGTCTCTTCTAACATAACTGACTTGGTCAGCAACATGGAGTTATCACAACTGACTGAAACAGATCCACACTTGCCACTTGTTCCATGACCATGGAGACTTCTCCTTAATAAGGTCTCATGGAACAATAAATAAATAAAAAAACAATGAGAACTGCCTTTCCCAGCAGAGCATCACTTGTGTCAAGCAGGCCGGGCATGGGAATCCGCCTAGTGACATTGCAAACACTTCAAGGGTGTTACTTGTTTCCAACATTTGTCGTGTGGACCACTAACAGCTTGCAGCACCATCGGCAATACGAGTGGCAAGTGTGGATCTGTTTCAGTCAGTTGTGATAACTCCATCTTGCTGACCAAGTCATTTATGTTAGAAGAGACTGTATCAGTCAGATTAATTCTACAAAACTGGTAACAAACACAAGTGTCTCCAGTTCAGTTTCATGTCATTGTTTGCAAGGCCTTCCTATTCTACTTATGGTCCATATATGGTTGTGTTCTTTTTCTTGTAAAAGACAAATAAATAATCAGCATTTGTTATTCTGAGTACTAGAAGTACTCTTTACAGTGTACTTCCAAACAGTTTTTTTGGAAATTTATATTGCAGAATGTTGATTTTGCAGTTAGAAGGTATTCACTCGAGGATACAACTGGCATGATAACACACTGGGAAGACTGAAGGATAAGGTTTTCGAGAGGAGGAACCTGTATTACTCATTAATGTGGTAAGATAAACAGGCTAAGATCATATGAATAGTTATAGAAAGGAGGTAAGCTAAACCAAATGTGCACACCAGTTAATGATACTAACAGTTTTATATAAAAAGTACATTTTTCCATGTGGATAGTGAGTGTAAAAATAGTTGACTAGCAACCTAAAATATCTAAATTTACATTCATACTCCACAAGCAACTGTATGGTGTGTGTTGGAATGAATCTTGCACCACCACTAGTAGCTTCCTTTCCAATACCACTTGAAGTTAGGGGAGAATGACTGTCTGTATGCCTCTGTACAAGCCCTAATTTTTCTTATCTTCGCTTCATGGTCCTTATGCAAGGTGTATGTTGACAGCAGTAGAATCATTCTTCCATCAGCTTCAAATGCTGGTTCTCTAAATTTTCTCAATAGTGCTCCTTGAAAAAAATATTGCCTTGCCACCAGAGAGTTCCATCTGAGTCCTCACCTCTGTAATACTTGCATATTGATCGAACAAATCTAGTAGCCCACTTCTGAACTGCTTTGATATCTCCCTTTAACACGACATGGTTGGGGTCCCAAATACTTGTGCAAGACTGAAGAATGGGGTGTATCAGTTCTCTATATGCAGGCTCCTTTGCAGATGAAACACACTTTTCTATAATTCTGCCAATAAACTGAAGTTGACATTCACCTTCACAGATACAATCCTTACATGCTGGTTCCATTTCATATTGCTTTGCAGTGTTATGTCTGGATATTTAACTGATGTGACTGTTTCAAGAAGCATCCTACTGATGCTGTGTTTGAACATTATGGGATTGTTTTTCCTAGTCAGTATGATACCAGCTGGAAATTTCATCTAAGTCACCTTATACCCTTCTGCCATCACTCAATGACAACACCTATCTGTATAACACTAACTCATCAGCAAACAGCTGCAGATTGCTGCTCATTCTGTCCATCAGATCATTTACACACATGGAGAATAACAGCAGTCCTGTCATATTTCTTGAGGGGACTGGTCTGCAATGAACACTCGCTGCTGAGGGCAACGAACTGGGTTCTATTACATAAGAAGTCTTCAAGCCACTCACTTATCTGGGGACGTATCCTGTATCCTTGTACCTTCAATAACAGTCTGCAGTGGAGCATTGCATCAAGTGTTTTTCAGAAATCTAGGAATATGGAATTTGCCTATTGCCCTTCATCTATGGTTCATAGGATATTGACTGAGAAAAGGGCATGTCGAGTTTTACATGAACAATGCCTTTTGATACATCTTGGTGATGTCTTCCTGAGCATCCACTCATGAACAATACAATTATCCATTCTGAACACCTGGTCACATAGCATAGCACAGCAAGACAGTTACTCTATATTTGTTTCAATTCTGCTAACTTAAAGGATATTTTGTGTGTGTATGTTTCTGTTTCTTCCAGCAACATACTTTCTTTTCTCCTTTTCACAACACTTCTGAAGACAAATTTATGCTGAAAATGGTCAAGACAGAGTGTTTATTTATTACTGTTTATCTCATTGTGTTACACAGCATAAGTTTATTTTTTTTATCTTCCATTCACTCCACCCTCACTTTCAGACTGAAACTCAATGTAAAACCTTTTATGGTGGTGGTGGTGGTGGTTAGTGTTTAACGTCCCGTTGACAACGAGGTCATTAGAGACGGAGCAGAAGCTCGGGTTAGGGAAGGATTGGGAAGGAAATCGGCCGTGCCCTTTCAAAGGAACCATCCTGGCATTTGCCTGAAACGATTTAGGGAAATCACGGAAAACCTAAATCAGGATGGCTGGAGACGGGATTGAACCGTTGTCCTCCCGAATGCGAGTCCAATGTGCTAACCACTGTGCCACCTTGCTTGGTAAAAAACGTTTTATGAAAACCAAGGAAATGCAATATAGACCAAACACACACATTCAATTATAATTTATTTTAAAGCTTTACATATACTATGTACAAGGCATCTGTTTTTCGCTTTCCTTCTTCCAGTATAACTACAATGATGTGGAAATGTAGAATTTTCCAATAATGTGTATTTCTTCCACATGTTTCTCACTCATTTTTGATTGAATTGTCACAAACAATAACAAATTAAAATTTTTGTGATGCCATCATTATCTAACTCCTTAAAGTAAACTGTTATCATCCTCTCTCTCTCTCTCTCTCTCTCTCTCTCTCTCTCTCACACACACACACACACACACACACAAACAAACAAACTCACAGTTTGGATATAAAGACCATCAGCTATTCACCTTTACTAATCAATCTCAAAACACATTTAAACTTGAATTTTTCATTCATTATTTTCTTAAAATACATTTTTGGGAATCAAACATAAATAGAAGATAGATTTATTATTGCTCCAAAAACACAAACTGATGGAACAAATAATAATGAATGTGATGCTTTACTTGTGCAACAGGAAAGAATGTATATAATTATATGAAAAATACTGCTTTACTGAGTTTGGTACAGTAACACAATAATTTATGTTTCATTTATTATGGCACCACAAAAAGCAAAACTAACTGACAACATTGTGTTGCATGAGAATTTTGAATAAGAAGTTCTGACGTTCTGGTTATCATCTCTCAACCTGATTCATCACTTTAGATTACACAACTGTAGAATTAGTGGTAAACTATCACAGAAATTGAAGTTTAAAAAATAGCAATGTTATTCATGGAAACAAACGACTGTTTTGGAATAAAGATAAAAATCTGAATGCACAGAAATAAAAAGTATGTAAACGTTAAACTGTATGAATGCATGAGTTGCAATTAAAAACATGTAATTTAAATTTCAATGGTTACAGCTAATTAAGGAATCACCACACAGTAATCAAAGCTTGCTTGATAAAAAACTGTATGTTTGATTAAACACATACTTCACTCATGCGAGTATGAGGAATGAATGAGTGAATTAATTAATTAATCATCTTTTATCTGGACTCTCAGGCAACATAATGATTGTCAAAGAGTAGAAATTAACCACAATAGTTCAATATTGTGTTTACAGATTATGAGATTAGCTAAGAGGTATCTTAAAATATAGCAAAAAGATACTAACTTCTGAGCAAAGTGTCTGAAGTTCCAGTAATTCTGACTTCACTCATTATAGTTCATAAAATAATTTTCACAAAGGCTGATTCTTATTAACGTTAACTTATATTTAATTGAAGCTCTCAATTTCTTTAAATATTCGGAAATAACAAGATAACCTTCAATTCTATTTTGTTAATTATGCAAAGACAAAAATTCTCTGTTTTAATTGAATTAAAATATTCATACAGCTAGTATGACAGATTGCATAATTTACAACACATGTCAGTTAAATCTTGAATAATTATATTTTAATATAACAAGTAAAGAGAGGAGCTATGGGCATGTAGTTTATAATGTTTGTATCAAAATGATGTGCATATAATGTCAGTGTGATCAGTTAATTATTTCTTTATACAAATCCAGATCATTTAATCATTTTCTTGCTGACACTGTTGTCATGAAAAACTAGAAATAAAATCATTTTTTTTAACTGCACAAACAGCTTAAGGATGAATGTCAACTCATTTGTACTGCATTGTATTACACCCATGTGTTACTTCCCTATTCATTTACTAATTGCACACAAATAAAAATAATAGCAAAATTTTGAGAAATAATACATTGAGCATTGTACAACATTTTTAAAGTGTGTTTTTTCTTTTCAGAAAGATTTAACAAATGCACAAATTACTTTACCGAGGTAGGAAAAATGAAAGAAAAAACTACTAATGGGCATTGTGGGAATATATAATGATACTGATCGTTACTCTCATCAGTATAACTAAAGTGAAATTAATGGTACAAATCAGTAATTCAACAATATTATGAGCACTGAAACTTAAATTTATGTTACCACTGGTTCAAGACTTGTGCGCAATGTTGTCTTTTGTAATTGTTGCAGAAAACTGTCAGAATTCAGAAATACGTCCTGAAGAGCATTGATTATTTCTCTGACATGAAGATGATGTTTCAGGGTACATCCTTGCTGGCATAAAACATTTTGCACACATTAAGCAAATTTTGTTGAAAGTGAGAAGGTGTATTGTCCATAATGTTCCTTTTTTGGAATTATTTTTGATCGCATTTTTTATGACATAAGCCTTTTACAGAGAGGTAAATAGTATTGGAGTGCCAAATTCTTGGGATGAAGGATGAACCACATACAGTTAAAAAAACTGGCACTTTATAAATCTTTTTTTTGTGCAACAGATATATGAGCAATATTTTTCAGAAACACTTTTGTCAGCAGATCTGCTATAAAAACAAACCCTGATGCTTCTTTATACATAAGTTGTAATATGTATTAGTCACATGATATATTTTCTACATTCTTGAACAAGTGATAATACTGTGTGACACAAAAACAACTAATTTGAAATCAAAGTAACACGAATCTGCAAAAGGTGGTTGATATTGTAACATTTAATAATATAATGATATTAATGAATATGTTTATAAATCAAACACACAAAACAAAAAATGCAAAACTTTCAAGAGGACTGTAAATCTGTAAAATAATTCATAATAAAAAGATGTAAGTGAGACACTTCGACTGATTCACAGACAACAAGTGATCCATATTACACGCTCTTTTTTTTTTTTTTTAAAAAAAAAAGGAGTGTTGGATGGTTTAAATAATACTATTTTCTTCATTATGACACCATAGCATCATTTTTTCTTCATTTCTGGTATTTCTGAGTATTGAATTACTTTTCTGAGTGAACAACATATGTCTTAAATGATTATGGCTTTCGCACTTGTAATGTATGAAATGATTTTATGAGATGCTTTACACTATTTACAAAATTATGAAATATGGATTTTGTGTGCTAATTATTAATTCAGTAAGAAAGGAACTGGGTAGGACAAAGGACAGGAATCGAAATTTACAGCATATTATAGTAAAGCTAAATGTAATACTCAGGATATTACACTTCTTTGCCTTTCACTAAATTACAGGAAAAAATACCATTCCAAATTTGAGCTAGATATACTTTGTGGTAATTCAACAGGTGCTTGATGCACACAATTTTATGTAGGCCCTATCATGCATAGTGCAAGACACTAACAAATTGTCCTGCACAGATCATTGTCATGTTAAGTGCTACATACTTCAGACTTGATTTAAATTAAATTTACCCTTCTTATTTGGTAACAATCCTAAAAATTAAACTACTCCTTCTGTAACATACTTATGAATAATCTTTAAAAATCCAAGATTTAACAATACATACATCTCCTGGATTTGATTTCAGAATAATATTTGTTAATGATTGTTAGTCAGTAACAGTCAACATTTATGGCATCTTTTTTAAGATTTGTCCATTTGCCAAATTTTATATTCCTTAAAAAGAAAGACTTATTTTGTGTATGCTACTGCTTTCCATATATTTCTGTATCACAAATATATGAAGGATATTATCACTGCCAACAGTATTTTACAGGAAATGGACTCTCACATCACATACAAAATAGATACTACCTCTTGATTTTCTGCACCTGTTTATCTTCTATTTGCTGATTTTGTAAATTCCTTTTTAAAACAGCCGTCTCTCACATAAATTACGTGGGACTAAGGGCTAAGAAATATAAAGAAGTTGAGTGGAAGAAAAAAAATTAAGGGTTTAGTAATATGCTGGCTCTAAATTCTCAATTAATCAATAATGTTAAGTTTCTCTTCAGTTTTGTAATTACTGAGTACAAAATGTGCTTACATCGGTTTCAATATAAGCATCGAAATGGGAGTTATAGGAATACTGTTGCGGAATGAAACTGAATTAAATATTAACAGTGGATGACAGTGACAATATGATTTTATGCTCTTGAAAGTGATAGTCTTAAGTCCATGCTCTTACATGGAGAGATGTGAATAGACATCACATATTTAAGCTCCCAGTGTTGTATATAACAGTCTTTGTTAGTGTGTAATGATATGATTATGACTCCACATTACTTACATAGCAAATTTTACTGTACAGATTTGTACAACCTGAACGAAACTTTTGAAAAGTGAAATATTATGAGTATATATTTATTATACTATGATCTTTATTTATACATATACCATACTATTAAACTTTGGTTTATCTTTAACAGGAATTTCTTTCCACTGAATAGAAAAAAATCTTCTAATCAAGGGCTTCAATGCTCAACAGTGGGCTTCTGGTATTTTAATGTGTTAGACCATTAGTAAATGATGATAAGTTTTCTATAATAGTGTCTGTTATGTATAATTGTGCAATTACATTTATTTATATTTTCATTAAGTTCTCAATTCACACCCCTCTAAGGCTTAGGTACTGACAGAGTATAAAATTATATTGCAATTGTTCCTATTATTATTTTGAATTAATCCCTGGTTTCATACATATTATTCAATATAGTATCTTTCTTACCAAGACTCACATCCCATATTTAAAGCTCTACATTCTCCAGGTTTTAGCCACAAGGCTTGTTTGAGAAAGTCATCTTATAAAATCTCATATTCACATAAGAATTTTAACATTTTGTTGTGCTAAGCTCCCTTCATTCTGCTAACAAAAATATTAATCCATTTAGCAACTGATTCACATTTTTGTTGCACATTTAGATTGTGGAAACAAAATCAATTTGAGTATTCTGTGTCAAAACAAAATATACAGGTTTAAATTCAATAAATTATCATTGTTTTCCCTGATAACAGTTACAACAAATATCAACAATACATCCCAAATTATGAACAAATTTGGCACATTACACTTCTTAAAAGCAGGTAAGTTATCTTCAATAAATAAATTTTATGCATAATTTAGCACACATCTATCTGCAAATTCCTACACAAGAAATCATTCAATTTCCCCTAGTCAACACAACCTAACATACTTTCTATTCCTTAAATAATTAATAAAACTGGTGATATTTCATACTTAATCTTTGACTTATTACTGAAATATGATCTATGGAATGCAACTGTGAAAATAGCATAACATATAAGTAATTCCACATTTCAGATTGATGTGTGTTTGTAAAAAATTATTTTACATGTGATGATAAATTTCCAATACATTGCTTCACAAATAAAACCACTTTTTCACTAAAGAATGATAAGTCTTTTTTGCTGTGGGATTTTTGTCTTAAATGTACATTAGAGTAATTCTAAATAAACAGACTCAAGAAAACATATTGAACCAGGTTGTTGGTGAACCAATAATTCACTTATCAGTAAGTAGCAGCTGCTACAAATCAACAATGCAATAAATCATCGAAACAGAGCTTCCCAGTGGAATGTTCTAGATAAAGAATTAGTTTTACACATTTGAGCAGTTACAATCAAACCTTTTTTATGTGCGTTACCTGATAGGCCAAGTGTGGTTTGAAAATAGTATATTTTTCAGTGCGCTCGCAATGGCTGTAATGCTCTAGCATTACTTATCTTAGCAGATATTTTATGGTTGACAATCTTAATAATTTTGCTCCAAAACATGATGGTTTTGCACTTCCGTAGTTTATCTAATATGCCAAATGCTCCCAGGGACAAAAAAGTCTATTAAACCTGATGGTCACATTATTTTTAATGAATCATTCAGCTTCTTTCATAACAACCTTTATTACTGAACTATTCAAAGATTTACATTTAAATTTTGTATGATTTCAGCAATGGTATCCTGCTCCCTGTGTCTTTGGATCAGAATAATTTAACATTATCTAACAGAATCAACAAATGATTAATGTTTGAGCAGAATCATGTCCTCTGTCTATGCTGACTGATTCACTGGAAGTGCATGCAAATTATTAAGATATGCTGAGCCATTTGATGTTAATACTGCAATTTACCTATGCGAGCGCTCGACTTTCTTCATGGCTGCTGTGCACTGGTTGAGGATGTTGATGACGCATTTTCATGTGTGCTGCTTTGGCCTTCTGCTTTGCGAGTTGGAGTTGGGTAATCAAACACTAAGCAACGTTCTCTGTCCCTAGCTGTATTATCTGAACAGGAAGAGGTAGAGGAGGATTTACCCTTTCGAGGAAGTGTGGTTGCTTCACCTAGGCCTACCATGTCTCTTGGTTTCCACACGGGTGATCCTACAATGAGAAAGTCAACCAGTAAGAGATTGGTTTAAATGGAAGTACTGGTTATATTGTCACATAAATGATACCATTTGAAAATTATACAGCTTTTCATGGAATTATTTACCCTTGATATTGTCTGTCTCCTTCTGAAATTAATTCTTATACAATGATGTTCTATCTCTGAATATATCTTACTATGTCTTTGAAAATTACTTAAATATACATATTTTATGCCAAACATATTGGTATATTTGGAACTTTTAAACAAGAACAGCAACTCATTTTCAAATTACCGCCTCAATAATATATATGTATGTGTACATTTGGTTTTGATTTATTGGTGCTTAACCAACTGTAAATTTATTTAACATTGTAAGAATGCTTTTTATCTTAAGCAAGGATTCAGTTAACCTTGAAAAGTTCAATGATAAAGAACCTGAATTACATTCTTATTTACTTAGATACATAATAAATGCTAGCCATGTGTGTTTCTATTTCCTTTGCATATTTGATGGTGACTGGGAGTGCAATCTTTAATCAATGTAAAATTCAGAAACCATCAGTTTCAAGTGGATGGTTTTATACAAATGATATTTATAAGTCAAGGAGCTTAATGGATAATATTTTAATAACAATGCTGATGATAAAATTATAAACCATTTTGAAAGGGCCACAATTATGGAAAAACAACAAGGATGTATGTTACCAAGTTCCATACACTATTTTTATAAGAGACTGTCAGGAATCATATCAAAGAGTAGATAAAGTTGAAAAACTGCAGAACTTTTATTAGGTATCATATGTCACAACAATCTCTTCTGACAGACATTCTCTGACAGTGAATGATGATATATTTCACTTATCCAGCTCCTTATTTAAACACAATTTAAACCAAAATCTTTTGGTTAACTTTCAGCTTTATTTGCTTATTCATTTTAATATATAGACATTCTTCTTTAAAGAAACAAAATTTTGAGGGCTTTAGTGATTTAAGAACTCTGTAGTGAACATCACTGTTTTAAGATTGTTGAAAACCAACAGACATTAAATAGTTAAAATGAAAAATAGGATACATTCTATGAGCTTCTCAGGAGGAAGAAAATAATCATGAATATTTCTTCACCATCAAAATAACACAGGAAGTATCTACACCTCAGTGCCAACACAAAAACAAAAAACTTCAAAGTAAAATTTTATAACATGTGTGATGTGTTACAATTTTAGTAAATTACAGGTAAACTGACTTTTTGCGTGAAGGATAGTTTGTTTCCAATAAGATCTTTTACTGTCATTTTATCAAAAAACATTTAAGTTGTCATGAAAGAGCAAATCTCATATGATTAAACTTTAGTTACAACTTTTAGCCATGCTTACTCTTTAAAAGGACTGCAGGTTAATAATTACCAGAATTGATCTTCTGATAATTAAGTTCTTAAAAGAAATTATTACCACGATTAAAAACTGTAAATGGAATTATTGTTTTGGTGGCAGTGGAAAACATAATTGGGTAACAAAACCACATAATATAAGGATGCCGATTTATAAGATGATGTAAAACTTATTACATTTAGAATAAAAGGACAGTTTACATAAAAGATGCTATGATAATATAAATGCTTTGGATCTTAGAAGAAGAAATTCGAAACTCCGGCCTCTCAATACATGCATATGCATCCTCATAACTTTGTATAACGGCCCAGGAAGTAATTATTTAACAAAAATATTGCAATATGTCTTCTGAATAAAACACACAAACACACACACAGAATTACCAGCTTTCGCAACCGATGGTTGCTTCTTCAGGAAGGAGAGGGAAAGATGAAAGGATGTGGGTTTTAAGGGAGAGGGTAAGGAGTCATTCCAATCCCGGGAGTGGAAAGACTTCCCTTAGGGGAAAAAAAGGACAGGTGTACACACACACACACACACACACACACACACACACACACACACACACACACACACACATATCCATCCGCACATACACAGACACAAGCAGACAAGCAGAGATGTGTGTGTGTGTGTGCGAGTGTACACCTGTCCTTTTTTTCCCCTAAGGGAAGTCTTTCCGCTCCCGGGATTGGAATGACTCCTTACCCTCTCCCTTAAAACCCACATCCTTTCATCTTTCCCTCTCCTTCCTGAAGAAGCAACCATCGGTTGCGAAAGCTGGTAATTCTGTGTGTGTGTTTGTGTGTTTTGTTCATTGTGCCTGTCTGCCTGCGCTTTCCCGCTTGGTAAGTCTTAGAATCTTTGTTTTTAATATATTTTTCCCATGTGGAAGTTTCTTTCTATTTTATTTACCTCATTATATATATGGCCAAATCCAAACTAATCACTGCAACACAGGCTGTACTTTCCAACAAAGGCATGTAGCCAGGCTTGGAGAAACACAAAAAGGACCACAGAATTCCTTACACCTTATAGCTCAATTGAGCATCACTCAAAACATACATATAGCAGTCTACACTCTCTGAGGAAGAGCCAATGTTTGCTTAGCAATGTATCATTTCTTATAATAATGTAATTTTCTGTTTTATATTACTGATACTGTTTACATCTAATAACTTTGTGTTCTACATACATTGCATTTATTTTTTTATATTACAATACAGTTACTAAACAAAGAACCATTTTATGCATTTTCTTCTACACTTTCTCAGGCAAGATGAAATTTCTTGCTGCACACTTACTATTACATTGTTGGCCAGAGTGAGATTTTGTCTATTATTGAGAAAAAATAGTTCTTCATTTTTCCTGTACTCCATAATTTTTTATTTTCAGTTTTATTTAAATTTATGTTCTTTGTATACAGACGATATTTTATTTCCAAGTAATATGGATAATAATGGCCTCTTACACTTTAAAATGGAAGTTTCATTCTTATATACATAGATGTTGTATCAGGAGGAATAATAAAACTGTTACATATAAAAGGCAGAGTGTATGTGTGTCATCAGGTATCTCCTCCCAAACTACTGGATTGATTTCGACCAATTTTGGCACAGAGGCAGCAAGCCTCATGATTATCAGCAGCCTCCCACCTCCGATAAGAGGGGCAAAATTGGAAAAAAAAAACATGTTTTTTCCAGCTACTGGCATACAGGCTGCCCTGCCCAAAGGCATGTTGTATGGGAACAGTATCAGTCTGTCAAATCAACCTGTTTTGCAGGAGCAAGGATGACTTTTTGGAGCCCAATATGTTGGCTGCCCGTGATGAGAGGCATGTTGTGTTGGAATAGCAGTGGCCTGTTTTATCAACCTGCTTCATATGATGGCCTGTAGATCAGGAGCTTAAAATGATTTTCAGGCCTGTCATGTACTGCCTGCCCTGCAAGACAGGCATGTCGTGGGAGTAGTATCGGCCTGCTATATTGACTCATATTGCCGGGCTACATGCCGTTCAACATGACTAGGAACAGTGTGAAATGGACAGAGGAGGGGATGGACAGTAAGAGGGGGAGGAGGAACTGGGCAGAAAGAGAGAAGGAAGGGGAGATACATGAATGTGGAAAGTATAGAGGGGCAGTGGTCAGGTGGAAAAGGAAGAAGGGGAAGGCAGAGATGGAAAGAGAGAGGAGGAGGATATGGTCAGAGGGAAGGAGAAGGCAGAGATGGAAAGAGAGAGGGGGAGGAAGATTGTCAGAGGGAGGGGAGGAAGATATGGATGTGGTCAGAGGGAGGGGGGAGGAGGGGATGGACAATAAGAGGGGGAGGAGGAGATAGAAAGGTAGAGGTGGTAAGGTGAGATGGATGGACAAAGGAGGAAGAGGAGTAGAAGGGGGAAAGACTTGTATTGAACACATACGCAGGCAAAGCCACAAGGAAAAGACTAGTAGTAAATATTTTAGGAACTGGTAGTACAGACTAGTTCAAATAAAGCATCCCATATAAGACGTGCCCCCCCCCCCCCCTTTTTTTTTTTTTTTTTTTTTTTTAAGGAATACAATTGTACACACAGGTAAAATTTCGTTTCATGCATTCATACTCCAGTTGTTTTGAATTTATTCATCAACTGTCTTTAATTTATTTATTTATTTATTTCAGAGTTCAGGCTGTAAAATTGTGACTGAGTTTACATAACATAATTTTTCAACTGTGATTGTGATTGTCATTTGTTAGCCAATTGTATTGTATTGTTTAAGCATGCCACATGTATTCACAAATGCTGAGTATGTTGATATGGTATTTGTGTATGAGTTTTGTAATGCACATACTGCTGCTGTTGCTTGTAGAAAACATAGTAGATGATTTCCTAACAGTAACATACCATATTTAATTTTTTGTCTTTGATAAACATTCTGTAAGTCTTTGTTTGGATTACATTCTAGTCAATAAGATGTTTCATTCTAAACAATAAAATATGTGACATGTTATATGGAACATTTTATTTGAATAAGCCTATAATACTATCTTGTAAAATATTTACTGTTCCTCCTTAAACAATTGATATGTTGTAATTTCTGTGTGATAATTTCTTTTATCATTAGAATAGTTTGGAACTGGACAGAAGATAAGAAACACTTTAGTGAAAAAATTAATGACAAGGGGTTATGATAAGAAATAAATAACTTTTCAGTTAAGTGGAAGGCTAAACATGGGAAACAACTCTACATAATAATTTTTAAATTTCAACATGTATTACATAGTAAGGGAATCATGCACATAACAGAGGCACCAGCAATACCTCCTCACTAACAGGTGGGATAATTTTCTAGCAGTTCCAGAAATTACTGTTTGTGTCATATGGAGATCAGTAAAGTAATGATATGTCTGATAGAAATGCATAGACCTGTTTGCTTGTCTTTCAGAAGTTCTTGATTTTAAAAGTGAATAAGCAGTTAAAATCCTCACACTGGTGTCACACTATTTCACCAACTTTTTTCTCATCAGACATCCAATGAATACTACACACATTCACATAGAGAAAGATAATATAGTATCCAAATTTAAAAAGCTCATTGCTTTTGGAAGGAAAAGAAAAAAAAGGAATGAGAATATTTATTTCTTCAAATTTTCTTCTCTCCTTTCTTCTCCTGAGCATGCTTTGATACACAATATGCATTTTAATATACGAGGTACTATACTGTTGGTGAAAACTGACCATTAATTTCATATAAAATACAGAAGGCAACACCTTTATATTCGGAAGAGTAAGAACACATGCTTTGTTTTCTATTAGTGTACAAACAAAATGCATATGGAGCACATGAAACTGCCATTTAGGTTTGAGCAAACTTGAAATTTATGTACAAAAATATTTCATGCAGGATACCTTGAGTATTAGTAGCTGTACTGGTAGTAGTGAGAATGGTAATAATAATTACAGTAATAGAACAGGAACATGTCAGAAGTATACAAAGAAATCATAAATGGACATTCCCACTGAGATTGCCAACAGATGAACAATCCATACTTACCACACAAAAGAAGAAATACCAGTACGGTGGACAACTACATTACACAATCATTAATTACAGCTGCAGAACTGAAGCTCATTTACATGATAACTGAAAAGGACTATTAACAGAACAAACAGGAGGGAGCATGTCTAAAGGGATGAGCCAGAATACCCCCAACAATAGCTTAGGACCGTGCAATAAAATGCAGGAAATGATGTAATACCTTTTGAAGAAATTAAAATATTTATGGTTCTGAACATTTTAATTGAACAGTAACACAATGGCAACAGTTGTATGTGAAATAAAAGAAAAACTTGAAAGATCGATAAGAAGATAGATGCTCAAAGAATGCAGCACAAGGCTAACCAAAATGAATTTTTTTACAGTTTTGTGTGTGTGTGTGGGGGGGGGGGGGGAAGGGGGGGGGCGGGGGGGGAGGGGGGGGGAGAGACATGAAATTGAAATGTAAGAGAAAAAGAGGAAAGACTGAGCAATACAAAAGATGTTAACATGGAAGTTTTGTAACACAAAAATTATATTATACACAAACAGGACAAAAAGGACACGAGATTGACAGAACATGCTGAGGAAAGGGAAGCTAAGAGAAAGAAAGGGTGTCAGACAACTAAAGGATTGATCTTCAATAATAACAACATGCAGAATGCATTTTACCAGCAGATAGATACTGGCAGTGTACATTTTTGTATTGGTCTATGGCATATGTACACAGCAAGGGGCATTGTATGTGAAACATAAAAGCCTATTTTTGAGTTTAAATCTCTGACACAGTTTATGGTGCTGTGAAAATTTGATTACCATTCCCATAGGCAAGAAGGGACAGGGGAAAGTCTAGGCTGGAATGTCAACAATTATGGAAAAGGAAGATTGCTACTCACAGTAAAGATACATGTTAAGTTCGAGGCAGGCACAATGAAAAGATTGTTACACATTAAGCTTTCAGTAAGGCCATCACCAGAAAAGAAAAACACACACACATTCACACAAACAAACATATTTCATGCACATTTGACTGCTATCTCTGGCTGGCCTGAGCAACTGTGTGCATGTAAGGTGTTCTTGCTTGTGTGAAAGTGTGTTTATTTTTTCTATTCTGATGAAGTCTTTGGCCAAAGTTTAATGTGTAACATTTTTTTTTGTTGTTGTGCCTCTCAGTAACTCAACCAGTCATCTTTACGGTGAGTAGCAGTCTATCATTTCCATAATTTTTTATATTCCCAGAGACAAAACGGTCTTTCTGGATTCTTGGCAATGTGTTGAGAGTTAACTATTATTCTATGTTTTGTTTTTATCTTAATAATATCATGATAATTGCCCCTTAATCAGTCAGTTGATTTTGTTAAGTATATTGTATGTGAATGTATTGTATTAAAGCATAAGCCTTCAAACATTATGGAATGATTACTCTTCACTAAGGTCAGAATCTTTCAAAATATTGGGTACCTGTTGATGGCCCAATAAGCCAAAAAATGATTGATCATGAACATATATTAGAGGATTGAGCTTTGGGTGAGAGAAGAATCCATCAAAATTATTATACCCAGGCAAAATTTTTGTTGTATTTTTTAAGACATGTAAAAGGACATTTACATGAAAAATGATTATAAGTAAATTTAATGTGAAATGAGATTCAATTCAGGTACACTTTAATATTTATCCTTTTAAACGAGAAAGAAAAAATTTCCATAGTCTGTGACACCTGTGAAATGAAAAGTCTAGAAAATTTAGATAGTTTAAAAGAAAACTCATGTATTTGACAACAAAATATAAACATATATAATATTACTTTTGTCAGGGAACAATACCATTATGGCATTAATTATTGTAGGAACTTGATAATGAGAGCACAATATTTTTATAGAAAATATATTTTTTTCTTTCTGTTGAACTGAAACAGGGAACAAATAAACATCTATTGATTTGGGTTTAGACTCTTCAGTTAACTTTTCAGGTGGTACTGAAAACAATAGAAATGGTAGGCGTATGAGACAGAACAGTAAGATAAAATAAATGAAATTCAACCAGGAATCAAACTACAATGTACCAGCCATGTGAAGTGTTAAAATATTTTGGCATCAGTAATATGCATTATATTAATGCTATAATAACTACATTTAAACAAGTAGAATTGGAAACAAATTGTTGTGAGTGTAGTAAAGAGTTCAGATGTGAGTGCCAAAGTTTGAGGTGGAGAACTGAAAAGAGTGAGGGCTTGAGGGGGGAGGGGGTGGTATTGAATTCTACAGCAGAACTGCAGAGAGTGGAGTATCTATGGAATCTGAAATGATAACCTAAGGTTAATAAAGTAAATTATGTGAGGAAAATACTTTTTGAATCTTCCTAGCATAGCAAATCTTTTTATCACAGAACTCAAAAATTGATCTGAAAAAACTATGAAACTGCGAGAGAGAATGGCTGGTCAGGGGGTAAAAGATTTAGTACTGCTGACAGACACAAATGAAAGAACATGACACTACCAGTTCTGCAAGCTAAAACAGAATCTATAAGCAGTATGAAATTTTTTTGGTCTCCTGAAGGCAAGTAATGGACAAAAATTCTGTTTTACAATTTCAAAAATGGATCTTTTCTTTTCATAAAGGAAGTTCTTTGATATGTAGGTGTGTCATAACCCAAATCAAAACTCTACCATATCTTCCAGTTCATGTCTCCTGATGAAAATGCACTAGAAAGAAATTAATGCTGGTATTGATCAGAAAAAACTTAATTGACATGAATAATAACTTAGACTCTTTTGCCGATTACTTTGTATGCTCCAGGATGTGTATTGGGAGTCACTAGTCTTGTTCTAACAGCTTTTTGATTCCTTTCATTATTCTGCAATTTCTGTTTCTCTGTATAGTTTTGGCTAATGTTATAGGACTTCTATTTGTGAATACGATATTTAAGGATGAAAGCCACAGGGGCTCAGCAGAATTTTTTACTTTACTTGTTTCATGGTCAAAATACTATGAAAGATTTCCATACCATGATTTTTAACAAAACACGTAATGAAAATATCCCATTAGCACACTTTTGCCCTGAAGTCGAATATTAAAAGTCTAAATTTAAATGTCCCAGTTAAACTCATAAAGCTTGCAATCATCCTTCCATTTCATATACTTCTCTACACCCTCACATTTGTGTAGAGTATCATCTTCATTTTTAGAAGAAGGAAGTTTGTAGTTTGGTCAGAGCTGACCACCTGTCCTATCCTCATAAAAAAAAACACTTCCATATTCTGTATACATTTGTACATTTTGAGATATATATTTTCAAGTTTTGCCTCTCGAATATATATAATAAAAAAAAACTGCACACAGAAGACAACATAAATCCCACAGGTATTTAACCGTAATTAATTCCTTGATTCAGTGTGATGTCAGATGGGTAGTATAAATTGGTGTGAAAATTGGAATACAAATGACTGTACAATGATTTGCTTTTAGTCCTGCAACACAAGATACATATTTAATGCCTCAGTCTAAATATGTTGATTAAAAGCAGATTCAAAATTACTCACAAATGTTATCAGGTCATACCGGAAACAATAAATAAATGGATACAAAAATGCACGACTGCAACAAAATAAGTGTGTTGGTAAAATAGATCTAAAGAAAACTGAAGCAACAGCTCAAAAATTTTGATCACTGACTATGCTATGATCATGTAAAGTAGACTCAGTGCAGAAGAAGAGCAGCAGCAAATTGAAAGAAACAAATAATGACAATGAAGCCACACACTAAATATCCAATAAAGACATCCTTCCAGAATGCTTAAATGTTAAACTCGTTGACTTAAGAAGAATGAAATTCTAGTTGATGAGCATACTGTAATGTATTTATGAGATTATTGCAGTAAACTTGAAACTCGCTTTTGGACAAAATTACCTGCCACTGAAACAATTATCCATTTAAAATAGTTTTTCATTTGAATCTGTTATTTTTCTTAAAGGAACAAAGCAAACCTTCACTTTTAGAACAGTGATGATAGCAAATGAAACAATATCAAATTTGAAAAGCTTTCACTCCTTTTCTTTGTGAAGTTCCTATTTGCGTAATACATCCAGCAGAACGTTTACTTCCGTACACTTGTTTTAAGCCAGGTTAATTTCAATAATTGTGTACAGTTTTGTATGTAACTGGATGCAATTTATAAAATATGAACTATTTTTCATAACTGGAACAATGTATGCATTGTAACATGAACCTTTTTATGAAAGGTGACGAAATGCAGATAATTTGACATTCAGTGTGCAGCTCTTTGACTTCCGCTCTACAGCTGTATATGCTAATGCACTCCCACCTTTTTACCTACATGTTTAGTTTTACAATAAGTATGAGAAATTAAATAAACTGTGTCTATTGAACCATCTGTGAAACAAGCAACAAATATGATTTTATTAAACATCTTATTAAACATACTTCCTTTAACAGTTTGCACTATAGCTCTTAAAGTAAATGATCTAGAGCTCTGTTACCTACACAAACAGATTATGCAAAGAGAGACATTTCAGCTAACCAGTGTCTATGAGCAATGTCTTTGCAGAATGAAGACATAAACTTGCAGAGAGCTTAGCGCACGCTATGCTATCAACTCCAAATATTAAAAATAAGAATTTATCCTGATAAAACAACATTTTTATTGTTAAATGCCATCACAATTTTATATCTGCTTGTATTGCTATTAAATGCTAAATCTGGCTTACTAGTTTGTTTTTCATGTGTAACAATACAAGAAGTACATAGTAGCCTAAGATTTAAAGACCTAATGAAAGCTTCAAATATAACATCGCCAGAGCAAATTAGATTTTCCTGTCATTAATTTTTAAAGTAAGCCAGAGACATTTATCAACAACGCTGTGTATACTGTACAACAGTTCATATTATTTAGAATTTTATGTACATTTTTACTATGAACTGTAAGTGAAACGTGTATATCTTAAATAAGTGCATCTAAGTATCATACATTTAATTAAGCATGCATATTGTACATTTTAACATGAAACTTTCCTGATTCTTTATATGAAGCAGTAGCAATTGATATGGAAAATTTTCCACAAAATCACATAAACAACAGACAAATATGCACTACCGCATGTGGCATTATATAATAGCTCCTAAGCAGTTTTTAAGCTTGAAGAATTCTTCAATGCCTTTTCCATACTGTTATCTGAAATGAACTTCACACTGATAAACCTGGCATATATTGTGACATCTAAAATTGTCAGTTTTTGAGCGAGAAAAGGCATATTCTTTTGAAACTAAGACAGAGATGGATTTTTTTAATGGTTACAAACCGAGATGAAAACATGGAAAATACTGTGTGGTACTGTTCCTCTGTAACTAAGCTGTCTAAAGAATCTTTCATGTAAACCCAAAAATTTAATTGCTGAAGCACATGATCTGTGTGACAAAGTTTTCACTCTTCCCTCCAACACTAACATTTTTATCCCATGAAGACTTAGTGCAACTGCTTGACACACCAAGAAAGAACTCCAAATTCAAAATCCATGAAAATTTCCATGATAATAATTTCCGATCGAATAGTTATTCATATGAGAGATGGACAAAATAGAACTTTGCTAAAGATTGCGACCTCAGTAGCTTAAAAACTTTAGAAGTGTCTTTTGTTATTGAATAATTATGGTAAATACACAGAAAACTAGGTACTGAATTACAAAGTGCTGTGGTTATGATCTGATACACAGATAAATTTAAGTAATAGTGACCACACTCAGAAGGCTTCTTATATTTTGCCTTTTAAAATTGAGGAAAGTATTTGCAAATTGTCTCACTGCATACTGACTCAAGTTTTGTTGTTATTTGTTAGGGGGACAGAGGAATAAGTAAAACACTATACCCAAATACAGTGTATAAAAATTAAATGCTGAAAATATATTACAGATGCTGTTTATAGTGACAACAAAACATACTGAGTTTGATGTTACTGCCAACAAAAAATGATTTGTGTGTCTTCATAGCAACAATTAGAGACATTTGGTTTGGTTAAATAAATACCATGAAATAAGGAATAAGAATAATTTGTCCTGAATGATCTACCAGATTTCACAAACATAAACAAAAAAGGCAGTTAGTGTAATGAATTTTTATTGATAATTTGAATGAGCTCTTCATTATACATTCAAGATGAAGGTCAATTTTAATCACATTGTAACATTTTTCTTTAACAGTGGGTATAGAATTCATTTACCAATGAAACAGATACGAAGAATTTAAGAAACTGAAATGAATTCAAAAATGAAATGAATCATAGAAATCCAAGGAGAAAGGAGTGTCAGACACAATAACCAGAAGAGGAAGCCAATATTACTCCATATCATATGATCAAGCTGCAGTATAATATGTCCATACATTACATGGCAACATACACATGAAACATTACAGACTACAAACTAATTATAAATTAACAAAATATACAAATAAAATATTTTATGTAATTCACAAAATATGCCAGTAAACTGCTAAATATATCCACATGAAATACTTTATTGACTCATGTAAGTGCGTCTATCTGTGGTTAATGTGCAATCACTACTGCTTCTCTTACACTCATACAGTTTTGTAATTGCCAGCAAGGTAACACTGCAGGCAAGTGGGTTGTGGTAAAGTTGTAGGTGGTCTGAGCAGTTGTGACTGCTTACCTAAATCTTTAACTGTTGGTGGCTGGTAGTTCTCAGGCTGATGGGATGATTGAATCAGTCTTGCTTGGCTTCCAGTGCTCCCCGCTGAGAGGGTTGACGTAGAACTCAGAGTAAGGTGATTTGGTGTTCTCCCTAGAGTCGACTTCCCTTTTGCTGTTGCAACTAGGCTTGAATCCTCTTCTCCCTCAGACTTTGTTCCAGGATCCAAATCATGCTGTTTGCCACTACCTTTTTCATGACTTTCATCTGCAACATAACATAATTGTAAAATGTTGTATTATATTGGATTTTTTGGCAAAGATTCATAGCCACTGTTGTACGTATTGTTTCAAGAAAGGCTTGTAATACAATATATGTGCTCTATTACTGGTACAATATATTTTGCAGATAACCAGACTGAATTGACAATGGGAAGTTCAAGATCAGCAGAAATGGGAGAACCTGCAGGGATCATATGTTGCACACCAACTCGAAGAGGCCACAGCACAAGTGATCAAACTGGCTGCTGCTGCTGCTGATGGTCATGATGAGGATGATGATACTGTGCAGTTTTACTCTCCATTGTTTCATGGAATTTCTTTTGGTGCAGTGCACTAAAAAGTACTTCTTCTGAAGAAGAGAGCAGTAGAACTCGTGTGAAAAGTCGATGACAACACTCATTGCAGTGGCATTTTTAAGGGTCTTGGAATTCTTACACCCTCATTCTGATACATTTATGCCTTAATGATATTTTTGCTAACAACAAATATCAGTTTCAGCTGATCTGTGATAAGGCACTGTCATGATACAATGCACAAAAGTAATTTCCCGGTAGACACACACACACACACACACACACACACACACACACACACACACACACACACACACACAAATCATACCTCTATAGCCACTCTTTCTATGAATTATATGACTATCTGATTCTGTTACCTACTTGGCAAGTAGTACTGTTCACAGTAAAGCTGTTTGATAATTAATAATGCATTGTAATAACTTTGTATATACAATTTTAGATAACTATTTATGAATGCATGCTTTCATGGTGATATCCGTTAATAGAATGTTATTAGGTTTCAAGCCACGTCAAGTGGTTAACTATTTACATCTACATCTACAATTACATCCATACTCTGCAAGCCACCTGACGGTGTGTGGCGGAGGGTACTCTGAGAACCTCTATCGGTTCTCCCTTCTATTCCAGTCTTGTATTGTACGTGGAAAGAAGGATTGTCGGTATGCTTCTGTGTGGGCTCTAATCTCTCTGATTCTATCCTCATGGTCTCTTCACGAGATATATGTAGGAGGGAGCAATATACTGCTTGACTCTTCGGTGAAGGTATGTTCTCGAAACTTTAACAAAAGCCCGTACCGAGCTATTGAGCATCTCTCCTGCAGAGTCTTCCACTGGAGTTTATCTATCATCTCCGTAACGCTTTCGCGATTACTAAATGATCCTGTAATGAAGCGCGCTGCTCTCCGTTGGAGTGTTCGATGCGGCTTTAAACTCAAAAGTATTTTATTATTTTAATTGCAGATGACTATTATTTGAAAATTATTAATGTAACCAAATTATTAATCCATTAATATCTGAATAAATTTCTAGATGAAAGATAAAAATCAAAAACTGTAGTGCTTTAGAGGTACCCAAAACACTCAGGAGAGTGCAGCACTTGTCGGAAGCATTGGTAGCTCCACACAGAATCAGCATCTACTGGCATTGGCACTCAAAAACAGTTAACTTTCCAGTTATTAGCACAGCAGTGGTATGATACAAATTCATGACATTCAGCATGAAGGGGTAATGTTACCAGGTAAATACCAGGCTACCAATAGCAACTACTGAACTTTTGTCACATAGAATCTGGAATCAAGTACCGGTTATGAACTAACACCAATACTCACAAGAACCAGCCCTTCACACTGAAGCCAAGTTAACTGACCGTGCATGAAGTACACACAGAACTTTGTTGCATGTCTCAGCAGAAGGTGCTTTTTCTGTACTTACATAGAGTGTTGTAGTAAAATGCACCAATCCATAAATAAGTCAGTCACAGAACCTTCCAGAGATTATAAGTGTTAAATGATAAATAACTTTAGGAGACATCAATCAAACCAGTATAACCAACAAGTTGTTGGAAAGTGGCTATAACCACAGTTCCACAGTAGATGATGTATGCCACATGGCAACAGAACTGAGCAAATAGCAACTTTTTCAACATATCACCTCCTTTCTGATTTGATACGTTAAATTTAGCTGGTATATGCATCAATAACATTAAGCAGTTTGTAAGTTCCCCTTCTTGATGGGCTCTATGGATATGATGAATGTAAAAGGTGACATAATTTAAGAGTACCTCACTCAGTCACTGTGCCATTTAGTAGCCTGTAGATAGCCACCATATAAACAGACACATAAACAATTTTTTTTAAAAGTGACTCATTCTGCAAAAATTTGATACTTTGGAACTATTAATGGAGCATAAGATTAGCTAACTGAATGCATTAGCAGACTAGGTTCTACAAACTATGCTGAGTGCATGTTTTGATTTGTTGTTGTGATGACTGACCGTTTAAGCTAGTAGTTATGTTAGAATTTGGATTAGAACTGTCAGATCAAAGAAAAAATTTACTGTAGATCTAAATAGGTACACCCAGCTTACATTGTTCAGATTCATTACATGTGATTATTCATAGAGAAGCAGGAAAGCATTACAGTCTACAGCAGATATGAAAAATTTCAGTACAAAAGTCAGTCTCAAAATACACTCATTCTCATAAATTAAGGATAATTGCAGAATGTGGTGCCACACAACATCGCACTATACAAAATGGTGCTAATAGCATAGGCACATAGGGAACATACACAACACAGATCTGGAAGTCCACAGTATCGGTGATAAGTTGAAAAAACCGCACCGAAACAAATCTGCTACAAAACACCACTGTTTCCTGCACATGTAACCTGACATCAATATGGGATATGATCATCATGCACATGTACACAGGCTGCACAATGGGTTGGCATACTCTGGATCAGGCATTCGAGCAGCTGCTGGGGTATAGCCTCTCATTCTTGTACCAGTGCCTGTCAGAGCTCCTGAGGTGTTGTAGGGGTTTGAAGATGTGCAGCAACGCGTTGTCCGAGAGCATCCCAGATGTGCTCGATAGGGTTTATGTCTGAAGAACAGGCAGGCCACTCCATTTGCCTTATATCTTCTGTTTCAACGCACTCCTCCATGACGGCAGCTCGGTGTGGCCGTGCATTATCATCCATCAGGAAGAAGATGGGACCCACTGCACTGCTGAAAGGTGGACATACTGGTGCAAAATGACATCCCGATACGTCTGACCTGCCACAGTTCCTCAGTCAAAAACATGCAGGGGTGTACGTGCAATCACAATCCCACCCCCACACCATCAACCAAGACCTCCATACAGGTCCCTTTGAAGTACATTAAGGGGTTGGTATCTCGTTCTTGGTTCATGCGAGATGAAAACCTGGTGAGAATCACTGTTCAGACTACACCTGGAATCATCTGTGAACGCAACCTGGGACCACTGTTCCAATGACCATGTATTGTGTTCTTGACATCAGGCTTTACTGGCACTCCTGTGACCAGGGGTCAGTGGAATGCACCTTGCAGGTCTCCAGGAGAAAAAACCATCTCTGTTCAGTCATCTGTAGACTGTGTGTCTGGAGACAACTGATCCTGTGGCTATGGTAATGTCCCGAGCAAGGCTATCTGCAGTACTCTGTGACCGTCTGTGGACAGTGATGGTGAGATATCGGTGTTCTTGTTGTGTTGTACACTGTGAACGTCCTGTACTGTAACCCTTGGACATGTCTCCTGTATGCTGGAATTGTTGCCATAATCTTGAGATCACACTTTGTGGCACACGGAGGGCCTGTGCTACAACCTGCTGTGTTTGGCCAGCCTCCAGTTGCCCCAGTATTCTGCCCCTCATAATGTCATCAACATGTGTTCTTTTAGCCATTTTCAACACACAGTCACCATTAGCACGTCTGGAAACATCTACACACTTACTCACGGCACGATACTCTGACATTCACCAACACACCTCTGCATCTGTGGACCGCTGCCAGCGCCACTATGCGACGACTGCAGGTCAACTGCACTGCATGGTAATACCCTGAGGTTATTTAAACCTGAAAACTACCCACCAGAGTGTTGTTTCACCATGTATCAGCATTATCCTTAATTTATGAGCACGAGTGTAAGATAATAAGCATTTGGGACAATATGTATCTTGTACAGCACTGTCTTGGATTTGACACTAGTGGAAGTGCCTTGAAATTGTCTTCCTCTGATGTGTAGGAAGTATCAAGTGTATATTTGCATCACAAGGATGGATGACTATGCAGGACACTGTTATGTTTGTGTTCTTATGCACAGGCATGGAATGAAAGGAAGCAAGTCTGCACCTGCTGAATAGCAAATGTATTGTCCATCTAATAGGGAAACTGTGAAAATCCACATCGTCCATGCTTGGCAAACCACCATGAAGTGCACGGCTGAAGGTATGTCCAATTGCTCCTGTTATTATGATTTCTTCCCATTCCATTCACATGTGAACTGTGGGAAGGTGATTGTTTGACTGCCTCTGTGCATGCTGTAATTATTCTAACCTTGTCCACAAAATCCACATGTTAGTGATACATAGGTGATGTAGTATATTCCTTGAGCCATAAAAGTTGTTTCTTGATACCTTGTCAATAGATTTTGTCGGGATAGTTTACACCTATCTTTGAGAGTCTGCACGTTCAGTTTCTTCGGTATCACTGAAACACTCTCCTACAAGTCAAACAAACATGTGACCATTTGTACTGCAGACTGACTGCATTTCACCATTATTCTAACAATAAACCAAGATCTACCCCTGCTTATCCAGACTGAGTCTATGTGATCATTCCATTTGATATCCCTACAAAGTGTTACACTCAGGTACTTGTTTGAGTTTGCCAATTCCAACCGTGACTCATTAACATTATAGTCCTAGGATACTACATTCTTTTTTTTGTGACATGCACAGTTTTATATTTCTGAATATTTTAAGCAAGCTGCCAATCTTTGCACCACTCACTGAATATTTATGCAGCTTCTTTCAGACAGTACTTCATTATAAATAACTGCATAATCTGCAATAAGGTTTGAAGTTACTATTAATATTGTACACAACATCATTGATATACAACATGAACAGCAAGGGTACCACCACACTTTTTTGGAGCTCACCCAAAGCTAGTTTCGCATCTGACAATGGCGCCCCGTGCAATGTAACATGCTATGTGCTCTCTAACAAAAAGTCCTCAATCAAGAGACAAATTTCACTTGATACCTCATATGATCAAACTTTTGATGCTAAGCATAGTGTGTTACTGAGTCAAGTGCTTTTCAGAAATCAAGAAATACTGCATCTACCTGACTTCCTTGATCCAATGCTTTCAGTATGTCATGTGTGAGAAAGTATGAGCTTTTAAATAAAATAGAAAGAAACTTCCACATGGGAAAAAATATATTAAAAACAAAGATTCCAAGACTTACCAAGCGGGAAAGCGCCGGCAGACAGGCACAATGAACAAAACACACAAACACACACACAGAATTACTAGCTTTCGCAACCGATGGTTGCTTCTTCAGGAAGGAGAGGGAAAGACGAAAGGAAGTGGGTTTTAAGGGAGAGGGTAAGGAGTCAAGGAGTCATTCCAATCCCGGGAGCGGAAAGACTTCCCTTGGGGGGGGGGGGAAGGACAGGTGTACATTCGTGCACACACACACACACATATCCATCCCCACATACACAGACACAAGCAGCTGCTCTCCCTTAAAACCCACTTCCTTTCGTCTTTCCCTCTCCTTCCTGAAGAAGCAACCATCGGTTGCGAAAGCTAGTAATTATGTGTGTGTGTTTGTGTGTTTTGTTCATTGTGCCTGTCTGCCGGCGCTTTCCCGCTTGGTAAGTCTTGGAATCTTTGTTTTTAATATATTTAAAGTATGAGGTTGGTTTCACATGATCAATGTTTGTGGAATCTGTTGCTGACTGGCACGGAGAATGTTATTCTGTTCAAGATGGTTCATTATGTTTGAGCTCGGAATATATTCTAAGATTCTACAACAAATCAGTGTCACAGATATTGGACTGCACACTCTGCTGCAGAGTGAAAATCTCATTTTGGAAACAACCCCCAGGCTGTGGCTAAGCCATGTCTCCACAATATGCTCTCTTTCAGGAGTGCTAATTGTGCAAGGTTTGCAGGAGAGCTTCTGTGAAGTTTGGAAGGTAGGAGACGAGGTACTGGCAGAAGTAAAGCTGTGAGGTCAGGGTGTGAGTTGTGCTTGGATAGCTCAGTTGGTAGAGCACTTGCCCGCAAAAGGTAAAGGTCCCAAGTTCGAGTCTCAGTCCGGCACAGTTTTAATCTGCCACAAAGTTTCACATCAGTGCACACACTTCTGCAGAGTGAAAATCTCTTTCTGGAAACAACCCCCAAGCTGTGGCTAAGCCATGACTTCGCAATATCGTTTCTTTCAGAAGTGGTAGTTCTGCAAGGTTCGCAGGAGAGCTTCTGTAAAGCTTGGAAGGTACGAGATGGGGTACTGGCAGACATAAAGCTGTGAGTCATGCTCAAGCAGTTGAGTTGGTAGAGCACTTGCCCGTGAAAGGCAAAGATTCAGAGTTCGAGTCTCGGTCTGGCACACAGTTTTAATCTGCCTGGAAGTTTCATATCAGTGTACACTCTGCTGCAGGGTAAAAATCTTATTCTGCATATTGGACGGTAGTTCCGTGGATCACTTCTATTACCCTTGGAGTTACCTGTGCTATTTTACAACTACTGGGTACAGGTTTTTCAAAAAATGTTCAAATGTGTGTGAAATCTTATGGGACTTAACTGCTAAGGTCATCAGTCCCTAAGTTTACACACTACTTAACCTAAATTATCCTAAGGACACACACACACACATCCATGCCCGAGGGAGGACTCAAACCTCCGCCACAAAGTCCATGACTGCAGTGCCTTAGACCGTTCGGCTAATCCCACGCGGCAGTACGGGTTTTTGTTTGAGGGATCTATGACAGATTATAATTAGAATTGGGGGCTAACTCAGTCAAATATTCAATATAGAATCTGTCTGGAATTCCACTGGGCCTTGGCACTTTATTTATTTCTAACAATTCCAGCTGTTTCTCAACACTACTGACACCAATACCAGTTTCATGTGTGTTTCAGGTTGTATGAGGACTAAATTGATGCAATTTCCCTGGGTTTTCCTTCATAAAGGAACATTAGAAAACAGAATTAAGCATTTTAGTTTTTGTTTTGCTACACTCAATTTCAGTTCCTGCCTCATTCACTATACACTGGATACTAACTTTGCTGCCACTAACAGCCTTTACTTGTGGTCACAAATGTTTGGGAATTGTGAAGGCCATTCGACAATCTTCTGCTATGGTAGACACTAAAGCTTTCATGATTTGGCTTCTTGACAGCCAAACATTTAGGATCTTTTTATCTATACTCCTATGCTTTGTTCTACATCTATTATGCAGTAGTCACTGTAGGTTTAGAAGTTTCTTTACAGTGACTTTATACCAAGGAGGGTCTCTCCCATTATGAACTGTTCTACTGGATAAATATCTATCCAGAGTGTGATCAACTATTCTTTTAACCTCCACCACAGTGCATCTGCATGCTTTGGTTCTGTGCTGAAATTTTCAAGTTTCTCCTTGAGATATGACACTGCCAATTTTTTCCTATTTTATTGAACATACATGTCTTCATGCCTGTTTTAGTTGCCCTTTGTGTTTTGTTGTTATAACTGCCTCATTGTCACTACCAATTTCGATACGGACATCCTCAAACAGGTCAGGTCTATTTGTTGCCATTATATCCAATATATTTCCACCATGAGTGGGGTTCTGAACTATCTGTCCTAGGCAGTTTTCAGAGAAGGCATTTAGTAATGTATCACAGGATGTCTTATCGTGCCCACCACTAACAAAACTGTAATTTCCCCAATTGGTTAATGGATGATTAAAGTCTCCACCAATGATTACAGTATGATTGGGAAACTTACACACAAGCAAACTGAGATTTTCTCAAACGTTTTCAGTTACCTCAAGATATGAGTCTAGTGGGTGGTGACAGAAGGATCCAATTACCATTTTATGCCATCACTGATAGTGAGTCTTGCACAAGCAATCCCACATGCAGCTTCAGTTTCTGTCTTGGTAGATATGAGTTCCTTGTCTACTGTGACAAATACACCACCTTCATTTCCCATTAGCCTTTCTTTCAATATACTATTAAATTTTCTCCAAAAATTTCATTGGTATCAATTTTAGTTTTCAACCAGTATTCTGTTCCTAGTATTATGTGAGCTTCACTGCTTTTTAGGAACACTTCAAACTGTCACTTTGTTGAGAATATTTTGGCAGGCAACTATTAGGATTTTAATACTCTCACATGTGGGAGGCATTTCTTTCAACCTTACACTGGTACTTGTGGGTTTCTTATAGCTATCATTACATGGATGTTATGGATAGTGACCTGATCTTTTTTCTTTTTTCAAAAAACAAAACAAAACAAAAAAAACCTGTGTGCTCTCCCACACACAGATGGCTACCTGGGTAGCAGCCTCTGATGTGTAGTGCACATCTGACCCATTTGCGGGCAACCTACAATTCTCAACCCTATGGCACAAGTCCAGGAAGTTGTAGCCTAACTTCTCACAGAACTTCTCTGGTTCAGTCCTTCCAATCAACTCAGAACCAAAGGCCATAATCATTTCTGGAGACAATGATTTAAATTGTGAGCTCTTTTGAAACTCTCAGCGTTCTCTGTCAGATGCTGGAATGATTCAAGTATGACCTCGAAGTCCAGACGACAAGCATAATTTTTTCCAATGTGTGTAGCAATCTGCATTTGCTTGCACTCTGTTCCCTCAATGGCTCCTAGAATAGCCTCTTCAACATGTTAATGAGGCCCCCATGTATACACACTGAGTTTGCTTGGTATCCTATTCTGTCTCTTACTGCCGGCTTCCTAAGCAGCACCATCATTTGCTGTATGCTTGAACTGCCAATGATGTTTGGGATGTGGCTCAACATTTTTCTCCCATAAGAATTGGAACACTCTACCTTCAGGTCAAGGACCGTAAAAGTAGGGTGTTAGTGATGGAGGAGAAATTAACAACACTAAACAAGATGGAATACATCAATATTAGCAACATACTACCATCTACCTTTGCTCAGAGCCACATTGAATTTAATAGCATTTGCTGTACCTTAACACTAGTTTAAGCAATCTCTATTCAGATAATGAAATTATCTGATCATCTGTGTGGTCCAAGACAACATTTGGAGCCATAATAAACCCTCTAGTTGATCATTTGAGACTGGTTAAAAATGTACATTGTCCCGAAACTCAAAATCAGATGTCTGCATATCATGGGAAGTGGTTTTGTCATTGAGTATCAAATTAACTCAACACTTCAAATTGCCTCCAGTTTCTCTCCATATCTTCCTAAGTCCACAGACAAGAAGATTAAATTTTAAAGATCCATCAATGATGAGGAATTGGAGTCACAGCACAAGCACAGACAGAGGAAGGATGGGAAAGGAAATTGGCAATGTCCCTTTCAGGGAAACATTCACAAGACTTTCCTTCATGACATAGGGAAACTATAGAAAACTTAAATCTAGATGGCTGAACAGGGATTTGGACCAGCATCCTCTTGAATGTACATCCTGTGTCTTACTACTATGCTACCTTACTCAATCCAAATTTAAAGAAGCTTTCTTATCACGTTGTGAAGCTACAAATCTTTAAGGAATGAGCATCCTGGAGAGTTTGACTTCACCACAGCCTCAAAGTTTTAAAAGAGAGTGAAAAAATTTCACTCCTGGTGGACTATATGCTTTGATTATCACATGTAATGAGGATCCAGTGGCAAGTTGAAGTTTAGACTCTTAACACTGAGGTACACTTGTGTGGCTAAACTGGAACAGAAGACAGGTGTTATGGTTTGAGTCTGGTAAATAGTTTTAATTTGTCACATATGATCAAAAATTTGCATGCTTCTGCAAGATTAAAACAGTTTCATCATCCTGCTTGAAGTGATTAACAGACAAAATGGTCATACAGTTTTCTAATCAGGAAGCATTGATTCGGTTTTATAAATTAGTCCACACACTTTTCAAGATAACCCGTGATGACTGAATGTTGCAAACATCTGTTCACCCACTCTTATGCACAAATACCATTATGAACACGGCCTTTAGTACCACCTTTACAATAAGTAAAAAAGAGAGATCTACAGCAAATTCCACAAAAGTTGATATTTTCCACTGAAAAAAGTTCATCACACCTCACTTTTTACAGTGAGAGGGACTTTCATCCGTCTTTACTTGCTGTGTATAGATATTCATAGTGTACACTACACTAGACAAGTCTCTTTCTGATTACATAGAACAAGTAACTGGCTCCCATGAAACAGATGTGCAGGATATTTCCATGGTCACAAATGACCAACAAAACAATGGGAAACAGAAAAAGAAATGTGGTACAGAAATCAGCTGTTTTAACTCATTCTTGTAAATTTTATACATTTACTTTTGGCATTAACTATTTTAAATATGTTATTACAATGAACCTGTTCTGATTGTAAGTGTAAGTACTATGAAAATGGCTTTTAAAATGAAAAAATCTACAACTGGTCATATTATGCTTAAAACTGCTAAAATTGCTCTTCGTTTACTAAAATCCTGCTATAGTGAGAAAACAGAAAAGAATGCACATCATGCCTACTCACAATTTCACCTTAAATACAGGGTCACATTTTGTGGTTATTCTAAAGCTCATCTATGCCTACTTTCATTCTCACCTTGAATATGGAGTCACACTTTGGGGTAACTCCAAAGCAAACTGCAACATAGGGCCATTAGAATCACATTATGAAGCAAACCTAGAGACTCGTATAAACCACTATTTCAGATCTCTGACATTCCTCCTTTATCATGTACACTCCTGGAAATGGAAAAAAGAACACATTGCCACCGGTGTGTCAGACCCACCATACTTGCTCCGGACACTGCGAGAGGGCTGTACAAGCAATGATCACACGCACGGCACAGCGGACACACCAGGAACAGCGGTGTTGGCCGTCGAATGGCGCTAGCTGCGCAGCATTTGTGCACCGCCGCCGTCAGTGTCAGTCAGTTTGCCGTGGCATACGGAGCTCCATCGCAGTCTTTAACACTGGTAGCATGCCGCGACAGCGTGGACGTGAACCGTATGTGCAGTTGACGGACTTTGAGCGAGGGCGTATAGTGGGCATGCGGGAGGCCGGGTGGACGTGCTGCCGAATTGCTCAACACGTGGGGCGTGAGGTCTCCACAGTACATCATTGTTGTCGCCAGTGGTCGGCGGAAGGTGCACGTGCCCGTCGACCTGGGACCGGACCGCAGCGACGCACGGATGCACGCCAAGACCGTAGGATCCTACGCAGTGCCGTAGGGGACCGCACCGCCACTTCCCAGCAAATTAGGGACACTGTTGCTCCTGGGGTATTGGCGAGGACCATTCGCAACCGTCTCCATGAAGCTGGGCTACGGTCCCGCACACCATTAGGCCGTCTTCCGCTCACGCCCCAGCATCGTGCAGCCCACCTCCAGTGGTGTCGCGACAGGCGTGAATGGAGGGACGAATGGAGACGTGTCGTCTTCAGCGATGAGAGTCGCTTCTGCCTTGGTGCCAATGATGGTCGTATGCGTGTTTGGCGCCATGCAGGTGAGCGCCACAATCAGGACTGCATACGACCGAGGCACACAGGGCCAACACCCGGCATCATGGTGTGGGGAGCGATCTCCTACACTGGCCGTACACCTCTGGTGATCGTCGAGGGGACACTGAACAGTGCACGGTACATCCAAACCGTCATCGAACCCGTCGTTCTACCATTCCTAGACCGGCAAGGGAACTTGCTGTTCCAACAGGACAATGCACATCCGCATGTATCCCGTGCCACCCAACGTGCTCTAGAAGGTGTAAGTCAACTACCCTGGCCAGCAAGATCTCCGGATCTGTCCCCCATTGAGCATGTTTGGGACTGGATGAAGCGTAGTCTCACGTGGTCTGCACGTCCAGCACGAACGCTGGTCCAACTGATGCGCCAGGTGGAAATGGCATGGCAAGCCATTCCACAGGACTACATCCAGCATCTCTACGATCGTCTCCATGGGAGAATAGCAGCCTGCATTGCTGCGAAAGGTGGATATACACTGTACTAGTGCCGACATTGTGCATGCTCTGTTGCCTGTGTCTATGTGCCTGTGGTTCTGTCAGTGTGATCATGTGATGTATCTGACCCCAGGAATGTGTCAATAAAGTTTCCCCTTCCTGGGACAATGAATTCACGGTGTTCTTATTTCAATTTCCAGGAGTGTATGTACATTATGGGAACCCTTATATTCTTTACAATCAATGTAATGGGTATGGACAGCAGATCACAAAGAAAACTGTGGTAGTCATGTCCACTTTGACAGACAAAAGAAAAACTTATATATGACCTAAATCAACACATTCCTGTGCCAAAGAGGTACTTTTCACATGGGAGTTAAACTTCATAATAAAATTCCTGAACACATAAAATCATTTACTGAGGACAAAACCTTTGGAAAATCATTTATAGCATCACTGTTTTTACTCTACTGAAATACTTAATGTATGATGTGTACTATTCATAATTTTAAGGAAATTTGCACAGGAACCACTTTCACCCGTACATCTATAAACTGACTTGGCCAATGGATTATGCATAAACTGTTTTTGTAGGTAACAGGACCAATAAAATAGAGTATAACACTCTTTTCAAGCAGTTGTACAGCAAAACTATGCCCTGCTCTTAGATACATAAACAATCTATATTTAACTGTTACTTAAATTTAGAGTGTTCACTATCAATTACAACACCAGTTAAATTGTTAATTCTCATTAGTCTTCTCATTCCCCAGCATCATTCTAGTTACACCTAAATACAATTCAGTAAGTAAAGATGTTAGGGTAACACTTTGATTTGTAACAGAAAATCTGTTTGGTGAGTGTTAGTAGGATGTCTTTCACATTACAAGTACCTGTGAGAGCAATCTTTCTGGAGTCCAGACCAAATAAGGTGGCCAGAGATCTAGAAGGAAAAACCTGAAAGTTTTGAGAAAATAGACAAAATAATATACAGAGAAGATAAAAACTAAAATTACTTTCTTTTTATGTGTGTGTTTGTAATAACATTTATTTGCAGTGTGGAACTACTATAAATTTTATTCTGCGGGCTCTTACAGATTTTGCTTTTCTTTTTCCTTTCTCCACTCTCAGAACAACAAAAAAAATTTAAAAATGTTTAATGTATTTCTGTAAATAATTAACATTATACCTATGTGTACTTCATTTCTTACAATATGAATTCTTCATTGTCATCTATGATATAGTATTGTATGTATATAGTATCACCACTAGGGAATGATCCAATACCAACTAAATAACTATAAATTTAATAGATATTATTGCATTCTATGCAGGTCCTAACATGTCTGTTTGTTGACACATATGTCAAATTTAAAAAGCAGTCAATGCAGAAATGTTCTTCACCCACATGAATATGCAATTAAGTATTTTCATTGACAATGCCTGAAATTTTCTTTGTGCACCAATACATTTATAGGGCTTTGAAGTTACAATCTACATATGTATAACTCAGCTGCATTATATCATATTTTATATATCATTTGACAACTACTCAGAAGACAAAACAAGTCTGTAGTAAATTTGTAATTTTCACTGCCAGCAGAATCAGGTATCTAACTTCAACACGTTCCAAATGGCTGTGAAAACCATTGTAAATAAACTATTAAATTTACATCATTCTCTAAGAACTATGTAAAATGTAAATAGACCTGTATTACTGTTCAAGAAGATCTAGTCATCTCTCCATAAATATATATGTACAGGAAAGATATACACCACAATACTGAATGATTGCAGAACACAAAAATCTACAGTATATATTGTGAAAACTGATGAGCTGCAGGGCACATTTGCTTTACATTTATGGAGGCAGGGACCTGTACAATAACAGTCAACACTAGTACTGATTTTTCTTCTCCTTCTCTCCAAATATGGGCATCTTGATCTGTGGCACTGGATAAGGTTCATACTAATCTTTGAACAGTTTAGTTCTCCCCTTCTCTTTTTGTGAGAAGAAGAATCCCCTCATTCATTTCAGTCTTGTTTTTGTGCCTGTCAAGCACTCAATGCCTCAACTGTAAAATGTGTGTTTACCTTTATTCTTTGCATTATTTGTACTCCATCCATGACTTTCCTGTGTCATATTAACTTTTTCATACAGCAAAATGTTCATAATCCTCAGGAAAATAGATGTAAGCTATGGGGGAAGGCAGGTAATATGAAATGTACAAGAATGAGGAGGGAAAAATATGACTGGAAGACCAAGAATGAAGTGACTGGATTAGATAGAGTGTAAGACAGTGAAGTGGTCTTTTGCACCTACTGCATAGGAAATACAAAAAAGATTTGGGAGTGGAATTAGAATTCAGGGTGAAAGGATATCAATGAAAAGACTGAAGTGTGACATTGCTGTCCTCTGTGAAAGCAAGGAAGAACTGCAGCACCTGCTGAATAGTATGAACAATCTAATAAGTACACACTATGGGTAGAGAGTAAATAAAAGAAAAACAAAAATGGGGTGCATCAGAAATGAGATTAATAATGAACTTAACATCAAAACTGAGGACCATGAAGTAAATGAAGTGAAGAAATTCCAGTACCAGGGAAGCAAAATAACATATGGTGGATGAAGCTCAGGAAAAAAGTGCTTTCCTGACCAGAAAAGTCTGCTAATATCAAATATTATCCTCAATTTTACAAACAAATTTCTGACAATGCACATTTGGAGTGCAAAATTATTTGTAAGCGAATCATAAATAAGTGAATCATACACTATGGGAAAACTGGAGAAGAAGAGAATAGAAGCAACTGAGATATGGTGCTAAAGGAGGATGTTGAAAATTAGAGACTGATAAGATAAAAAATGAGGTGGTTTTCTGCAGAATTAGCTAGCAGAGAAACATACGGAAGCTTTCACAAGACATAGGAACAGGATAATAAGGCACATTAAGACATCAAGGAATATGTGTTTATGTATTAATACATTACATTTATCCTTTAGACTAGTTTGAACATAATAATCTTTTTTTCAAGAACTATTCTATTTTTGTTGCCATTGTAGCTACACTACAGAAATAATAAGATGAAATATTTGATTTAAAGATGGATTTCATATTTTTCTATTTGTTCTCACATCTTTATCCAGCATTCATATATTTTTGTGTGTATTTTTGGTTTAGTGGTAACTAGGGTATCTGTCACCATCTTCATTTTACAATTTATACCCTTTTCAGACTCTAATCAGATTACAGTATCATCAGTAATTCTAATGTACTTCTTTACTATAAATTGCTAGCTTACTTGTGCTAATTTCCACTGGGTCAGTTGCGTTTTTCAGAGACTACTTTAAAAAAAGTCTCCTACCATTAAAGACAGAAACACTCTGTGGTATATCACTCATCAACATGTATAGTATGCTGCACAAATATTTCAGGGTAATTATGCACACCTTCATATGATCTACTTGTGCAATGACTCCAGCACAAAATACATGTAAAATAGTTATCACCCTCAATGGACAACTGGCATATTAGCTGAAAATGAATTTTTAGCGACATTTTTCCTGAATGCAGGGCACATCACTATATTATTGCAATGTGGACTTTCATACTGTTGTCAATTACTTTCCAGTTCTGGAAAAAAATGCTCATTGGCTAAAAATGGAATATCCAGGACGGAATTTAACAATATTATCAAAGGAAAACTGCTACTTATCATATATTGGAGGTACTGAGTTGCAGATAGGTCCAAAAAAGGACTATTACAAATAAAGCTTTTGGCCTTACTGGCCTTTGTCAACTCACCCAGACATGTGTGTCTGTCGTCTATTTTTGATGAAGGCCTTACTGGCTGAAAGCTTTATTTGTGACAGTCTTTTTGTTGTGCCAATTTGTGACTGGCACCTCCACTATATGGTGAGTAGCAACTTTCCTTTTCATAATATTGTTACAGTATTTTTAATAATTAGATACTTCTAATTCTTTTTAATTGATGCAAAAATACCATCTAAATTACCGAGAGAGAGAGAGAGAGAGAGAGAGAGAGAGAGAGAGAGAGAGAGAGAGAGAGAATGACTAGTTAGTACTTTAGTAATTAGCTTCTGGAGATGAAATTTCCAGTGTTACTGAAAGGAGCATTTAGAGTAGAAAACACTAACCCAAGATTTTGGAAGTTATGTTTCTTGTTTCACTAATCCATCCACCGAGTATTATTTTCAATGAACCAAGGACTTGGGAACATGCTCTGCAACATACCCTCACACCCAGGCACCATCTTAGTTATGACTTCTAACAGCAATCTTACTTTGTTTCTCAATGGCAAAATGTCATTTTTATTCAATTAATTTTTTGTATTTATTTTAATTTTCTGTTATCCCTCTTTTAACTGTTTTCTCCCTCTCTTGTACCCCTTTCCTCCCATTTTTAATTGTATAATTCATTTAACTTTTAAACAAAAAGCACTATATTGCTTATGTTCTAGAGAGTTAATAATTATGAATTTTTGAAAACATAATGTAATTAGATAGATGAAAAATGTACTCACACAAGTGGCAGAAGGAAAACACGTATGAAAGGTATTATGTATGTTAATTAACAATAAGCAATATATTGCTTTTCATACACTATAATGTTTTTCTACCTTGAAGCAATGGAAGTATCAGATTACATTAAACTTTTCATTTCAGTTTCCCTTTAATCTACATTTATTTGTCACTATGCCCCTCTGGACTGAAAGTACAAAATTTGATCTACTAAACTCTCTGATATCTTCTTTCACATCTTTGACTCACATTATGCATGGTTCCTGGCAAAAGGTGAGTCCTTTTAAACATAAGGTTTGAGTGGAATATCCCCCCTTCCATTCATCCCATTCAAACCCTCTTCCCTCCTGGAAGTCTGAAAGTCAGGCTTAGTATTGTCTACTGTTGTGTTTCTATGAGTTTCACACCTGGAGGTAAATAATTGCCAGCCATTTTGTCTTCTTTCAGAATTTCGACTTGGTAATGCCACTTGTCAAGTCTCATAATAATGGAGACTCGGAAAAATGTATTACTTAATTTCAAAGAAACTGAATTTTTAATGACCTTATTGCTAAGAAAATTGATTATTTGTGCTTCTGCTGATATTCTAGGTGTTCGTATTCACTTCCTGATACTTCAGCAATTAAATGAACAGTAATATCTTCTTTCTATAACTAGATATAATCAGTTCAAAATTCCCATTACCACTGGAATTATAATTTAATTTAGTAGATTAAATTTTAATACAACTCACCAGCACCATCACTGACAGTCTTGCTACGTGCTCGGAAACTGCTAGGAGTTTCTTGGGAACCACTTTCACCAGTTCGATCAAGATTGTCATAGTCAATGTTGCCAGCCGAGTGTCGCTGAAGGCCCTTTGGTGGTTTCTTTGGCTTTCCCAAAGTGTGTGATCCCTGCAGAATTACTACACCCTTGCTAGATGTTGCCTGTTGCTGTTGCTGCTGCTGCTGTTGCTGTTGCTGTTGTTGCTGCTGCTGCTGTTGTTGTTGCTGCTGCTGCTGTTGATGATGTTGCTGTTGCTGCTGATGTTGCTGTTGTTGATGACTGTCTCCACCAGAAGACCCACTGCCTCCAGTTCCACTCATATTGCTAGAGGCAGCACTACCTGCCGGAACCTTAGTGGCTGTACCACTGCTGGGTGTTGCTGATGTTGATGCAGATGACACTAGAGCCCCAGATCCTGATCCTGGTTTCGTTGCAGGGATGCTCATATTACGAACACTCTCACGAATTATTTGGCGAATAGTTTTCAGGAACGCATTTCTGAAGTCTGCCGTGCTATAAAAGTAAGAGAAATGTTAAGAAATTAAATTTGGTTACTCAGTATACAAGGTGTCCACATGAAACTACAGACTTTTACACTTTGACAAGTTATTCAAGAAGTAAAAAAAGAGTTTCCTTGTAAAACTTCTGTAATAGAAGTAAAGAAAACTCCTATAATTAAGGGAGATATAACAGGAAAACAGGATGGGAGTGAAATCAATAACACAGTAATTCATATAAAAATGACAGATGCAATGTAATAGCTGAGGATGAACTGGATGAAGAGAAAAGATTATTATGCTTAGAAATGCAAACTGCAAAAACAACTAGTAGAGATGTGGGTACTTTAAAGTTTAGACATTTCAGATGATGCCAGAGGCATGGGGGATAAGATACAAGACAACTGCTTGCATAGCAACAAGAAGAAAACTATGTCAGAAAGTTGCAATAATCAACAAAGAAGGAGAAAGAAATTAAGTAACACCAGTAAAGTAATATTTTTTAAAAAAAGTTCAATCTTGTGTAATTTTTTGTAGGAAGGGCACTGCTATTAGGGAAAGAATATCAATGGAGCACAAATAGCTTTAGCAAATAAATGATTGATATGATGGCATTTCTCTTATAACTGGGACTTTCAGCGACAGTCCTTTGAGGATGATGTCCAAGGACACACAGGTTGAGAGGAAAAAGAAATGAGACTGATGTTTAAAGAGTATGAAGATAAGCAAATGAATGGAATTCATCATAGGAAGGAGAGGAGAGCCTTAATGCACAAGGCAGACATCAGTGGGCCCAAATAATAATAATAATAATAAAACACTTGAGCTGATAAATTATTTATGGAATTATCTACATTGATATGTATAACAGAATGTACTTCCCATTGTACCAAATATATGGTTTCTCCTCATTCAAATTCCATGTGGAGTGTGGGAAGAAACATTACTCACATACTTCTCTCCACTCTGTAACTACATCAAATGAATTCACAATTGCAAATAAGGACTACCATCAGCTATAAAATGGAATGACGACATTGAAAATTTGTGCTGGACTGGAACTCTAACCTGTATTTCCCACTTATCGCCAGCATTCCCCTAACCATTTGGCTATCCATGCATGACCGACGGCCAGATCCTAACTTCCACATGCTGTCAACCATGCATCTACAACCTGTACTCATACATCCCTTATGTATCTTCCCATACAGGTCAAATGTTGTACTAGAAAGTCGCTTGTCTGCTATTGGCAAATAAATATGATATTGCAGTGCTTGTGTTATTCTGATTATGATGCCTGCATGTCCAAAGGAACAGGCACTGCGGTGACCACAGCCATTACAAAACACATCAAATGAATTCACATTTGTGAATGAGGGCTGCCATTAGCTGTAGAATGGAATGGCGACAATGAAAGTTTGTGCTGGACTGGGACTCGAACCCATAAAAGCTGAGGTCACCACAGTGCCTATTCCTTTTGACATGACTGCATGGAACTTTGCATCATAATCAGAATAACACAGGCACTGCAATGTCATATTTACAGGGTGTTTCAAAAATGACCAGTATATTTGAAACGGCAATAAAAACTAAACGAGCAGCGATAGAAATACACTGTTTGTTGCAATATGCTTGGGACAACAGTACATTTTCAGGCGGACAAACTTTCGAAATTACAGTAGTTACAATTTCCAACAACAGATGGTGCTGTAAGTGATGTGAAAGATATAGAAGACAACGCAGTCTGTGGGTGCGCCATTCTGTACGTCGTCTTTCTGCTGTAAGCGTGTGCTATTCACAACGTGCAAGTGTGCTGTGGACAACATGGTTTATTCCTTAGAACAGAGGATTTTTCTGTTGTTGGAATTCAACCACCTAGAACACAGTGTTGTTGCAACAAGATGAAGTTTTCAACGAAGGTTTGATGTAACCAAAGGACTGAAAAGCGATACAATAAAGGATCTGTTTGAAAAATTTCAACGGACTGGGAATGTGACGGATGAACGGGCTGGAAAGGTAGGGCGACCGCGTACGGCAACCACAGAGGGCAACGCGCAACTAGTGCAGCAGGTGATACAACAGCGGCCTCGGGTTTCCATTCACCGTGTTGCAGCTGCGGTCCAAATAACGCCAACGTCCACGTATCGTCTCAAGCGCCAGAGTTTACACCTCTATCCAAACAAAATTCAAATGCGGCAACCCCTCAGTGCCGCTACCATTGCTGCATGAGAGACATTCGCTAATGATATAGTGCACAGGATTGATGACGGCGATATGCATGTGGGCAGCATTTGGTTTACTGACGAAGCTTATTTTTACCTGGACGGCTTAGTCAATAAACAGAACTGGTGCATATGGGGAACTGAAAAGCCCCATGTTGCAGTCCCATCATCCCTGCATCCTCAAAAAGTACTGGTCTGGGCCACCATTTCTTCCAAAGGAATCATTGGCGGATTTTTCAGATCCGAAACGATTACTGCATCACGCTATCTGGACATTCTTCGTGAATTTGTGGCGGTACAAACTGCCTTAGACGACACTGCGAACACCTCGTGGTTTATGCAAGATGGTGCCCGGCCACATCGCACGGCCGACATCTTTAATTTCCTGAATGAATATTTTGATGATCGTGTGATTGCTTTGGGCTATCCGAAACATACAGGAGGCGGTGTGGCTTGGCCTCCCTATTCACCAGAATGAACCCCTGTGACTTCTTTCTGTGGGGACACTTGAAAGACCAGGGGTACTGCCAGAATCCAGAAACAATTGAACAGCTGAAGCAGTACATCTCATCTGCATGTGAAGCCATTCCCCCAGACACTTTGTCAAAGGTTTCGGGTAATTTCATTCAGAGACTAATCCATATTATTGCTAGACATGGTGGATATGTGGAAAATATCGTACTATAGAGTTTCCCAGACCGCAGCGCCATCTGTTGTTGACAATTGTAATTACTGTTATTTCGAAAGTTTGTCTGCCTGAAAATGTACTGTTGTCCCAAGCATATTACAACAAACGGTGTATTCCTATCGCTGCTCGTTTAGTTTGTATTGCCATTTCAAATATACCGGTCATTTTTCAAACACCCTGTATCTGCCGATATCAGGAAAGCAACTTTCAAGTATAATGTCTCACCTGTACAGGAATATACATAATGGATGTACAAGTATATGTCTTAGACACATGGTTGATGACATATGAAAGTTTGGGTCTGGCCATTGGTCATGCATGGATAGCCAATGGGTAAGGCGACTGCATGTGATAAGTGGGAAATCTGGGTTCAAGTCCCATCGCTGTCATACAGGGTGTTTCAAAAATTCAGTAGATTCAAAATGGGAGAACATAACACGTAGCCTGCCAAATGGGTTGGTACTGTGCCCTCTCTTGTTTATAAGCTAAATACATGATCTTACAATGACTTAAAACCTAAAATAATCATTGCTAAGTTTTCCTAATATTCCATATTAATGACAGTGAGATCCCCTTTCAGGTAGAAAGATGACATCTCAATTAATGAAGTAGTGTATTAACAACTTGAGACACCTCTGCTGTCCCCAACCATTATGACTAATGTATTTTAGTTACACGTCTCTAATGATCTGATTATCAATGAAAAATTAAACCCTATTGTTAATTTATTCCTTTTCTTTTAAACAGAAAATCACAATCAATGGTACCTTTCCATGAAGGCCACATACAAGTTATTTATACACTTTGGCTCACATCACTATTATTTGTGGAGTAGATGCTTTCACATCCTACAGTATTATAATTCAGGATGATGTCATGTGATCTCATCTCGCATTTGTTTTTCAGTTTTAAATGGTTTATGCCAAGTGTTCCCCCTTTCTTTCTTTCTATTTTGTGCAGGGTCAATCTTTTTCCTTGTTAAAGAAGGAACCTGGTAGAAACATACAATTTAAAAACATTAGTCATATTTATCCACACAAGTTTATCTTCAACTTGTTTGCCAAGAGCTGTCATTGACTCTGTTCATTGCTCCCCCATACTAATAAATGGCTTGGCTGTGTGCTACTTACTGTCTGCACAGAAATGGATATCATGGCTACAGATCTCATGCCTGGTCATGTGCTGGTTTTACTACATGGTCAAAACATCATAGAATGCAAAATGAAATGAGACAAAATAACAGCCAGTGCAGGAAACTAATTTATTTCAAGAAGTTTATCATGACCCTGGGCCATGTTGTAACTAAAAAAAACATAAGCCTTGGTTGAGCCTGTAATCATTAGTTACTGGACTAAACCATTAGCAATTTGTTACAGCTATGTAATGATTTCAAGGGAACAATAAAGCTAAAGGGCACAAACGCTATTGACAAAACTACCTCATTATTTGTCAATATGATCTGCTTTGTGAGTTGATGGGTGTAAATACTTTTCAAAACAGAACTTTCACTGCTTGCTGAGGCGTCAAACCAAGTCATGATAATCAACACTTCAGCTGGAATGTATCATTACAGAAAACTATCATTCAGAGAGGTTAGTGCATCTGTGAATTTCTCGAGGTATACCACATTTGCAACCTTTCCTAATTGTTACTGGTGTTGATCGACAAGACCACTTGAACATCCTCGAGGTATTTTCTCTTGCTTCCAAGAAGCAGGCCTTGAGTTAAACTTAAACAAGAATTAAATTCTCCGTGAACAAACTGAGTATACAGAATACATCTTGCAGTGCAACAGGCACATCAAATGTCAATTTTTCCATTATTGAAACACTGTTGAAACCTAGTAATGCAACTGAGTTCCAAGCTTCTTGTATTTCTAAGGCTACTGACATCAAGTATTCACTGAACAAACCTCATTTTGACATGTTACTGAACACCAGATCAAGGCAATTAAAGGAAAGGCACGGCAAAAGTCACATTCAGTTCCATATTTAGCAGACTACACTCTGGGCAAACCTTTGGTATTAGTAATTCAAGCCTCTCAATAAGTCTTCAGCATAGTGTTGAAACATACAAATCCTGATTGTATGGAGAAACATGGTGAAAGCTACAGTGTTCACACAGTAGCAATTATTCACAAGCTGAAAAATTAGGCTTCAGTGTCCGTTACCTGCTTGAAAGATTTCATGTCTACTTGTCCGGTACAAAGTTCAATTTAATAACAGATCTCAATTAACCAGTCATAAATATGCACTCTACTGCAACCAATGATCAAGCACTTGGCTATGTCTTCACAGTCATCTTTCCTGGCAGTAGCTAACAGTATATGTAATGACAGTTCCATCTTGTGTTTAGAATAATTTGACTTCTACTGCGCTGATAACCTCAGAGTTGAGTGCCTGTAAACGCCTCTTCTTCCTTCTACTGTCTTACATAGCCAAAGAAATTGAAATGACAGTGCTTACTGTGTGCTTTAAATGCTAGGATGATGAAGGTGGTCAGCAAACTATGCCAAAGGCAACACTTAAAGTTCTAGATGTTGTTCTGGTCTTTAGTCCAAAGACTGGTTTGATGCTGCTCTTCATACTACTCTATCTTATGCAAGGCTTATTATCTGCCAATAACTACTGCAATGTACATCCTTATCAATCTAATTACTGTATTCATATCTTGGCCTCTCCTTAGGGCTTTTATCCGACACACTTTCCTCAAATACTAAACTTGTGATTTCTTTATGTCCCAGAATGAGTCCAATTCACTGATAACTTGTTTTAGTCAAGTTGTGCCGCAAATTTCTTTCCTCCCCATTTATATTCAGTACCTCGTCATTAATTACACAACCTACCCATCTAATCTTCAGCATTTTTCTGTTGCACCATATTTCAAATGCTTTCATTCTCTTCTTATGTAGACTGCTTATCATCCATGACTACACTCCATTCCTATATCTCTCTGGAATCCGAACTGGCTTCACCAGTTTTTGATGGTATTATAGAATATATAAAGGGTCACACTCAAAGATGGCTAAATTCCAGCAGAGTTGTTGCAAAGGATGGAAGCCACCTCACACAGGTATCTGAAACATGACACTTGGTTGTGCACAGGTGCCCCAATCTGGGTGTGGTCTTGTGTCACAACAAGGACCTTTAACCTTTCCACCACAAGTGCATTAAATTAGTCAAAGTTTGAGCTATCGACAAGTCACTGCCAGTCTACAGTTTACCAGGCCCAGACAATGCTAACTGGATACCCTAAATTCCATTCCTGGCCACATAGGCTAGGTGCTTATAACAGATAACACTGCCAGTCTTATGAACTGGACAGCATTTCAGAACTTTACTGTGAACCAAGCAGACTGCTTGTGCTTTCATCACACTGCAGCAGATGTAAATTGGGGTGTTTCAAGTTCTATGTGCTTATTCCATGAAGAATAGAGTAATATTCAAGGATGCTGGTGTCATCAGAGCCCAAGGAAACAGCACAGTTATGTAGGGAGCCACTGCAGTATGCATGCCACAGCTGGCAGTCCTAGGGTTCTTGAAAAATCATGTAGCCCATGTTCACATCTATGGTAATTGCATACTGGCTGAAGCAGTGCTTTTTACTTTATTTTATTTATGGTCATCGAAGTTATGCACTGTTGGGCTGGGCTAGCACTTGGATGGGTGACCATCCGGGTTTGCCAAGTGCTGTTAGCAAGTCGGATGCATTCAGCAGTTGTGAGGCCAATTGAGTAACTACATGACTGAGAAGTAATGTCTCTGGTCACAAAGAATGACAACAGCTAAAGTGTAGTGTGCTGGCCACATGCCCTTCCATATCCACATCCAGTGACGCTCACTGGCTGAGGACGACAGGCAATTGGTCGGTACTGTTGGGCCTTCTGAGGCCTGTTCAGAGTTACTCATGGTACTGACATCTGTTACCACTGATGTTCTTCCAACTGGTTCCTTCCACAATGACCTATGCTACATGCTTGTGTAATTTAACACACAGAAATAGTTCACAATGTCAGTTTGTGTCTATTAACATATCTGTTGGTTCATTTCACACTCATAAAGGTTTCCCTTCGTACTGCAATCTATAGAAAAAATGAATATACACTCTATGACAAAAATGTGAAGCATTTGGAACACAATTTCAATATAACTTTGTGCATGTCATACCATTGGCAAGTACGTAAACAGTGTTGCAATTCTCTGTGACAGGTAGGAGCAACCACCAGAGTGCATTAGTGTCATTCATTTTTACTGTCACTAACAGGCCAGTAGAGTGTGTAAAGAGTGTGAACAATGTCAGATGTTGAGTAACCAGTGTGAAGGTGGTGGTGGTGGTTAGTGTTTAATGTCCCGTCGACAATGAGGTCATTAGAGACGGAGCGCAAGCTCGGGTTATGGAAGGATTGGGAAGGAAATCGGCCGTGCCCTTTCAAAGGAACCATCCCGGCATTTGCCTGAAACGATTTAGGGAAATCACGGAAAACCTAAATCAGGATGGCCGGAGACAGGATTGAACCGTCATCCTCCCGAATGCGAGTCTAGTGTGAAGGACACAGAGATTCTGTGTACACATGCGAGACATCATTATCAGCACCTTACAGAGTTTGGGAGCAGTATCACTGTGAGTCTGCATTTGGCTGCCTGGCTGAATCACACAATATCCAGATTTGTGTGGCAATCAGACATGACAGCAGCCTGATGCTGGACTGAATGGGAATGTGGGCAGGCATACTCATCCTCAAGATTCCAAATGACCACATATGACCACCACAAGGGAGGACTGTTGTACTGTGTGCCAAGCACATTGTAACCCCTTCACATTTGTGCCTGACATCCTAGAACAAGTAACGGACTGCTTGCAACTTTCTGTGTCATCCTGCACCATTAGTGGGAGGTAGTAACTGCTGAACAATGGAATTAATCTCCCACACATAGGGTGCTATTAACACTACAACACAAATGGCTGCATCTGAAGTGGTATTGTGACAGGAAATGATGTACTGCTGTGAATAGGGTTGCATTGTGTTCAGGGATGAATTACGATTCTGTGCTACCCTAGATGACCATCTGATCCTGGAATAGGTCCTATTCTTTCTATTTTTTGGAGACACACAGCAGTGTTTCTCCTGGTGTCATGGTGTAAGGATCCATCAGTTAAGTCTTTAGGTCACAGATGGTAGTGGTTGGAGGAACTCTGATGGATATCACAGACATTTTGCATCTCTCCTCTCATATGACAGTATTGTGGTGCCATTTTTCAGCGGGACAGTGCTCATCCACACAAGGCACGTGTTTCTATAAACTGTCAGCACGATGCTGAGCTACTCCTGTAACCAGCAAAATACCTCAGATCTGTCCCCAATGGAACATGTGTGGGACCAGCTTGGACATCAACTCCTTCCCAGTGCCAGGCACAAATGGTGCAACGACTGTGCCGCTAAAGCGGAGTTATTGAACGCAGTTTTCCGAAATTCCTTCACCAGGGAAGACGAATGGAATATTCCAGAATTTGAAACACGAACATCCGCTAGCATGAGTTTCTTAGAAGTAGATACCTTAGGGGTTGCGAAGCAACTCAAATCGCTTGACACGGGCAAGTCTTCAGGTCCAGATTGTATACCGATTAGGTTCCTTTCAGATTACGCTGATACTAAAGCTCACTACTTAGCACTCATATACAACCGCTCGCTTACCGATAGATCTGTACCTACAGATTGGAAAATTGCGCAGGTCGCACCAGTCTTCAAGAAGGGTAGTAGGAGTAATCCATTTAACTACAGACCTATATCATTGACGTCGGTTTGCAGTAGGGTTTTGGAGCATATACTGTATTCAAACATTATGAACCACCTCGAAGGGAACGATCTATTGACACGTAATCAGCATGGCTTCAGAAAACATCGCTCTTGTGCAATGCAGCTAGCTCTTTATTCGCCCGAAGTAATGGCCGCTATCGACAGGGGATCTCAAGTTAATTCCGTATTTCTAGATTTCCGGAAAGCTTTTGACACCGTTCCTCACAAGCGACTTCTAATCAAGCTGCGGAGCTATGGGGTATCATCTCAGTTGTGCGACTGGATTCGTGATTTCCTGTCAGGAAGGTCGCAGTTCGTAGTAATAGACGGCAAATCATCGAGTAAAACTGAAGTGATATCTGGTGTTCCCTAGGGAAGCGTCCTGGGACCTCTACTGTTCCTGATCTATATAAATGACCTGGGTGACAATCTGAGCAGTTCTCTTAGACTGTTCGCAGATGGTGCTGTAATTTACTGTCTAGTAAGGTCATCCGAAGACCAGTATCAGCTGCAAAGCGATTTAGAAAAGATTGCTGTATGGTGTGTCAGGTGGCAGTTGACGCTAAATAACGAAAAGTGTGAGATGATCCACATGAGTTCCAAAAGAACTCCATTGGAATTCGATTACTCGATAACTAGTACAATTCTCAAGGCTGTCAATTCAACTAAGTACCTGGGTGTTAAAATTACGAACAACTTCAGTTGGAAGGACCACATAGATAATATTGTCGGGAAGGTGAGCCAAAGGTTGCGTTTCATTGGCAGGACACTTAGCAGATGCAACAAGTCCACTAAAGAGACAGCTTACACTACACTCGTTCGTCCTCTGTTAGAATATTGCTGCGCGGTGTGGGATCCTTACCAGGTGGGATTGACGGAGGACATCGAAAGGGTGCAAAAAAGGGCAGCTCGTTTTGTATTATCGTGTTATAGGGGAGAGAGTGTGGCAGATATGATACACGAGTTGGGATGGAAGTCATTACAGCATATACGTTTTTCGTCGCGGCGAGACCTTTTTACGAAATTTCAGTCACCAACTTTCTCTTCCGAATGCGAAAATATTTTGTTGAGCCCAACCTACATAGGTAGGAATGATCATCAAAATAAAATAAGAGAAATCAGAGCTCGAACAGAAAGGTTTAGGTGTTCGTTTTTCCCGCTCGCTGTTCGAGAGTGGAATAGTAGAGAGATAGTATGATTGTGGTTTTATGAACCCTCTGCCAAGCACTTAAATGTGAATTGCAGAGTAGTCATGTAGATGTAGAACATCATACTAATAAGTGGGCTCATACTCCCAGCTATCCAGGATATCAATGGCCAGTTACAACATTTGCAGGCTGGCTTGCCTCAGGAAAGGATACAATGGCTTTACGGCACCATTGCCAACTGAGCCAGTGCATACATTCAGGTCAAAATAGGTGCAACACAGTGCTCATACAGCCAAGTTATTTGTAAATTTGACTCGAATTTGTAATCAATGAAATAACAACACATACCCTCTCAACATGTCAAGTTTCATTTTGTTTCCTCCTCCCCTTCTGGGTGCTTCAATTCTTTTGTGAAGAAATTCACAGGTTAAAAGAATTAGGGGTTCAGTCAAGATATTCTGATACATACATCAGAGAAAACTGTGCTTGGGGAAACTTGAAGCACAACTTTTCTGTATTACTGTATGTAGATGAAAAATATTCTGTGCTCAGCTCAGTATGTGACTAGTAACTGAAGACATCATGTTGGACACAGCAACCTAATAAATGCAAAAAGAGAGATAACTCAGTACAGTCTGTTTGTTTGAAGAAAGTACTTTACTTGGCATAACTGGCCAGTTTTTCTAGCATCTTGGTAGGGTACAGCTATAATATAATAGTAATAACTTAACTAGCTGTAAAATATCTTTGAAGATAGCTGTCACATCGGTACAAGATAACATTTCTTACTATACAGCGTATTTATGTTTAAAGTAATTAGTTATGTTACAAATATGGGACAATTCAACTAGAAATCTTTAGGGAAAGTTTTTATTGGTAATGAAGCTGTCAAGATTAATATTAAGATTACCTGTTAGAAAGAACGTAAACCTTTTCTGACCGCCTTTGTAGTTGTGACCTAAGATGTATAAGTTCCCAGAGGAAATGTGAATCCATGTCCTTTGCTGAACTTGCACGAACTTGTACTTCAGTTACAGGAATAAGAACTTGGTATCGAATTATTTCTACTTCACTGGAACTGCCTTTGCTCGACACTCCCTGCGTACAGCAAACAAAATTCATTAATCACACTATACCTAAGTATGATAACAAAATGTTTGTTGTACAATGAAATTTGTAGAATACTGAATTAGAAGTTTTTTAATATATGTTTTGCATTATTAATAGAGGAAAGGATTGTTCATGAGTTTAGTCAAAGGAATTGTTCAAGTGTATACAACAAAAAACTGGTTTGTCTAATATATTACACTCAAATAATTAATGTAATGCTATTTAAAAAGCATTAATATATATTCTAACCATTAGTTTCTTCTTCTGTCGCAATCGTTCCTTACAGAGGAACACAACTGCTGACTTGAATACAAAGCACATTGCATGGAGTTCAAGGCCTTTCTTTATCTTCCCTAGGAAGTCAGATATGTTCAACCATTCAACACCTCCATAATAAAGAAGATCGCCAGGTGAGAGATCAATTGGCTGAAACATAGACACCACATTTGTTACTTACCAAGTAATTACAATAAAATTTTATTAAGTGTGGAACCTATCCAAGACTCTCAAATATAAAAGAAACAGTTGTTCACAAAGGTAGTAAAATAACAACATCTAAACTATTTTCAGAGATAAAGTTCTTTCTGAAATAAGGAAAGTGGATGACTCCCAGCATCAGTACTCTTTCATTCCCAATAAAAGGCTATCTGGCTGTAGGAGGCTCAGATAAAATTATACATGTTAGGATTTCACAGCCAGTATTTACATTGATACTTTTAGGAAAACCAGAATGTGAACAATATGGTAATAGTGATATCTTTGCTATAGGGGATTAAACACTGATGCTAACAATGGTGCTAATGCTAACTTAATCCTTGTACATGGCATGGACACAGCGAAAACTCATGAGAGATGGCATTACTGACATTTTAAATTCATTTAAACAGCCTATGCCTGGTCACTGCATTTAATAGTGAAAAACAAATGCAGAGTGCTATCAAATTAACTGTTACTGACTAATCAGGACAGTAAGAAATATATTATCATAAATTCAAAAGGCTGTTGATGTTTCTTGGTGCCCTGAACAATACTTTCTGCTGAAATTACTTTTTAGTCAGCACACTGCCTGGTAACTATAACTTATTTTCCACCTGATGAACTGGTCACTGATACCAACAATCATTTAACTCATATGAAATGAATTTGAGCAGGTGTGTGGGTGTCAAGAGTAGTAACCTATGCAGACATGATGGAATTGAAATTCTGTGGTGTCCAGCTTAAGGCAGATATAAAGGCACAAAATATTTCATTCAAAAACACACACTACTTTGTTTCTTTGGAAACAGAAAACAAATGTTGAATGTTGTTGTTGTTGTTGTTGTTGTTGTTGTTGTGGTCTTCAGACCTGAGACTGGTTTGATGCAGCTTTCCATGCTACTCTATCCTGTGCAAGCTTCTTCATCTCCCAGTACCTACTGCAACCTACATCCTTCTGAAGTTGCTTAGTGTATTCATCCCTTGGTCTCCCTCTACGATTTTTACCCTCCACGCTGCCATCCAGTACTAAACTGGTGATCCCTTGATGCCTCAGAAAATGTCCTACCAACCAATCCCTTCTTCTAGTCACGCTGTACCACAAACTTCTCTTGCCCCCAATCCTACTCAATACTTCCTCATTAGTTATGTGATCTACCCATCTAATCTTCAGCATTCTTCTGTAGCACCACATTTCAAAAGCTTCTATTCTCTTCTTGTCCAAACTATTTATTGTCCATGTTTCGCTTCCTTACATGGCTACACTCCATACAAATACTTCCAGAAACGACTTCCTGACACTTAAACTTCTACTCATTGTTAACAAATTTCTCTTCTTCAGAAATGCTTTCCTTGCCATTGCCAGTCTACATTTTATATCCTCTCTACTTTGACCATCATCAGTTATTTTGCTCCCCAAATAGCAGAACTCCTTTACTACTTTAAGTGTCTCATTTCCTAATCTAATTCCCTCAGCATCACCCGACTTAATTCGACTACATTCCATTATCCTTGTTTTGCTTTTGTTGATGTTCATCTTATATCCTCCTTTCAAGACACTATCCATTCTGTTCAACTGCTCTTCCAAGTCCTTTGCTGTCTCTGACAGAATTACAATGTCATTGGCGAACCTCAAAGTTTTTATTTCTTCTCGATGGATTTTAATACCTACTCCAAATTTTTCTTTTGTTTACTTTACTGCTTGCTCAATATACAGATTGAATAACATCGGGGACAGACTACAACCGTATCTCACTTCCTTCCCAACCACTGCTTCACTTTCATGTCCCTCGACTCTTATAACTGCCATCTGGTTTCTGTACAAATTGTAAATAGCCTTTCGCTTCCAGTATTTTACCCCTGCTACCTTTAGAATCTGAAAGAGAGTATTCCAGACAACATTGTCAAAAGCTTTCTCTAAGTCTACAAATGCTAGAAACGTAGGTTTGCCTTTCCTTAATCAAGCTTCTAAGATAAGTCATAGGGTCAGTATTGCCTCACGTGTTCCAATATCTTCCCTGAGGTCGGCCTCTACTAGTTTTTCCATTTGTCTGTAAAGAATTCGCGTTGGTATTTTGCAGCCGTGACTTATTAAACTGATAGTTCGGTAATTTTCACATATGTCAACATATGCTTTCTTTGGGATTGGAATTATTATATTCTTCTTGAAGTCTGAGGGTATTTTGCCTGTCTCATACATCTTGCTCACCAGATGGTAGAGTTTTGTCAGGACTGGCTCTCCCAAGGCTATCAGTAGTTCTAATGGAACGTTGTCTACTCCCGGAGCTTTGTTGCGTCTCAGGTGTTTCAGTGCTCTGCCAAACTCTTCACGCAGTATCATATCTCCCATTTCATCTTCATCTACATCCTTTTCCATTTCCATAATATTGTCCTCAAGTACATCACCCTTGTATAGACCCTCTACATACTCCTTCCACCTTTCTGCTTTCCCTTCTTTGCTTAGAACTGGGTTTCCATCGGAGCTCTTGATATTCATACAAGTGGCTCTCTTTTCTCCAAAGGTCTCTTTAATTTTCCTGTAGGCAGTATCTATCTGACCCCTAGTGAGATAAGCCTCTACATCCTTACATTTGTCCTCTAGCCATCTCTGCTTAGCCATTTTGCACTTCTTGTTGACTTCATTTTTGAGACGTTTGTACTCCCTTTTGCCTGCTTCATTTACTGCATTTTTATGTTTTCTCCTTTCATCAATTAAATTCAATATTTCTTCTGTTACCCAAGGATTTCTACTAGCCCTCGCCGTTTTACCTACTTGATCGTCTGCTGCCTTCACTACTTCATCCCGAAGAGCCACCCATTCTTCTTCTACTGTATTTCTTTCCCCCATTCCTGTCAATTGTTCCCTTATGCTCTTCCTGAAACTCTGTACAACCTCTGGTTCTTTCAGTTTATCCAGGTCCCATCTCCTCAAACTCCCACCTTTTTGCAGTTTCTTTAGTTTTAATCTACAGTTCATAACCAATCGATTGTGGTCAGCGTCCACATCTGCCCCTGGAAATGTCTTACAATTTAAAACCTGGTTCCTAAATCTCTGTCTTACCATTATTTAATCTGTCTGAAACCTGTCAGTATCTCCAGGCTTCTTCCATGCATACAATCTTCTTTTATGATTCTTGAACCAAGTGTTAGCTATGATTAGGTTGTGCTCTGTGCAAAATTCTACCATGTGGCTTCCTCTTCCGTTTATTACCCCCAATCCATATTCACCTACTATGTTTCCTTCTCTTCCTTTTCCTTCTGACGAATTCCAGTCACCCGTGACTATTAAATTTTCATCTCCCTTCACTATCTGAATAATTTCTTTTATTTCATCATACATTTCTTCAATTTCTTTGTTATCTGCAGAGCTAGTTAGCATATAAACTTGTACTACTGTGGTAGGCGTGGGCTTCGTATCTATCTCAGCCACAATAATGCGTTCACTATGCTGCTTGTAGTAGCTCACCCACATTCCTATTTATTATTATTCATTATTAAACCTACTCCTGCATTATCCCTATTTGATTTTGTGTTTATAACCATGTAGTCACCTGACCAGAAGTCTTGTTCCTCTTGCCACCGAACTTCACTAATTCCCACTATATCTAACTTTAACCTATCCATTTCCCTTTTTAAATTTTCTAACCTACCTGCCTGATTAAGGGATCTGACATTCCACGCTCCGATCTGTAGACTGCCAGTTTTTTTCTCCTGATAACGACATCCTCTCGAGTAGGCCCTGCTCGGAGATCTGAATGGGGGACTATTTTACCTCCAGAATGTTTTACCCAAGAGGACGCCATCATCATTTAACCATACCGTAAAGCTGCATGCCCTCGGGAAAAATTACGGCCATAGTTTCCCCTTGCTTTCAGCCCTTCGTAGTACTGGCACAACAAGGCCGTTTTGGTTACTGTCACAAGGCCAGATCAGTCAATCATCCAGACTGTTGCCCCTGCAACTACTGAAAAGGCTGCAGCTCCTTTTCAGGAACCACACATTTGTCTGGCCTCTCAACAGATACGCCTTCGTTGTGGCTGCACCTACGGTACGGCTATCTGTATCACTGAGGCATGCAAGCCTCCCCACCAACGGCAAGGTCCATGGTTCATGGGGGTAGGAAAAATACTGTATAGCTAATGCTAAAAGTGACATTTATTTATATGAAGGGAGAAATAACTGACAGCTTTAAATGGAAATGTATGATATATATTCCAAAGACTAACACTACAAAGAAGTGCAATCAGTGCAGAGCATTCAGCCTCATATCACATGCCTGAAAAATAGCAACCAAGATAATCTGTCATTCCATAGATCAAAATGATCAATGATGATCTTGAAGGAGCTGTTGAATATGAGAGACAATACTTTCATTATTAGCAATTACACAAAAAATTCTTGAGATTTAACACATTGATATTGATCACCTTCATACACATAGAGGAGATGTTCCACAACACTGACTGGAACAAATTGTTCAAGAAATGAAGAACGTGGTAATTGACTATAGGGGCAAAATCATAACCGTGCAATTCTACAAGAATTATAATGCAGTAATAGGGAAGATTGAACCACAGACTAAGATATTAAAATGAGTAAAGCGAGGATGAGGTTTATCTTCACTCTTATTTAATTTGTGCATGTAAAATGCATCAAGGAATTTTCAGAACCCAGCCAGAATAGGAGAACAGTTGATGTATGAAATTAAAGTTGTTATAAGATATGATAGCACTGAGAAAGGAGGAAGTATAAGCAAGACTAACAACTTTTAAGTAGAGGAGAAAAAGATGATAACTTCCAGAAGGTTCTTTATCCTGTCTTCTTAATTATTAAACCTATACCACATTTCTGAGTGTTACTAGTGCCACTTATAACTTGCACAGTAAATGTGAATGTGAGATCACAAAGTAAATTTTTTAGATTCAGAGATTGATTCATTTTCATAAAACTACTTGTAAACTACTCAAGTAAAAAATTCTTTTTGTTTGGGCTAGATCTTGAAATCCTGTTAAGATTGGGAGCATAAGTGTTGGATTATAACTGTATGAACTAAATTCAGTGGCAAAGCTAGGAAAATAACTGGGGGTAGGAAAATTTTCTTTCTGGGAAGGAGCTGCTATCCAGTCAACACTTTATTTTTCTCTTATGCAGTCTATAAAATAAGTAATGGGCGATTAAATATTACAGAAATTGTTAAAATTTTACTTAAGATTTTTCAGATTGATTTTTATTACTCAGAATTTAGTTATCAGTCTCCTGATAGTAAAAATGCAGTTTATTTAAAGAAAAATTATGAAATTATCATGTGTACAAAAATTTCTACACGCATAAAAATTCATTGTTTTAAAATTACCATTTGAAATCTCCTTCATTTGGACATATGAAAAAAATGATTTCCTTTCCCAAAACAACATTTTCTGAACAAAATTATTTTTTAAAGAATATTCCAAATTCTAAAGATCTTTTTTGTAAAAATGAAACAAATTTAAATAACCAATACCAAATTCCTATTTTAATATGAAATTTCTAAAAAAATATGTAATTTTGTCAAAGTTAATGTCATAATAAGAAAATTATTGCAATTAAAAAAGTTCATATTTCAAGAACAGTCTAAAAGGGAAAGCAATATTACAAATATGAGCAATGCACCAACAATCCTCTCATTTCACAATATGTATTTGTTCTGTAAACATGCTGTGATGGATCTATCTATAGTTTTCTGTTGTGTAAACATACTGTACTGTGTTATTATAAGTTTTGTAGGTATTAAAAAAAAGGAGGAAAACATGTTTCAATCAACAGATATTGTTGTTGTGGTCCTCAGTCCAGAGACTGGTTTGACGCAGCTTTCCATGCTACTCTATCCTGTGCAAGCTTCTTCGTCTCACAGTACCTGCTGCAATCTATTTATCTCTTGGTCTCCCTCTATGATTTTTACCCTCCAAGCTGCCCTCCAATACTAAATTGGTGATCCCTTGATGCCTCAGGACATGTCCTACTTACTGATCCCTTCCTCTAGTCAAGTTGTGCCACAAATTTCTCTTCTTCCCAATTCTGTTCAATACCTCCTCATTAGTTGTGTGGTCTACCCATTTAATCCTCAGCATTCTTCTGTAGAACCACATTTCAAAAGCTTCTGCTCTCTTCTTGTCTAAACTATTTATCATCCACATTTCACTTCCATATGTGGATACACTCCACACAAATACTTTCAGAAAGAACTTCTTGACATTTAAATCTATACTCAATGTTAACAAATTTCTCTTCTCTTCTCAACAGATAACAAATCTGATCTTGCGCAATAATCTAGAAGCAAGACAGAAATATAGTTAAATTTGATTCTAAGTATCTCTTCCCAATATTAAATATGAAATGCAAGAATAGTGAAATTTCAAACCTAAAATGCACTTAATAAACCTTATTAGACTTATTGATATGGGAATGAATTTTAAAACTGTAATGCTCTTCTGAGATGAAATCTTAGAATTGTGTTGGTTATTGGGAAGAGAAATATTACAAACTGTCTCATCCAATGAGAAAGTATCACCAGATTTGGAAAATAACTGAACATTCAAGAACTTTTATGCAATATGGTAATTATTTGCACTCTTATGCCATTCAATTTACCACGAAGATGCTTATACTCAGAAATGATAAGACGTGCAAAGACTAAGTCACTCAGTGTCACAAATTATGCCTGTGTTATACATTTCTTTTTATGTGAACATCACATCAAATTAGTGAATAGAGTTTGCAAGATCAAGAAAAATTATAAAAAAAGGCATGCATTTTCTATTCTGTGACAGTAAAAATACTTATGAACACAAATACTACATGAATAAAGAAATAGGTCAGCTACAATATTCCCAGTTGTAAACATCAAAGAATAAAGTGGAAATTCTCACATTTAACATAGACTGGTATGAAGCACACACATTTCCAAATACTATGATGTACAACAAATATGTAATATAGGATCAGGGACACAATACCATTCAGAAATATAAATTATGTAAAAAGGAGTTTATGAAAACTGTGTACTTAAATAGGAAAATAGTGGTGTGATACAAAAATCTGTAAAGGATGTCATCTGGACCAGAAAGCAGGCTCATTTGGAAATATTGACAGACAATCTGCATAGGCACCAGATAATGCCATAAAAGGCAAAAATAAAACATTAAGAAGGTAATTTAAGCCGTAATGGACACAAAGGGAGAATACAAATTATTTGGTAACCATTTCATCTGCTTTTACATAAATCTACCAGATTCATCCAGTATCATGGGAAAACCAATGATTAACAGCCAATCTAAAATGAGTGTGAAGGAATCAAACAGATCATTAGCACAGCCCAAGAAACAAAAGTATGAGCCTGGTGACCTGTGCAACACTGTAGAATGTTGTACTTTCAAATGCAGCTGTTGAGCTTAATCAAAGCATTGAGTTGAATATCTGTGGTCTCTGTGGGTCACAATCTTTTGTATGTCTATTTTTTTATACACTTCTGTGCTTAATGCATACCTTGTTGTATCAAGTGAGCCACATGTGTCATTTGCTGTACATCAGCTAGCACTGAGTGTAGTAGAATGTGGAAGTTTCTTTTAAATTTTTCCTATAGAGTCAATTATAAGTGAAGTGTATTTTCTGGAGTGTCCGTGATTACTAAAATGCTGTGTAGAAGACAGACTTGTATCATAGTTACTGCATCTGTCCATGGCTAAATAGTGTTAAATGCTGAAGGCCAAATAAAATAAATAAACAAGTTTCTTTTAACATGAAGTGATCTAATAAAGTGTTGAGTAAAATGACTACCAGTGTTCTCAAACATGCAGATAATTGAAGGAATTACATGCAATGTAACTCTACTGCATTTTATTTCCACTTTAGGAGAATAAATATAAAAAACTAAGTGCTAATGATTTTCTGTGGATGTGGAACATCAAAAGATTCTAAATAGCATTTTATTTGTTTGAGCTATATTATTAGAACTGGATAGGTAAATTAATAAGAAGCAAGTAAATGGTTTACTCCATCTTATGAACAAAAGTAGCAGTTTATTAATTTCACAGAAATACTACACAAGTGCTATGGGTACTGATGCTTATTACCTGTTTACACGATTTCTGATGTTGCCTAAACAAGTGATCAAATATTGCTCCATACTCTTCATGTATCCTTTGCATTTCATTTATATGTTCAGCTACTTTCTCCATGCCCTTAAGGGCCTCTGAAATAAAAAGAATGTGTGTTTAAAAAAAATATGCACAAAGTTGATCACAGATTAATTGCAATAACTGAGAGGTGACAATGTTTTGTAAAGAAAGTAAATCAAAAACAGTCATGCCTCCCTAAGGGTCTGCTACATAATTATTTGTACATATTGTAATGTCATAACAAATCTATTGACTTGCATAACACTTCTGTGCTGTCAAATGATGTGGAACACTGCCTTTCCCATTATTCCAATGGCTCATCATCTCATTCCAAATCTGCTTAACCAACCACATTCTGACTCATTTACATCTTCTTTTTCAAGCCTAATTTGCCAACAAATCCATGGAACTGCCATAGGAAAATGGATGATGGCTTTTTTATGTGATTCTGTATATTGGTCACATAAAGAAAGCCTTCAGTTCATCCAATCCTGACCCTTCACAGATGAACAGATAAATGCTCTTTCCTCCAGTACTTCTACACACACTCTCAAATCTGTTTTACTGTTCCTTCATGGACACTGACCTCCACATGTTGGATACTTCCGTAGAAGCCTTAGTTGATATCAAAATTGTTAACCAACATGAGTTCGTCCTTTTTGACAGCTGTCATCTGTTCCATGTCACTCTCATGTAATTTTGATACTTGCAAACAATGCAGCTTGGTGTGATAAAGGAGTTATCCACTTATATTCATAAGTTTTCAACAACCTTTACAGACAGTTATTCCATAAAAAGATACCTGACCTCATACCTTTCCACAATCCTGGAATCATCACTGCTGCTAAATGGTACTATCCTTAACACACATGCCTTTCCAAACACAACACAATCTTTGCCATGGCTTTCACTATCTCATGTTTTGGAATGAGGCACAGGACATTCTATCACCACTCCTACCAACACACCTAACTGACTGAATATCCCATTACATCCATAAACCCTCATAGTCTCATTCTGCACCTAACTGTTACAAGACCTTACAGCTAACCAGCTGCCTACCTATATGAATGTTGATTGACAAAAATTGAGGTTGGTCTCACAAATTCAAACACATGCTTGCTAAGCATGCTGCACACCACAATGATAATTACTTGAACAGCAGCTTCAAAATACTGTGCCATTGGTAATTTTCTAACCTCCTACATCCTCAAACAAAGCACCATTCTCCAATCCCTATAACCAACATCATTCTATCTTAACCACACAGATCAGAGTTTTCCCTCCAGCACACCCTCTAGTTCTGAATTATGTAGGCCCACAGGCTAAATTGCTGCTAGAGCAATTGTAAAGGACTCCTTTTTACTCTTTTGTCTTTGTCTTTGCCTCCCACAGTTTTCCACCTTTGCCCCCAATGCTCTTTTGTCCTGACATCATACTTTGTTTTCCACTTCTCTCTCTCTCTCTTTCTCTCTCTTTGCTCCCCCCCCCCCCCCCCCCCCTAATATTCTACTCTAGCTATGTTGTATAGCAATAATGGAAATTCTAAGATGGAAAAACTAATAAAAGAAGGGAAAGGCACCATTCATCTATAGCAGATCAATATGTGATGCATAGACACCTGTAACAGAAAACAATGTTCTTTTGTGTTTTAGCTCCCTGGCCCTTTTTCTCATAGAAAATACAAACAATCACATACGCTACCAAACAGACACCCAAGCACGTGCTGCTGCAGAGGCAATTATGTGCATTTGTCTGTCTGTTTAGCTCTGTGAGTGAATGTTTATGCTTTCTACTAGAAGAACCACAGAGCTCAATAGCTAATGTACTCTGCTTTCTGTTACACATTTCTAAGCACTGAATAGCTATCTGCTTTGTGTCATTTTATAGTATAATCCAGATTTCCAACTCTTCTTAGCACCATGCATGTGCAATTGCACATGGTATTTTTACAATGTTAACAATACAGTAGCACACAATATGGTTAATTCATGACAAGACTCATAGTAACAGCATGGCACACTAGAAGGAATAAAAACATATTACATACATCAGAATTAACACTTATGTCTACACATTCAGATTAACAATATCAAATTATTTGAGCAAAAATATAACATTACAGCAACAAATAATTTACATTTATGCTTACATTGTGTGGCTAACTTGGTTGTATAATAAAAACTTGCTCCCATGCACTAAAAAATTCACAAACTGAATAGAATGATTTTTGTATTAGGTATTCCTTCAGTTTGCTCTTGAACTTTGGTGTTTCAGGAACAAGACTTTTGATGACACTGGGTAGAGCATTGTAAATTTTGATGCATGTATAATTGACTCCTTCCTGTACTAGGGTATAGTTTGACTAGTTACTATGAATGTCCTTTTTGACCTTGTATTGTGATCATTTTATTCACTATTGGTTTTGAAGAGAGAGTGGTTTTTATTCATTAAACATACAAAGGATATATGTACTGAGATATAACTGTAAATACCTGTAGTTTCCTAAACAGATTCCTGCATGAATGCCTTGGTTGCACACCACTCATGATACATATAGATCTCTTCTGAGCAATAAAAACTTTTTTTGCCAAGGGCTGGTTGCCCCAAAAGATGATTCCATAACACAAAAGTGTATGGAAATATCTGAAACAAGCAGTTCCTATGGCCTCCTTGTTTTGTTTGGTGGAGATTTTACCTGAGATTTGGTACAAAATCACCACTGATTTATCATAACTGATTCATGTTTAATCAATTCAAGAAGACAAAATGCATGCACCACTCCATTCCACACCATTTTCTGACATGCCTGCCCTTTAGTGATGCACTTTGCAACTATGCTACAATGTGAATAACAAATCAAAACTTGGAGAGATGGTCCATTCATTGATATGCATGATTTTTCTGTATGTATTGCAATTTTCATGCAGTTTTCTTCTGAAATCTACTGGAACTTATGAATAACCCTATATTGTGGGATTTACAAGACAGATTGAGAGATGAACATTGAATTTGTTTGATAATTAACTACACAGCAACCAGTATATTGTATTATTATTATTATTATTATTATTATTTTATTATTATTATTATTATTATTATTATTATTATTATTATTATTATTATGTAGTATTCTGCCTAGTGGCAGGTCCATGTCTTCGTACGGAGAATTTCTGATTCCACTGTTCCATGTCTTCAGCTTCTTCCTTCAGTCTGTTGTATCTCCTTCCATCTTTCATATCTTCCAGATGTTGAATTCTTCTCCTTCCTCATCCTGCGTTTCCTCTGATTTTCCGTTCGATGACATCACGTATGAGTCCCTCGTGTCTACGTACATGTCCAATCCAGTTGGCCTCTCTCTGAACAATTGTATGCAGAATACTTCTTTTCTCTGCTACTCTTCACAGTACATCATCATTTTTATGCAATCTGTCCACTTGATCTTTTCCATTCTCCTCCAGCACCATGTTTCAAAGCTCTCTAAGTATTTTTTCTCCTTCTTTCTCATGGTCCATGTCTCTGCTCCATACAGTGCAATGCTCCAAATGTAGCACTTTATCAGTTTTTTCCTCAATGCCAAACTCAACTTGCTGGTCAGCAGAGTCCTCTTCTTGTTGAAAGCAGCTTTGGCCATGGTGATTCTTGCTCAGATTTCGTTGGTGCACTGGGCATCCTTTGTGATAAAACTTCCCAGGTATTTGAACTGATTCACATTTTCCAGTTCCCAGTTGTCAACAGTAATCTTCAAGTGTTTCTCACATTTTGATCTGAAAATAACTTTCGATTTTTCAATGTTGGTTTCCATATTGTATACAGTATAAAAACATACCTGTAGGACAGGAGTGTTCAACCTGTTGATCACGATCACCCATTCAATCGCTATGGCTTTATGAGTCAGTCTTTCAAATCCTTTTGTTTAAAATTTGTTTGAAGGAGCTGTTTTTGTAAAATGCTAGTTTGTAGACAATGAGTGTTTTGCATGGCATTTGTAGGCATTATTTCTGACCACATTATCTTTGCCTCTTTTGTCTCCATCTACATTTCATCACCTTTAATGCTTGCCATGCATGGAGATGTAACATCTTTGTGAAAAATAAGTGCAGCTAACCACAGGAAAATGCACTAGTTCCATTATGAGTGGGAAGAACAGTTTTTTGTTACAATGCATGAAGATATGTGTATATGTTTGGTATATAATGCTAATTTACCCATATCTAAAACAAACACTACTGAATGCCATTTTACAGCAGTCCACAAAGAATGCCATTTCAGAGCAGTCCACAAAGATTTTGAATTGGAAGCAGCTGCTGGTAGTGGGTTGAGGGGCAACAAACTTTCTAATCTTAAAAGTAATTTACAGTCGCGGCAGTCATTTTTTGTCAAGCCTGTACAAAAAAGTCTTTCATCAAACATAGCATCATTTCATGTATCAGAAGTACTCATGAAACATGAAAAACCCTCTGCTGATGCACTGATGTCGAGGACTTCTTTCTACCAGCTAGTGAGTTTTCCCCATTCAAAAAATGTGAGAGATAATATCAACCATCAGAGACATGCCTCTGTCAGGACCTACTATAACAAGAGAAGTGGAATTAATGGCAGAAATTATAAAATGTCAACTGATCATAGATTTGCAATCCTGCTTTTGTTTCTCAATGTAGTTAGATGTGTCAGTAGATGGAAACAATCCACCTCAATTTATGATTGGTATTTTCAGATTTCAGTGTAAGAGAAGACTGACATACAACTTTGACCTTGAAAGACACTATATGAGGAGAAGATATTTACAATGCATTCACATATTTCAGTTTGGAATATGATTTTCCGATTCAGAAACTTGCATCTGGTACTACTGATGGAGTGCCTTGCATGGTAAGGAAACATAAATGATTTATTACCTGGCATGCAAAAAATGAATCTTTCCTGCTTTTCTTTAAATATCGTTATACTGTGCATCATCAAGTGCTTTGTGGAGATATTTTGAGAATTGTATATGTTAGGAGCAGTGTCACAAAAACTGTGAATTCAATTCGCTCACAATCACTATAGAGAACAAAGTTTGGACTGAAATTAGAAGAACTGAATAGCCAGTACAGAGACTTGCAATTGCACACTGAAGGTTGATGGCTGGGAAGAGGTATGCTTCTAAACAGATTTAGAGAAAATCTACCAGCGATAAAATCTTTTGTGTCTGAAAGAGAAGAAGATTATTCATAACTGGTTGCTGGATCTGCCATTTGCAGATGCTATGTCAGTAAAACTAAATGAATGAAACAAAGAACTTCAAATAAAAAAACAAATCATCATAATGATTACATTTCTATAAAGTGTTTTATGCAAAAACTTGACTTTTGGGTAGTACAGTTTCAGAAACTAAATGGGAAATAGTTTCCTCAAATACAGTCAGAACTGTGGGATCAACAAACACTACTGGATCAAGAAGCTGCAGAGACATGTACTGCCAGCACGATTGCACTGAAGATAGAATTTGAAAACTGCTTTTCAGATTTTCAAAGCAATATATCAGCTAAACTTTCCAGAAAGTGGATGTGAAAAATATTTCAAATAAAATGCATACTCTTTTCTCTTGTAGTGAAACAGAACTTGAAGAGGAAATAATTTGATTTCAAAATGATGTGTCACAATACAAAAAGAGTGAATATAAAATCCTACCATAACATTGTTAAAGTGATGTTGTACATTTTATCATTTTTTGCATCAACTTATCTCTTTGAGGTAGCATTTTCAATGATGAACGTAGTGAAATTAAAGTGTAGAAATAAACTGACTGACACTCATCTTTCAGACTGGGTGAGATTGGCTCTGACAAATTATTTGGCAGTTTAATATACTTATCAACAATATACAAAGCCAGGTATCTCACTAACACTTTTTCAACATTTATGATGGTGTATATTTTAATTTTTTTTCACATGTGTAAGATCTTAAAAACTGAGTAGTAGGCTACAGCTTCTGATGGCAAGAAAATAACCTTTTATGTATTTTGTGAAATTAAAATAGTTAATTTTGGCTACAGTCTTGTTTTGTGCTTAAATCTTTATGAATTTTTAAATCATTAGATCTCTGAATTGACTAAATCGCATGTGGTAGATCTCAAGCCTAAAAAGATTGAGTATTCCTCAGTAATACATGTGGTGATGAATAGATTTCAATTTATAAAAATTCTGGATGAGATTCCAAATTTTTAGTATGCATTTCAGTTGCAGTAAAACTGACTAGTTTTCTAAACTGAAGAGCAGATGAGTTAATTTATGGATATAATTGGTTGGACTGAGGGAGGCCACTTCTTTACATCTAAAATGTTCAGATGCTTGTCATGTCAATAAAATACCTCATTCAGACTGAGCTTTCTTTATAAAGTCATAATACAAAATCATGCTTATCCCTGGCAACACAATGCCACATTTCTGTGAATTACAGATTTATTTAGTATATAGTACATTATGCAAGTGAAACAATGTACTTACCAACAAGATGCTGATGCTCATCTGAAGAAGGATCTGTTAAGTTTCGCAGCTGCTGCAGTAGAAGTGGATATTTAAGAATTCGTTGGATTGGTTTGATGAGATATGATTCCAGAGTGGAAGAATGCTGCTGTCTTGGATTACGTGCAGCTAGGAACTCTTGCAGTGCTTGGTTACCCTCATCTAAGGCAAATAAGATTTGTATAAACAGTACATGTTGCACATCTTAAGTCTATACTTCATTTAGAAACATGATGAATGTCTCTTTCAAATCTGTCACAAATTTGAGACACTAGTTTTGAGTGTAATTGCTACTTCAAGACCCAAAGGATTTCCATGCATAAATCTTCAATCATGAAACAAACAAAAGCCAATAAACTTCACTGACGTATGTAACTCATATCTTCATAATGCGTCAGTGTGTGACACACAGGAAAGAAACACAGCTGCCACATACTGGATGCAAGTAATGACAGCAAATGAGAGTAACTGTTTCTTTTTGAAAGGTAAGCTTATTCTTACATAACTGGAAAGTAATTACAAGAAAGGTGTATTAAGGTGCCAGTTATAGTAAACACCATACAGTAAAGTTCAGTACAATGAAATGAACTGAATACAATAATCACATGGTCAGATATAAAGAGACATATCGTAAAGAGTAATGTTTTTTTTCTTAAAGTTTTACACACTGAAAAGAGGAAAAGAAGACAGTTTAAGAACCCTTCCTCATATTTTCAAGAAGTGATTCACTGAAAACAGAATCTTAAAATTGGTGTTTTGACTGCAACCTGAATTCAGTATAAATTTAGTACTACACAGCAGTATACTGTGAAAACAACATTTGACAAGTGGCTTGGGCCAGAAGTGGAATAGTATACATATGCAACATTAAAAAAGTGATTTTGCGGGAAGATTATTTTTCAATGAAATTCATGTGTGGTTTACACTGTCATCTTCTTCACCTGATCTGTTTATCACTTGTATTAGAGAAGCAAGTATAAGATTCATACCTGCATGCAACACTTTTTTCTTCAATATGAAGATGTGCAGCCTCTTGCATCTATTATTTTGTCTAAATCTGCTCACTCAAAAATTACTATATTCACAAATAATTCTGCAGCTAGACATCTTGTTGCACTTTAAGTATTGTAATCTGTTATAAGGAAATGTGGGAGGCACAAACTGTAGATGTAGCCTAAGGGTTGACTACAGTAAACTGGTTCAAATGGATGAAGGTTGCAATAGTTGTCCAGAGATGAAGAAGCCTGCACAGGATACGCTAGCTTGGAGAGCTGCACGAAACCAGTATTCTATTTGTACTTGAGACACCAGCAACAACAAGATATATATGTGTTCTTATATACGACTCAGAATGGTGCCTTATTTTCTTGTGCTAATGTGTATAAAAGGTTTCCCATAGTAATCAAGCAGAAAACTGAAAATCTCCAGATATTAAAAAACAAAGTCAAAGAATTCCTCATTACCCACTTCTTCTGTACTTCATCAGATCTACAAGAGCCATCCAAAAAGTAAAGAACATTTTGCGATACCAGGATATTCTTAAATAATAATACAGAAACTGAATATAAAGATCTTGGCACACATTTTGTCATTTTTCCACATAGTCACCTTTGAAATTACAGAACTTGTACCCTGGTACCAGTTTGTGTATGCCCTCTTCATACCTTGTGGCTGCCAGGCTACTCAACCAGGTCACAACTGATCCTTCAGGTCTTCATCATTTGTGAAGGTCTACCATCAAAGTGCTCTTTCAGTTTTGGAAACAGGAAAAAATCTGACAGTGCCAGATTTTTCGGACAGTTTCAGACAGTTCGGACTGCAGGGAGATTTCTTTAAAGCCTAATAGATACCTCTTATTTATACTTAATCTGCTTGACTACTGTGTATTTTCGAAAATACATTAAGCTCTCTTCCTTTATATTTGTTTTTAAAATTAACAGTCTTTTTTTCTATTATTTCTGTTATAATGTTTCAAATGGGTACATGTCACTGTCTGCAGTGCAACTTGTATTGTTTTCATGGCAGCAATGTCAGCCATTGGGCTGGTCAGTCTGACATTCCTAGCAAAGCACACGTGGCAAAGACTGGAACAGTTTATTTTATTTTTGTCTTGAGCATAGCTGCTCTAAATTCAGACCACTGCTTTTTTGCAACCTAATTTTATGTAAGTAACCTTTGTATTTCATGATAATTGTCATCATGGTTAATGTGTTTGTTCTCATGCTAAATTTTCTATGTATTATTTTATGGGATTTATGAAGATTTCATTATGATGAAGACACCCTTACTAAGAGTCGAAACATTGGTCAATGTACCAAACAGTAAACTGCAACCAGTTGGCTGTATAATCCTATGTTGTATTAGTTAACTTCATAGTGTGATAATAATTTTATTTACTTTATTTAAATAAGGGATGGATTTATAGAAAAAGTATGCTAAATTAAATTTCTTGTGAGGTTAAGAAGAAATTTCTTGTGAAGTTAACAAGAAATTTAATTTAGCATAATTCTTCTATAAAACCATACCTTATTTAAATAAAGTGAATAAAATTATTATTACATTATGAAGACTTATATTCCCTGGTGTAGGAATAAATGTATTTTTTGGGGAAATAGGGCAATAAATGAAAATGTTTTTATAAAGCATAAGTACTGCAATCTCTGAAGTTAGTAACAGATGATCTGCATGGTCCTCTGCAAATTACTCAGTGAACATACTTGTTGATAATGTCCATATCTCAAAAAAAAAAAACTTTGTTAAATTAATGACACTCATATTACAGTACAGTACACAAAAATAGTTTTAAAGAAAAGTAAACAGCCACAATGGAAGTACAGAAAGCTTTTGTACAAAGTAATCTGCCCATCTCCTTGTCCATAATGCAATAATACACTAATACAGTAGGCTAAAGGTGAGAAAATAACTTGAAAGATTTTCTTACTTATCGGATTTAATGTTAATCATTATGAGTGGAATAATGTATCTGTAATTAAAACATGTTGCAACTGAAACTGATATAAAAATACAGTAGAGTCTCTATAATTCGACTGAGCGAGATGGCGCTGTGGTTAGCACATTGGACACACATTCGGGAATATGACGGTTCAATCCCATGTCTGGCCATCCTGATTTAGGTTTTCTGTGATTTCCCTAAATCGCTTCAGGCAAATGGCAGAATGGTTCCTTCGGTAGGGTGTGGCCAATTTCCTTCTCCATCCTTCCCTAATCCAATGAGACCAATGACCTCGCTGTTTGGTCTCTTTCGCCAAATCAACAACCTTATAATCCAACATTTCACCAGTCCGACACATCCAGTAATCCAACACAAGGAGCCAAGATCACATGACATGAACACTTCAAGTGAATAGCTTAGTAAACAATATGTCGTCAGCCACCAGTTGTTGATTATTATATACATTGTGCAATCGAATTAGTATCCTCTTTTAACTTGACTGTGATAGTGTTAGTGAGTGTTGCATATCTTTCCTATTAACAGAAGACACGTTTTACACATGGTTTCTTCAGGAATGTAGTAAACACACCCCAATTTCAAGAGATCTTATCAAAGAGAAAATGAGATTTTTTTATAAAGGAATTATGAAAAAGTGTGATTCCTACAGAAGTTTTAAAAGAAGATTTGGGGTCCACTTGCTAACCACAACACGAGAAAAATCTCTTTTGACTTCAAAGCAGCTGTAGAGCTGTATAAAACAAAAATTCAAGTTAATTTTAGAAGAAATAAAGCTTTGTTCTGAAGAGGTTCATAACACAGATGAAAGTGGATTGTTCTGGAGACTTTTGTCCAAGAAAACATTTGTCCACAAAGCAAAAGCAAGTGTCTTGGCAGAAAAATATCTAAAGATAGGCACATATTTATGCCATGCTCTAATGCTAGTGGAATGCAGAAACTTGAGCATTCATAGGAAAATCAAAAAAATTCTTGGACTATCAAAAATCCAACACATCTAACAGTCAAATATAAACATGAAAAGAAAGTTCGGATGACACGGGAATCGTTCAGTGAGTGGTTTCATGAGGAGTTCATGCCACCAGTCAAAAAGTTCCACAAGAGGCAAAATTTGTCTCAGACAGCTCTGTTGGTGTTCAATAACTGCCCTGGACATCCAGATGAAAATGAACTTAAGCCCAAAGATGGTATAATCAAGGTGACATTTCTCCTGCCCTCCACCCCCAAGATGTAACCTCTTTGCTACAATCTACGAATAAGAATACTGTCCAGGCTGTTAAGGTTCGTTATGAAAAAATCTTTCTGTAAAGTGTAATTAGCAAAGAGAAAAGTATTATTCAATGATTAAAAGAAACAAATGTTAAAGCGTTGTTTACAACCTTGCTTGCGCTTAGGAAAGTGTTTCGACTAAAGTGTTGGTATCTGCTTGTGGCAAACTGTGGCCAAATCTGCCTTTACTAAATGAGTACAAAAGATGATTTAAAGAAGGTAAAGGGATTGAGGAAGATGCTGAACCTATTAAAAATGAGGAACTCATGCAGCTCCAGGAGACAAATGACGATATCTGTTCAAATAAATCTGAAACACTGTCTGTTAGACATGCAAATGACTGGTTATTCAGAAATGGAAATTGTCAGCTGATGAGTGATAATGAGATTATCCAACTTAACTACATATGACAATGAACAACAATCGGAAACTTTTCCAGTACACACCATATAACATTGTGATGCTGGTAGGGTATTCAATACATGCATCACTTGGGCTGAGGAGAATGACATAGAAACAGCTGATGCTTTAGTTTTAAGGAGACTAGAAAAGAAAGCTTTAAAAATAATTTTGATCTTAAAAACGAACAATGGTTGATGATTTCAAATCACAGAAGCCAATTGATGAAGATGGACATAAAAATGATAACTACATTAAAAATTAAATTATTTCTGTTTTTCAATCAATACATTTGTTGCTATAAATATGTACATAAAGTATTGTTTTTGTATGTAAAGAGTTTCACAAAGGATTTTTGTTTTGTTTTGTGAAAACCCGGCAATCTGACAATTTCTTTCATCTGACATTTCCCAGTCCCATATATGTCAGACTACAGAGACTTTACTATAGACTTAATCAGAAAGTTGTCATGAAAATGTTACACACAATCATATTGCTAAATTACACCAGTGGCGGATACATATTGGGGGAGTGTGGGGAGCATGCCCCCCCTTGTGGGGCCACCCACATTGTCACCTGTGCCACCCCACCAGTCAGCCCGCACGCTATTCATTTGTTTCTTTCGTTAGTCAACTTGACTGAATCAAGTTATTAAGTAATTGTACTTTCCTATGTAGCATGCGTATACGCAGCATTGTATTTTGTACGTTACTGTCTAGCATGAAGACAGCTAACACATACCTACAAGAAAAGTCGCAGGCATTCTAGTGATCTCGATACATTATTCTGTCTGGCATTTGTTGAAGAAAAGTCATGAATATTCTACTGTTTTCTTGTACAGAGCACCTTCTATATGTAGCATAATAAATATGGACTACTCGTTGAATAGGAAGGTAGTTTACATTCAGAAGTAGAAATATTAAGACTGAAGAATGAATAAGTAAAAAGTCCTAGTTGTAGCAAAAGTAAGTGGGAAGATTAGTCAAGAGTGAGAGTGATCAGTTGATTGTAAAGTATTAATAATAGTAATTCACAGCAATTTCTCAGTAAAAATATTGTTATGAGACTCATGACAAAATTTTTACTAATAACATAACAATAGTTTCCCATACCTAATTCATAATATGAGTTAGGTATGGGAAACTATTGATGAGTATACCTCTACCTCAGGTAATAGTGACTATCGAGAAGATTCCTAAAACTGCATTGTTACTATATAGGCCATCTATCAAATGCACTAAAAAGGAACAGAATCAACAATAAAAGTTCTACAGACATAAATTGCCTGATCATGTCATCACCGTAACCTCGCCCTTCTATTATACATGGTAAGGTGTATATTGGCTTGTCGCTTTCACAGTAGGCGTTTGTTCACACTCCATAAAAGTCTGGATGTGAACATTCTGGCAGTGAATGTTCTTGAAACAACAGAGTCACATATATAGTCAGTTTGAAAGCTACAATTGTCGTGATAACTTGGAAGTGATAAAAAGTGAACAACTGTGATTATTGGCTATTACTAAGGACTTCAGTTAGTGTTGTGCTTAGTGATATTAGAAATATGCAGAGTGTAACGTGTGTGTTTCAGTGCTAAGTGTACTAGTGTTGCATTTTTCAGTGTGAATAAAGTGTTTATTCAAGGATAATGGCATCTAATTTACCTATTTCACAAAAATATATTAAAATGGATCATTATGTAATAAGAAAAAGAAAAGTGGAAACATCTGAAGAGTCCAGTCACTATTCAGCCACAAAAACACCACCAGATGTACATGCAGAGCCCAGCACTTTGTCGAAACTTCCACAACAAAGTTCATTGACTGGTTCCTTTAATCCCATGGATACTGGCAATTATTTGGATATATTAGTGTCAGAAAATATTAGTGATGATATAAAATACAAGATCCTCACAGCTCCAAGGAAACCTGAAAAAGGTTATATCTTTCCTACTTCTGAGCACAACAAGGGGGACGGGTTGAATGCAGATAAGTGCATGATAATCACTTTGAACAGTATCCACGACTGACGCTCTCACAAGTTAAAAAGGAACTTTTTTGCATTAACTGTTCAATTTTTGTGAATAATAAAATGGTTGGAGGAAAGAAATCCATTATTGCCAAGAAATACCACTAATAAAGTTTGCCAAACTTACTGGTAAAGATGGTGACCTTGAGACCCATTTTCAGCTCAAGTTCCACATTGAAGCGTCAACAGATTCAAAATTATAGTTGGCAATACAAGAGAACAGTGAACTTGAGGTCATAAATCAATTGTCAAGACAGAGAATGGAAAGCATTAGGGAATACAGAGATTGGATAGTGCATGTAGTAAAAGCAACCATATTTCGAGGCAAGCAAAATATTCCTCTGCAGGGGCATAGAGATGATGGGAGTCTATTAGAAAATGAAAGTGATCGTGAAAGTGTAGTGAGCAATGAGGAAAACTTTAGAGCTCTTCTAAGATTCAGAAGTGTTGCTGGGGACTTGCAACTAAAACATCACATTGAGACCATTAAAGCAAACGCCACTTACATAAGTAAAACAACATGTAACAAACTTATTTCATGCTGTGAAACAGTGATGTTGTTGAGAATACGGGAGGAAATGAAAGACTCTAGTTATTACAGCATAATCTTCGATGAGACTATGGACATAGCGCACACCATTCAACTGAGTTTAGCTGCAAAATATGTTGATGGTGACGGCAAATTACACAAAGATTTTTGGGTTTCGTTGACATACATAAAGTCAATGACTTTAGTGAAAACTTAGATGATGACCCTCAAGAGAGTCAAGATGAAGAGCATAGCATTACTGGTGAAGTATTAGGTACTACAATTCTAAGGAGAATGGACAGCCTTTCTCTGTCACTGAAGAACTGTGTGGGTGTAGGCTGTGATGGTTGCTCAGTAAAGTCAGGAGCTGTGGCTACAACAAAAAAGATAGCAATCAATGTGCAAATAGCATCATGTTGAAGTCATCAGCTCAACCTCACTGTCTCTCATAGTTGTAAAGTTAAAAGTGTGGGAAACTCACTTGGTACTATTGAAGAAGCAGTATCGTTCCTTACAGCATCTAGCAAGTGGTTTGCAACATTGAAGAGCCACCTAAAACACTTGCTGCAGTCACAATGTCAAACAAGATGGGTTGAGTGACATGATGCTATTATTCAATTCGCAGCTGATCTCAGAACAGTTTGCAAAGTTCTTAAAGAAATACAGTGTTGGAGGGATAGAATGCATGTATTGCCTGTTTGTCCTAGATCTGGCTATCCTACTTTGTGCACACTGTATAAAATATTTGCTTGTCTACCATCATCTATTGGTACAGTAGAAAGAAGTTTTACAACATTGTGGTGTACAAGCACATGGCAGAGGTCAACAATGAAGGAAGATTGACTTAATGGCTTAGCTCTGTTGAACACTCACCCTGACATTGACTGTCCTATTGACAATGTAATTAACCAATTTGCCAGGAAGTCTAGGTGCACAGACTTCATCATTTAAGGAAGAGTACCACAATTGTAACATTTTTATATCATAAAATTGCATTGTCTTGCGTATGTGTGTAATAAGTTTAAATAAGACTTTCTTATACTTTGCTTGTGGCTTGATTATTTTTTATTATGGCAAAAGTAAAGGTAACTCAAGATATTGTTACCAACCCTCCTTGAGGTTTTCCTGTATATGCCACTGATTAGGTGACAGATTAGCTTATTCTTACATTAGTTTTATGCACTTAAAAATTATATGTTTAATAAGGCTAGGATATTTAATAATATTAAAAAAAATTATTATGTGGATTGAAAGAAAAGGACGAAACAACAGTAACAAAATTCAGCAGCATTTTTAAACAAATTATCTGTTAGAAATTATACTGTAAAATAACCATGTCTCTGCATCTATGAATGTTCTCCTACCTGTGTGTGTGTGTGTGTGTGTGTGTGTGTGTGTGTGTGTGTGTGTGTGCGCGCACACGCGCGCGTGCATGCACTTCTGCACACAATTTATTTATTTTGCATACTGTATGATGATTCAGAAAACTGATTTACTTTTAATGAGACAAATGAATAGATAGAGAATAAAAAACAAAGAGTTGCTCTTGATTTGTGAGTAATACATTCACAACTTGACTTTGCAATTCCTTGATTTAACATGAGCACAACATGCAAAAATCTGAAAGAAAAAAATTCGTTGGTAGTTACTTTGTATGACTAGTGTATAGATATAAAATAAAACTAAAAATTTCTCAAATGACTTTCTCTTGACGCATTAAATAATACACACACACACACACACACACACACACACACACACACACACACACAACACACACACACACACACACACACACATTTTCCTAAACTCAAAACTCTATATATTTTATCATTTAATACAATTTTGTCTACTGAATTACTTACTAGGGTGTAGTACTTTTTGTGCCTTTGAATGACTTGCACAGAAGGAGCTGTAGAGCTTGAAGTGATTTACGTATAATAGGAATGCATTTCCAATAGAGAAAAGAACATTCTGAAACAGAAAAAAAGATATTATCAGAAAAAAATATATTCATACATTAATGAATCTTTGAGATCCACAAAAAGATTCTTTGACATGGAGACAATGTGCAGACTGGACTGTCACAGAAGTTAATACACAAAAACATTCAACATCAAGAGCACATCAGTATGAGAGCACTTAGTGTAATAGCGACAGTTCCTGTGGGCACATGTCTTATATGCAGTGGTCCTGAGTGTGTGTGTGTGTGCATTCAGATAACAGTATATGAGTTATAGAGAAGTAAAATGCTTCAGTTAATACTTTTGTACAAAATTATGTGTAGTGAGGAGAGCAAGCAGTTTAATGCTCCAAGTATCATTATTTCAGAACTGGAGAGAAGATCCAGGGAGGATGAAACATTCAACAGCTGATGGGCAAAGGTTTGTAAGAAGGCAACTGAAACAAAGGTACATTTCAATCTAATCAATCAAAATAAATAAGTTTCCTCAGTATTCCAAGACAGCTGACTTGGAAGGCTATTATATACATTATGTTGCAGTATATTTGGTGGCAATAGAGAGTGGTTGAAATGTTACTAGGTGGAGTAGTTAAACTATTTTTCAAAATTTTATTATTAAGTACATTATGTTTTTCTTATAATAAGTAGTGTAGACAAGTCATTCAAAATTTACAGTGTGTGAAAACCAAGTCCACTGTCAAAATTCAACCCCACTAATAATTGTTTGTTTGAGGACCGACATACCTTATTTGCAAGCTGTCATTCCCACCTTTCTAAAGATCGTATTGTCTTATGAAAACTGTGTAATTCAAAACTTATCTTTATTCAAAATTGTGAGTTTTTAGAATCTTAAATGTAACCCTTTCACAATTTCAATGTTATTGTCACATCCTACATTTTCTGTTTCTTAAAATATATATTTCTCCTTGACTAATACATTAGATTATAAGATGTTTCAATCAAAAAATTAGAATTCTCAAATTTCTTCTTCATAAAATGGAACAATTATTTATTTGTACCAATTAATGGAAATTCAGCTGACTGTCTAAAAAAATAATGCCTTTGCCTAACGTGAATCAATATTCTATACTTTCGCTGCCTTTCATTTTAACATCTAAAATGTAAAAGTTTTATATGTAGCAGTACACATGTAACTTTCTGTTAAATCAGTCATCTGGACATAAATCTTAAAAAAATACACATACAATGAGAAAGAAAGTAATTATTATGTTACTTATCAGTCAGGTTGCTCAATTAGTCAGTCAACACCCAGAATTAAGATAGTAAAATTCTGTGTCAATCTCCATATATTCAAGTGATCTTGTGCTATGTGATTACTGATTATTGGCACATGTAAGTAAGTTTAATAATCTGTTAAGTGAAGTATATGAAAACTAACCAACTGCTGATCATCACTGTGAGACACAATATTAATAAACATATAAAAAAGGTGTAGTCTGTGGCATGAGCCCATGGCCAGCCTACTGTCTATATTGCACATAGAGTGGCAGGCCTCCCACCCTGCCCTCATTTCACCTGTGGGAAAGATACCCGGTTTTGATTTTGATGTGAGGCTGGGTGGATCTGGGGCCATACTGGAGGGACTGGAACAAAAAAAGCCCATCCCCATCAGGGATTGAACCTGGGACCTCCAGGACTGGAGTCTAGTGCTAAGACATATCTGACTTTGATTTTATAAAATTAATCATTATTCATATACAGTTGTTTGACTCTAGTAACCTTCAAAGTAGCCCCATTCAGTTTCTGCACCTCTCTCCCAATGCTGCTGCTACTACTGGAAGTATCACTGGAAATCGTCTTTGGGTGTGGTGCACAGCTGTTCTGTCAAATGCCTTCCCTGTTATGAAATCTGGTCTTTTTCAGTCTTTTTATAGTTAAGGGAAAAGCTAGAAGTCACTTGCTGCTAGGGTAGGAGAGAGAGCAGGCTGAGGAACCACAGCTGTGTTGTTTTGATCAGAAAACACTGAATTAATTGAGAATGATGAGCAAGTGTGTTACTGTGGTAAAGGTGTCAACTGCCCACTGGCCAAAAGCCCATCAGCTTGCATCTCACTGCTTCAAAAAGGCAATGCAGGACCTTTTGGTACTACTCATTATTGATGTTAATACCTTTTGGGGTGTAATCATGATGGACTACACCACCAGAATCAAAGAAAGACAGTCAGCATTACTTTCATATTGCTGTGGCTCTGCCCAGGACTCTTCTATGTTAAGAAAATTGACATTACTGTTTACAGTATCCAGCATGTCCTCTAAAATCTCCAAACAAAGGTGCTTCTGCTCAGTTGTTAGCAGCTTTGGTGCAAATTTTGTTGGAATCTTCATGAGATACAAACATTCTGTTAAAATGGAATTAATGGATTCAGAACTAACTTTAACCTTGTCAGCAAGTTCTATGATTAGATTCATCTACCCTGCATCACCAGGGTCCTTACATGATCATTAACAACCTTATTTGTGGATGCTGAGGGCATACCTGAATGTGCTTCACTCTTCACTGATGAGTGGCCATCTCTGAAGCTCATGTACCACTCCTTTATCTATATGGTACCCATTGCTTTATCCCTAAACTGTTGTTGAATCTTGAAAACTGTTTCAACTTGAGCATCACCAGGTTACAACAAAATGTGATGCAATAACATTGTTCCACTATTTCTGTCATTTTGCCCACAACACAAAATCTGTTGACTACCAGTTATACATGTTCACTTGTCAACACCTAGCAAGCTAGTGGCTATTTCCACAGTCATGGAAAAAATCAGGCTATACACTTTGTAAGCCTATAGAGAGAGAGAGCATGTGCACACTGATACCACTGTTGATTTCAACAAGGGGAGGAACCAGATGGCCAGGGTTGTGAAGCACACACTAAATTCAACAATCTTATGTTCAGTTGCATTTTGTACAACAGAATGATCCAGTTCACTCTTGACCACAATTTGACTGTGGCCATTCATCCTGGCGCACAGCTAGTTGGTAGTCATAACAAATTAAAAAGTTGTGCAATGATTGTAGCGAGCTGGTATTACATTTGTATGACTACCAGCCAGCTGTCCACCAGGGTGAATGGCCAATGCCAAATTGTGACCAAGAGCAAAGTAGAGCACCCTGTATCACAAAATACAGCTGAACGTAATATGTCTGATTTTAACAGCTGCTTCACAACCCAAGCCATTCATATCTTCTCTTGCACAAGCAGCTTTTCTGAACTGCACAGGTGGGAGTTATCCTTACAACACACTCTCCACTCCTGAAATTATTCCAGCCTCAACCTACAATAACCTACTGTCCTTAAAGCCTCTACCCAACAGTTTCTGCACCCTCCATCCTATAATATCCTCCCAATTCCCATCTCATCACCACTCTCTGCCAATGCACCCATTGGTCTTTTCCCCTCCCTGCTTCTCTTCCACTCAGCCTCCCCCCCCACCCCCCCCACACCCCCACCCCCCTTTCCCACACACCCCACACCCACAGCCTTCTGATGCTGCCCCTGGCAGCCTTGTCCTGACATCTTTTAGTCCCTGCATGCTGTGCAAGATGGAGCCCTTCTACCCCCCCCCCCCCCCCCCCCCCCTCCTTCCCTGCTCCACTCCAGATTGCTGATTTTATTCACTGTGCCAATTGCAGTTTGGGTGAAGTGGCCAGAGATAGCAGTCATGTGTACATGAGGTGCACCTGCTTGTGTGATCTGTGTGTGTTTTCTCTTCTTTTCTGAAGGAAAATTTGGCCGAAAGCTTAGTGTTTAAGAGTATTTTCATTGTGCCTGTTTTCATCTCAGTGTTCCCCTTTATGATGAGTAGCAATCTATCTTTTTCATAATTGTTGATACTCCAACCAGGACTTTCAATTGTTATATATGAAATATTTATTTATGCATTTATTTTACCTGGCAAGATTAGGGCCTTCAGGCCCTCTCTTACACCTAACCAGGCATACCCAGATCGAATGAGTTACAGTTTCTACAGAACATTAAGGACATATAACGTATTATACAGTATTGATGTTAAAGAAAAAGAATAGAGATTATAACAGTAGTACAATGATAATTATAACAATCAGAACAATAATTATAACAATCAAGAATAATAATGATAATAATAATAATAATAATAATAATAATAATAATAATAATAATAATAATAATAATAATAGTAATGACTATGTATATGAAAGTAAACATACTTTTCTTTTGTGAATGTCAGTCCTATTGTTAGTTGGGAATTTTCTCGTTATGTTCTTGCAGCTTGTGAGTTATTCTCATTGAGCAGAGACATAAGACAATAGAATGGGGTGAAAGAGATATATAAGAGGTAGATAGGTTAGAGGAAGAGAAAGAGAATGGTAAAATTCGAAGCTGTGATGGAGAGGAGAAAGAAAGAGATGAGAGGGGCACAACAATGGTGGCTATACCGTCCCTAATATGTAAGTTTTGAGTTCCCTCTTGAATGTTGAGTGGTTCTGGATAAGACGCAGATCACAGGGGAGTGCGTTCCATAGTCATATGGCTGAGATGGAGAATGACACGGAGAAAGATTTTGTGTTATGTAAAGGTACAGCCAAGATACTAGACGTATCTGATCTGGTATTGCGATTGTGGAGTGATGATAGCTGTTTAATGTGAGAAGATAAGTATTGGGGGTACCAGTGGCTAAGAAATCGATGAAGAAAGCACATCGTGTGGAGATCGTGTGCCTTATGTGGGTGTATCCAACCTAGCTGGGAGTATGAAGGACTGATATGGTCATACAACCGAATATTGCATACATATCTAATGCAATTATTCTTCACTAGCTTGAGGCATCTAGAATTTTCACTATTTGTGCCATGTTGAACTACATCACAGTAGTAAAGATTAGGCAAGACTAGTGTTTGGACTAATTTTTGTTTAACATGGGTTGGAAATATTTTTCTAAATTTTTGAATTGCATGTAGGGAGGAGAGCGATTTCCAGCAAGCTGTGACTGTTTGTTCTTCCCAGTTTAGGTGTTCATCCAAGACTATTCCAAGGTCTTTTACTGTTTTTTGGTATGGTAGATGGGTACCATTGAGGAGTATTTGAGGGACTGTTTCGCAAAAGTACCGGCTGATTAACTTTGGATGAGATATAAGTATGACCTGGGATTTCTTGGGGTTTAGTTTCAGACCTAGGTTCTGTGCCCATCGAGAAACAGAGCAAATATCTGCGTTCATACTCGCTACTGCATCAGCAATGTTCTTGGGGCTTGCACTTATGTACAGTTGGATGTCGTTGGCATATAGATGGTAGTTGCAGGAGTGAATCACTGAAGAAATATCATTAATGTACAGTGAGAAGAGTAATGGACCAAGGACGGAGCCTTCGGGAACTCCAGAGCGCACGTTTTTCCATGATGACTTTTCCAACCCACAAATGACTTGTTGACTTCTGTTTTTGAGGTAGCTGTTGAACCAGTGTATTGTGCTGTTTGAGAAATTCAGCTGTTTCATTTTAATTAGTAATATATCGAAGTCAACTATGTCAAAAGCCTTGCTAAAGTCAAGCAGTGTTAGGATAGTAGCTTCACGTCTGTCCATAGCATGTTTAATGTCATCAGTTACTTTGATTAATGCAGTTGCTGTACAATGGTACTTCGAAAGCCTGACTGATATTCGTCATGGATGTTATGAGTTTTGAGGTAATCCGTCATCTGTTCATGGACGATGTATTCTAGGGCTTTAGATATTGCAGGTAGTATGCTGATCGGCTTGTAGTCACCTGGCGACTTTGGGTTTTCAGTCTTGGGTATAGGTTGAATTAAACTTTGCTTCCACTCAGTAGGATATGTACTACTGACAAGAGACAGGTTGGAGATGTCTGTGATAACTGGAATAATAGTGTCTATGACGTTCTTAATTATGCCAATGCTTACTCCATCATTTCCTACTGGCTCGGAAGAGATTCTCATAATTGCCTTGTGTACTGTGCCGGTAGTGACATGTTTTAGGAAAAACTTGTCTCTCGAGAGATTGATGTCTTGGGGCTGGTAATTTGTCGCTGCGTGGCGGTTTACAGCTGTTGAGAAGAAATTGTTTAATTCTTCTGCAGACGCTTGATAAACAGCGTCAGATCTTCGCTTCCCTATACCGAAACTGCGCAGCTTTTTCCACAGTGCAGCAGGTTTTGATATGCCGCATACGACAGAGCGAGCATGTCTGATTTTGGCATTCCTCACGCTTTGCTTGGTTCTGTTTCGGAGTTTCCTATAAGCTTCGTATGCCTCTGGAGTTGGGTTGCACTTGAAGACCCTATGTGCAGCATCACATTTATTCATTAACTGGTGTAATGCAGTGGTGAGCCACGGAGCGGGAGCTCTCTTTACCTTGACAGTGCATTGAGGAGCACGTTTATCATACAGTGCAATAATTTTGCGACCTAATTGCCGATTTTTTCCATCTAAAGTCGGTTCATTGCTTACATCATGCCAAGGAATGTCTGAGCAATCCTTTTGAAGAGCATCATGGTTAACATTTTTTAAGTTTCTGTAGGTTACCAGGTGAGATTTTTCTTTGGTAGTTTGCTCTGAGTAATTTAAGAATATATGAGCAGAGAGTCCCGGAGCGGATGTCTGACTGGCGCGGATTATTTTATCTGGTCGCTTTGTTGCTATTATATCTATGAGTGTGTGGCTGTGTGGCATATGATGAGTTGGGTCCAGCGGTGTTAAACTCATATCATTGGAGTGGAACAGTCGCCTTAGTTTTTCTGCAGAGGAAGATTTTAACTGTAAGTCGATGTTTGTGTCGTCCATAATGATTATGTGTTCATTCTGTGTCACGAGTGAGGACAGGGCAGACTGAAAGGAGGACATGGCATTAACGTTTGGAGGTTTATAGATTACTCCAACTAGCAGTTTCTGATTCGATGTATTTATTTCGAAAAACAAGAACTCTGCTTCTCCTTTGCCCTTAGCATCCGATGTGCATAGTACAGTAGGTGTCAGATCAGAGTGAACATAGGCACCCACACCACCCCCGCGTCATGTTTCACGATCTGCCCTTAGTAGAGAGTAACCAGTGATTCGGATAGCGTCAGAAGAAATGTTTGGTTTCAACCAAGTTTCAGAGACAAGGATAATATGGAACAGCGATTGGCAGAACAGGTCACAGAACTTGTCGAAGTGAGGCGTTAGTGACTGTGCGTTCGCGTGGGCCACAAAGAGCCTGCCGCCGGAACCGGTCCATCCCATTGTGGCCGCCTGTAGGACTGAGCGTGCTCTGTTTACCTGCTGGCCGGAAGAGGGACAAAAGCTGGATTTCGCTGGGGAAGACATATTTACAAGTGCGTCCAAGGTCATGACTGACTCAAGCGTCTGTGGACTAAAGGTGAAAAATAGGCTGGAAGTATCGGAGAAGGGAGCAAAAAGAAAGATAGAAAGTGGCAGTAGTGGTAGTGGCGAGGATGAAAATAACAGATATAGAAAGGCGGTTGTAAGGAGATTCCTGTTAATGGAGAATGTTAATTCCCATTTGACTGACAATATGAATACACATGAGCACTTATGATAGACAAATAAAGAAACAATATTTATGTGAAACGATTGACTGATTTTAAATAGAGTACTTATGGTACTTATAGAAATAACGGAGCAATATTTAAGCTAAAAAATGAAAAGAAAGAATAAAAATTAACTTATATTAGACAGATTACAATATGAGACTTTGTGTCTCGCGAGATTTCGCTCAGTCTTTCAGTTTGAACATGTTTGTCATCGTTTTCCTCCCTCCTTCTGCCTTGACTACGATCCTGCCATCCTGGGTCCATACATTTTGTAGGCCGAACTGTGTAATCGCAGAATATGACTTGATATGGATAAATTCTGTACTCCCTTCCTGCCACAGGCTACAAGTGTGTACAATTTTAGAGCAGTATCAAGCAGATAGTTTTAAAACAATGTTAAGCATGATGTCACTAAATGAATGGTTTAGTTCTCAACATATAGGGAATTCAATAAGTCCATCTCAGAGTTTAAAATCGGAAACCCTAATGCAGAATCTTATATCTTTCTTCATTTACTTGCTGGCTTTAATCATAATTCAGTTTTGTATCTCATCTTAAAATAAAGTTCCCAATCATAGCCCACAATTTTCCACTGATTCATTTATATTACTACATGTGAAACAATTTAAATTTAGTCGGTTTACTTTCTTGCCAACATTTTTTTATTTTTACATTTACATGTAGCAACAAAATTAATATCCTGTATAGAAATTTAAAGTTGAAAGAGAATCTCAAAACTCCTGTTCTACCCTATGCACAAGAAAGTATATTTAACTATGTAAAAATACAAAAGTACATTTCACTATGTAAAAAAAAATATAAGAAATTGATCAAGAAAATATATAAAATACAGTTTGATGGTGATAAAATATCACCAAGGTAGAGCTATGCAAAATTCAAAAGTTGCATGTATATGATAAGTATTAGTGAGTGATATCTGAAATGCAAATAGTATTCATCAAACTTTTTTTTAATGACTTGCAGAGGGATAGAGGAATGTTAGTAGAGAAAATCTTTGTGGAGAACATTACTGTCAAAGGGAGGAGAGAACTGTAGGGGCAACAAACTGCAACAACTACAGGTGTATGAAAGTAAAATAATTCTCAGAGATAACTAATGCTTAATGTTTCGTTAATGTGCCCTATTGACATGTTCATTTTGAATAAAAGTATTCACTGTGATAAAAACCATATCAGTTATCAAAGCAGCATTCGGTGACACAGATAATTATTTTCCTTCCTTCACTTCACATTTCAATGAATAATCTCTGAAGAGTCAAACATAGCTCCCACTATAAGCACAGAACTGTTTCATTCCACATTTTAAAACAAACAACTTAGACAGCATAATATGATATTCACATTCCACTGTAGTGGCTGCCACAGCACTACTCACAGTACTGTTATTATTAGATCATGACACTGTTTGTAGCTAGAAACTATAGATCAGTGGTTTGAAGCATTCTGATTACAATCCATTTTCAAAGATTTATGATTACAGAAGTATAATCATACTTGAAGCATGTAATATGCTAGAAATGAGAAATCTTGTGTTATACGCACTTTGAATTGGCTAGGATGCTCAAACTTGTTGAAATCAGGTTCCATTTCTAGAGCTTCATCCAGGTTCTGAAGAAATTGTCTTTGGAATGCTACAATTTCTTGGATGTTTCCAAAAAGTGCATTAATTTCTGCATTCGATAAAAATGTTTCTTTCTTCAGTGGTTCTAAATAATTCTCCAATAGGTTATTCAGGTGCTGAAACAAATTCAGTCATTACACATTACTGTAAGTAGTATGGGATCACACAATTAATCATTACATTTTGTACAATGTATATCAATAAGAAGCCACACATCTTTGATATTACAGATGTGATATGTACTTGCAACATGACAAAGTCAGCAGTCAAAGTGAAACCTGAGTTTCTGCAGTGTTAACAATGCTGAGATGGTGCCTCTAAACCAAGACCTGATAGTCACTAAATTAAAGTTTTATCAGAAAATAGTTATATTATTTTCTTGGAGTGAGGAGGAAGTGGCAGCTAAAATACTATGACAGCTAATACAGCACCATATGATGTGACACATTGCACACAATGTAAAAGTGAAGTAAGTTTGGCACAGTACAACAGCAAAGAGAATGGATAATAATAAAGAAATTAAGCACATATTAGATAATGTGGCTTTGTTAACCAAATCTCAAAATTTACAAAATATTAAACATGTTCTTTTCGCATCTACAAAGGACAAAAAATGCTAAAAAAAAACTTGTCATTGTGATCACAAAACTTCTGCTAGTGACATTAAAGCTCACCCACTCATGTGTAGCATGACAATTAACTTTTACAGCCAGCTATAATGTGGTGAAAGGACTGGTGGAAAGTGACAGTAACAACAGAGTATGAATTATTTGGTCACAGCTTTACTAAAAGAAATATGTTCACATGTAATATCTAACCAGGTCTGTGATTACCATTGCTGAGTGTTCCGCAGAAATGGAAGAAATTTTGGGCATGCCCCATAGAATTGTGATAGAACAATTACGGTTCATTTTTCATATAAATAACTTACAATTACTGGTTAGCATTAGTTATCATTTAAGGATTTCCAAAGATGAGGAAGTTATCTATTATCTATGAGGATGTGCTACACAGAGGATGTGCTCCCCACTGCTGTTCACAGTGCAGTGCAGTGTAATGTAAGATTTATACCAACACTACTATTAGCGCACATTTCATAGCATTGTCCTTCTTCTACAAAGTATTTATCATTATAAAGCTATGTCATCTGGAAGTGTAATGCTTTTACCACAATTTGAATTAGTATTGAGGTTACTATAAAGAAAAATTATTTATTTCGAGAGTTATTTTTCCAATAATATTTTCTTCTTTCCTTGCAGTATTCACCATACTAGTAGTGCTACTTAACATGATTAAGAGAGCAGCAACAGACAATTGTGACTACTGAATTGGACCAAAATATGATGTAAGACAGAATTGTTTGTAGCATTCAGAAAGAAACATATCTGAATTTGACTGCAATGGGGTGGGATTCTGTGGAACATTAAATCAGGAACACTGAATGTGATTTCAAATTTAACATTCTGTAGCAGAGTCACTTGGAGTATTAGTAAAGAATTGTCTTCAGGTTATGACTGGATGAAGATGAACACACACACACCTCTTCTTATTTCTCCCTTTATCTTGTTTATTATTAAATGGCAAATGGCAAACATTAAAATATGCTTTACCCTTCAAAAACATTACTTCATTTATGTCCAGCAGGTTTCACATTAATTTATTACTGCACATTTATATCAGCATTCACTTTCACAAGAAAATCGTGTACTTACCTTAACATAAGTGCGTTCGGTATCAATAAGTTCGAGAATAACTTTGCGAAGTTTTTCAGCATCAGTAAGTTGGCGGCTAGGTGTAAGCAGAGCCTGTGACTGGCTGCTTGTGACACTACCTGTAGGACTAGACTTACGAGTTTCTACAGGAGATCGGCAGAAGCCTGTCACTTGCTCTGCAGTCTGAAAATATATGCAAAAAGTAAAAATACTTTAGTCCAACGTAGACATAAAATAATGAACAAAAAATATATTTTCAAATTGATAAGAATACTGTATGTTATTAATGTCTGAGTTCCAATATGTAACAATACTTAAATAGAATATTTTTAAGACCTTTTATGGAATTTTGAGCTTTAAGAAGAATGTGTTTGTCATTAGAAATTGGTCTGTTAATATTTATTTTGGTGCTCTATCTTTAATTTCATTATAAGAAACTCATGGTTCTGCATGCAGTTTAATTTTTTAGTATTGTAGCTTGCATAAAAGGTCTGTTGAAAAATTCTGTAACATTTGTAATTTCACGCGAAATGCAGTTGGCATCCCTGCACACGCTTTTGTTTAATGTTTAACTGCTGTAGGTTTCAATGTTGTATGTCTGTTAATTATCATTCAGTGCTGTATTGAGTAGAACATTGTGTCCCACAGTTTTGAAAATTTTGAGACGGCAGAGTACGTGGAGCAACATATCAGCATTGAATTTGGTGTAAAAATCAAGAAAACCTTTACAGAGACACACCAAATGACACAGGAAGCCTATGGTGATGAATGATTAAGCTGTACTTGGTGTTACACATAGTTCATGTGGCTTAAAAACTGCCCTGACAGAAATTAAAGATGACCCTCATTCAGGATGCCCTTCAACATCTACTGATGACACTCATGTCAGGAACGTAATGAAATCTTGCATGCCAATTGAAGACTGACTGAGAAATTTCAGATGAATGTAACATTTCTGTTGGATCATGTTATGAAACCCTGACACAGCATCTTGGAATGCATCATGTAGCATCACTTTGCCATCTCATGGCTCATGAGCCAGGACCAGAGAGAGCTTCGCCTCACAATTTGTGAAGAGCTTTTGGATCGTGCAAATGAGAATGAGATGTTCTTTAAAAGGGTCATAACTGGTGATGAGATGTGGGTCTATCATTTTGAGATTATGATGTTGAGACCATGGTTAACTCTTCACAATGGGTTGGGAAGGTTCTCCAAGACCAAAAAGAGCTCATCAGGACAGGTCAGATACCAATGATGATAGTTTTCTTTGACTTTGAAGGATTAGTTCATTGCAAATTTGTGTCACATGGAGACACTGTTAATCAATGGTACTATTGAGACATGTTGTAATGTCAGCAAGGAAATGTGGGACGGAAACAGCCTGAAATGGGGCAAGACAATTCATAGCTCTTGCATCACGATAATGCACCCATACATTCATCCCTGTTCGTGCACAACTATTGCATAAAAAATGAAATCACTGTGCTGCCTCATCCTCTGTACCCTCCAGATCTGGCCCCTGTGGACCTTTTCTTATTTTCAAACTTGTAGACCCCATTAAAAGGATGAAGGTTCACAATGATAGATGAGACAAAAAAATTTGCAGATGACACTTTGTGTGATCCAGCAAGAGATGTACCAATACTGCTTCTGGAAGTGTGAAGGGCACTGGGAGTAGCGTATCTATTGTGTTGGAGAGTATTTTGAAGGAGGCCATGCACAATAAGTAAAACATAAGGCTAGGAACATTTTGTGGACAAAGTTTCAGAATTTTCTGAACAGACTTTGTTCACCTACTGTGGGTATAAATAATGACAGTCATTAAATTTGTCTCTAATGTCGGCAATGCTCATGGAATTTTATCAGTTGATTTATGACTTCTCTTTCTTTTACCTTTGTCCCCCATTGGCACACAGTCGGCATGGATTTGGCATGGCTAATTTAAAGGATGGCCAGATGCCCTTCCTATTGACACTCCATTGGCACCCATCATCCCAGGGCATAATATGTGTACCCAATTGTCTGAATGCAGTTTTATTCAGGTAAAAGAGAGCAAAAGTTTTCTAAATGTTTGTGTATCATGTAACTGAGGTGGGACTTGGGTGCCAGCTCAGTATTCACCTAGTGGGATGTGGGAAACCACCTGAAAGCCACATCTGGGCTGGTTGGTACACTGGCTCTCATTATTAATCTGTCCAGATTCGATCTGAGGTTGGCACCTGAATGGACTTCCAGGGGTGTGGGTGGATTTCACAAGCTATTTTCATAAATATGTGGCTGAGAAAGTAACCATGACCATTGATATCATTCCTTAACTATTTATTTGTTTCACTGTATAACATTCCTTCACTTCTTGCCAGGAAGCAATTAGAATATCACCCACTGTCATTGCCCACATGTGAAATATGCTGTTTTGCTAAGCAAAGTGATAATGCTCAGATCAGCTTAAGAATATTTACAGATTGATATGAACCATCTTCCTGCACTACTGTACTTGTGAAAGTGTTTTGGGAAGGGCCACTATCCTTCCACAGACCTTCACAGTTCCTACACCACTGAGGGTCTTTTAGGCATGTCAATACACTTGGACACACTATAAGAACCAACTGTTGTTGTTGTTGTTGTTGTTGTTGTTGTTGTTGTTGTTGTCTCCACTCCAAAGATTGGTTTGCTGTAGCTCTTCATGCGAGTCTATCCTCTCCATGCCTCTATCTCTGCATAACTACTGCATCCTACATACAGTTGATCCCACTTACTGTATTTGAGCCTTGGTCACCCTCTACAATGTTTGCCCTTCACACTTCTTTCCATTACCTAACTGAAGACTCTTTGATCCCATCAACCTATAGCCTTGCCTTGCACAAAGATAGTTCAATGCTCCATTCCACCTCATTCCACAGTGATTACTAACTGATTTCGTGAGCTAAAGTAATCTCAATTTGGTCAAGTTCAAAACAGAAAATTTGGTAGGAAACTTTTATTTTGTTTGCACATAATTAATTTCATGAACTAATGTGGTTTCGAATTATGCATCAAAGGAGAGGATAAGTGTGAAAGCATCAAGAGCCAACATGGCCAACTTTACAGTGTACTGTTTCCGGAAAGGTATACACAGCAACTGGAAAGCTTCTAGACAACGTTGGCAGAGGAATACAATTACTATTTATTCGAGTTAAGATGTAGATTTCCCACAGGATTAACTGCCTCCCTGGAGGAAAGAGACCATCAGTTTTTACAGGCAAGAGAGACATTTGCAAAGCTTTTTTAGATCTGACAAGGGCTCTTTTTAGAGTTGGAGAGCAGGACATGAGGCAAGGTGTAGAAATTAACTTCATACGGTTTTATAGGTACTGGCAGGAAAAGGTCTAGTAAAAATAAAATAGTTACTCCTCACTGAACCAAGATTATGAGTAGGAGCACCTTCTGGTTTTTTTGGGACCACACACTTTTCGGAAGTCAGTGTGAGTGTTTAAAAAAATTGAAACAGATTTTGTGAAGTTAAACATGAAAAGAGCCACAGAGAACCTACCAGGCTTTTCTTCATGCTGAGAGAGAGAGAGAGAGAGAGAGAGAGAGAGAGAGAGAGAGAGACTGCATATTAAGGACAAGCCTCTCCAATCTTCACTTCACTAGTAGTGATCTGTGAAAGAAAACATAACAGTGTATCATGCCAACTCCTTGCACTTGAAATGTAGCTCTGCCAGTCCCCATAGAACACAGTACGTGCAACTACTGAAACAGATTATACATCTGACATGATAAATAAACTTACTTTATACACTCCATATCTTTCCGCCAAATCCCTGAGTGACTACAGAAAATTTATTAAACACTATGCCTCTCAGCAAACAGTATTGTGGCTACAGATTGGTCAACTCTTGTACCCATCATGTGCATTTCTGATGGTTTCCCCCTTTTGTCCTTATTCGGCACTGCTTCCCTGTAGCACTTCTCATACTATTACTTCATATCTAAACCTCAGAAAACTTTCTAAGATTTAATTTAGCACAAAAACTCTTAATAAGAGTGTTCTCTGAAAACTCAAAAATTTCACAAGGACCAAACCATACTTTTATTATAGAAAGTACATTCCAGACACTAATGATACAAAGGGGATGTCCTTCACCTGTGCTCAAACTGGATGTATCTATTGCAATAATTCACTAAATTCCCACCACTTGTCTCAAGGAAATGAAAATTTCTCCCCTGGCTGCAGTGGCCTCTCGCAATGTAATACAAATGCATATAAAAATCACTACCTAAATTAAAATCTGGACTGAGTAATTTACCACCATTACATCCATGCTAGTAAATTATATATTACAACCAAATGGCATGTAGCATTCGAGTACATCACAGGCAATTTGAAATTGTAAGTCACATAATGCAGTATCCAAGTTGAAATTTTCTGAGTTACACACTCAGTGTAATGCACAGGTATTTCTCCTTTACTGGCATTCGCATTTACTATCAACACTGGCACTTATCTTATTTTCTTATGAAAAATTCTGTGTTTTTTATACCTTCAGTAGATTTTCTATTTCGAATGAGTTCGTCCGGGAAGTAGTTTTTCCGCCAGCTTCACTAGAAGGAGCAGGAGAGCTCTCCGCCTCGGGAGAGTAAAGCTCCTTGCCTGGAACATTTAAATTTGTTTTTTGAAATACTAAAACCTCCATTTTGTGTTTCATTTGGTAGTCAATGATTTAGGATAACAAAATTCTACAATATTGGCAGAAACTATGGAAAGTATTAAATAATATTATTTAAAATTAATATTAAAAGCCCATTTTGACTTACAGATAGCACTGTGAATGTAATTTGAAGAATACACAAGAAAATGAAATAGAAAATATGCTGTTTGTAAACTGTATAAGAAAGAACAAGTTTCACAGGATTTGAAAGGTTCGCCAATGTTCTGTCATGTAAAGGATACAAAACCAAGAAATCAAGCAAAATGATGAGTATTATCTGAGCTTCTTGTCTCATAATGTTGTTCAGGGCCAAAATTTAATAGCAATTTCCAGCAGTCAGACAGTAAGAGGACTTAAGATGATGCCATGGTGAAATGCAAGGTGATTATAATTAAAGTTCCAGTTCCAAAATTCTGTAATTATATTTGAACAGAATACTATCAAAGAAGATGAAAATATTATGGAAACAGAATTTAATGAAAATTTTGGCACTAGATGGCACTGTATTCAGCAGAATATGCAAAATGAAAGACTGTTCCTCATTTTGCACCTGAGACACTCACCATGAATGTATTAATGAAAGATTACATGCTACTGGCAAAGTTCTTCTACAAGAGTGGTGACTGTGTCAACAGCTCTGCAGAAGTTTTGGGTACTCAAGAGTATGAAAAACAGTGTTGGTAAAATGTCCACCAAGAGTCTGGAGAAAATGATTATAAAATTCAAAAAGACATGTTTTTTTGAAATGTAATGTGGCAGAAGGAGGAAACGACTGATGTGACGTCAGTAGAAGATGTGGCCCCAGCACTGCAGGAGGGGTCAAGCAGTGCTGTGCAAATAGGCAGTGCACAGGGAATTGCCCGAACTTTGGATATGCCTGTGAGCACGGTGCATAAAATTCTACAAAACATCTTGCATTGCTATCCATATGAAACTACCCACCAGGTTTTATTCCATGAGAATAATTGTATCCCAAGACTGTGATGTCATCCACGACAGAAGGATGGTTGGCATCCATCGTAATATCATCTGTATGTTACTGCAAATCCAGATTTCAGCTAACAGTGCAGCTATCATCAGTACATTACAGGTAGTCAAGTAGACTCAGTATAGTTATAATGACATATATGACAATATAAATTTGGCATGTACATGCATCAATCAATGCTTACACATCAAAGTTATACTATAACATGGCACTCCACCGCACATTACAGTGTCAGTGAAAAGCTGCTGCAGAGGTATTTTGGAAATACTAGGATTACCAAGGATCCTATGTGACTTCTGGCAGGTAGAGTTATCTGGAAGGTGCTGTATTCAGTGCCCCAATTACAAACACAGCTGCAATGAAGGCACACATTGTGCAACACATTCTTGATGTGACACTTGAGACACTAGATCTGTCATGTAACATGCTGTTTCTTGATTTAAACTTACGGCAGAAAATGATGAACAGCATTCTGAACATGTTTTTCTCTGGTCTCATGACAATTGAAACAGATTTTATTGTTGCTACTTATGCAGTTCTTGGTTTTAGGGCAGTTAAAAATTGATTTCCTTGCTGCTTTTTATGAGGTTTTTGACCTCAGGACAATTAAAAGCTGACATCATAGTTGCCTTTTATGCAGTTTTTGGTCTCAGGACAATTAAAAATGAATTTTTCCAATCTGATATGGTATGACCTTGCTGTCATACCACAATTGTTGAATGCTAAACTTATGCGGTCTGGCACATTGGACAGAACAGCTGATGCAATGTGTGATTCATCTGTCATTTGCAGCCAGGCCCATTTAAGTTATGATGCTTACAGTTCCATCTCGTGGGGAAATTTTCATTAACTTTTTTCCATAATGTTTGCTCCTTGTTTGGTAATATCCAATTCATTATTCTGAGCACCAATTCTTTTTTTCCCAGCATTTTGAAACTGGACCTTTAATTATAATCATTCTGCACATTACACACATTCCATTTTCGTGTAAGATTTTCTTCATTTTGATATTAACAGAAAATAATTTATCTAACCACTGCCCAATATTAACACATCCAAGATGCAACTGTTGCATATGGTATTTTAAGCAATATTTGTAGGTATCAGAGCATAAACAAAAGTCAGAAAATATTCAGTCACAAACTATTTCTTGAGTCATTTCTTTACACAGAAGAAAAATGTTTCAAAATGAACTTAACTATTGGACGTAAAATAATGTAGTTACCATAGAGACAGGTGGCAGCATCTATGAAGGATAAGGATTTAAAGCTTTCAAACCAGCAGTGCCTCCATATCATCCAATGAAGAGAAAGGTATGTGGCAAACTAATTATATGGAAAAATCACACACCATTTTCAGCTCAAAATGACTTTAATGAATGTGGGAAGATAATAAATATTTGTGGGAAGTGTTGTTATTTAGCTCTGTGGTTATCTTGCCCATCTGGTCATTTTAATAGGTTATTTTTTGTCTTCAGATGGAGTGCCCCATAACCATTTGTTTTAGAGCTTTAGAGCTTCAATTCCTTTTTTGTCTTTTGGTCAGTGTAATTCCCCATTTTATCTGGGCCTCTATAATGAGTATTTTATTAAAACTTAAATAAATAACATGTTTTCAAGCAAATTTTGGCGTTATGAGATTTTAATTGAATTCTTTGACACTGTTCCTACCATGAACAGTAACTGACATTGTGGGCACCAGAACTAAGCAAAGAGAAGATCTCAAAATAAAGTGCTGCCATTCAAATTCAACAATCTATTACTTCCCTAGATGAAAAACTTGAAAGAAAGCGGTACAGTTCAAATGAAACAAATGAAACAACCTACTGATTTTCTGGATGTAATCATGTTTAAAAGGAATACTCACTCCACCCGGGTGCAGGAACAATGAGCCCTGATATCATCTCTTCGCTGATGATAGGGGGATCTGAAGGGGGAGGTGGGCAGACGAGGCTCTCGATGATGTCGTCCGTCGCACGCATAATACCCACAAGATCTGGCGGCTCTGTCCGTGATGACCTCATCATCATGCACAGGGCGAGTTCTTCTTGGAGAACACTCTCGAGATACATCATGTCCAAGTCGCTCACTATAGCACCATTTATTACCATGATCTCGTCGCCCTTGATTATTCCTGTACAAAAAGTTATTATATAGAAATTTATTTACTACATTTACTGGTTTGTATAGTGTGAACTGTACAGCATCGATGGATTTAATGGAATGCTAGATTACATGCAAGTTTTACTGGTGTGCATTATTTTCTAAATTACAAACTGTTCCAAGAATAAACTTATAACCAATAATTTGACAATGTACTTGTGTGAGACAGTGTCATGTGATCAACATCCACTGAAAAAGGACTATTATATTGATAAATATCTTAAGTTAATGCTGTGCTTTTAGGAAACTTCTATTGTTTTAGTTATTGCCAGACAAATTTTGGCTAATGTGACTCTAATTTTTATATTAGATAGATTACTTTATCAGTATACAAACACCCAAAGCATATATAAAGCAGTCTTAAGACCAACTGCTGTAATTATAATTGGAGCAGAATACTGTTAGTCATAACAGTTAGCTTAGATTGTTGCTCACCACATAAAAGAGATATTCAGTGAGGCACGTTTCAAAGTAGACTAAGCTATCAGACAAAGCCCTTTGTCAGGGCTAGACACACACACACACGCACACACACACACACACACACACACACACACACACACACACACACACATGGTCATTGTTGTCTATGGGTACTGAGTCTGCGACTCCAATGGGGCGTTGGCACCTGGAAATGACAGTGGTCATGCACGTTTCAGTTGTGAGTGAACGCTTTTTTAAGCCTGACAAAGGTCTTCATCTCTTAACTTAGTTAACTTTTAAATGTGTCTGTCTGCTGTTCAACATTTACTATATGTGGTGAGCTGCAATCTGTCTTCATTCACATTGCTGTTTCTCTATTCCAGATTTTCAATTGTTTGTTGTTGGCATACTTTACAGAAATAGGCGGAAGAGATTTCTTCGATCTATTAAAATACAACTTCACTCCCTCCACACTCCTGAGAGCGTATAAGACTTGACTCCCTCCACACAACTGAATGCTCTCCTTCATGATGATTTACAGAGAATTATATGTGAATGAAACTGAATGAATGAATGTGTTGTAGCAGCCCCTTATTGTTAGAGGGCTGCAGAACTGACACACAAGATAAATTGCTAACCCCCTTCCTGCAGGGTGGAGAAAACATCACCAGTGGACAGAAACAGAAAAAGACTTTCCAAACAAACACAGAATTACTTCACCAGACAACATGTGACAGTGTTCCACCAGTCAGAACTCATATGGCAACTGTAGCACTCCACTGACCTGGCTTTATAAGCAGTCTTGCAGTAGCACATTGTATTTTGTGGAGTAGTTTTGGTCAGCATTTCTTCCATTGTCTTGTTTCCTTGTCTGTTTTACTATCACAGAATTATCCTCTTTTTTTTTGTTCTGCATTTAAAACTTAGTGTATGCCAAGAAGGCATTTTTCTTTAATTGCAATAAAATGCATCCAAACTGACTGTTAGTTCTTTCATGCTGACTGCAGGACACTACAGTTATTGGTGACAAGGATACAACTTTCATTTTAGAACAGAATGGCCTCCTCTGAGGAGCTTCCTCAGTCCTTGGTGGAAACTCTACAGGACATTCAGGCAATATGCACGCATTTGGACATTCACTTTCACTCACCAGCATTGCAAGAAGCAATCCATAGTGTCGATTCCATCGCAGGTAAATAGAACACTTTTCATGTGGCTCTACTGACGTTTCTGGCCTTCAATAGGTCTGTTGAACCATGGAAAATTATGTTGAAAAGTTGGAGCAACATTTACTGGGACATGGGATCCATGACAAAAATCAAAGTCAGGCTTTGTTTTAGCGACAGTTGGTCCACAGGTCTATCGTTTAATTCAACAATTTAATCCTGAGCAGTCCCCCTCGAGACCCCTCATTTACTTACATTAAGGGCTGCCTTTTTCAGTACTTTGATGCACAAATACATGTCACCTCCATCAGTCAGACTTTCTTTTCTTGTCAAAAGTCTGCATGTGAGACTTATCTTGAATAGATTATAAAGTTCCAGGATCTCTCCCGCGATTGTAAATTTCGGTGCACTGACATCGCCTGCAAGCAGCCTTATGTCTCTTCGTTGATTTGCAGTATGCTGGTTTTTCATGCACCTATCTCTTGACATCTGTCTGCTGATCACTCATGCATTTGAACAGTCTCACAGGCTACAACCACCATGTCTTGGTCCAGCTGTTTTCACAGCTCACCAGTTGCTTAGCACTGAGTGGGAGCCTTGACAGGAAGTCTTCCACCCAGCTTCCATCCTGTCCAGACTGTTTACGGACCCACCAATGGTCGGAGAACCTCCACTGATGAGTAAGACGCATGGCTTACAGCCGAACAGGCCGTAGCACTGTGGTGTGCCAGATTTCACAAAAACATCACGCTGATGCTACGCTTCCTGTGGACTCACAGGCTCATCGCAAATGATCACCTCAGGACTTGGAAGCCTTGCATTCCATTGACAGCCAAGTATTCTCCATCATTCCCCAGTCAGGTGCCTGTTTTCTCATTACCTCGGAGGTCATGCATATTCCAGTGGTCTTCCAAATTGATACAACATCGTCCGTCTCTATTGTGGATGGTGCCACATACCAACATTTGAGTTCGCCGGCTTTATCCCCATACACTTGCACCTTGCACAGTTTCAGTAATCACTCTATATCTGCCGATGGCGTTTTTTCCACACTAATCTCTTACAATGGTTGTTCCTTCACAGCTCAGTTTTTAGTGGTTGGATCCCCTGGTGCAACAAATTTTTTGTCCCCTGGGTTTATCAGTGCAGGATGCAGAACAAGCGGTGTCAATTCCCTCATTGGATACTCTCCTCGCGCCATTGCTCAGAAAATGCAAGGGTTTCACTATGCATGTTCAGCTTCTTCCCTCTGCTGTTCCTCATTTTTCTAAGGCCTGCCCAGTCCCCTTTGCTCTCTGAGACAGGATCCAGGTGGAACTTCACCGCTTACAGGATGAAGGCATCCTTTTTCCCGTCGCACATAGTTGTTGGGCGGCGCCTATCGTGATAGTCGAGAAGCTGAACGGTGCTTTACACATCTGTGGTGATCTTAAGGTCATGGTCAATTCTCAGTCCATCATCAATGTCTATCTGTCCCATTGGTGGATGACATCCTCACACATCTTGTGGGCTCAACAGTTTTCACCAAAATTGATTTGTGCAATGCTTATTTGCAGCTGTCTTTGGACCAGAAATCACAGCAGATCCTAGTCATCAAAACCTCATGTGACCTTTTCCTGTACAACTGCCTCCTGTTTCGCATTGCCAGTGCCCCTGCCATTTTCCAATGTTATTTGGAATGCCTCGTAAGCCAGGTACCCGGGGTGGCCAATTATCTGGACAATGTCGTCAGTGGCTCATCAGCAGTGGACCATGTGGACAAGCTATACCGGCTGTTTCAGATTTTGGCTGAGGCTAAACTGCGTTGCCGGAAAGAAAAGTATGACTTCTATGCATGAGAGGTCAGCTATCTCAGGTTCATGATTGATGCCCATGGCCTACACGCCTCTGAGGAGTATATTGAGGTGATTCAAGACCAACCTCCTCCCACCACTGTAAATCAACTACAGCGCATCCTCGGTCAAATCAACTATTATCAGCATTTAATTCCACGGCTCATAGTCTTACAGTCGCCTCCTCACTTCCCAAATACAGAGGTCTGGGTTCGATTACCGGCAGGGGCAGGGATCTTCACCTGGTTTGAGATGACTGGGTGTTTGTGTTGTTCTCATCATTTCATCATCATTAATGAAAGTGTTGAGAGTGGACTGAGCAGAGGTTGGGAATTTGCACAGGCACTGATAACCGCACAGTTGAGTGTCCCACAAACCAAACATCATCAGCGTTTTATACCCCATGCCACCAAGATTTTCGCACCCCTGACCGATTTATTGCACATGGGTGCGAATTGGGTTTGGGACACGGTGTATGAGCTGGTTTTCATACATCTCAAGTCAGCTCTCTCTTGCCCCCTTATCTGGCTGCTTATGATCCTTCTCTGTCCTCGTCATCACCACCGTTGACTCAGACTATGGCCTGGGTGTGGTCCTCTCACAAGTGGTTGACAGTGTTGAGAGGCCAGTGGTTTCTGCATCCAAAAAATTGACCGATGATCAAGCCAAATATAGTCAAATTGAAAAGGAAGCTTTGCTGCTGGTTTTTGCCCTGACAAAGTTCTACAATTCCATGTATGGTCATCATTTCATACTGCAGACCAGTCACAAAACTTTGGTTTTTTTGTTGCACCTGGGTGCTGAAGTGCCCACCCAGACGGCACGCCGTCTCCAGCATTGGGCACTCTTCCTGGTGATGTTTGACTTTGATATTGTCTACCGTACCTCTGAATGGCATGCAAACACCGATTTTCTGTCCCAGCTGCCTGCCGTAGTGGATCGTGAGTTAGATGCTTCCCCCTTGGTTTGTTTCCATGTGGACCCAGGCATGGACGCAGCTCTGGACGCACTTCTGTTGGATGCCGATGCAGGCTGTTGGGTCACCACTCAGGATCAGACAATGCAGAGGTCCAGCACTTTTGAGATCATTGGAAAAGGCTCTTTTTCTGCATTGGAGTTATCCTTTTGCATAGCGATTCTGATGTTCTGTGGCTGCATTGCACCTCCGACTCCTTGACCTTCTTCACACTGGCCATTGGGACATCATCCTCACCAAACAGCTGGCCCGCTGACTCATTTATTGGCACGGTATCAATAAATACATTGTCTACCAAGTGTCAGCCTGCAACATGTGCCAAACATGTCAGACGCACCCCCGCACCAGTATTTTTCGTGGCCAGATGCTGCTGCTCCATGGGAATGTCTTCATTTGGATTTCACAGGACCCTTTCATGGTTCCCAGTGGCTCATCCTGATTGACTCTGGGTTGGGATACCCGTACGTCTCCCATGTGATGAACCCACTTCTGCTGAGAGTATCAAAATTCTCCAGCACCTCTTTGCTGTTGACGAATTCCCCAAAACAACTGTTACAGAAATGGTCCGCAGTTTACTTCAACCAAGTTTAAGGACTTCTGTACTGCCAATAGAATTTCCCTTGTCCATACTGCCCCATTTCATTCTGCATCAAATGACCAGGCAGAATGTTTTGTGTGGATATTCAAGACCCAGTTCAATAAGCTGCTGAGCCATTACCCGCTGGAGGAGGCCGTGCTTCTTTTCTTGGCTACATACCACACTGCCCCCCCCCCCCCCCCCATGTCATTAAAAGTCTAGCTGAGACACTTCACAGTCGATCATTCTGCTCCCCCATATCTGTCCTGGTTTCTGGTTCCTTCTCACCGTGCTGCCCACATGCCGATCCACTCCTTTTGCCTCAGTCAAGAGGTCTGGGGGCGGACCTTCTCTTATCCATGGGTGTGCTGGGTGCCTGCCAACATCACCGAATTCTGTGTTTGGGTAATGGAATCTCTTTGATGGGCTGACGGTGCCACCAAACGCTGGCACCTCAACCAGCTTTGCACCTGTCTGGTGGACCATGAAGCCCTGGGGGAGCTGCCAATGCCTACTGCCGACCACTCTGTGGCAGAACCTTTGCTTCCACCTCCACCTTAGCCGCTGTATCCACCACCAGCTGCCCATGCTGCATCACCATTTTCCACCACTGCTAGCCATAAACCCGTGGACATCAACTAGGATGCCCATACTCCTATGGACGTTTGTGGTGCTGTGTATCTATTTTCCCAGGGGGAGAAATGCTGTAGCGGCCCCTTATTATTAGAGGGCCCGCAAAATTGACACGCAAGATGGGTTGATATGCACGGGTAGAAACATCGCCAGCGGACAGAAACAGTAACTGACTTTCCAAATAAACACGGAATTACTTCGCCAGACAACATGTGACAAAGTTCCACCAATCGGAACTCGTATGACTGCTGTAGTACTCTGCCAACCTGGCTTTATAAGCATGCCTAGACTGTCAGACTGTCAGTGTTTACCAACTGCTAGGAACAGCTACGGCCAGTACTTACGCTGGACTTAGTCTTGTATTCACTCACCATTGTCTTGTAGTAGCATGTTGTATTTTGTAGAGTAGTTTTGGTCAGTGTTTTCTTCCATCATCTTGTTTGCTTATTTGTTTTGCTACCACAGACGTTTTTTTTTTTTTTTGGTTCTGCATTTAAAACTGAAGTGTATGCCAAGAAGGCGTTTTTTCTTTATTTGTAATAAACTGTGTTCAGATTGACTGTTAGTTCTTTCCTGCTGACCACAGGATCTTTAGCATAGCCTAAAGCCCTTACAACAAACATCTCCATGGAGATAAAGGGTTCATTCAGCAGAAGTGACCAGTGAGATTAACATCTAAAGTAGATAATTGTACAGCTTGCAGGAAACATCTTAGGATTCTTGTACTCACTTTCTAATACATTCACTACTTAACATTATTTGTTGCTGATCAGATTAAGATCATCTATGACGTACACAATTACAATAAAAGGCATTAAAGCTATTTCCATGTAGACTTTGCCACCTCATCTATGGTTCAGAATGGAGTTGTGTACTCTGGAGAGAAGATATTCAACAAGCCTCCATCTAACTTAAAGCAAGAAACTGACAGTCCCTATGAATCCAAAAGAAAATTAAGAACATGCCTCATTAGCCACTATTCCTAGCAATTATCTGAACATCTAGATTCAGTACTGTAAGTATGACTCAGTATTTATAGATGTACATAAACACTAACCACCAATAGCAGATTAATAGCAGCTATACAATATAACTGCAGCGGCAGCAGCTTTTTTCAAAACATATGTGGGACGTGCTTGACAGATGTGTTCATGTTCAAAGTGATTTCGGGATTGCAGCCGGTTGTCGTAAACTTCATTCCACGATATTTTGGCTGGACAACTGTCAACCATCTTCAGGTGATCTGAACAAGGACTGACAAAGACATTCTCCACTCTGCCTTATACAGTGCACTGATGGTACTCTGCGCATGTTTTGAAGTCGTGGAGTCAGAAGGACCACACCACCCAGCGGCAGTGCTCTTGCTGGTGGAACTGCAAGACTCAGCTGCCGTCGGTATTGTCGCTGGCTGCAGCTTTCAAAGTCTTCTGGCATCTTCATCTCGAGCAAATTTCGGAGATGTGGGATTCCACACGTTGTTCAGCTGGTAACAGTATAGTCGCTGGCTGCACTATCAAGTCTTGTGGCATCTTCATCTCAAGCAAATTTTGGAGATGATGGGATTCCACGTGTTATTCAGTTGGTAATCACTGAATAATGTGTGGAATCCCATCATCTCAGAAATTTGCTTGAGATGAAGACGTCAAAAGACTTTGATAGTTCTGGCCAGTGACTATACTGATGGTAGCTAAGTCTTGCAGTTCCACCAGTGAAGGTGCTGCTGCTGGGCAGTGTGGTCCTTCTATCTCCATGACTTCAATGCATGTGCGGCAGTACCATCAGCGCACTATATAAGATGGAGTTGAGAAGTTGAGATTGTCTTGTCAGTCCTTGTTCGGTTCAGCTGAAGATGGCTGGCAGTTGTTCAGCCAAAATATTGTGGAATTTATGTTTACAACGACTGGCTACAATCCATAAATCTCTTTGAACAGTTGATTCACTGGGAAAATTTTAAATTTTACAGATGTGTTCATGGCTGTTCTCTTTCAATGCACACTCTCCAAGAACTCTCATGAGCTCTCGTTGAAGAATGGGAGTGGATACCACAGGGTGACCTCCATAGACTTAGAGGATGCAATATAGGTGCCAAGCCCTGATAAATATTCATGGAGGGCACACACATTATTGAAGCTCTCAAAGTCCAATGAATAGCACCCACGATGGCAGAATGAATGATTGCTTCCACTTTGTTTTTGACATCTGATCAACATTTTAGTTCTTTTTATGTTAACAATTGAGGATGCAATGAGGTTTTGCTGTGTATTTAATTTGTGAAAGATAAAGGTGTAATTTGACAATATCATGAACAGGAAAGTTGCCATTAACCATATAACGGAGAAGCTGAGTTGCAGATAGGCATGATAAAAATATAGCTTTCGGCCAGTAAGGTCTATATAAAAAAATTGATCACACACACACACACACACACACACACACACACACACACACACACTCATTCACGCACATGCCACTCACCCACACATGATTGCAGTCTCAGGCGCCTGAGGCCACACTGCGAGCTGTAGCATCAGACTGGTGCCTATCTGCGACTCAGCATCTCCGTTATATGCTGAGTGGCAACTTTCATTTTCATAATGTTGTTACATTCCATCCTGGATTTTCCACTGTTTAAAGGTATAATTTGGTAACATACCAGTCCTCAGTTATTGTTCAGTGAAGTATAGCAGACACTTAAATTCATATTTCCCTAATTCTTTTGAGCAGTATATCATAGGAAATATCTACCATCCAGGATGCAACTGATCAGTGGATTGGCAATATCTTTGTGATATCAAATTATTCTATATATCTAATATGACTAAAAACAAAATGTTTCCATTTAATTAGAGCAAAGGAAGGCACACTTCCAGCTGGTATGTGTTACAAAATTCATTTTTTCAGAATTTTGGCTTTCTGAAGTTCTTACATGGTGGGGGAACTGTGGGTAATACACATACAATAACGCTGCTAGATCCCTTACATTTTGCTAAGTTAAAGCTTGTGCTCACAATAAATAGCAATGTATACAAAGTAATTTGCTGTTGTGGAAATTAGATGTTTTGTTCATTAATTGTTTAAGACTCAAACTGCTCTGCTAATTTTCCTGATACCCTATGATGTGCTACTGTGAATAAAAACATACATAACTCTTGTATGCATACAATCGTACCCTAATAGTAGTTAGTCCTGAGCACTTTTCCTTAAATTTCTGTAGCATCTATTTGTAGCTGAATTTGTGAAGAATATTCATCTTGTCCAATTGCTCCCTACGACTTTAAGGTGACTACCCTTTTTCATCATATTGTATATAGTCTAAGACAGTCAATTTTCTTTAGAGAAGAAGTTTTTCCATAAACAGGGTGAATTGGAACTCTGCTGACAAGACTTTGGGAATGTTCAGGGACATTTTCTGAGTTTTTTAGTATGAGGAACTCATGGCCTCCAGTGGCTCATTACAGAGTATTAATGTTATAACACTTTTCCAGTTCGTTATCCAAATTACCTTGTCAAAACTTCTTCACAACAATGAAAAAGTCTGTAATATGCAATAACTATAATGTACAGCACTAAACACAGAGTAATCTACAGATCCAAAAGTACTGTGACATGGTTTCCGCTGCTCCAAAAACAGGTCATCATGGTGTCATTATGCTACTCTTCTACTGCATTCAGTGAAATCACACATGAGGTGCTACTGGCCATTGCTTTAACCCTAACCTGTCCATACTGCTGAGTACCATTGTGAACATACCACAAAAGCAAAGAGTAAATTGGACATAATTGTTGTCAACAGCTAGTACTGTATGTGAATGGAACAAGTTTGTTTCCAAACAAGACACATGGCATATACTTTTAACATTTGCATTGTTGTGCATATGTTATCAGGGCATTATGGATAATAAGTAGACATGGGTAAGAAATCAAACAAAATGCAATTATTCTGCATAAAGTCACAGGCGGCCATAAGTCCCTTACAACACAATTCTCAGAAAATATCCCTGTACTGAAATTGAGTAAATCTGCAAACAGATAGATGCCCACAATGTTAATAGTCACAGAATCCAACCCCATGAAGAGGAGACGTACTCTAGACTCTTGCTAAACCAGCCATTCCTTGCACATATGGGTGTCGGATTAGTGGAAGTGCTGGATTGTTGAGAGTGCCTAAAATTTAGTATAAACACTTTATCAAAGCAAAAGATACATTCATTTTTACAGAAAACTTAGTCCTTGAGTGTGTACCTGCATATTAGTATCACTTGACATTCATTATGAAACATGTCCCAAAGTTTTAGTTGACATGATGATGATATGCAGTGGTAGTATGCTTTATCACACAACAGGCACAGTAAACTAGTAAAAAATGAACATATCTGATAGTAGAAGGCAGTATACATAATATAAAACCCTGTAGTTGGTTGTTTTGAGGCTAAAGCACTGGAGGCAGTAAGCTATGTACTGAATAGGCCAGTTGTGTTCTTCCACTGTACACCAGCGTCTCTGGTCAGAAGGTGATCCCCATCAGGTTGTATACAGCTGATTGCTTCCAGTGCTTTACCCTCAACAACAACCGACTACAGGTGCCTCATCCCCTGCACTATTTGCCCCAATGCTTTGCCTGTTATTATTTGTTAACTACTTGCCCTATCCATGGGATGGTTTCTGTGACCACGAATGTTGGGCGTGTTATCGCGTGAAGATGATGCTTTAATGCAGATAAATTGGTCAGATGATTAAATCATAAATTAACAGCTGTTTAAGGTTTCATCAAGTTCAATTTACCATGAATTTTAGTGGCTGTGGCTGTCCACATTATAAAGTTGTGTGTTCTAAAGTTTTGTCAGTGGAGTTATGGTTAACCCTTGACATTTGGCTACTAAACATCTAAAGGAGGAAGAACAATGAATTCAAACACCATGCTAGAGAGAACAAGGAATATCATCTCACTTCTTCTTATTACTAATACCTGTTGAATATACTGAATCAGAGCATGTGATTGAATTTCATTAAATGTATGCTGAAAGATCAACTATTCTGTATGTGCAAAACAAATATCATGCTAACCTGAACACTATATTTCAACTACTATTTCTACGATGTCTACAAGGGGTTATTGATCTTTTATAGCTGCATCTAATTATTCTAACTACAAAGAAGGTGTTACCAGTATAATTAAAATCAATGTCTGACATTTCCAGGTAATTAATTTTGTCTACATATTTTCTGAAAACACTATAGACTTACTATGTTACATCCTTGAACACTTACTAGCAAGCTGAGAAATATACTATTTTGCTTAAAGAAAAAGTGGCTTATAGTTACCATTCTGCATAGCAACACTCTTGTCCTCCACTCTGCTCACATAACAGCACAGTTCGTCTTGGCGATCGGCGTTCTCGATCAGTTCTGCTTCCACTGAGAATCCCCACATCTGTTCGAGAGTGGTACGCTGAAGCTCTACCTGATACAGTATCTTTGCACAAACCTCCACTATCTCGTGCGTGTGGAGCTGTAAATTGAGTTATAAAAGAAAGAAATATATACTTTTTTCATTAGTTTCACAATTTCCAACTCGTAAAATCAAAATATTAGTAGAACCTGAGGACACACACACACACACACACACACACACACACACACACACACACACACACACACACACACACACACAAAGAACAATAGAAACACAAATGTAGCTACTGCAAAACTGTTGATTATTGATTATTGAGAGCAGTTGCCTTGGCAGATGGAGATGGGGAGGAGGTTGAGAAGGACAAATGAGACAATGACGGAGTAGGAGGAATGGTGTGCAGCAAGCCTTTTGAGAGACGACTCAGTGGCTTCACAACAAGATAAAAGGAATTCAGAGGATAGAGGATATGAGAGGTGTTATTGTCGTGGTCTTTAGGCCTGAGACTGGTTAGATGCAGCTCTCCATGCTATTCTATCCTGTGCAAGCTTCTTCATCTCGCAGTACCTACTGCAGCCTACATCCTTCTGAATCTGCTTAGTGTATTCATCTCTTGGTCTCCCTCTACGATTTTTACCCTCCACGCTGCCCTCCAATACTAAATTGGTGATCCCTCGATGTCTCAGAACATGTCCTACCAAACGATCCGTTCTTCTAGTCAAGTTGTGCCACAAGCTCCTCTTCTCCCCAATTCTATTCCATACCTCCTCATTAGTTATGTGATCTACCCACCGAATCTTCAGCATTCTTCTCTAGCACCACATTTCAAAAGCTTCTATTCTCTTTTTGTCTAAACAATTTATTGTCCACATTTCACTTTCATACATGGCTACACTCCATACAAATACTTTCAGAAACGACTTCCTGACATTTAAATCTATAATAGATGTTAACAAATTTCTCTTCTTAAGAAACACATTCCTTCCCATTGCCAGTCTACATTTTATATCCTGTCTACTTCGACTATCATCAGTTATTTTGATCCCCAAACAGCAAAACTCCTTTACTACTTTAAGTGTCTCATTTCCTAATCTAATTCCCTCAGTATCACCCGACTTAATTTGACTACATTCCATTATCCTTGTTTTGCTTTTCTTGATGTTCATTTTATACCCTCCTTTCAAAACGCTATCTATTCCGTTCAACTGCTCTTCCAAGTCCTATGCTGTCTCTGACAAAATTACAATGTCATCGGCGAACCTCAAAGTTTTTATTTCTTCTCCATGGATTTTAATACCTACTCCGAACTTTTCTTTTGTTTACTTTATTGCTTGTTCAATATAAAGATTGATTAACATCGGGGAGAGGCTTTAACCCTGCCTTACTCCTTTCCCAACAAGTGCTTCCCTTTCATGTCCCTCGACTCTTATAACTGCAATCTGGTTTCTGTACAAATTGTAAATAGCCTTTCGCTCCTTGTATTTTACCACTGCCACCTTTAGAATTTGAAAGAGAGTATTCCAGTCAACATTGTCAAAAGCTTTCTCTAAGTCCACAAATGCTTTAAATGTAGGTCGCAGGGTCAGTATTGCCTCACTTGTTCCAAGATTTCTACAGAATCAAAACTGATCTTCCCTGAGATCAGCTTCTATCAGTTTTTCCATTCATCTGTACAGAATTAGCGTTAGTATTTTGCAGCTGTGACTTATTAAACTGATAGTTCAGTAATTTTCACATCTGTCAACACCTGCTTTCTTTGGGATTGGAATTATTATATTCTTCTTGAAGTCTGAGGGTATTTCACCTGTCTCATACATCTTGCTCACCAGATGGTAGAGTTTTGTCAGGACTGGCTCTCCCAAGGCTGCCAGTAGTTCTAATGGAATGTTGTCTACTCAGGGGGCCTTGTTTCGACTCAGGTCCTTCAGTGCTCAGTCAAACTCTTCACGCAGTATCATATCTCCCATTTCATCTTCATCTACATCCTCTTACATTTTCATACTATTGTCCTCAAGTACATCGCGCTTGTATAGATCCTCTATTTACTCCTTCCACCTTTCTGCTTTCCCTTCTTTGCTTAGAATTGGGTTCCCATCAAAGCTCTTGATATGCATGCAAGTGGTTCTCATTTCTCCAAAGGTCTCTTTAATTTTCCTGTAGGCAGTATCTATCTTACACCTAGTGAGATAAGCCTCTACATCCTTACGTTTGTCCTCTAGCCATCCCTGTTTAGCCATTTTGCACTTCCTGTCCATCTTATTTTTGAGACGTTTGTGTTCCTTTTTGACTGCTTTATTTACTGCATTTTTATTTTTTCTCCTTTCATCAATTAAATTCAATATTTCTTCTGTTACCCAAGGATTTCTACTAGCCCTCGTCTTTTTACCTATTTGATCCTCTGCTGCCTTCACTATTTCATCCCACAAAGCTACTCATTCTTCTTCTACTGTATTTCTTTCCCCCATTCCTGTCAATTGTTCCCTTATGCTCTCCCTGAAACTCTGTACAACCTCTGGTTCTTTCAGTTTATCCAGGTCCCATCTCCTTAAATTCCCACCTTTTTGCAGTTTCTTCAGTTTTAATCTATAGGTCATAACCAATAGATTGTGGTCAGAGTCCACATCTGCCCCTGGAAATGCCTTACAATTTAAAACCTGGTTCCTAAATCTCTGTCTTACCATTATATAATCTATCTGATACCTTTTAGTATCTCCAGGATTCCTCCATATACACAACCTTCTTTTATGATTGTTGAACCAAGTGTTAGCTATGATTAATTTGTGCTCTGTGCAAAATTCTACCATGCGGCTTCCTCTTTCATTTCTTACCCCAAATCCATATTCACCTACTATGTTTCCTTCTCTTCCTTTTCCTACTGATGAATTCCAGTCACCCGTGACTATTAAATTTTCATCTCCCGTCACTGCCTGAATAATTTCTTTTATTTCATCATACATTTCATCCATATCTTCGTCATCTGCAGAGCTGGTTGGCATATAAACTTGTACTACTGTAGTAGGTGTGGGCTTCGTGTCTATCTTGGCCACAATAATACGTTCACTATGCTGTTTGTAGTAGCTTACTCGTACTCTTACTTTTTTTATTCATTATTAAACCTACTCCTGCATTACCCCTATTTGATTTTGTATTTATCACCCTGTATTCACCTGACCAAAAGTCTTGTTCCTCCTGCCACAGAACTTCACTAATTCCCACTATATCTAACATTAACCTATCCATTTCCCTTTTAAAATTTTCTAACCTACCTGTCCGATTAAGGGATCTGACATTCCACGCTCCGATCCGTAGAACGCCAGTTTTCTTTCTCCTGATAACGACGTCCCCTTGAGTAGTCCCCGCCTGGAGAGGTACAGAGAAGAAAGGGGGAATGCTGACAGGGAAGGGCAAATAAGAGAGGTAGGTGGAGATGAAGAGAGAGAGGGAGGGACGGAAGAGAGAAATGGAGAGGGATGTACAATGGGGAAAGAAGGGGAGGGAGGAGGGAGAGAGAGAGAGAGAGAGAGAGAGAGAGAGAGAGAGAGAGAGAGAGAGAGAGAGAGAGAGAGAGGGAGGGGGAGAGAGAGAATATGCCCTTATGAGGGAGCAGGAGGGAGGAAGAGTGGTGGGATAAGGCAGTACATGATCTGAATGGGGTAGGAGTGATGTGAACAGAAGAGAGAAGGAAAAATTTAAGGTGAGACAAAGGGAAATAGATTAGCGGAGGTTTAAGCTAGGGTGATTGTGAGAGTGTAGGATATGTGGGAGAGACAATTTCCATCTGTGAAGCTCAGAGGAGCTGGAATAATGTATCCGTATGGCTCATGTAGTGAAGCAGCTGTTGCAGTCATTTGTGTTGTGGTGCACAGCATGTTTGGCAACTGGACTGCTTAGTTTGTGGTTTACAATAGCTTGGCATTGGTCATTCATATGTGCAGTCTATTGGTTGCTTGTCATGGCCACATGGAATACTGCACAATAATTGCAACATTGTCAATACGTAACATGGGTGCTTTTACAACTGGCCCTGTCTTTTATAGGGTAAGAAATGCTTATGACTGTAACACAGTGGGAAGTAGTGGGTGGCTGTGTGGGACAGGTCTCGCACCTAAGATGACCACAAGGGAATGACCCACAGGGTGCAGGATCGGGAGCAGGATTGTATTTTCTGTAAGGGAATAAAACTGTACAATAATTGTCCAAGGAGATTAAAAGAAAATTAAAATCCTAGTATTTAAGCTAATAGTTGAAGTAGGGGAGAGCGGGGCAATGCCGTACAGTGGGGAAATACCGAGCACCGCTTTATCCAGTTTCCCAGAGAGTGCAAAGAGCACTGCATGGCGCTGCCACATAGCGGAAGTAACTATAATCAGACACAAAGGGGTCTATATCGTTCAATGGCACAGACATCTTCGACAATTGGTTACAACTGATTTCGACTGTTTTCTTATAAAATCTGAAGATATAAGTCTAGAGGTGAGCGAAATATGTAATAGCACATCAAATTTTATATGTTAAATTTCGTGATTGTTGGGTTAGAATTTAAAATGGTGAGTCATGTTGTCTTGGGGCAATACCGTGCCCGAAGCACGGTATTGCCCCGTGGTGAATGGTATTGCCACATATGGTAATTTCTTTTGGAATTTTCGTGAACTATATATTTGGAAGTGTGTGTGTGTGTATGTGTGTCATCTTACAAGTTTTCCTTGTGTAGTGCATGTGACACAGCTGGAAACTAGATTTGCGACTACTGCCATTAAAACAGGGGATAAATGTGTTCAGAGACAAGTTGACAAGAAAATCCAATAATTTTGTTTTACCAGTAAAAGGATTTTCTGTCTTTAGAAACTTTAATAAGTTGTAAAATTTATGTGTTTCAATTCTAAATAAATTCTGAATTTTGAATTTCTTAATTTGATTTATTTTTACAGAGTTTCTTTCATTTTATGTGCAATGCTGTATCATAAGATATATTGTACGGTATTACACCACCCCTCGGGGTAATACAGTGCAATGTAACACTTTTGTAAAACAGCTGTAGGAATGTAAATCGATGTAATATAGCAAATATGAAGTCATAAACTTGTGGGGCATTAATTTCTTGCCCAAAAAAAAGTGTTCAGCATTTTAATTGAGTTCGAAAAATACGAAATATTTGAAAAATGGCTTACGTGCACGGTATTTCCCCGCTGTCCCCTAAATTTCTTAAATAATCAATACTACAGAGTTAAGAACTATTTAGAAAATGCAGACTTGAGAATGGTAAAAAACAGATGTTATTTAACAATAAACAACTATTATTATGCAGTAAACTGTGTTGTGTTAATGATTCTTGCTACAAAATCATATACCCAGGACCCGTGACAGAACATTCTAACTTCTTTACTATCTCTTTGAGTCAATATCTCATTCATTGTGATGAGATGCTGACAGAGCTAACTCAGACAGACCAAGGAACAACAAGGAGAAGTCAACAGAACGGCAGATGTATCGTCAAGGTCCGGATGCCAGCCACGTGTGTGTGTGTGTGTGTGTGTGTGTGTGTGTGTGTGTGTGTGTGTGTGTGTGTGTGTATGTGTGGTAATATCATATTTGCAGTTTAAATTTTATGAAATTTCATGTGAATAATAGTGAGTGTTTCCCAAAGATCCAGAAGGAATATATCATGAAAAAATAAGCTCAAGAATTTTGAGTAATTTATGCACCTTAAAAATAAACTGATAACTGCAAAAATAATTTTGTTTAGTATTTATTCTCATTAATTTGATGCTGTTTCTAATATTCTAGAAATCCACAGTGATAAACCTTTTAAATTGGAATACATAACAGAAGTTGACCACCAATTACTTATAAAAATTTTATGAAGGAATGATGTAATGAAACATGAACAAATCATAAAATGACACTCGATTTCCAGAAAGCTCCTTCAACATAAAGATTTCACCAGCAGTGTTCAATCTATGAGCATTGATTTTTATTTCACATTGCAGACAACTATTCAGTTATAGCAGTGCAATAGTGAAATTAGAATGCTCCATGACCTAATGCCACTAGAGGGCTCCAAATTGTAGCCTGTAACATGGTGGTGTGTAAAGAAAACTACGTCAGTGTGTGAGAAACGGCTTGCTGTAATTCAGTACAATGGAGAGTTGGAGTGACTTTTTCATTGATTTTTGCATTTTTAATTAGAAGAAAATCTTTAGTACCTTAACTGATGTACTTCCAGGATTTCCAATTTGAATACCCTCCTTTTTATCTGTTGACTGAAGTTTTGATGGAGTAGAAAAGAAACTTCACAAAACTTCAGAAATATTGAATCCAAACACATACCAAGAAGGTTATGCACAAGTGGGTGAAGAAAGATTTTGGTGAAAGATTTGGAAATATCTGATTACATTAAACTATGAAAAACTTGAAGCCTGCAAATGGGGTCAGTGATCTGAAAATGATTCATCAGAAGCAATTCATGATACACAAATGGGGAACTGATGTGAAATCTGAAACACACTTCAAACTGCTTTCTGCCATTAGGCAGATGTGGATACACTTTCATCAAAGTATCAAATAGATTCAAAGTGCTATCTCTGAAGAACAGGAAATGGAGCACATTAAAGTTTTTGTTTCTGCTTCTGGTGTTAATGTGCTTTATTTAATTTAAAAAAGTGAATTAAAAAAAAATTACCAGTTCTATGTTATTGAAAACTCGTCAAAATTCAATATGTCCATAACAGCTAACATGAAAAGGCATATCATCCACTTAAAACATAACAAACCACATTTAATCAGAACACTCCTCATACCTTGACATCAAATCAAAAAATTACACATTTTTATCAGTAGCCCTACAGATATATTTTGTACACATTTTGAAAAAAATAGTAAAATTATTTTTACTGTACAGGTTTTACATTTGTCAGAAAAATTTAACTTTCTGTGAGGTTGAGTGTTTTGGAAAGTTGCTCATCATACAACAATAATGGAAATTCTTGGATGAAACAATGCACAGAATGAGAGAAAGGCAAACCACTTACAGCAAACTGATGTGTGGAGTGTAGTGACACATAACAGGTCACACTCTTCACTCTAGCTTTCTAGGTCTTGTTCTTTTTCTAGTAGTGTGAAATGTGTTTTATTCCATCTCATAATACACACAATTTCAGAACAGTTGTCTGATGTACAGGAGATATGACAATGTTACGATTTGCTTATTTGAAATTTCGTCACACTCAGATTACCAGAAAAGGAACAACAGCTTGAAAGACAGTGTGAATAGTGTTTGTTCTTGTGTGTTCGTATGCTCCACACATCAGTCCACTAAAGGTGAGTGGTAGCCTTTCCCTAATCTATTTAACCATAAATTTACAAGCAATGGAAGATCCAGGACTGAATAATGACAATCTTGTGAAGTACTAGTTCGTTTCTCACCATGTAGCGAAAGAAAAAAAAAAAAAAAAAAAAAAAAAAAAAAAAAAAAAAAAAAAAAAAAAAAGGCTGTCAAATAAGTAAGGTTTTAGCCAAAAGGCCTTCACATGTGTGTGAGTTGCTTTTGTGTGAGTGAGCATGTGTATGTTGTCTAGTTCTGATGAAGGCCTTCTTTGGCCAAAAGCTTAACTGTTTGACAGTCATTTTGTTGTGCCTGTCTGCAATCCAAGATTTCCGCTACATGGCAAATGGCAATCTATCCTTTTCGTAATATTGTTATTATAGATAAAATATGTATCTTGACATTGAAAAGATGTCAAACTATTTACAAGCATGAACTTTTTAGCTGTCAGTTACTTTACCTTGTTAACAGTAACCTAAACGACTACTTTCATTTGCATGAGAGCAGATCAAGAGCCATTTCACTACTGGCAATGCCAATGATAATATTAGTGACCTGCCTTATTCTGGTAATCAGTTACAACACTAGTAACATATAGCACCATATAATATCTATTTAAACTATAACTAAAGAAAACTTCAATATTTCTTCATAAGGACACTATGTTTAACTTTAAAAACATCTTGCATGTTTTAAAAACTGTGTTATGAACTTGTACTTAACATACATATGTCTCTATAAGATCCGTCCGATGAGGAACGAAATAATTGTGGTCTTCCATGTCTCGTCTTTTCTTGACCCGTACAAAATGTTCCATCGGGTTTAAATTCTTCCGACCGCACGCGCTTGCCAGAAATTCCTCGACAGACATTGCATCCCTCAGGTAGATATGAGCAGTCTGTCAAAAGAGGAAGAGTAAACAGATTAACTTAAAACATCCAATAAATATTTCATTTATCATACAGCAAACACTGGTTTGTTGAAAATGAGGAATAATTCAACAATTAAGCTTATTCCACGACTACTGCATTTCAAATGTTACAATTAAGTATTTACTGAAGAAAAAGTTTCTGATTCAGTCACAATATTATACAAGAGGACATTTAGTAACTGTTTCATCTGTTCCATAGATACCAGACACACTTTTGTGGCATTCAGTGAAAGCAGTAATCAAATACTTTTATATGAAAAGTCTTTAGCAGGTTAGGCATGCTTTGTAACTTCTGCTGATACAGTAAATATTACTATGAAACACATACAGTTTTAGCATAGTCAAACTGCCATTTATCTTCTGTGAAAGGGAATAAACATAGGAGATGAATTACATGGATTTCAAATTAGATAATTTTACAACATACAGTACATTGAGTGAGCAAGCATAGGAAAATTATATATTATTTCTCCTTATCATTACTCACTCAACATGTATCTTAATGAGGACAAGCAGATTCAGGTACTGAACTCAATAGTGCGATATAACACAGAAAGAAACAATTAATGCAGGCCATGGCATCATAGTTACAGAAAAAGGAGAGGGACAAAAGCTATGGATAACTTCAGTTTATTAATGAAAGACAGGTCTAAGACTGAGATAGCATGCATAAGAATGAAATTAACAAGAATTGTATTTATATCTTCCTCCAGGCTGGCTCATAATAGCCCATCCCTACAGTTTCTTTGTCTTCACTAGGGCTGGGAGGCCGGTACATGTTCAGCCAACTATACTACCAAAAATAGCAGGCAGCTCAAGGGGAGCAATGCAAACACATTGCACACATTGGCACTAGCACTGGTCAGTAGTAGTTCTGCTGAATACTGCATCCCAGTATGGGCAATGAGCACCCACACATAAAAGATGATGGGCTGTTCATTGAATTGAGGAGGATCATAACTGGTCCACCCAAAACTGACCCCCACAACCTGGCTACCAGTGCTAGTCAATATCCAACCACCAAATATCGAACACAAAGCTGCAATAAAAAAAGAAGATATCAAACCACAGCCACCTCCCAAGTCATCATCATTTACACACAAGGGATCAACTGAAGTTGAGGATATCTCTCTGGAAAACCATACAAAGATTAGAAGTTTTTGAGGATGAAATGGATTGTCAGCGAAGAAACACACAACAAAATGGAATCCTTATTGCTGTTGTGATCAAAAGAGTTTATGGTTTTGACCTCCCAAGAAGACACTGGACAAGATTAAACAAAATGAGGACTGAAGTGGGTCACTGTAAAAGCTAAATGACAAAGTGGGATCTAGCAAATTATCCTTTCTGTAAGAGTGGTCAACTTTAAACCAGGGACCATATTTCAAATTGTGCAATTTACACTTTCAAAGGAGGAGGAATTAAAGACATCCACAATGTCTCTGGTGTAGCCCTGGAGTGACTGAGGAATCTTCAGTGCACTAATTTGACTGTAGTGTGTACATCTTACCTCATTAATGGATTTTTTTTTACTTCATGAGATTTTGTGTTTCTCCTTTCAGATGTGTTAATGTTGCAGTGCGTATGGTATATCTTCGTATATATTTAATACTTTTTTTCTCATGTGTTACCTGATTTACAATGATTCATGTGTGTTTACTATGTGATATATTATTGTAATCACCACATCAAGTACAAAAATGGTTCAAATGGCTCTGAGCACTATGGGACTTAACATCCGAGGTCATCAGTCCCTTAGAACTTAGAACTACTTAAACCTGACTAACCTAAGGACATCACACACATCCATGCCCGAGGCAGGATTCGAACCTGCGACCGTAGCAGTCGCATGGTTCTAGACTGAAGTGCCTAAAACTGCTCGGCCACTCCGGCCAGCTGTCAAGTACAGGGTGTACATTAAGTATGGGAACACTTTCTATTATTTATTGCACAAGAATCAAACATTGTACAGTTTTCATACATATGTCACTTTGAAAAGAAACCCTGAATTTTTTTTTTCATCTATACAGCCATAGTGTAGTTTGGAAATTTGCTGATAGTCAGCGGTAGTCACAAACGTGGAAAGTTCAGGTGCAGAGTGAGCTTTCTGTGTGTTGGAGTTCAACAAAAACAAGTGTACTGCAGCTGTACAATGGACTTTTTTTCTGTGGAGACGCATTAAAGATCTGGCGTATGTACTGCCTCTACCACGTGATGTAGTAGAGCTCTGGGAGACAATACAGGACTGCCACAGTCGACGATGCTAGGCTGGTATGGGTATGGCAAGAATTCAATCGTGGTGTTAAATTATAAAGTGTAGATGAGAAAAGTCTGGTATCTGCAGGAACAAGAGGGCTGAGAGATGGAAAGGTTATTTCAAAGGCATGTGAAATGGAGAAGAACTGTCCCAAAGTGTCAAAAAGAGGAGGAAATTAATATGAAAGGAATAGTACTAGGGATACAGCCAGTGTATAACAAATCACTGAATGATCAGAGCTCAAACACGTTAGCAGGAGATGACAATTTTAACTATGAACTATTGAAACTGTGGAAGTTACACAAACTACAATGTGTCAAAAATCTATGAAACAAATGTTTTATCATCATTTCCAAAAAGTGTTGCCATAAAAAGCTCACAGTGTATTTCCTTTCTTGATTTTCCACTTCTGTTACTCCCACTTGGTTTCAATAGTTGTAGATTGCTCATATATTTCTTATTTAGCCCCATCTGTCTAAGGACAGGGGCATCTTATTCCATTTTTCAATGTCAAAGGCTGTCTCTGTGTCTGCAAATATTAAGAAGGTAGCCTGAGTTTTCATTGTTTTCTTTCCATTACTAAACAAAAAGGGAGAATTGTTGCTTTGACCATTTTCCATTTCAAACTGATCTTCACAAATAAGTTTTTAAAATTAATTTTGTATTCATTTTACAGTTCTGGTCTTGTGATCAATACACAACCACAACATGTCAGACTGAGCAACCACTAGGTTAAGTAACAGACTGTTCCACTTGGACTATCAACACAACTAGCAGTCCTAAGAGTATCCTACAACTTCCACATCACTGGCAACAGGTTATACACAATTCTTGTGACTACTCTGAAGGTGAGCACAACTTTGAAACATGCATCTACTTTGTATAAGTTGTACATAACAAGTTGCAACTATTTACGTTCTAGCCCTCATATACAGAGAACAAGAGCATTCCTATCAGACTTCCCTAAGGCATGCTGATTATACCTTTCTCTCTGATGAACACTTGCCATCCAGAACAATGTATTGGATCCTACTATCTAAAAATTCTTTCAACCAGTCATATATCTGACAAACAGTTCTGTATGCTCAGATCTCCATTAAAAGTCTGGGAGCTACCTGGTTGTTCTTCCACTCACTTGGGATTTTGCACTGGGCAAGAGATTGGCACTAATTATGGGATCAATGTTGAAGAATACCCTCTGTAAAACTGAATTGTTATTCTATCTGGACATGGTGACTTCTTTGTTTTCAGTTCTCTCAGTTTCTTCTAAATGTCAATGATGCCTATTTCTGTGTGCTCCATATAGGAGTTTGTAGAGCAGTCAAATTATAGTATGTGTGTGCAACGTTCCAGTGTTAATGACTTTTCAAATGTGAACTTTAAAGCTTCAGCTTTCCTTTTGCTGTTTTCTGTTGCAACAGCAGATTGGTCAATGAGTAACTGAACAGAAGCCTTTGACCCATTTAACCATCTTACATTTTCTAAGATTCTCAGCAGGATCCTTATTTAAGGGAGAGTTGTTGCTTGCTTCATATATCAATCTAATATAGGAGCATGAATACTACTAATTTGTACTTCTCAATATTTCTGAATTTTTTATGAACCAAAAGTGTAACTATTTCTGCTTTCTCCTAACAGTAGAATGGCAGGAGAAGTTAATTTTCTACAGCTGTATACAAAGTGAGAGGACAGACTTACCTGACAGACAAGATATATTACTGCCTGAGTAAAAATAAGGAAATAAGACAACAGTAAATGTGTAGGGAGCAGAAAGCTAATTTGATAGTAGGAAAAGCGAGAGAAGAAACATAGTAGGTGAATATGGATTGGGAGTAAGAAATGAAAGAAGAAGAAGCCTGGTAGAATTTAGCACAGTGTATAACTTAATCATAGCTAACACTTGGTTCTAGAATCATGAAAGAAGGTTGTATACATGAAAGAAGCCTGGAGACACTAAAGAGTATCAGATGGATTATATAATGGTAAGACAGAGATTTAGGAAGCAGGTTTTAAATTGTAAGACATTTCCAGGGGCAGATGTGGACTCTGACCACAATATATTGGTTATGAACTGTAGATTAAAACTGAAGAAACTGCAAAAAGGTGGGAAGTTAAAGAGATGGGACCTGGATAAACTGACTAAACCAGAGGTTGTACAGAGTTTCAGGCAGAGCATAAGGGAACAATTGACAGGAATGGAGGAAAGAAATACAGTAGAAGAATAATGGGTAGCTTTGAGGGATGAACTAGTGAAGACAGCAGAGAATCAAGTAGGTAAAAAGACGAGGGCTAGTAGAAATCCTTGGGTAGCAGAAGAAATATTGAATTTAATTGATGAAAGGATAAAATATAAAAATGCAGTAAATGAAGCAGGCAAAAAGAAATACAAACGTTTCAAAAACGAGATCAACAGGAAATGCAAAATGGTTACACAGGGATGGCTAGAGGACAAATGTAAGGATGTAGAGGCGTACATCACTAGGGGTAAGATAGATACTGCCTACAGGAAAATTAAAGAGGCCTTTGGAGAAAAGAGAACCACTTGCATGAATATCAAAAGCTCAGATGGAAACCCAGTTCTAAGCAAAGAAAGGAGGATATAAGATGAACATCAACAAAAGCAAAAAGAGGATAACGGAATGTAGTCGAATCAAGTAGGGTGATGCTGAGGGAATTAGATTAGGAAATGCGACACTTAAAGTAGTAAAGGAGTTTTGCTATTTGGGGAGCAAAATAACTGATGATGGTCGAAGTAGAGAGGATATAAAATGTAGACTGGCATCAGCAAGGAAAGTGTTTTTGTAGAAGAGAAATTTGTTAACATTGACTATAGATTTAAGTGTCAGGAAGTCGTTTCTGAAAGTATTTGTATGCAGTGTAGTGCTGTATGGAAGTGAAACATGGACAATAAATAGTTTGGATAAGAAGAGAATAGAAGCTTTCGAAATGTAGTGCTACAGAAGAGTGCTGAAGATTAGATGGGTAGATCACATAACTAATGAAGAAGTATTGAATAGGATTGGGGAGAAGAGAAGTTTGTGGCACAATTTGACCAGAAGAAGGGATCAGTTGGTAGGACATGTTCTGAGGCATCAAGGGATCACAAATTTAGCATTGGAGGATAGTGTGGAGGGTAAAAATCGTAGAGGGAGACCAAGAGATGAATACACTAAGCAGATTCAGAAGGATGTAGGCTACAGTAAGTACTGGGAGATGAAGAAGCTTGCACAGGATAGAGTAGCTTGGAAAGCTGCATCAAACCAGTCTCAGGACTGAAGACCACAACAACAACATCAAGTCTTCTCACTTCCACACTACAAATCATGTTAAGTGCTCTGCATTTTGTTGTGCTTATTTCTCAACTGCTGATATGTTTATGTATTCATTCTGCCACACTTATAAAAATCTTAGTATACTGCTTGTTGTGAAGAAAATATAGTGATAAATTTTCTCTAAATCGCTACCACTTTGGATGTTGTAGTTATACAGGGTAAGTCACTAACTATTGCCACCAAGAATATCTCCAGAAGTATGATAGGGGTTGAAAAGTTTCTGAGCCAAATTTGCATGAGACAACAGGGGCCATAATATGACGTTGGTTTTTTGTTGCTAGGTGGGATCGTTTCAGAGATTTGAAGGTCAGCTTTGTTTTATTTTTCTTTTTAATGGATGCTATAGTTTGGTACTTGTTTTCTGATAGCGGATATCGAGACGAATCCAATGATGTTTAACAGTAAGGACTTTGAAGGTCACTGAAGATCGCAAAGATGGCGTGAATGTCCATTTACAGAAGGTATTCAAAGTGATGACCATTGCTATCAATGCAGAATTGCAATCTTCTTATCATGGATTGTGTGGCACTTATCCGAGCACATGCTCTACAATTCTCTCTCCCATATCTTCAGGTGCAGTTGCAATGTCTTTATAAATAATGTCTTTTACAAATCCCCACAAGATAAAATCCAGAGGCGACTAGTCTGGCAAACAATCCGGCCATGACATATCTCCTCCGCATCCAATCCAATGATTTGGGAATTGCTCTGCAACTCATTTCTAGCAATCAGTGAAAAATATGCTGGAAACCTATCATGTTGATGCCACATTCTGTTCCTTGTTCCTAAAGGTATTTCTTCCAAAAACAGACCTAATGTTTCTTGCAGGAATGCGGTGTACTTCCTACGATTAAGATTTCAATTTATGAAATACGGGGCCTATAATTCTGTCCTCCAGAATCCCACACCATACATTCACCGGCCATGGTTTTAGGTGTGCAACTTACTGCATCCAACATGGATTTCCAGATGCCCAATAATGCATGTTACGCAAATTAACTTTTCCACAGTTCATGACTGTAGCTTTGTCTGTAAATAAAATCAATTTAATAAATGGGTCACCCCTCTGAATCTGAAGCTGAGCCCATCAGCAGAATTCAATGCAATGCATACAATCTGTACCAGTTAGGTGGAGAGTGATATGGTAAGGATGATATTTATGGCAATGCAGAACACAAACAACACTACTCAAGCTCATACCAGATTCCTTTGCAATTTGATGATAACTAACACAAGGATCTTGAACCACAGAGGCAAGATTACCAATATCCATTTCCTTGTTAGTAACTTTCCTTTACTGGACATGTTTACAGTGCATTAAAGATCCTGTTGTTCTCAGTTTATCATACACATATTTAAATTTATGACATGGAGGCTGAGTATGTTGGGGAGACAATTTTCAGCATATAAGTCTCTAGCTGTCACTGAATTTCTTTGGTATTCTCCATAAATGAGAAACATATCGACTTATTCTTTGAAGGAATACATCATTCACATTCGCTTGATTCGATGATATTAGTCTTACCGTTTCTATTAGTGTTGTATTGTGAAACCATCGAATGGTGTTTACATGACAATAGTACGTTAGATGGATATGCCGTATTTGGTGAATATTTGCGATTTGCATGAAATATGAGAGAGAATTGTAAGAGCATGTGCTTTGATAAGTGCCAATGTGATAAGGAATACCTCCCAATCCATGATAAGAAGATTGCAGCACTGCACTGATACCAATGGTCATCACTTCGAACACCTTCTGTAAATGGACATTCATGCCACCTTTGTGACCTTCATTGACCTTCAAAGACCTTAATGTTACACATCATTGGATTCGTCTCGATAGCCGCTATCAGAAAACAAGTACCAAACTATAGCATCCAATTAAAAAGAAAAAGAAAAAAAAAATCAAAGAAAGCAGACCTTCAGATCTCTGAAGCAACCCCACCTACCCACAAAAAGCAACATCATTTTACGGACCCCATTGTCCATGCAACATTTGTCCCACAAACTTTCAAGCTACTGTCATACTTCTTGAGTTATTCTAGAAGTCAATAGTTAGTGACTCATCCTGTATAAGCTTTTCTTGTCAAGTTGAACATTTCCTTAGCCAGTTATCTGTCAAGTATAATTTGCTCTATGCCTTCACTGATGGTTAATTCTTTAAAGGGAAGCACTAGGCAGGAATCAACAGCACAAATTTAGTAATTATCTATCTTTGCAAATCCACAAACCATGATTTTTTCCCCATTATTCCCAAAATGTCAGGTGGAATGAGAGTTTTCTTCTGCCCTGCTCTCATTGCCAAATTTCTGTGAACTTCAATTAGCTTACACTTCACTTCATACAGATAGGTTTCTCAGCACAGTCATGAAATTTTCTTATGTTCTTGCTCTGCTCAAAGGATGAGATGGTGTGAAATCTGTCAGCCACAGTTAACATACACACTGATAACACTAAATTAAAGTCCAAATTTTGTGTATGATGGTGTGCTCGTTTGTACCTTTCAACCATTCATATGATGATATGATGAGAAGACTAAGGTCCAATGACACCATTCATGACAATATCATTAGAGTCAAGTCACAAGGAAAGGATGTGGAATGAAGTTGGTTATCTCCTTTTCAAAGGAAACATTTTGACACCTGTCATAAGTGTTTTAAGGGAAACCTCAAAATCTGTAAATATAGATGGCCAGGCAAGAAACTGAAGTCTGACCTTCTGATATTCCTAAATGTGTCTCCAGTGTCTTAACTACTGCATTATATTGGTTGGTGTGGTGGTGTATATATGTTTTGAAAAGGCTTTCAAAGATTCAAAGATCACAAACATTCTCAGAAAGTGGCCAAAAACAAATGTATTATCCATATACATTAAGGATGATACCCATCAATCAGTTCTACAGACACATGGTCCATAGATTCATATTCTCAATGCCATGTATGAGAATGAGAAACATTTTCGTTTTATTTTAAATTACCTATCATAGAACAGAATTACACCAACTACCAAACCACCCCAACCCATTATTAAGTCACTGATATCTCATTTACTATAAAAATGGCTGCACCTTTGAGCCATTGTGTGAATTTATAAAAAACATGGCAGCTGACTGTTACATTTCTATGAGCACCAGGGAAATCTTTGGAGATAAACAGCTGATGCTGAACAGTCTCTAGAGTAGTGGCCTCCTGTTATTTGCTTAACATCTTGTTCAGTAAAACAAACAAAAGTCATCTGCCTTAACAGAGTCGAGTATTTGAACGGACAGATTCATGCAAAAACTTAGCAGTCTGCAGGAAGGTAATCACAAATACATCATTGTGACAGAAAAAAAAAAAAAAAAAATTGACTTGTGTAAGCTCGTATTAATAATAAACAGAACTGTTACGTCATGCTTAGTTCATGGAACAAATAATGATAGCATCTTTTGTTAGAGTATAGGTGTAGATGTTGAAATAGATGCAGATATTTCTTCAGTAATGCCAGTACTAAAAGAGCACAAATCAGAAATGCATATTCTCAAGCTCAGTGACCTGTTTATTTAAATTATACATGCACACACAACACATGCTAGACGAATGTGTTTTAAAAAATGAGATATGTACATAAACATGGAAATATGTGACAGGCAAATTATTCTGCAAACAAAATTTTTTTTTACTGGCTATTGGATGATATAACATGTGTATCGAGTGAGCCTCAGGAACACTACTGCCTGTGAAGACTGTAATTTATGTTTTATTATTCTCTGTGTTGCATGTACACTTAAGTGATACAGATTCTGCCAGGGGAGGTAGATCAACAGTAGGGGCCTACTCGTACTTTGCAAATTTGAAGAATGGGAATAATTTTTATGTTCATGTAAATACAGTTTTTCGGACTCCTGCTTTCCCTGAAAAGGGATGTTAACAGAACAGTATTCTAACTTATCAGACAAATAAATCTGAAAAATATGTCATGTTTATATATCTCAGTGTCAAAGTAAAGCAATGAGTGTAGCAGAATAAGAAAATAATGACACTCCAATTAACAGTAGCATTTCATTGCTTAGATTTTGTAAGGTTCTCTCTAAATATTTTGAGTGGACTAGATACTGTCATGTTGTATCTGTCTTGAATCAGCAAAATAATCAAGCAATATGGGAGAAATAGTGTTAATTTACATTAATTTACTAGATTCAGGATTAATGAAAAAATTGCTCAGGTTTGTACTTACATGACATGGGCATGAAACAAAAGAACTATATAATAAATATCAGTGAGTTATTGTAAAATTGTTATCATCAGAGTAATGTGAACTGTTAATATTTCATGCCATTGCCACCTATTTGAGTTTACAAAGTGCGTGTTCTGGCTATTTAACTGTGACAGAAATCTAAAGACCTCTAACAACAATAAACGTAGTTTAGAAAAAATTAGGTGTTACTTGAAAATAATTTCAGTAAGTATTAACATGGTGTCAATTAACTTCATTGACCTGGTTATGTAAGTCAATCAAAAATTGACATATAAACAGGAACATAATATGTGTGAACTGTAAAACATTATATTACTATCAAAATGAAAAATTTGTAGGTGGTAATATTATTTTACAGTTGTAAAATCAGAAGACAGAGTCAAATGTAAAAATTTACACCATTTTAAAATAAGACAGTTAAGGAATATAAACAAAAGTTTGCAAACTGTTTTCTTGTGGTTTCTCCATTTGGAAGAAAGATAAAAGGAAGTTAAGGTGAGTACCATAATAAATAACTCCGAGTACTTTAAATATTTCCCTTTATTCTACTCTGAATTCTTAAATACACCAGTCTGTGTTTTTTTTCATAGTCAACCCAAATAAGAAAAATCTAGGCTCAAACAAACTGGTGCTGTATTCTGTTCTTGCTATTTCCACAATCCCACAATATTATGATTTCAATTGCAATAATGAAAAAATCTGATGTAAACAAAAAAACCAAGTGAAACAGGGATGCTGATATGACAAAAATGAAAAATATTTACTCAGGTGAAGATTACTGTTACAGATATTGGAAACTGATAACAAAATATAAAGTAACATACGGCAAAAATAATTATAGTAAGCACATCTGGCAAACAGATAATGCAGTAGCCACCAGAAAGATCGCAGAATGCGCACATCGGCATGGCGCGTCACAGACAGTAGTTGCCGCAAGTAAAGTCCCGTCCACCAGAGGGCACACGAGAATTCGGCCATGCCCTCTGCCAGCGGAACAGCAACAACTCAGGCAGCATGGGCCATGCCCAGTCAGTTTTACATCAGGCATACTTAGCAGACAGTTCTCAGTCTACACTATGTGAAGTGCGACGGACAACGTGAATCGTGTTAATACAGATAATCAAGGCAGTAACACATTATGGGAGGATTATTATAACTTTATTTGCATCCAATTTTCAATTTTTCTTACTAAATAAGCATGCAACAACAGCTCTAAATGTAACGGTGTAAACTCGGCACTTATTTCAGTGATGGTAATGAGAAATGTTCACAGTGGTTGCATTTACTGTTTCACTCTTCACTACCAACCAAAAAATACAAATATAATAAAATATTTTTTCTCATGAGCAACATCTGTAAAGTAATACATCCGTTGATTTACCTGTCATTATAAAGTAATTGGTATAAACCTGCATGCATCTTGTTTACCTTTTGAGACCACAGTATCGAACCAGCACAAATATTAAGAATTTTGACAAATAGTTTGTTCACTGATCTCTTCAAGCAAATATCTAGTGTAGAACAATGTTGAAGACTAAGGGCTATCTGCACAGTTTTTCTCTGCCTCTTGGTTCCAGAGTATGGAATCAGCAGAAATGGGGAAAACATTTCACAAACTGAATTTATTAACATCTGTGTTTACAAGCAGAGGTGTAGTGTAGAAACTGACAATGCTATTGTCGAATGTCATTCTTTATTTCTTGTTCTGTATTTCAGGGACCGTAGTACAAAAATTAGTGAAGCAGATATAATTATGCAAATGCTTTATGTAAAGCAGTTTATCTTAATGGCTACTGTGAACAAAGGAGGATAAGTTTACTCCTGGTATTCCCTTCAGCTCACTTTGCTTGCTTTCTCTACTATCTACTTCACATCTATGAAAGTAGTCATGAAAAAAATGTGCATGTATAACACACAAACTGCTATTTCTTTAATTTTTTTATTTGCATGGCCATATTGTCCACAGTTGCTTTACAGTTTCTGATGGTATTTTTGTTCCGTCATTACAACTCCAAGAAAATGTGTGTTTTTCTCACCAGATGTGTTGTGCTTTATTGAAATAAAGCATCATCAGTGGTCTGTAACTTAGGATATTTACAATTTGATTTGTTTGTTATATTAAAATATACTTTGTTAACAACAGTTTTTTGAGCTAGAAAACAAATTAAATTGTAAATATCTTTAATTCCAGACCACTGATGATGCTTACTTCAGTGAAATGAAACACATTTGGTGAGAAAAAACACACATTTTCTTGTAGTTGTAATGATGGGATAAAATAACCTCAGAAATTGCTGTGTGTTTGCTTTCCCCTGAATGCAATACCACACAAAAATTTCAGGGTCTAATTTTAATTGTGTATCCATAGCAGTTTTGTTGCAGTGTGTCTACGCATGTAATGAGAAAGAACAGCCACCATTTCATGTAGTAATTTTTGCACTGAAATGTATATTTTCACAAGCCCAGGGTATCACCAGTTTTCTGTGGCATAGGCTACACAAAGTTCAAGATGTGGGAGGCATCACTACCTACCAAGCAGAACTGTCACAACTAAGAGTATACTTGTCAGACAAATTCCAATGATTCCATTACTGAATTTTACTGCATTATTCTATGCAATTTCAAAGAATTTCAATGGGATCCTGCTTTTATTCCAGGTGTGAATTATCTGTTCTTCACTCAGGAGCTTCATAGGGAGCACTGGGGAATGATTAACTGAAACTGAGGAAAGCAAGACAACAGGAGACTAATAAGTAACTTTGAGATATGAAAAGGTAAAGGCAGCACAGAAACAAACAGGTAAAATTACAAAGCCCAGTACAAATGATTGTGTAACACAAGAGACATGAAATTTAACTGACAAAAGGAGACAATATAAAAATGAAGCAAAAGAAGCAGGTGAACGGGAGTACAGATGACTAAAATGTAAGATTGACAGAAAACGCAAAATGACAAAGTAGGAATAGCTAGAACAGAAATGCAAACATATACATGTATGTGTTAACATGGGAAAGATGGATGCTGACAAAAGGAAAATTAGCTAGACATTCAGAGAAAAGAGAAGCAAGAGTATGAGTACTGACAGCTCAGATGGCAAGCCAGTTCTAAGCATTGAAGAGAAGAATGAAAGGTGGAAAGAACATAGAAAGAGAACACAAATGAAACTACAGAAATATACTAGAAAAAGAAGAGGAAGTAGATGAAGATTAAGTGGGAAACACAACACTGTGAGATAAACCTGACAGAGAACTGATAGAAGTTGAAAAAAGGTACCTGATATAAATGACATTCACTCGGAATTATTGAGTTGCTTGGGGGAAACAACAATTGGAAAACAACTCTATCTGGTATTTAATATACATGACACAAACAAAACGTTATTAGAAACTTCCTGGCAGATTAAAACTGTGTGTCCGACCGAGACTCGAACTCGGGACCATTGCCTTTCGCGGGCAAGTGCTCTACCAACTGAGCTACCGAAGCACGACTCACACCCGGTACTCACAGCTTTATTTCTGCCAGTACCTCATATCCTATTAGGCTTAAAGAAAAATGTAAAAATCCTATTTCCAAAGAAGGCAAATACTGACAGAGGGGAGTATTACCAAACAATGAGTTTAATAAGTCATGACTGCAAATTTCTGACAGTAACTTGTGTAGCAATACTGATGCTACACCTCATCTTATAAGATGGACTGAAGTAAAGCAAACCTACATTTATAGGATTTGCTCTTTTTGACAAAGTTTTTGACTATGTTAACTGAAATGCTTTGTAATTCTGAAGATAACAGGGACAGAATACAGGGAACAAATGATTACCTACAACTTGTACAGGAACTAGACCGCACTTATAAGAAAAAAAAGGCAAAAAATGCAAAACGAGCTAGTCGAGAAGGGACATTGCAGTCCAATGTTGTTAAATCTATACATTGGGCAACAAGTAAAGGAAACGATGGAGAAATTTGGGAAGAGAAATAAAGTTCAGGGAAAAGATTTAAAAACTTTGAGGTTAACTAATGATATTGTAATTCTGTAGAGATGGAAAGGAATTTTAAAGAGCTGCTGAACAGACAACGCCCTGAAAAATGGCAACAGGATGAACATTGACAAACTTAAAACAGGTTCATGGAATGTGGTCTAATGAAATCAGGTGATGCTGAGGACATTAGAAAACAACATGAGACACTAGGAACAATAGATGAGGTTTTATATCTGAGTATAAAATAACTGACAATGACCAAATCAATGCAGATAGGTAATAGCATGGAAACTGTTTCTGAAAGAGAGAAAATTGTCAACACAGAATATACATTTAAGTGTGTTGAAGTCTTCTCGAAGGTATTTGTTTGGAGTGCAGTTAATACAGATGTGAAATGAGGGTGATAAATAGCTCAGACCAGAAAAGAATGGAAGCTTCTGAAATGTGGTGTTACACAAAATTGCTTTTGATTAGAAAGGATTGCTAAAGAGGAGAAACTGAATCAAATTGGAGAGTAAAGAAATTTATGGCTCAACTTGACTAAAAGAATGGATCAGTTGATCGGACATATCCTACTGCATGAATGAATTGTCAGTTTGGTAACTGAGAGAAGTGTTGCGGTTCAACAATGTAGAGGAAGACCAACAGCACCAATCAGTCAAAATGTGTGTGTATACATGTTTCTGTTTCATCATTCAGTATGTTGTTTTTGCCTCCGCAAGCACTTGCTACTGTAAAGAACTGCTATTACAGTAAAACATTTATCTGTACCCTTAATATGCTTTTTAATTCCTTTCTTCAGTGTTATGGATTTTAACCGTAAGCTCACAGTGACACCACTACTCCTAATTTCTTTAATTAATATGTGTGGTATAAGTTTCCATGTTAGAAGCTTTTAGTTTAAATGATTATTGGTATTTTTTTAGTAATAAATTTGCTATATGAGAATGACACTCGTAAAAAAATATGTTTCATCTATACTTATATTTTCAGAGCTGTGCAACATAAAATGTGTCTATTCCAGTTTTTATTCTCAAATAATATTTTAACTTATACATCAAAATCCCCACAAGTTATTTTCATCTCAGAAATGACAAATTTCTTGGCAAACTTTAGATGTGTGAGAAGTTTGGGCAGCAAAGAAAGCAAGTCCTAGCACACATACCAACTGGCACAAGAAGAGAAGTGTTATGGAGGGAAGAAGCTCTGTCTTGTTTGTGCAGTACAGCCACCATACCAGTACTTCCTGTTTTGTACTGAGCATTTACACACACTTCTTTTCTGAGAATTAATACCAATAACAGACAAGCAATTGCTTCATTGCTAGTTCGAATTCAAATGTGACACCCTGAAGTTAGGCTGAACATTTAGCATTGCCTATTGAAATGCTAGTTCTGACAGCATTGTTTGATCACTAAGGTTAGCAGCAATCATGACACAGAACAGTAGACACTTAAAAATCTTCTGAGAGTGTCCGCACTGCATCCTTAATTGTCTACATAATTAAGAATCTTTTACATGCAGGAGAATTTTCACATACACTTCCATATTTAAAAAATTTACACAGCTCATTTTGATGATTCAAAATTAATGTAAAGTCTTACATTTTGGTAGCTTGGCACTGTAATCCAAACTGTTAGTGAGCTTCAAATTGTTCATCAGTGTATGTAAACTGATGGTTACATCCTGTTTATTAATATTTTATAAAATTCTACAATTAAAAAGAAAAACAAACAATGATTTTATTTCTTATTTCTTTGTCAAATGTTAACTGTCACCAGGTGTAAATCAAACAAATCTTTCACATCCTTCCCAAATACATGTCAATTAAAAATGGTAAAGTGAAAACCTGGAGCATCATGGATAGAATTTAAAATCCTCTTATCATCACTGTCACAAGGAAGCCAAAGCAGCAGCTATTGAACAAAGCATTTACATGTATGAGCTAATAATAGCAAATTCATTGCATACTGGCTGAGATGATATCCCACAGGGGCAAAACAACTTGTCTGGTAACATGGGGAAAAAATTCCATAGTGCTTTTAAGTGAAATTACACATTGTCTGGACAATCTCTGTAAACAGTAAACCAGCAGAGATCTGTCATCTGTTTTGCATATGATAATAGTATGCCACACTCTCTCCCGAAATATCAAAGTAGAAGTACACAGAAGACAGGGTCTCCACTTTAGTTCTTGGTTTGTTCAGTGTACCTGTTAAAGAATTCTCTGCGTGTGCATGTGTGTGTGTGTGTGTGTGTGTGTGTGTGTGTGTGTGTGTGTGTGTGTGGTCTGGGGAAGGGAGAGGGTAAGGGATAAGGTGAAACAACTACATGATGTGCTGATGTTATACTGCAGTGGCAGGGTGAGAGGATGGGGCAGCAGAGATGCTTAGAAAGACACATAGCTCAGATTAGATTAGATTAATACTTGTTCCATGGATCATGAATACGACACTTCGTAATGATGTGGAATGTGTCAGGTTAATGAAAGATGTCTGTACACAATATTACATTACACAAAATATTGCATGACGCTAATGTTTAAGTTAGTTTTCTTCCCTCCCTTAATTTATATCTAAAAGTTCAGCCAATGAGTAGAAGGAGTTGTCATCTAGAAATTCTTTTAATTTATTTTTAAATGTTGGGTGACTAGCTGTCAGGCTTTTGATGCTGTTTGGTAGGTGATCAAAGACTTTTGTGGCAGCATAATTTACCCTCTTCTGTGCCAAAGTCAGATTTAACCCTGCATAGTGAAGATCATCCTTTCTCCTGGTGTTATAGCTATAAACACTGCTATTACTTTAGAACTGGGTTGGATTATTAACAACAAATTTCATAAGTGAATATATATACTGTGAGGTTACTGTGAGGATCCCTAGATCCTTAAATAGATATCTGCAGGATGACCGTGGGTGGGCTCCAGCAATTATTCTTATTACGCGTTTTTGAGCAATCAATACTTTTCTACTCAACGATGAATTACCCCAGAATATGATGCCATACGAAAGCAGTGAATGAAAGTAGGCATAGTAAGCTAATTTACTTAGATTTTTATCACCAAAATTTGCTCATCAATCAAGGCTGTGATGTTTGAAATATTGAAATTCATAAAAAAGTACAGAACACTGCTTGATAATGTAATTAAGTATATAAGTACAACCATATTTTATAATGTGTGATTTAGAGTAACAAAACCAAATTTTTGTTCTATTCGACTCATTTATTGAGGTGAAATACATTAAACAAGTCTAGTTGGTCCACTTTTCACAAAATGTCAAATAAAAAAAGAAGAAAACTTATGCATGGCTGACAATGATTCAAAAAAAAAAAGGACAGGTGTACACTCGCGTGCACACACACACACACACACACACACACACACACACACACACACACACACACACACACATATCCATCCGCACATACACAGACACAAGCAGACATCATGTCTGCTTGTGTCTGTGTATGTGCGGATGGATATGTGTGTGTGTGTGTGTGTGTGTGTGTGTGTGTGTGTGTGTGTGTGTGTGTGTGAGTGTACACCTGTCCTTTTTTTCCCCTAAGGGAAGTCTTTCCGCTCCCGGGATTGGAATGACTCCTTACCCTCTCCCTTAAAACCCACATCCTTTCGTCTTTCCCTCTCCTTCCTGAAGAAGCAACCATCGGTTGCAAAAGCTAGTAATTCTGTGTGTGTGTTTGTGTGTTTTGTTCATGTACCTGTCTGCCGGCGCTTTCCCGCTTGGTAAGTCTTGGAATCTTTGTGAGGATGTAATAAACACAACCTCAATAGATGCTCATTACTAATCGTAGCCCTGAGCCATGTCCCTCGTGATGCTAAACAATATTTTGAAGTGCACGTCTTTAGTGGGACTGTCATAGTTTAACAGAAGTGTCTCAACTGAAGGGGGAAAATTTAAAATTTGGTAAGGCCACTAACTTTCATGTCACAGTCATTGTCCCTGCTTAAAGGGTATAAGGTTCTGGTTCCCACTGCAGGATTTTCAGTGCCTCAAAATAGTTTTGGTGAAAAGTTCTGTTCAGATTTTTCAGAACATGGGGTGAATGAGCACTGATTTGAAAAGCCCCTCTTTGTTTTCTGTAATCCTTGACTCAAGTGACAGAGAGATTGAGTACAGAATGGAAAGACCTACTCCCTAGTAATTAAGTGGAGTGCCCCAGAAATTTTTCAAAAGAGTTTATCTGGAAAAAGTTGTAAGCATATTGATGACAATTTCCAGAAATGCATTTCAAATTCAGATATTTTGATGGAACAACACACCAATTATAGAAGTTTATGCTTCTCTCAATGGTAAAATAAATGCTTTGCCAAGAAAACTGTTTGATCAATTGTGTATTGCCCTTCAGATGCTGAGGACTTCAGTGAATTACAATAGTAATAGTACATACATGGACATGTGTCTGCAGAATTTTTTACGTGGAGCAGTGGTGGTGGTGGTGGTGGTGGTGTTGGGTGAGGGGTGGATGGGAAGGGGGAGGGGAGTAGCAAGACTACAAAATTGCCATTTCTGATGTACAGGAGGTGACCAGTTTCGTGATACGTCATGCCATGCAAAATAAATTTCATGTGTGAGATAAAAAATTTATTATATCCCAAAGAATCCGTATAACATATGAATAAAGGCCCTGTTCTCCAGAATATGGGAGCGGGCAAGGTTCCCCTCTTCATTGCCTCCAATACTTACAATTGCGGAGGCCTACGTACAAGGATAAGATTTAAGTCTTACGAGGGTACGAGCATGAAGGTTGGGAGGGGGGAGGTGGTTTGGGGCAGCTGCCACTAGTGAGGATTCATTTAGTTTACTAATATGAAAGAGGGCTTGTAACCTCTGTGCCCATATCTTAATGAGCTACAATACGTTGAAAATTATCACAAAAATGACCTGAAAATATCCATAAAATGACGTAAACATTATACAATATCTTTGCAAAGTGGGTTATAAAATGAATTAGAATAATGAAAGATTTTATAGGATGTCTGAACCGAAGTTACAAAAAGATTAATTAAATTTAAAATGGCTCTAAGCACTAAGGGACTTAACATCTGAGGTCATCAGTCCCCTAGACTTAGAACTACTTAAGCCTACCTAACCTATGGACATCACACGCATCTGTGCCCGAGGCAGGATTTGAACCTGCAACAGTAGCAGCAGCAGCGCGGTACCGGAGCGAAGCGTCTAGAACCGCTCGGCCACAAGACCGGCAATTAAATTAAAATTGCTGTTTTCCTTTAAGAAATGTCATGCTCTGAAGCTGTACGAACATTACAGGATATCCCGGCCAATAAATGCCATCCGATCATTTAATTTCATCGGATAACATGTGCTTGTAGTTAGAAAATATTCAACATTTGCTGAAACAGCTGGAGCGCGCCCTTCGATATTTACCTTTATTGAAAAACAAGGAAAAAAAAAACTAGAAATAGAAATCTAAGAAAATCTACAGACGAATGCCGATATTCCACAAATCGACATTACCTTTGCACATCCAGAATTAGTACTCAGTCTGAATCCGATTTCATCCGAGAAGAGAACGCTACCCCTCTTCACGTTGGTCCAGTCCCTATATTCATGACACTGTTGAAAATGGTGCTGACGATATGCGGGTACCAACGGAACAGAACGTACTGGTGGTGGGGCAAAGACACCTCCCCTATGCTGTCGCCCTACCACCTCTAGAGCGTGAGATTGCGCGCCTTGCGGCCATGTTAAATGTGGTTGCAATTGCACCCATTGTGTGATGGGGGACTCTGCTTGCTTGTTGCACAATGTAGCGGGCAGTTTGGTGCTGCAGTTGACCTTGGTCGTCCGTTCCTTTCCCTTCGGGAGCCAGAACCTGTGATTTGGAACGCTTCCCACACTGATGAAACAATGCTATGAGCAGTACCAAACTCCTGGGCTTATGCTCGTCACATTTGAGCTATGGTTGTGACCTCTAGAAGCCCATAAGAGCATTGTAAGATCGCAGGTTAATGTAAGCGCGTTATAAACCATTGCAAATGTGAATTGGTGGTATATTATTAATTGGTGTAACCGCCAGATCGTTGAATGCAAACATGCAAACGTGTCTGCATTGTGTTGCACAGTTCATGGGATGGAGTGTCTTGCTTATTGCACTTGGTCGGTTTACACAGGGACGGTTAATGCTGTTTGTGGATGACATGAGTGACAGCACAACAGGTGGAATTACGAGCCTGCCGTACAGATTTGTAGTCAGGGTGTGGGAGATAGCAGCGAGAGTGCACCTGCTGTCGTACGAAATAGCACTGCGGACCATAACTCCAGTTTTAGGTCCAGTGCGTCTAGCACGCAGACAGGTCGGTTTCAATACCTCAACTGGTCTCATTTTAACCAACACATGGCAGAACCAACTTTAATCAGAAATCACAACCCTGGGCTGTCGTTTGACACTACTGAAGTCGCAAATGGTGATGGTTTGGAGTCAGTGGAATTCACGTTGGAGGGCGTCTGCTCGGAGGTGTCCTTCAGGTAACTGAATTGTAACAGTTCGTTGTGTCACAGTGGTGCCAACCGCTGCAGATGCAGTACGATGAGGCAGTCATACGCCGAACACGATGGTTTTCCCTCTCGGTAGTGCCACTTTGCATTCCAGAGTCCGGTCTTTTTCCTACCATACATTCTCCTGGCCAGTAATCATGTGCTCCTCCGAGTCTTTTGCAGTATCGCTGAAGGAACATCCAGCTCGTAGCGCGGTTACACGACCTCGTTCAAACTCAGAGAGTTGTTGACAATGACGTCTTTATCGCCTCAAAGGCACTCTTGACTAACGTCAACTGGAATTCTAAAATCCTGAGTATGCTGCAAACTGCGCATGTGCAGAAGAGGAGGTTGGTACGGCTCCCTTAGTCTGAGCTAAAGTTGAGACTTCTTGAATCCCATAAGAGCAACAATCCGTAGAGACCATGTCCCCAGAGGTACAAGGAGCTAAAATGCTGAGTATGCTACAAACTGCGCACGTGAAGAAATAGGGGACTTTGGTGTCGTTCGTTAACGCTCTACTCACGCGACGCTCTAACCTATCACAAGAAATGGATTTTGTGCTTTTGTGTCTTCGTAAGCTTTATTTTCCAGTCTACTTTGTTTTCGTGATTTACTGCAAAGTTTGCATGCGGATGTGATACTTTCCTACTAGTGTCTTCCCACAACAGATATTAAATAAATGACAGAAAATGGGTAATTAGGTTGTGCATTATCTGTACAAAGAAAAAGTTTACACGGCATATAAATAGGACTGTGAACAGATAAACGTTTTTTCAAATAAAAACTGTTTCATCAGTGAAAAAGTCAGTTGTACTGAACAGGAAAAATAATTTTGGATGCTATTTGACCATTTGCAAGAAAACAGGACGCAAACAATACAGTAAAAGGACACTGCCTTCTAAATATTATTCGATGTGTTTGAATGTATATTTTGTTTTGAACAAATAAATATTAAAGTTTTGAAACTACCTTCCAAATTTTATTCTGCATGTTTGAATGTATATATTGTCTTGAACAGATAAAGGTGGAAGTTTTGAAACGTTTGGACGATGCTTTTGGTATTGTTTCAATTCTCCACAGTGTGGAGAATTTTCCATACAGCCTTTCCAAAGAACATTAACTATGCGTTTTGCTTTGGTCATTAATAAACTCCATTGTTACTGCTAGTTCCTCCATTCTGTTACTATATTCAGATTGACGTTTGTATGATAAGGACAGTCCCTCATAATCTTACTCTCGCCATTCGCGTGCCAAACTACGTAACAGACGGCAAGCAGTTTCTATGGTGATCCATAAAAACTAGCCACGATTCGTGTGACAAGGAGACTGCGCCTATTCGTCATCACCGATTTCTTCTAAATTTACGGTATCTGCAGGGCTTGCCTAGAAATAAAAGTGACCGAAGGGAGAGCTCCAGCTGGCTAAGCATCCTTAAAGAACAAGATTTTTAGCGCAGGTTAGCCGAGGAATGGATGATTTATGTTACAGCCCAGGCAGCGGTTGGTGCAATAAAAAGAGCACAAAAAGGTAAACGGATGGTTGTGGAGTCCCTATTTGGAAATTTTCGTTATTTTCAATTTTTAACGTTATTTACATTGTAAATGAACCTAAATAATGCTCAATATATTGCATTTATTAATATTTTCATACAGGTTTGAAAAGGAAAATTTGGGACTGCAAATAAAAGAGCCAAGAAAGGATTGTACTTAAGCATCTACGAGGACTCTGCAAACAACTTCCCAAGAAGGGGCTGTAATTAAAGTGTTCGATCAAAAAAGTGATTCGAGAATTCTCATTCTCTGAGGTCAATCAAAGTAGTCTTTTTAACGCCGCTTGTAATAAAACATTGACATTCGTATGTCCCTTTCCATGTTACCGTGTTACCCTGAACCAGCGAGGGGCAAAAGTGGTCCTTCTGAATCAACTGGTTATGAATATAGAAAGCCATTCGTATAAAATGCAGTAAGCTATAGCCCTTCTCAGAAAATAATCTCCATCACTCTATCTATGCCCACAAGAGAGTAGTGTCTTATTTCAACCGAGAATACGAAAAACCGTAGACGAGCACGCGGCAAAATAAAGGCGTCTCGTCATTTCTTCATCAAAATAGGGAAAACATATAACAGTCTTAATGAAGCCCTACATGCACGGGGAACAAATTTCTTCCGTTAACTCACTCGTGTGGAAGACAGAAAAATTCACAATTACACGACGCGAGTTTTCAAGATGAACGGTATGCAGTATTAAACTGATTTCACCGAAAAGGGTTCCGCTAGTGTAACCCACCGACATCTGTTTTGTCGTCAGGTGCAGAATTTGACCCGAAAGCAGAAGCTGCTCTTTTCCCTTCCAGAGAGAAAAAGAAATCACATCCCGAGAAGACTACGTCATTTTACGTCACCAACTGTCCTTGCCAATATTTGGCGAAATAATGCGTTGCGCGTGGTTTGTTACCAAATTGTGCTATGAAAGAGAATCTTTTATGAATGCAAACGAAATTTGTCTCTCTACAGAACCTGTAAAACAAACATTGAACTTTAAAAATGCAGCGTTTGTAAGGTGTGCAAGATAGCGAGAAAATTATTGTTAATCTGATTTTACGATGAAAATATCCCCAATGTGAGCATATCATCAGTAATAACAATAATACTTTTATTATTATTATTATTATCTAATTTTGTTTACGTTCTCGTGTACGCCTTACAATTCCTTCACAGAAAATTTTTGTTCTCTCGATCGCCAGTGTTTTTCGAATAAAATTACCGGTTTCGGCAATACAATGACCATCTTTAGAACCTACAACAAAAGTAAAAGAAGATACATTATTAGATATGGTATGAAGAAATTAAAAACAAATGACAGTAATTATAACAAAAACAATACCTCTCATTGTGCTACACTGGAAATCACAAGACGCAAAAATAACACTAGTCAAAACTGCCAAGCACACTTCAACCAGTTATGAAAGGATGGAAAATTGATGCATGCCTAATGTACAAATCATTATGCAAAGTACTTAAAACGAGGCTCATTGAAAAGTACAGATCCTTAAAATATTGTCAGTTCTATAGAAGAAGATTAAAAATAGAAAGCTTTTATCTATGGGAAACATATTCGTCTTCTGACAGTTTAAAGGTGGTCCGAATTTTACTGAACGTTCATAGAATAAAAACTGACTACAGGAATCAGTCTAAAACTGAGTACATTGCAACGACGCTGCACTTTTCTACCTTCCGACTATAAATTATTCATTTGAATGAAGTACTCTTGCAATTTATTTTTTCGTTACTTTACGTCCTTTTCTCTTCATTTTTTTCTCACTCTTTGAATCAAATCATAAAGTGGAGTGTGAGAAACATCTTCCTCCTTTATAAAGACTAAGTTTAGAGCCGCCACAAGGTATTCAATTTTAGATTAGTTTTTATTTTTTGAACATCCTGTTAAATTCTGACCGGTTTTAAACTGTCAGCAGACGAATACTTTTTCATATGGTTAAACATTTCTTTAAAATCTTGCTTTCTTATATTTAACCGATAACATTTTAAAGATCTGTCCTTTTAAATTAACTTCCTTTTAATTACTTTGCATAATTATTTATACGATACGCTGGTATCAAGGACCTCTAGCATCGCTCTGTATCCTATATATAACTAGTTGAATCATTTATGGCAGTTTTGAGCTGTGTTGTTTTACATCGTATGACTTGTTGCACTGCAGCAGGCTGAGATATATCACGTTTTTGTTATAATTACTGACATTTGTTTTTAATGTCTTACTGTAGTAGCTAGTGATGTAATTTCCTTTACTTTTATTGTAGATTCTAAACGTGGCTATTGCGCAAACTGGTAATTTTATTCCAAAAACTTTGCGATCACCCTGTTACAGTAGACTCTCAACAGTTCCAGATCAACGGCATCTAGACCAGCTCGAAGCTTTGAAGCTCGAACTATACAAATTGATGTAGGAAATTGGAATATAACGATGTAGAGAAGAATAAAACCACATGCACGACGCCTCACTATTTTTGCCTAACTCATATGTGTTTATAGTTTTTCGGTTAAGGGATTCTTCGTAGCATTTCTTTCAAGAAACCTGTTCCAATTTTAGTCGGCTTCTTTGCGAGTTTCCGACAGTAACTTCGTCGACGCCACATTCGAGAACAAGTTTTTATGATTTTATTTTTCTCGTTTCTCAAGTCGATATAGTGCTCCTTACTTAACATTTAAAGTCACAAATTTTGTTTCGTTTGTTACAGCACTCATTTTTAGGTGTGCAAACAAAAGCAGTCGACAAAGAAAATGAAATGCAACACAGTACTGTAACGACAATGACAAACCAAAAACACCACTTTCAACAAAAGGTTTGCTTGTGTAAACAAAAACCCGGAGAAGCAATGCGCGGGACTGTTGATACCGACACTAAGGAATGAGTGGTTCGACAGGAGGTGTGCTATGAGCGGGTGGGGGAAACGAATCAACAAGTCTGCGATTTAAAGGAAACTCGTAATTCCGAGACTTGGGAAATCGAAACTCTACTGTATTTGTGGCGAAATTTAAACGAAGTCGGTAACGATGAGTAGGCGCGCTCCTCTTGTGAGACAAGAAATTTGCTCTTGTAAAAGGGGCTTTAACATTTAACCCGATACATCGGTCTCTCAGACCCATCGTTCATATTAAACATCTAATGTAGTAGCACTGTGAAAAACAACGTTCTCTCTTTTTCAGTGCTTTAGTTCTAATACTTGCCGCATGTAAAGCAATATTCAACAATCAGTTTGACTTCGTCAGTCTAACGATAAAAATATATTATTTATAAATGAGCACGAAACTGCTTGCTTGTCTGCAGCCATACAGCATGTTCCTCATTATGTGTAATAATTAGTTGAGTCGAATAGACCATATGTGTCTAATTACAACATATTTTGCTTTCAATTGTCTTTTCAAATTTTCTCATTTTGTAGCATGTTACTACAAATGTGAATTTATGTTACCTTTCAGCTATAACATGGAGCGGTTTTCTAAGAGGAATAAGATGTCTGCGTTGACCCAAATTTTGAAGCTTGGTTGCAATAGTAATTACGTGATATAGGTGATGAGGAAAATTGGTACGACGACAACATTTTTGATTATTATAACGCTAATTCTGATTTTGTAGTAGCTGATGTTTACCATGGAACACAGAACGAAACTAGTGAGGAAAATGCTTTATTGGAAGAAGAGCCTGTTGTGATGTGTACCACAGATAATTATTCACAGCAACACAGTTCTTTTATGGCAAAGATAATTTCAATTGGGAACTATGAGTCGCTTAGAGCGCGAAAAGCACCCCTGCACAACATTTGGAGGGGCAAATGGTTATACTAAAAGCAAAAATCGAATTTTGGTGAAAATGCTTAATAATCAAGAATAGGAGAATTTATTTGATGACGACACGTCAGAGGAGTACCAACTGATGGAATAGAAAAGAGGAAGACATGTATAACGCATAGAGCATCAAAGACACGAAAAACTGTGTGTGAGTGCACCATAGTACGTGGTCAGCCAATATAGTAGGAAAATGTGCGTCAATTGTACAAAAGTTCTCCGAATTAATACTTTAAGTGCATTTGATTGTTACTTCCTTTAACATTTTCTGAGGTGTTTCCTTCATACTCGTGAATTTAGTGACTGATGCGACAATATTTCTACATCTACATTTATATCTATGCTCTGCAAACCACCGTGAAATGCATGGCAGTGTGTACGCCCCATTATGCTAGTCATTAGGGTTTCTTCCTGTTGCATTCGCGTATGCTGAGCGGAAAGAATGATCGTTTGGATACGTGCAGTAATTATTCTAATCTTATCGTCACGGTCCCTATGTGAGCGATACGTAGAGGGTTGTTGATATCCTATCCCTAGAGTAACTATTCAAAACTGGTTCTTGAAACTTTGTTAATAGACATTGTCGGGATAGTTTACGTCTGTCCTCAAGAGTCTGTCAGTTCAGTCCCTTCATTATAGTCATAGCATACTACGTTTATTCGCTTTGTGAAGTGGAAAATTTTACATTTCTGAACATTTAGTACAAGTTGCCAAGCTCTGCACCACGTTGAAATTTTATCAAGATCTGACTGTATATTTATGCAATAACTGCATCACTGCAAAAAGCCTGACTTAACTATTAATATTGTCTGCAAGGTCACTGATATACAATATGAACAGTAAGGGTCCCAACACACTTCCCTGGGGCACACCCGAAAGAACTTGTACATCTGACGATAATTCTCCATTCAACATAACATGCTGTGTCCTCTCTACAAAAAAAGTCATCAATCGGATCACAAATTTCACTTGATACCCCGAATGATCGCACTTTTGACAATAAGCGTCGGTGCGGTACTGAGTCATTTCTCGCAATAATTGACTATACATACCACGTTTTGCGTTTATTTTGCATAATGTAATAAACGATTGTCTAATAATCCCTGCACAGTATTGTATTCAGTTATACGAAGGTTGTTCGGAAAGTAAGGAACGTTCGGTCGCGAAATGGAAACCACAGTGGAAATCAAAACTGTCTTGTTTACACATTTAGCTACACCTTCCAGCCGCTTCTACTTAGACATTTGTCGGAGCGTTGTACCAAATTTCCAACACTATCGTCATAGAAGGCAGCCGCCTGTGCTTTCCGATAATTCTCTACGCTGGTCTATAGCGCGTAGCCTGCGCCCAAGTGTTGTCTTCGAATCCAGTGTTTCATGTGAACAGAGAAGATACTCAGGACGAGCAAATTTGGGCTGTGTTTTGGGTGATCGAACACTTCCCATCAAAAAGGTTGCAGGAGCGTCTTCACTGTCCCTGCAGAGTGTGGCTGGGAATTGACATGAAGAAGGAAGTGCGTGGCAGTTGTGTTAGGTGGGCTGCATTCATTAAGGCGAAGCCTCTCAAATGGCCCTCCTATTTGGCGGGAGACATTGTTGTTCTAGGCACCTCTACTCACTCACAAGTGTGTTCACAACTGAACAGAGCGTCTTGATGCAATCGACGGGCATGCTAGAGACACTGTCCAAAACATCTGTGAAAAGCCTCGTCGGATTTTCACAGCGGTTTCCATTTCGCGACCGATCGTTCCTCACTTTCTGAATAGCACTCTTACAGTGAAGCATCAAGAAAACTGGTATAGGCACGCGTATTCAAATGCAGAGATATGGAAGCAGGCAGAATACGCCGCTGGGGTCCGCAACGCCTCTGTAAGACAACAAGTGTCTGGCGCAGTTGTTAGATCGGTTATTGCTGCTACAACGGCAGGTTGTCAAGATTTAAGTGAGATTGAACGTGGTGTTACAGTCGGCGCACGAGCGATGAGACACAGCGCCTCTGAGGTAGCGATGAAGTGGGGATTTTCTCCAACGACCATTTCACAAGTGTACCGTGAATATGTGGAATCCGGTAAAGCATCAACTCTCTGACATTGTTGCAGCCGAAAAAAGATCCTGTGAGAATGGGACCAGACGAATGAAAAGAATCGTTCAACGCGACAGAAGTGCAAACCTTCTGCAAACTGCTGCAGATTTCAATGCTGGACCATCAATAAGTGTCAGCTTGCGAACTATTCAACGAAACATCATCGATATGGACTTTCGGAACCGAAGGCCCACTTGTGTACCCTTCATGACTGCACGACAAAGAGCTTTACGCCTCGCCTGGGCCCATGAACACCGACATTGGACTGTTGATGACTGGAAACATTTTGCCTGGTCGGAGGAGTCTCGTTTCAGATTATATCGAGCGGACGGACATGTATGGATATGGATACAGTGTCATGAATCCATAGTCACTGCATGTGAGCAGGAGACTGATAAAGGTCGTGGAGACTCTGCAATGGTGTGCGGCGCGTGCAGTTGGTGTGATATGGGACCCCTGATACGTCTAGATACGACTCTGATAGGTGACACGTACGTAAGCATCCTGTCTGATCACTTGCTTCCATTCATGTCCATTGTGCATTCCATTGGACTTGGGAAATTCCAGAAGGACAACGTGACACTCCCCATGTCTAGAACTGCTACGAAGTGGCTCTAGGAACACACTTCTGAGGTTAATCACTTACGCTCGCCACGAAACTCCCCAGACATGAGCATTATTGAGCATATCTGGGATGCCTTGAAACCTATTCGGAAGAGATCTCCAACCCCCCAGTACTTTACACAGCCTTCCAAAATGCCTTCACAAAGAAGACAAAGTAACTATTCCAGAATTAAAATCGAGAACATGTGCCAACATGAGTAATGTAGAAATAAATATCCTCGGAGTAGTGAAGCAACTTAAACCACTTAATAAAAGCAAGTCTTCTGGTCCAGACTATACCAATTAGGTTCCTTTCGAAGTACTCTGATGCTTTAGCTCCATACATAACAATCGTATACAACCGTTCGCTCGACGAAAGATACGTACCCAAAGACTGGAAAGTTGCACAGGTAACACCAATATTCAAGAAAGGTAGTAGGACTAATCCACTAAACTGCAGGTCCGTATCGTTAACGTTGATATGCAGCAGGATTTTAGAACATATATTGAGTTCGATCATTATGAATTACCTCGAAGAAAACGGTCTATTGACACACAGTCAACATGGGCTTAGAAAACACATTTCTTGTGAAACACAACTATCTCTTTATTCACATGAAGTTCTGAGTGCTATTGACAAGGGATTTCAGATCGATTCCGTATTTCTGGATTTCCGGAAGACTTTTGACACTGTACCACATATGCGGCTCGTAGTGAAATTGCGTGCTTATGGAATATCGTCTGAGCTATGTGACTGGATTTGTGATTTACTGTCAGAGAGGTCACAGTTCGTAGTAATTGACGGAAAGTCATGAAGTAAAACAGAAGTGATTTCTAGTGTTCCCCAAGATAGTGTTATAGGCCCTTTGCTGTTCCTTATCTATATAAACGTTTTGGGACACTATCTGAGCAGCCGTTTATCAGAAGACCAAAACAAACTGCAAAACGATTTAGAAGAAATATCGGAATGGTGCGAAAAGTGGCAGTTGACCTTAAATAACGAAAAGTGTGAGGTCTTCCACATGAGTGCTAAAAGGAACTCGTTAAACGTCGGTTACACAATAAATCAGTCTAACCTAAAACCCGTGAATTCAACTAAACACCTAGGTATTACAATTGCGAACAACTTAAGTTGGAAGGAACACATAAAAATGTTGTGGGAAAGGCTAACCAAAGACTGCGTTTTATTGGCAATACACTTAGAAAATGTAACAGACCTACTAAGGAGACTGCTTACACTACGCTTGTCCGTCCTCTTTTAGAGTACGAGTACTGCTGCGCGGTGTGGGATCCCTACCAGATAGGACTGAAGGAATACATCGAAAAAGCTCAAAGGAAGGCAGCACGTTTTGTATTATCGCGAAATATGGTAGAGAGTGTGACAGAAGTAATACAGGATTTGGGATGGACATCATTGGAAGAAAGGCGTTTTTCGTTGCGACGGAATCTTCTCACGGAACTTCTATCACCAACTTTCTCCTCCGTATGCGAAAATATTTTGTCGACACCGACCTACATAGGGAGGAACCATGTCCAAGATAAAATAAGGGAAATCAGAGCTCGTACGGAAAGATATAGGTGTTCGTTCTTTCCGCACGCTATACGAATTGGAATAATAGAGAATTGTGAAGGTAGTTCGATGAACCCTCTGCCAGGCATTTAAATGTGATTTGCAGAGTATTGTAGTGTCACGGAATAGTAAAGAGTTGGAAACGTGGAATATTGTCAAAGTTTCGTTGCCTATGCCGAGAGCCAGAGGCAGTAGGTTAGTCAAGAGGATTGCACATATATCGGAATGCGTCGTCACGCAGGGGCAATGGCCTGGTTACACACAGCAAGCGAGAGAGAATTGCTTAGCACGCGGGTTTGTGTTAGACGGAGACTTTCGTAGAGTGCAAGACAGAGGTATAGCGTCAGCTGTACTGCATTTCACAACTTCGCGTAAGTCTGCCATAACAACACGTAACGCTGTCGCAAGAAAACCTAAGGGGCGAGTACGACAGATGAATCAGCAGTATAAGTGGAACGAATGGGTTCACTACAAACGAGCATGATGTCAGGACGTCGCTCGTGATTCCTTTAAATACGCCTACTTTGATAGCAACAGGGCACTCGCAGTTAGACTTGCAGTTAGATGTGTACTGGGTCGCTGCGTAGCGCTCAGCTCGGTGATCGACATGTTAATCTTTATTAGGGAGATGTTGCAGTAAGGGCGGCCCATCCAGCAGCAGAAGTAAGGGGACAGTACCAGCTCTGGTCCTCTCTGCTGCCGCTGTCAATCATCGACCCAGGATTAGCAGACATCGCGGCAGACCTGCTCGCCGCCAATGCTGCCCACATCAATGAGCCGTCGTCGAGATCGTGTGGAGCCTAGGCCCTGTGCATCCACGGTCACAACCGGGTGAGCCGACGACGCTGGGGGACTGCAGCCCGTTCCACCCGTCCACCACGGACGAGCCACCAGGAGGAGCAGGGAAGAAGACGGGACGGGATACACTCCACACTATGAGAACGCCTCTCGTACCGACAGCGCCGGGACTCCAACCTGGAACCTCCTACGTGCAGCGGCTTGCTGTGCGCAGCCGAGCCGGCCGGCCAGCCGAGAGCCACCAGCCACGCGCGGTCGAAGTACGAAGTAAGGACATTCCTCCGCTACGTCACAGCACGCGGCACTGCGCTAGCAAGACTGTGCGGCCCGGATCTGGTGTCATCGCTACGAGTCAACGAGGACTCGGGGAAGGCCGTTGATATCACCAAGTCACATTGTACTCGGCAGGAATACAGGTGTTATGAATTAATAATGTTTCTTTGGCGTTTCTGACGCGTCCACAGTCATTTCCTAGCATCCTGACAACTGGAGAGGTCACCGTTCGACCATCCAGTCCACCGTAGGTGACCGGGACCACCGGGGCGTCTACAGTATCCATGTTGATGTACTCTTACGGGTTTATGGACGGCCCTGCGGGATTCATGGTGTCAGTTCCCTCCAGATTATTAATCGAGTCCTTGCCATGTCCTGTTGCGGCACTTCTGCATGCTCTCGGAGCCCTACACGATATTAGTTATATCACTTTCTTTGGCTCTTCAGTGTAAAATGAAATAGTTCACTATTTACTTAATTTTTGTCAGGTAATGTGGAGGTAAGTGATAAAACATTTTACAAAGTGTATGAGACGGAATGTTTCTACACTCCTCGAAATGGAAAAAAGAACACATTGACACCGGTGTGTCAGACCCACCATACTTGCTCCGGACACTGTGAGAGGGCTGTACAAGCAATGATCACACGCACGGCACAGCGGACACACCAGGAAGCGCGGTGTTGGCCGTCGAATGGCGCTAGCTGCGCAGCATTTGTGCACCGCCACCGTCAGTGTCAGCCAGTTTGCCGTGGCATACGGAGCTCCATCGCAGTCTTTAACACTGGTAGCATGCCGCGACAGCGTGGACGTGAACCGTATGTGCAGTTGACGGACTTTGAGCGAGGGCGTATAGTGGGCATGCGGAAGGCCGGGTGGACGTACCGCCGAATTGCTCAACACGTGGGGCGTGAGGTCTCCACAGTACATCGATGTTGTCGCCAGTGGTCTGCGGAAGGTGCACGTGCCCGTCGACCTGGGACCGGACCGCAGCGACGCACGGATGCACGCCAAGACCGTAGGATCCTACGCAGTGCCGTAGGGGACCGCACCGCCACTTCCCAGCAAAATAGGGACACTGTTGCTCCTGGGGTATCGGCGCGGACCATTCGCAACCGTCTCCATGAAGCTGGGCTACGGTCCCGCACACCGTTAGGCCGTCTTCCGCTCACGCCCCAACATCGTGCAGCCCGCCACCAGTGGTGTCGCGACAGGCGTGAATGGAGGGACGAATGGAGACGTGTCGTCTTCAGCGATGAGAGTCGCTTCTGCCTTCGTGCCAATGATGGTCGTATGCGTGTTTGGCGTCGTGCAGGTGAGCGCCACAATCAGGACTGCATACGACCGAGGCACACAGGGCCAACACCCGGCATCATGGTGTGGGGAGCGATCTCCTACACTGGCCGTACACCTCTGGTGATCGTCGAGGGGACACTGAATAGTGCACGGTACATCCAAACCGTCATCGAACCCTCGTTCTACCATTCCTAGACCGGCAAGGGAACTTGCTGTTCCAACAGGACAATGCACGTCCGCATGTATCCCGTGCCACCCAACGTGCTCTAGAAGGTGTAAGTCAACTACCCTGGCCAGCAAGATCTCCGGATCTGTCCCCCATTGAGCATGTTTGGGACTGGATGAATCGTCGTCTCACGCGGTCTGCACGTCCAGCACAAACGCTGGTCCAACTGAGGCGCCAGGTGGAAATGGCGTGGCAAGCCGTTCCACAGGACTACATCCAGCATCTTTACGATCGTCTCCATGGGAGAATAGCACCCTGCATTGCTGCGAAAGGTGGATATACACTGTACTAGTGCCGAAATTGTGCATGCTCTGTTGCCTGTGTCTATGTGCCTGTGGTTCTGTCAGTGTGATCATGTGATGTATCTGACCCCAGGAATGTGTCAATAAAGTTTCCCCTTCCTGGGACAATGAATTCACGGTGTTCTTATTTCAATTTCCAGGAGTGTATTTACGCAAATTTAAGTGATGTTTGGGGTTAAGGGTTAAGTAAGATCTGCCCCTGGTAGGGAGTAACATGTCAGCCAGTGCGCGAGGAGAGAGACAAAGAAGCGATGCTTTAGGCTAGGCTAGTCTGCGCTATGCTAGGCGGCGTGCCCGCCTGTAGGAGAGTGAAAAGAAGGCGGGACAACCTCTGACCTGGTTGTCGGGCAGCGCCACCTTAACGCTCTTCTCCTGGTCGTCGCGAGACGAGAGCTGCAGCGAGCGGCGCGAGGAGCCCGAGTTGGAGCGCGACAACATCGGCGGTCGTCGTTTGGTGGCGCCGCGGCCCGCCAGCAGGTTGTTCAGCAGCGACGGGCTGCGCGCGCAGATGAACGCGTGGAACGACGACACCGTGAACACGCCCAGCTTGTTCAGCGTGTTCTTCGTCGCGCGCGACACGTGCGTCAGCAGGCTCTGCACAGCGCACGCGCACACAGGTACACTCACTCACCGTTCCTTTTGCAACGTACTGAGCGCTCACTCCGCCGAGACACTTGGCGCCGTGGCTGATGCGGTTTAACTTAAGCTGACCAGTTTTCAAAGAGATAAAAAACCAGGACACTTATAGTTTACCTAACTTCATTACCACACTTACCTTTCTTGTTAGTTAACATGATATTCTGAAACTGACAACAGGCGTATACTGCAGCTGAAAATTCCATGGTAAAAATGTACGAGGCGCCTCCACAAAGTGAGTTTACCGATGTTGTTTCATTAAAGTAGACGTGCCTTGCTTTTTTCTCAATTTCTGTGGATGGCTGATCATAGCTATTAGTGCCGGTGCATGACAATATCTCAACAGCGAAGTGATAGCACCTAGGGCAGTGGTTCCCAACCTTTCTAAGGGAACTGCCTCCGACTGCAATAAGATATTAGCAGCAATCTCACTCACTATCAACATTGGTACTTAACTAAACTTTATAAAAAATTGTTACCGGTAACATGATTAGCTGCGGCACTATGCAAATTACACCTGATGAGGTGGCAGTGTCTTACCAGTCTGATCGCAGGGGATTCGGTGTTGGGCAAAGTAAAAGCTGCCCGTACGAATAATAAAGAGAGACTACCTGGATGGAGGAACGGGAGCTATCCATGTAGACAGTGTAACGTCATATAATCATGACCAGGAGCGCTGTGTCACTACCTTTACAAGAGAAAGTAATACAGAATTTTATCATGTACTAATACCTTAACGTATTATTTTCTCTTGTAAAGGTAGTGACGCAGCGCTCCTGATTATATGACGTCTTACTCTCTACATGGATAGCTCCCGTTCCTCCAGCCAGCTAGTCTCTCTTTATTGTTCGTACGGGCAACTTTTACTTTGCCCAACACCGAATCCCCTACTATCAGACCGGTGAGAGACTGCCATCTGATGTTACATGCCACATAGTAATTTGCATAGTGCCGCGACTAATCATGTTATCAGTAACAATTTTTTATCTCCACTCAGACTCTTTTAAAAACATTTAGCGTCCTCTCACTATAAAATATTTTTCTTTTTAGATGCAGGCAAATTTTGAAACATGGCTCTGTAACCGCCAAGTTTCGCCCATCAGCAGTTTGTCTTAAATAAATGGAGCACGTCTTCGTCACTTTTCGCTCGCCATTGTATTAGCAATATTCAGTGAATATGGGTATGCCTAAGAACCTTTAATGTTGTGAATATGTTTTAAACATTCGTTTACTAATTTTCATATCCACAAAATACGGCTACATTGCACTTGTTTTCTACCATGTAGATCGCACCTGATGATGTGGCTTTAGGCCGTGAAACTAGTTTTTCAATAAACAACAATTTTACTAGCTCTTAGCGGGATTCTTCGTAACATCATGTCTTTATACAGCTGCAGATACCCAGTGTATAAAACAGTTTGTTCGGGTTTGTACTTATTCCACTATAAGCCAGTCTAATTCATGCTTCATGAGGATCCAAAATGGCTTAGTTGCTCTTGAACGATTTGAGAATGACTTCATTAAAGTCATTACACAAAGCTGACATTAACTCTCGTGTACCAGCCTACAGCGCGGGCATCCACGGTAACGTAAATCGTCCTCTTGCCGGAGCTGAGCATAAACAAACGGAAACAAATAAAATGCACGCCAGTCATTCAGTCAACCCATTTCAGTCAAAGGTTTCTGTGAGTAGAGCATTAACGAACAAAAGGTAGAAATACTACTAGTCGACGGATAATGTAAGTTGGCAGAACAGTAATCGCAATAAAATTTTGTTATTTACTACACTAGAGTATTGCGGTACTTTTAAACGATATGTTGTATCCAGTAAAGGTAGTCCTCAGTCGCACTCTACTACCCTCCAACTGAAGACGGTTAACTGAATGATAGATGTATATTTTACTTGTGCTTCCGTTTAAAGTCTGCGTGCTAGTACAAGAGAATCAAAGTGAATTTTACAGTAGCACAACAAGTAAATAAAAATGTCAGCTGAAGGTGGTCAAAACCATTTAAACATCAGGATGCGAATCCAGTGTCTATGAAGATTATATTGTCAATTTGGTTTTACGTTTTTAATAACGCCATGTTGATTGATTCATTGCGATACGTTTTTGAACAGGTCCTACGATAGGGAGTGATTCATTGCAACGCGTTTTTGAACAGGTCCTAGGATAAGAAGTGAGTTACTTAATGAAAAATATATGGTGCTATTTTAAAACGACGTAGTGCTGCTCATTCCTTCATAACGAACAAAGTTAGAAAAAAGGCAGTCATGAGACACTACTGGCCATTAAAATTGCTACACCATGAAGATGACGTGCCACAGACACGAAATTTAACCGACAGGAAGAAGATGCTGTGATATGCAAGTGATTAGCTTTTCAGAGCATTCACACTAGTTGGCGCCGGTGGCGACACCTACAACGTGCTGACATGAGGAAAGTTTCCAACCAATTTCTCATACACAAACAGCAGTTGACCGGCGTTGCCTGGTGAAACGTTGTTGTGATACCTAGTCTAAGGAGGAGAAATGCCATCACGTTTCTGACTTTGATAAAGGTCGGATTGTAGCCTATGGTGATTGCGGTTTTTCGTATCGCGACATTCCTGCTCGTGTTGGTCGAGATCCAATGACTGTTAGCAGAAAATGGAATCGGAGGGTTCAGGAGGGTAATACGGAAAGCCGTGCTGTATCCCAACGGCCTCGTATCACTAGCAGTCGAGATGACAGGCATCTTATCCGCATGGCTGTAACGGATCGTGCAGCCACGTCTCGATCCCTGAGTCAACAGATTGGGACGTTTGCAAGGCAACAACCATCTGCACGGACAGTTGACGACGTTTGCAGCAGCATGGACTATCAGCTCTGAGACCATGGCTACGGTTACCCTGAACGATGAATCTGTGTGCACGAATGACCAAACGTCATTTTTTCGGATGAATCCACGTTCTGTTTACAGCATCATGATGGTCGCATCCGTGTTTAGGGACATCGCGGTGAACGCACATTGGAAGCGTGTATTCGTCATCTCCATACTGGCGTATCACCGGGTGTGATGATATGGGGTGCCATTGGTTACACGTCTCGGTCACCTCTTGTTCCCATTGACGGCACTTTGAACAGTGGACGTTACATTTCAGATGTGTTACGACTAGTGGCTCTACCCTTCATTCGATCCCTCCGAAACCCTACATTTAAGCAGGATAATGCACGATAGCATGTTGCAGGTCCTGTACGTGCCTTTCTGGATACAGAAAATGTTCGACTGCTGCGCTGGCCAGCACATTCTCCAGATCTCTCACCAACTAAAAACGTCTGGTCAATGGTAGCCGAGCAACTGTCTCGTCACAAAACGCCAGTCACTACTCTTGATGAACTGTAGTATCGTGTTGATGCTGCCTGGGCAGCTGTGCCTGTACACATCATCCAAGCTTTGCTTGACTCAATGCCCAGGCGTTTCAAAGCCATTATTACGGCTAGAGGTGGTTGTTATGGGTACTGATTTCTCAGGATCTATGCACCCAAACTGCGTGAAAATGTAATCGCATGTGAGTTGTAGTATAATATATTTGTCCAATGAATACCTGTTTGTCATCTGCATTTCTTCTTGGTGTAGTAATTTTAATGGCCAGTAGTGTAGCTTGATACATTTTCTTTTATTTTTATTTTGGGCACAATGTTATTTGTAGTGGTCAAGAACAATGGGACACTCTGTGTAGAAGCAACTACTTGCGTCTCGCTCCTTCAACAAGGTGACACGTGTTAGGCCAGCACCCTGGTGCTCGAGGTGCGATGTAGAGGGGTCGGCTGGGCTTACCTTGGGGTTAGGCAGCTCGCCGCTCTGCAGGCTGGCCATGTAGCAGCGTAGCCGGAACTGTTCGCAGTGGAGTCGCTCCAGGTTCTCCTCCCACTGCACGATCTGGTTGTTGATCTGCTGCTTCGTCTCTGGGTCCGACACCACGCTCTGCTGCAGGTCCGCCATGTGTTTCAGCTTGTGGTCCTGCCAACAGCAGGCGCAACTGTTACTCACCCTCCTCAAACAGCGCTGGTGACGGTTGTTGCCACTGTCAGGGCAATATCAACGGAATGGCATGACAAATAGATGCGAATGGCACAGACACACAGAGAGAGTGTAAAAACAGACCGGAAAAAGACCAAGAAAGAAAAACATTTTAAGGGTACGTATAGGGTGCATCCTCGCTGTTCGTTGCTGACACATCGCACTTCGCTGCTCGCTGCAAGCCTTATTACATTTACTCGTATGCTGCTGCCTCGCTGCTCGCCAGGAGTATTTACCTTGCAACTGTTCACAAAAAAAAAAAAAAAAAAAAAAAAAAAAAAAAAAAAAAAAATTTTGATATTTTTAAAAATATCGGGGAGTCCAATATATCGTTATTTATGAAGGAATACCGTTATATTCTCTCGATATATCGAGAAAAGGTGTCGATGTATCGATAGAAAGAATGGACGTACCGGCCAATAAAAATATCGGCTTTACACTTTAAATATACTGCCGGTTTTAGAGCTATACGTTTAAGTATTTCCTTATTCTTAGATATTCTGTAAATCAACAAACTAGCAGTCTGCCTATCACCCTTATAGCAAGAATTGAAAGGAAAACGGTGCACGTTCACTCTTAGCAACAACCACTTCGCTAACAACGGTAAATGCATGTAAGTGGCACAATAAAAGGTATCCGATGGGCCTGTCGTTCGGTTTTATCACATATCAGATTTTTCCGAACACTCCTTTTGACTTCCCTGTTTCTTCATTCCTGCCAACACCATCGACCTAGCAGTTGTAGTGTCAAAATTGCGTTGGGAAACTAAACGCTACAATTTCTGCTAGTAGCGCAGTACGTCAGCATTTCCCCTCACACGTCTGCCCCCACTGCAGAACCAATCTTGTCATTTAGATTTTTGTTCGTCACTTTCAGCAACTGTTTCTGAGAAAGGCCGATGTGAAGAAATAGCACTATGGGTGCGTTAAAAATTATTTTTTTAAACCAACCAATACTGCCATTTCATCACATCGGAAATGTTCTTATTTCATTCACACCGCTCCCCTCCCCCAGTGCAATCGGACTTTTTCTTTTGTGCCCCATGTATTTGCTTCACACAGTCAAAGAGAAAGATTGGACGTGATGAAATCTCACTGAAATTAAAATTATGTTCTACTAAAATTTCAAAAGAACAACTTCAAAACTGTACCGGAAACTGTGAAAAAAAATCTAGGCACTCGATATTGCCACTTTGGATCTGACGTATCGATATTTCGTGGGAAGAATGTCACCGATATATATCGACACTTTCGGAGAAAGTGCCGAGATATTGATATTTTATCATCAGCTCTAGTTCAAGCAGCTAGCAGAGTGCTAATAGAGTCAAACTCGATACTGTTGGAGTGACCTTGAAGCAGCCAATCGCAGCTCACGTTTCAAGACATGCGGCGATGGTCGCGGTGTGAAACTCAGCCCAGCTTGACATCATCGCTTGCTGAGGGTGGCAGCGAACAGTCGGGCAAGCAGCACGGTGCTGGTTAAATATACTGGTCGGACTCAGTGGGCTTGTCTTATCATCGCCAGACGACGCTAACGAGCAGCAGACAGCGAGGTGGCAGTATGAACTAACCATAAGAATTGACAAGGAGAGGCTGATTATCTCTCCTAGCCTGAGACATGCAGCCTTCGCCTCGGCCCTTGTCACGGCGTAATTTCTGCCCTGACATTTCGATTGCGTAGCATCTGTGTTACTAAACGTCTGACGTACATCCCCGTTCATTGCTCCTGGTTCATGACCCCAGTTACAGATGGCCTGTCTGATGACTTACAGGGCAACAAAAATTTGATTTCCAATATTTCACGTAATTATTGAACGAATTTAAAATTTTAAAATGCTGTTGTAAGCTACACATTAACAGGTATAATATTATGTTAAAGATTTAGCACAATAAGAGAATTATTGCACTTAGAAACCGAGTATAAGTCTTGAGGCAGCGTAAAACATGAATAGGGTCCGAATTTTACTGACAGGTCATATTTTTCCTCTGAACTTTAGGTATTGTAGTGAAGAAAAATATACTTTTATTGTGCATATAAATTCATATCTATGCCGTTTTCAGTACTAGGTCATATTTCGGCCAGATTTCGCCATAATTGGTCATATTTCGGCCAGCTTTTGCCAAAAACGCCTATAGTCGTATTTGTTGTGTCTAGGACACAAGAATAAAAATATGAGAATGCTGCTCACATGCCAGTGTGTCAGGGTGAAATGATAATTAAATCAAGAACGTAAGCTGTTGACAGGATATACATCAACGGGGACAGTTGAAAATGTGTGCCCCGATCCGGACACGAACGCGGGATCTTCTGCTTACATGACAGATGTTCTATACATCCGAGCCTCCGAGGACACAGAGGATAGTGCAACTGCAGGGATTTTTCCGTGCACGCTCCCCGTAGGACCCACATTCCCAACTTAATGTCCACACACTACATTCGTAGTGATCCTGCCCATAACACTCATTACTCGCGGCAGACAATCTTACGGAGTCCCGTAGCAGTTCGGTCAATGCGTGTGCATCCAGCACAGAAGAAGAAGGTCAATGGCTGGTTAGCTTTAACTGTATGAAGATGATATCCGTTCTTTCAGACATGTCCGAAAGAACAGATACCATCTTCGTATAGTGTGCTAGGTGGTATTGTCACAAACTTCACAATTGGTGCAAAACTTTGTCATGAATGTAGTAGACAAGCAGCGTAACACGGTAATCGATTCGCTGACTTAAGACATTGTCGCGCGGGGTTAACAAAACGCCCTCGAAGCCAACTAAGGCGACTTCCGACGTAATGAAAATCGGAAACGTGGTCACATGTTCAGTTTGAGTATAAAATCAGTGCGATTCAACATGCAGAAAGTAAAATGCTGCAACAGCATGAAGATGTGAGGTTTTGTTGTGAGCTTTTGTTCGTGGATTTGCAGAGAAGTTTGGAATTGATGGGGAAATACTTTTTAAACTATGCGAAGTTTAACTAGTGCAGAAAAGCGCTTTCACGTGCAGCAGTACCATAATACTGCCACACAAAGCATCTCTGTGAAGAGAAGTGCTGAAAATGAAGGCAGAAAAACGCTGTTATTTGAGCGGACAGATCTGTCTTCAACTGTCGGTCATTCTTCAAGTGCTCAACAAAATACAATTTAATGTTACTGACCAAAAGGCCGGGGTGTACACAGATCAAACCACCGACGTGGGTGGGCGCTATGTTGCAAATGATGTTGTTGTTGGTGGTCTAAATGTTGACGAGCCTGCAGAAACGGTCCACCTAACGTGTGAAGCCCTAGTGAGAGAGAGTAAGAAAATTCGACAACTGCCATTTTGTCTGACAAATTTATGAAGCTATTGTGACTGGATGGTGTAAACAGAGACGACATTTTGCTACTAGTAACAGACTGTGCTTCGTACAGGTATGAAACAGCCAATGGGCTTAAGATTCCCTATCCTAGTATTAAGTATGTTACGTGCCTTGCACAAACGTTACACAAAATTGCAGAAGTGGAGCGATGGAATTACCCTTTTGCGGACAAATTAATTTCTAGTGGCAAGAAAATCTATGTGAAAGCTCAGCTGCGGGTGCAGATATTCAAGGAACAAGCGTCTCCTTAAGAGCAAGCGAGTCACATCCACAGTCAGAGAGAGTAAAACTGTGGAAAAATGCTCAACATACATCAGGGGCAGACGATACAAGAGAGGTGTTGTTTATCACGGAGAGGGTTAATGTTGAAATTTCGAGATCGTACGTTTGAAGAAGAGTCGGAGCAACGTATCACTTCCTCCCACATGTGTCTCGCGAAATGACCACGAGGAATTAGAGCTCATAAGGAAGTTTATGCACAGCCGCTTTTCCTACGCACTACTGTAACAGAAAAGATGGAAAAGGATAGTTGTTCCAGAGGTACTCTCCGCCACACACCGTTTGATGGCTTGCGGATTATACTACTGCAGCCATTAAGTTTTGAGCCCGACGCCTGCGCATTAGGCATCCACAATAACTTGCATGTCACTTAAGATGCCGCGTAACACAGCGTACATCGTGCTGGGTAAAGCGTGACTTGTTTAGGTCATTAATTAGACTTCTGTAACATGTACTAAGGCTGACCGTTACTGCTCTTGTGAGATCGCCGACCGTTTGGGAGCGGTTGGCATTCATCAACACTGCAACCTCTTCAATCTTGCACTAAGTTCTAATCGTTTGTGGCCAGCCACAACGTATATCATCTTCCACATTGTCTATTACTTGGGGAAAAAACGTCTGTGCCGTCTAAACAAAACACTGCGACATAATGAGTCGTCATTATAAGGTTGCTGCATCATCAGAAACGTTGTCGTTGCGGTTTTGCTCGATTTATGGCAAAACTTTATGTCTGCCCTTGTTCCAGCTCCAACATAATAGAGTTCCAATACGCCCACTCTAATGGCCGTCGCAGCATCATCAGCTTATAACACATCACCCAACTGTCTCTTTGCTGCAGCGAGAGAATAACTGACAAGATCTCACACTAAGGTGCTATCAACAACCTCTAACGCACCACATCGTCGCTATGCGCCCGGTTTTATAACTTAATGATTGTACTACTTACAGTTAGATATGCACTGAGGCGACGAAAGTCATGGGATACCTCCTAATATCATGTCAGATCTCCTTTTGCCCGGAGTACAGCAGTTCGACGTAGCATGGACTGAACAAATCGTTGTAAGTCGCCTGCAGAAACACTGGGGCTGCAGCATCTTTGCCGGCCATAGTGGCCGAGCTGCTGCTACGGTCGCAGCTTCGAATCCTACCTCGGGCATGGATGTGTGCGATGTCCTTAGATTAGTTAGGTTTAAGTAGTTCTAAGTCTAGGGGACTGATGACCTTAGATGTTAAGTCCCATAGTGCTCAGAGCCATTTGAACCAGTTGCAGCCTCTTTAGCCGACCATAATTGCGAAAGAGTGCCAGTGCATGATTTTGTGTACGAACTGACCTCTCGATTATGTCTCACAAATGTACGATTGGATTCATGTCGGGCGATCTGGGTGATCAAATCATTCGTTCGCACTGTCCAGAATGTTCTTCAAACCAGTTGCGAACAACTGTGGACCGATGATATGGCGCACTGTCATCCATCAAAAATTCCATCGTTGTTTGAGAAAATGAAGTCTTTGAATGGCTGCAAATGCTCTCCAAGTAATCGAACGTAATCATTTCCAGTCAATAATCGGTTCAGTGGGACCTGAGTAATTCCATGTAAACACAGCCACACCAATATGGAGCCACCACCAGCTTGCTCAGTACCTTGCTGAAAAACCTGGGTCTATGGCTTCGAGGGGTCTGCGTCACACACGAGCCCTACCATCAGCTCTTACCAAGTGAAATCGGGTTTCGTCTGACTACGCCACAATTTTCCAGACTCCTGGGGCCCAACTGATATCGTCACGAGACCAGGAGAAGCGCTGCAGACGACGTGCTGTTAGCGAAGGCACTCGCGTCGGCCGTCTGCTGCTATAGCCCATTCGCACTAAATTTCACTGCACTGTACTAACGGATATGTTCGTCGCCCCACACTGATTTCTGCGACTGTTTCACGCAATGTTGCTTGTCTGTTATCACTGACAACTCTACTCTAACGCCGCTGCTCTCGGTCTTGATATTCCCTCCGGAATCCTAATACTGTAGATCTCGGAATATTGAATTCCCTGTTTCCGGAAAGGAGTGTCCCATGTGTGTAGCTTCAACTACCATACCGCGTTGTAAGTCTGCTAACGCCAGCCGCGCGGTCATAGTCACATCGGAAACCTTTTCACATCTACCTCTCCATGGATACTCTGCAAATCACATTTAAGTGCCTGGCAGAGGGTTCATCGAACCACCTTCACAATTCTATATTATTCCAATCTCGTATAGCGCGCGGAAAGAATGAACACCTATATCTTTCCGTACGTGCTCTAATTTTCCTTATTTTTATTGTGGTGGTCGTTCCTCTCTATGTAGGTCGGTGTCAAAAAAATATTTTCGCATTCGGAGGAGAAAGTTGGTGATTGGGGTTTCGTTATTCCGTCACAACGAAAAACGCCTTTCGTTTAATGATGTCCAGCCCAAATCCTGTATCAATTCTGTGACACTCTCTCCCATATTTTGCGAATCACGTGAGTGCAAAAGACAGCTGCTCCAATGCACTGGCCTTTTATACCATGTTTACTCGATATTGCCGCAATTTCTATAATTATGTGCATATCGCTATCCCATGATTTTGTCACCTCAGCGTAGATACTTTCCTTTCTCTATGACCTGAGTATGTACCCTCTGAATAGTTGACTACAAGCAATAGTCGTGGCAAAGAAAAAGATTTAGAGAATACAACAGGTGTACTGTGCAGTCAATGTCTTAATACATTTGCTAACTGAAGTATCAAAAAATGGTTCAAATGGCTCTGAGCACTATGGGACTCAACTGCGGTGGTCATTAGTCCCCTAGAACTTAGAACTACTTAAACCTAAGGACATCACACACATCCATGCCCGAGGCAGGATTCGAACCTGCGACCGTAGCAGTCGCACGGTTCCGGACTGCGCGCCTAGAACCGCGAGACCACCGCGGCCGGCAACTGAAGTATCAGTTTTCGTATAAAGCCTGCCGAGATTAACAGACTTCTGGATCAATGGGCAGGAGAGAGAGAGAGAGAGAGAGAGAGAGAGAGAGAGAGAGAGAGAGAGAACGACTAGCAGTATTAGCAACACTCTGCATATCGCCGACCAAGAATCCATAAATCAACTGAAGGTTGACGGCTACGTCTGACGTTTACGTTGATTAATGAATGAGACTGTGCAACGAAGTCACTGGGGAACACCTATCGACCGGTTACTCCTTCTCTATTAAAAAAAAAATTCCTTGCGTATAAATTTGCTAGCAGTGTAAATCCAGTGCTGCTGTTTTCGCACAGGAATGGAACTAAGCTCTTGTCGTTGAGCGATACGTCAGCCTAAAATTGGAAATTTCTCTCTTAAGGTCACTAAAGATTTTATTCCGCTCCTCCTGCCTGGTATTGCTCTTTAAAGCGGTAGTGTGGTAATCATGAGCCGGCCGCTGTGGCCGAGCGGTTCTAGGCGCTTAAGTCAAGAACCGTGTTGCTGCTACAGTCGCAGGTTCGAATCCTGCCTCGGGCATGGATGTGAGCGATGTCCTTAGGTTAGTTAGGTTTAAGTAGTCTAGGGGACTGATGACCTCAGTCCGATAGTGCTTGGAGCCATTTGATTTTTTGGTAATCATGAAACGCAGATTTAACCGCTTTATGCCATGCGATGCGAATTCGTATTATACCAGAGCGATGCTAATAATTGAAAGGTTAATTGTTTTTAATGCCAGTGACGGTAGGTGCAGATTCTACAGGAAGCTGCCAAAGCCTTTGAGAAGTGATTTCGTCTCCTGAATGTACTTCTAGAGCGGCTTGATGTTCACGCTTTGCTCACGACACGCAGCAGAAAAGCTGTCGTCATTGTTTTGACGATTATAGATAGATTCTGAGTTTATTTCTGAAAATTTTTTGTTTGTTCTATAGTATCCATGATGTGAGGAAAATCAGATTTTGACGTTGCATTTGCAAGTGAATTTGAAAATACTGTTTGTGTAAAATACGCATTATTAGGCGGTTGTTACCTACGTGAGCATATGTTGAAGATGAAATCAAGTATTGTGGAAGCAAATATTTCCGTTTATTTGTAGCACCACAGAACTTCAGTGACCAAATGTATTTATTATTTTACGTTGTACATACTCTTGTTGAAGTTTTCAATAATTCGACCTCAACACATTTATTACGCTCTGGAAATTCTAGCAAACTGTTAGTACTGCGAACCGATTGCAGTTACGTTTACTCGAACTGATGGAATAGATTATTGGCCTCAGGTTACAGACACAAGGCAAAGATGTAAAAAACCACACCGTAAAGGAGTGCCAATATTCGTGTTTGAGTGTAACGCTCATCCGTCACTGAAAGAGACATGAATTTGCTACCGTGAATCTCACGAATAAGTTTATATAGTATAATATATAATTATTTAAAATGTATGAGGCCATAATTTTTTTAATCGATTAACTCCTTTCAATGTATTGTCAAAATATTAAATAATGGTGTTTTACTAAATGAAGTGTTGCGTTGATTTTCTCAAGTTGTTGCAAATACGCAACATACTAAGTCATACCTGAAGTTATAACATATCTTAGATTTGACTGTATGTACTCTATATAACTTCAATATTGGTTGCAAAATAAGATTCACTGATTTTTATTTCAGTTAGAAATGTATTCAGGTATTTAAGGATTAAGTGTAGCGAAAGGTAGAGACTGGCTGGTTGGATGGTTGGTTGTTTTGCGGGAGGTCATCGGTCATCGGTGCAATCGGATTAGGGAAGGATGGGGATGGAATTCAGCCGTGCCCTTTCAAAGGTACCACCCCTGCATTTGCCTGATTTAGGGCAATCACGGAAAATCTAAATCAGGATGACCGGACGCAGGTTTGAACCGTCGTCGTCCCGAATGCGAGTCCAGTGAGCTAACCACAAAGTCACCTCCCTCGGTAAAAGCAGAAGAATGATTTTGTTGTACACTGAAGCGCCAAAGAAACTGGTACAGACATGCGTATTCAAATATAGAGATATGTAAGCAGGCAGAATATGGGACTGCGGTCAGCAACGACTATATAAGACAACAAGTGACTGACGAAATCGTTAGATCGGTTACTACTGCTACAATGACAGGTTATCAAGATTTAAGTGAGTTTGAACGTGGTGTTATAGTCAGTACACGAGCGGTGGGACGAAGCATCTCCGAGGTAGCGATGAAGTGGGGATTTTCCCCAACGACCATTTCACTAGTGTTCCGCGAATATCAGGAATCCGGTAAAACATCAAATCCCTGACACTGCTGCGGCTGGAAAAAAGATCCTGCAAGAGCGGGACCAACTACGACTGAAAAGAATCGTTCAACGAGATGGAAGTGCAATCCTTCCGCAAATTGCTGCAGATATCAATGCCAGGCCATCAAAAAGTGTCAGCGTTCGAACCATTCAACTAAATATCGTCGATATGAGCATTCGGGGCCAAGCGTCCACTCGCGTACCCTTCCTTGATGACTGCACGACAAAAAGCTTTAGCATCGCCTGGACCCGTCAACATCGACATTGGACTGATGATGACTGGAAACGTGTTATCTGGTCGGACGAGTCTCGTTTCAAATTCTGTCGAGTGGATGGACGTGTACGGATATGGAGACGACCTCGTGAATCCATAGACTCTGCATGTCATCAGAGGCTGTCCAAGTTGGTGCAGGATCGGTAATGCTGTGGGGTGTGTGCATTGGAGTGATATGGAACCACTGATACGTCTAGGTATGATTCTGACAGGTGGCACGTACGTAAGAAGCCTGTCTGATGACCTGCAACCATTCATGTCCATTGTGCATTCCGACGGACTTGGGCAATTCCAGCAAGACAATGCGACAGCCCAGACGTCCCGAGTTGCTACAGAATGGCTCCAAGAACAATCTTCTGAGTTTAAACACTTCCGCTGGCTACCAAACTCCCAAGACATGAGCATATATGGGATTCCGTACAACGGGCTATTCAAAAGAGATCTTCACTGTTACCGATTTATGCGCAGCTCTGCAGGATTTATGGTGTCAGTTTTCTCCAGCACTACTTCAGACATTAGTCGAGTCGACGCTGCGTCCCCCCCCTCGTGGGGACTCTACATGATATTAGGCAGGTGTACCAGTTTATTTGGCTCTTCAGCGTATAAATAATGTTACTCTTTTCGTATCAGCCTTTGTGTCTCAGGTAACGTGTGCAAAGGGGATAGATGCGCATGGCTATTCAAAATGATCTAGAGCATTTCAAGGGATTGTAAAAATGTGTGTACCGTCTGCCATAAGACACGAGTCCATTCTACAGACCAAATCTATCGACACTCGCCCCAAAGTGTTTGCATCGATGTCAATCACAACTGTCCTAGTACATCCTCGTTAAGACATCGATGTTGTGCGGAGTGGAAGGTGCAGAAACAGTGTATTTGGTGTAACCCCACAGCTAAAAATCAGACGTGTCAGGTCCAGTGAACGTAAGAGACTTGACAGCAACTGCAGATTGCCAGCTGATGCACAGCTGACGCAACGTCGTGGTGACACAGTATTCAAGAACTCGCAGACATCATTGTGGAAGTGTGAGGAGCACCATCCTGTTGTAAAATGAAATTATCACAGTCCTCCCGCAATTGCGGCATGAGCCACAGCTGAGTCCAGTTCAGGTAGGAGTGTTCATTGATCGTCGACTCCGCAAAGAAGGGTCCATACACGTCTTATCTTGACAACAATTAGGGATCCACGGACAAGTTCGACAACAATGTAGGGTTTCTCTGCTGCCCATACTGCACCATACAGGTGAAATCATCCACCTCCATTAAATGTCTGACATCAGTGCAAAACTGACTGCACAAACGCTTGTGACCACGTGTAATGCCTTGGAACAAATGAACACGGTATGGTTTCATTTGCAAGTGTTTCTCGGCACTCTCCAGCCACTTATTTGTGAAATCCTAGCAAACTACTGGCACGAGACGTTGACTTTTGTAGACATCTACGTAATGTTTGCGTAATCACTTCAACTTGTTACTCAATTACCGATGGATACTCATTCTTTTTTGCCTTTACAAGAATAACGCGTTTCCTTAAACTGTGTGATAGGTCCTGAATTTCCAACGCACTGCTGTTGCGGACTTCCTCTTGCAGAACATCACGCGAAATACCTTCTCCGTTGGTGTATCTACCATACTGCTGGAGATTACTCAAAAGCTAAAAAAAAAAAGCTTGCGATGCTATTTCCATACCTGTACTGATATAACACCTAACATCAATGTAAACATTATCCATTATCACTTGAAACTGTCCAGATCATTTTGAAAAGCTCTGTATTTGGAGTGCAATATTTATTCTTTCCTTCGTTTGCTTTATTTTTCTAAGCTGAATAGGCAAGACGGGCTGTTTGAAATATAAGCTAATTACGGATATTTTTCAGGCAGATCCCAGTTAACTGTCTTTGATTTATTCCCTGCACAATATCGTCTCACTCAAAAAGCAGCAGATCGGACAAAAAAATTGTCACAACTAGGAGACATGAAGCCAACAGCGTGTAATCTCACCTTGATAATGGCCTCAGTTTGTCGAGGAAGAGAGTCCACAAGTTTCTTCATGTACGCCATTCACAACTGAAGTCACTCATTGGTGATTAGATCCCGTAGAGAGATCACAATGTGGTGATGTTGACTACTACGTTTCGACCGCTGTTCAAAACTGAGCCATATATTTTCTATCGGATTAAGATCGAGTGATTTAACGGTCCAGTCAAAATGAGGATGGGTGCCGTTGTGTTCGTTAGACCAGGAATGTATTCGGGAAGCCATGAGGACATAGATGTTGTCGTCCTGAAAGACGGCAGTCTCCACAGCATACTCACCACGAAGGTGTAAAGAACAAGGCAACTTTCGTCACTGAGAATGATGAACTTTTTTTCCTGGTTCTTGTTAAAGGTAACATGAATGTCTGGACTCAAGTCATGGCGCGAAAAACATTCCCGGAAACATCAAAGAAGCATCTCCGGCCTCTCACTCTGCGCATACTTCGCGTTCCGAATTACACGTCGAATGTGTAATACATCAGAAAACAACGCAGAGTCACAATACTATTTGTAGTAAGACTGGAGGGTCACAGCGCACGAAAGGCCAATATCACTGCTTCACAAATATTTTTTATTCCAGGAAATAACAATTGACTTGGAACTGCGTGATAGATTAAAATAGTGTTCCGATCCGACACTCGAACTCGGGACCTTTGCCTTTCGCGGGCGAGTGCTCCACCGACTAAGTTACCCAAGCATGATTCACGACCCTCACTCACAGCTTTACTCCCGCCAGTATCTCGTCTCTTACATTTCAAACTTCACAGGAGCTCTCCTGCGAAACTTGCAAAACTAGCTCTCCTGGATGAAAGGATATTGCGGAGACTTGGCTTAGCCACAGCTTGGGGGACGTTTCCAGAATGAAATTTTCACTCTGCAGTGGAGTGTGCGCTGATATTAAATTTCTTGGCAGCTTAAAACTTTGAGCCGGACCGAGACTCGAACTCGGTCCGGCACACAGTTTTAATCTGCCAAGAAGTTTCATATCAGCCCACACTCCGCTTCAGAGTGAAAATTTCATTCTGGGAACTATACACTTATTTTGATGACAGTCTGTATTTTTCTGCAATCAATTACGCAATAGGCAACCAATGCGAGTGTACCACAAACGCAGCTAAGCGATAAATTTAAATTGAAAATCCGTCCCAATATATGCTTAGCAGGGCTTACCAACCGAAACTGTTAAAGGGTTCGCTGTTTTGTAGACACAAGGCCGAAATTTAATTTCACTCTTTGCTTTTCGGTGGCCTGTTTATAAAACTGCAGCTGCGCTTTAAATTTCTCTGTTTAGGAGCTTTTAATTGACGCTTCCTCTCAGCCATCAAACGCAGGGCTGACAGATTTTCGCAATGCAAAGGTGTCAATATTCACTTTTTCGTAAGAGATAAATTATAGAGGGCTGCCTGCATTATTTTATACTCTGCCCTAAACCTGTTTCTTTTTTTTTCGGCGAGATACTTTTTTCTCATTGTACCGGTGTAACAGCTCTTATTCACAGCACTGATTTCGGCTTCAAACATTTGAAAGTGTCATTTTCTGTTTTGTTCGTTCTTTCGGGATCCACAAATATTGATACCCCATGCTGGTGCTAATCGGCGGATAGAATAATGTGTCTTTTTTTAAATCAATACTCGAGTACCAGAAGGGATCGGTTGGTAGGATATGTTCTGAGGCATCAAGGGATCACCAATTTAGCATTGGAGGGCAGCTTGGAGGGTAAAAATCGTAGAGGGAGACCAAGAGATGAATACACTAAGCAGATTCAGAAGGATGTAGGTTGCAGTAGGTACTGGGAGATGAAGAAACTTGCACAGGATAGAGTAGCATGGAGAGCTGCATCAAACCAGTCTCAGGACTGAAGACCACAACAACAACACCAACAACTCGAGTACTTATAAATTTGACATTTTCGAATTTCGTAAAAGGTGCGTAATACCCACATTTATGCTAAATATTTCGATATACCGTTATAGGAAAAATAGGAAACAAGAATATACTAACTAAAGAAAAGAGTTGAATTATGGAAATTCCCCTTTAACTGGCATTTAACAAATGCCAAATGCGAGGACACACGAACGTTTGGTTTTGATTGCATGCAGAATACCAGAACTTAACTCCAGACGGTCTCTACGTATTCCAATTGATTAATAAAATAACAGTGGACGCTAAATATTCTTCATTTATCTGGATGGTATCTTTTCACCAAAACGTAGGCGCTACCGATCATCACCCGGCTTTAGAATTTTTGTTACTTCACTTAACTACAATCAGAACTGAAACGATTTTCTTAAAATAATGTCTGTTGCTCAAAGTAATTATTTCTCACAGTTAGTTTGATTAATTACCATTGCCTGATTGCTGCGTATTTTTGAAAGCGGTGATATTTTCTATCGCATCTTTTCTTAAATGACCAGGAATGTAGTATATTTAAAGCGCCTACATACGTAGAGGGTACAGAAATTCTTTCCCCAGGTCTCCACCACCGGAAGCAGTATTACAACTGAAGTGACATAATACGCTTAACATAATTTTCATTTATCGTTACGCCTCAGTCGCACGTTTTTTAAACTAGATTACATGTTTGGTTAACTCTAGATCATCTTCTGATCTAATGAGCTACTGAGGAGGAACAATAAATGAGATTTATTTCAATTATTTAACCAGTTGCTGAGTCTGTGATGGCGATGATGCCTACTATAGTGGCACAATATTCTCTTTGTCAACACAGATTTTACGGTAAAAGGTCTGATAAAGTACGCGAGTTGGTAGTCTTGCGTGACGAGGGTCCATGTGCGGCAAAGAGAATTATATTGGAAAACGAAAAACTGTACACTACAATAAACCTCGTTCTAAAAACATAAGGCGTCCATGCTGAAACTACGGCACGAGCCAACAGAGCACTGATCTGAATAGACAACACTACTGTAAGTAGTCATGACGATCGTTGGTGCTCACAGGGAATGACGGCTTTCGCGGCAAATTTCATTGATGAAATCTTCTAGGGTTATTCGCATCAACGAAGAACACGTTTATTTTGAAAAGACAAAGCTTATGTGCCAAAGGTTCTGGAATTCGCCCATCAAAGAGGCAGTGGAATAACAGTACATGATATCTCCGTCTGAGCTCCGCATGGGATGTGCGTTAGCGAAAATACATCAGGAGCAGTTTGATGTAAAAGCGGCGGTGGCAACGGGAGGAATAGACAGACAGGCAGCACCAGGACCTGACGACTGGGTCCCTGCTGCTCTCATCTGTTACTTTCCCCTATTTGGGCAAGTCTGAGGGGGAGTTTGCAGCCTTTCGGCTTTTACTTCCCTGTGTACGTGTGTGTGTGATTATATCTGTAGTTTTTTGGTGTCTGTGATATGTGATGACTGCCCTGTTTGTGCCTGGTATTTGCCTGAGGTTGGCGAGAAGTTTCGTGTAATATGGGAAGGAGCAGGATTAGGGATTGGGTATTGGGATTTTCTCTTCGAATTAATCGTCGAAGATCGTCATGGGTTGTCGTGGGACATGTCATACCGACCTAGGGAGTGGATGAGGGCGGTTCCTGATCTGGAAGAACCCTCATAGAAGGCCCTTGCCATATTTTGGAAACGCTCTCTGAGGAGAGGGATTTCAGCTGCGGCGTGCAGATCATCTATGGGGAATCGTAAATGCAGTGCCCTCCTGAGGGCGCGGTTCTGCAGCCTCTGGAGTTTGTCTAGGTGCTGCTTTGCCGCCTATCCCCAGGCAGGGCACGCATATTCCATTACTGGCCAGATCAGGGCCTGGTACACATTAACTGCTACTGGGCAGGGAAGGGAGCTGGTTGAGTTCAGGATTGGGTATAGGGTGGACATTTTGGCGCACACCTTCCTGCGGATCTCGTCTATGTGGGATTTCCACGTAAGACGAGAGTCCAAGGTTACGACAAGCTACTTGCGGTTCTGCGCCAGGGGAGGACTGGATCCCACTCCCTCCGCACCTCCCCAGCCACCGATTGTGACGTCTCTTCCGGAGGCCAGTGATTGGCCCACCCGTTGGGCCTCGGTTGGTCGGTTGATTCGGAGAGGGGACCGCGGATCATGGCCCATCAAACATAGGCCGGTGTGAGGTAGAGCGTACACCATTAAGTTAAGCAGTGGTTTTGACTTTGTACATATGTACTATTTGTGTTTTCCTTTTGTTTTTCGTTTACAAATGTATAGCTATGGTGTTCTTTTAATCATTGACAAACGTCTTCTTAGGCACTTGTGGGTTTTATTGTTGTTCTGAAGAAGGTGCAGTTATCTTCGCCGAAACTTGGGTTAACACTTAACACTAGGTGCTTTTTTCGTAATCGAGGCGGGTTTTTAGTTTTTGAACACAGTAGCAGGGAGTGCATGTTGGTCACATAATAGAAAAACAGTCCTGTGGTGACTGAATATTGGAGTGGGGGTGCTTCTGAATGTCAGTTTTTAAAATTTTTCTTAAATAACTCGAAAATTGCGGCTTCTAGAGAAAACGTATCTCAGGACAAAATTTAGTTACATTAAATTTACTACAAAAAAGGTCCTGTCTATTTTTCCTGTACGGCTAACAGTTCGCGCGTAGTGAAAGAGAGAATTTGGAATTCTCCCGCATGGTTTATTAAGGCCAGCTATAACACTGCGGACTGCACTGAACGACAGCGGTAAGGGCAGCTGTATCACTTTGTATATGATTATAAAAGAACTGTACAGTTCCTGTTGACTTTAGTGTTAGCTATATACGTTAAGCATGTTGGATTTATTTTATACAGACCTACAATGTTCTACGTGATGGAAACTGAAAGTTGATCAAAAAATTATTCAAGCTTCAGCTTATCCTGGTGATCACGACTGTCTTTAAATTTCTCATTTATATCGTAACATAGATCACTGGAAGGCTGAATGGGCTCTGTGGCGTTGCAGTTCGAATAGAGCCCAAATGAAAGTGAATTGAGCGATCAGAAACCCTTCGGGCAGAAGGGGTTGAGATCGAAGTCTGAAACGCAGCACGTGCGACCGCTTAACTAAGCGTGTGTGGAGGTACTGATGGCTGCTGCGGGGCCCCGGGGCGCCACCAGGAGTTGGCAGCTATGCAGACGGTCACGGCGAAAGTTGGTCAGACCGAATTAATCCCCGGGGACTCATTAGTGGCGAGGCCGCGGGACAAAAGAGGTAGTCCGAACGCCGTCAATCGAAGCGTTGTCGCGACAAAAGCCCGCGCCCGAGCGCCTCTCAAATCTTTCGCTGCTCTCCCCCCCCCCCCCCCCCCCTCTCCCTTCCCCCGAACCACTAGTGACGTCGCTCTCTTCTCTCGTTACGCTCTCTTTTCCTTTCATCACCTCGCGAAATTTTCCTTTATGCGGGCATAAAGCCGGCCCGGCGCGCAGAAGGGTGTATTGTGAAGGGCGGAGCGTGTGTAAAAACACGCGGCGTCCGGGCCCGCCTCAAAGGCCGGTCCTGTGCCGCTCCGTCTATCTCGCACAGCCCCGCGCCCCGGCACGGATATCGCTCCCCGGGCCAGCAGGCGGCGGGCAGAGAACGCGCGCTGCGGCATCGCTAAAGCTCGATGGCTCGAGAGCCCGACGTCGTCGTCTTCGCAGGAGGTAAACAGTAGTGTCGCCAAGGCCGCAGCCCCCATCTGCGCCCCTTATTATTTATTGCAGCACTTGTCTCGCAGCCACAAGTGCTAGTCGTATAGCGGCAACGGCAATGTCGTCCAAATCCTTCCGGCTGAACTAGGCCATGCAGCCGTTCACGCTTCCACCGACAAACAATGCGGAGCTTGAATGTCCCGAACTTCTATATAAAGGGCGAACTGAAGTTCGCTCACTCTGACGTCACAGTACGATCCTTTGCGTACTAACAGTAGGGAAAGTCAAATTTCGTGCCATGCGTAATTTCGATAGAAAATGAACGTCAAAGAGATGCAATTTGCCAACACTGTAATCAAATAGAGCACTATAATTTCCTTTAGTACCATCTACGTGTGGGCGGAGTTCTAAAACTACCGCAGGCTACCCCTCACTATTATAAGTAACCGTTATTGTTATTGTTGTGGTCTTGTCCAGAGACAGGTTTGCTGCAGCTCTCTATGCTACTCTATTCTGTGCAAGCTTCTTCATCTCCCAGTACCTACTGCAACCTACATCCTTCTGAATCTGTTTAGTGTATTCATCTCTTGGTCTCCCTCTACGATTTTTACCCTCCGCGATGCCCTCCGATACTAAATAGGTGACCCCTTGATGCCTCAGAATACGCCCTACCAAACGATCCGCTTTTCTAGTCAAGTTGTGCCACAAACTACTCCTCTCCTCAATTCTATTCAATACCTTCTCATTAGTTATGTGATCTACCCATCTAATCTTCAGCATTCTTTTGTAGCATCACATTTCGAAAGATTCTATTCTCTTCTTGTCCAAACTATTTATCGTCCACGCTTCACTTCCATACATGGCTACACTCCATACAAATATTTTCAGAAATTACTTCCTGACACTTAAATCTATACTGGATGTTAACAAATTTCTCTTCTTTAGAAACTCTTTCCTTGCCATTGCCAGTCTACATTTTATATCCTCTCTACTTCAACCATCAGTTATTTTTCTCCCCAAATAGCAAAACTCATTTACTACTTTCAGTGTCTCATTTCCTAATCTAATTCGCTGAGCATCACCCGATTTAATTCGATTACATTCCGTTATCCTCGTTTTGCTTTTGTTGATGTTCATCTTATATCCTCCTTTCAAGACACTCCATTCCGTTCAGCTGCACTTCCAGGTCCTTTTATGTCTCTGGTAGACAACGTAATTTTCCTAGTAGCTTGCAGGTTCGAATCATGCCTCGGGCATGGATGTGTGTGATGTCCTTAGGTTAGTTAGATTTAAGTAGTTCTAAGTTCTATGGGACTGATGGCCTCAGATGCTAAGTCCCATAGTGGTCAGAGCCATTTGAACCTAGTAGCTTGATCATTGAGATCATAACTGCGTCACCTCTACGTTAGATGTGTTGCATACGCATCAGGCGTTACCCAATTTCGAACCTTTTGTTTGCATATGGGATCAGAGTCATTCTAGATTACCCCAGAAACCGGGTGCAGTGAACAGATTAGTAACTGAACAAGAATAACTGAAGAGCCACATAATCTGTAGAATATTTTTGTTCTACATAATTGTCCTCCTGTCTGTTAGTGGAAAATAAACAGTATTTGTAGCAAAATTGAAATTGTCAATATTTAATTCAGGTTTTATTTGAAAGTTATTGATTTGTAATGCGAAACAGGGGGATGTTATAATAAAAATGAAATAAAAATAATACAGATGTACAAGGTACCATAGTGCTAGAAGAGGCAATTTCCTCAAAGAAAAGGTTAAATTAAAGAAAACCACAAGAAAAAAAAACCTTATGAAACATTGCTTCAAACTTTGTAGACCTTTTACAAAACATGTTTATATCATTTATAAACAACTTTCGCATTTATAATAATAGGAAACTCTTGCCTTTGATCGTTATGAGTACAAAATAACAACAACATTTCTGTAGGTTTTTTTAATGTTTGTGCGCGTAGTTGCATCAAAGGTAATTGCTTTGGTTACATAAAAGTGCAGAAGTTAGCGATCAACTAACTTCTGTTGCTCATAAAATGCAATTTATATTTTGTAGCGACATAAAATACACAATAGACTAACGCTGAGCAGTTTGCGGGGCTAATAATGTGCAAAACAAAGAAACACAAAAGCAAACAGAAATCATTTTTTCCCAGTTTCTCTTTCGCACATTCATTTATATTCCTTTTGCTACCGGTAATCCTACCCTTTACTCCGTCATTTATATACTGTGCTAAAGCTATCGAACCGGAAATGAAATGATCGTATGGCATTGCTGGCTGGGAGGCCTCGTTCGGGGAAGATCGGCCCCCGCGTCGCAAGTCTTATTGCATGTGATGTCATATGGGGGACTTCCACCTCCATGAGGCTGAGATGATGATAACACCCAGTCCACGGGCGGAGAAAATCTCCAACGTGGGCAGGAATTGAACCCGGGCCCGCTGCATTGGAGTCAAGCACATTACCACGTTCTTTTATTTTTATTGATCTCATTTTGTTTGTTGAATTTGTTCGAGGTGGACGTCCAATGACACCTATTTAGGTTCTTCGTTGATCCATTCTTTCAGTTCAGAGCAGAGTCGAAGATCAATGAACCCTCTTGCCTGAACATGATTCAGCTGTGGCTCATGCCGTAATTGCGGGAGGGCGGTGATAATTTCATTTTACAACAGGGGTCCTTCATACTTCCACAATGATGTCTGCGAGTTCTAGAATACTGTGTCACCACGACGATGCATCAGCTGACAGTCTGCAGTTGCTGTCAAGGCCCTTACGTTCACCGGACCTGACACCATCTGATTTTTAGCTATAGGAGTACACCAAATACACTGTTTCACACCTTCCACTCCGCACAATATCGATGTCTGAACAAGCATGTACTGAGACAGTTCAGTGTAGTTGAAGAAGTAGCGCTGAACAGTTTACTTAACGAATTGATTTGCATGATTCCAGTCCAACAACCTGGTAGAAGAGAAGCAGAGATGGATCTACATGGGGGAGTTGTTCGGAGCGTCCTCAGCACGAAAGACCATACTGCAGTCAATGAGATTCCACGTCCTGATGACCAGCGAAGACGTATCTGGAGAGGTCCCGAAGAGCGCTGGGGTACCAACTACCAGACTGTCGCCCGCCATAGGGCTTGACAACCAAGAGTGATGACCTGGGGAGCCGTTTCATTTCGTAGCAGGGCGCTTTGGTTGCATACGTAGTACTCTTACAGCACATCGGTGCGTCGGCTATATTCTACACCCCGTTTTGTTGCCCTCGATGTCAACTCATCCAAGGCTCACATTTCAGCAAGATAAAGCCCTCCAACGGTCTCAGGACTTTGACGTCTAACGGAATAATTGGACAGAATTTGGTACGATATCCCTTAGGAGGGCATCCAACAACGGTATCAGTAAAGCAGAATAACTGCTTGCGTAAGGGCCAGAGATGTACCAAAGCGTTATTAACTAGCTCAGTTTTTGCTGCTCTTTCTCTTAAATTAATCATCCAATTTTTCTGAAATTGTAATCATTGTTTATTTCTGTACATGACATATCTACCGATTTCCGTTCCATCCAGATAATTGCTTCGAGTTGCGTAATTCGTTTTCGTCTTAGCGTGTACTTTGTTACAGCTCGATAACATTACAGACACTAGTAAATAATCACTGAAGGCCTGTTACTTTACCCTCAAGTTAGAAAAAAAGCAACTAAGAAATATCACAGTGCTTTATTTTCTAAACTAAATGATTGTTTTGAATCACACAATTCGTATTCAGTTACACAAAGACATAACCCCAAATGTAATGTAACAGATAGTTTTCGTTTGTGCGTTAATGTACTCGCTGTGCTTCTTATTAAATTTATATGGTCGATTTTAATTCGTCTAACGGGCAAGGTTCAAACAAATAGACCTCTTTTGAATACATTATGAGAGTGACAGTGATCAACGTGTTACAAACATTTACTACTGAAAACAGTTTTGATCACAATTCATTTATTTATTACGGTGACCAGTTTCGACCACTACTGTGCTCATCTTCAGACCAATGAGTAAGGACCTCCTCCTGCTGGAGAATCACTACTATGATTCTCCAGCAGAAGGAGGTTCTTACTCATTGGTCTGAAGATGACCACAGTAGTGGTCGAAACCGGTCACCGTAATTAATAAATAAATTGTGATCAAAACTGTTTTCAATAGTAAACATAGACCTCTGGCTAGATCTAAGGGAGACCTGGGTAATCTACACAGTACAGTCACATAAATGTGACCATCGCCTATGTTCGACGTCAAGGTGCAGTAGCCACTCGCAGGCGATAGGTGGCAGCACAAGCAGTGAATGGTGTATACAACGTATGGGGTGGACATGGGACAGTGCAGTCGTGTCGTAAGGCGGACACTTAGCGATATACAAGGTGTTACAAAAAGGTACGGACAAACTTTCAGGAAACATTCCTCACACACAAAGAAACAAAATATGTTATGTGGACATGTGTCCGGAAACGCTTACTTTCCATGTTAGAGCTCATTTTATTACTTCTCTTCAAATCACATTAATCATGGAATGGAAACACACAGCAACAGAACTTAACCAGCGTGACTTCAAACGCTTTGTTACAGGAAATGTTCAAAATGTCCTCCGTTAGCGAGGATACATGCATCCACCCTTCGTCGCATAGAATCCCTGATGCGCTGATGCAGCCCTGGAGAATGGCGTACTGTATCACAGCCGTCCACAATACGAACACGAAGAGTCTCTACACTTGGTACCGGGGTTGCGTAGACAAGGGCTTTCAAATGCCCCCATAAATGAAAGTCAAGAGGGTTGAAGACAGGAGAGCGTGGAGGTCATGGAATTGGTCCGCCTCTATCAATTCATCGGTCACCGGATCTGTTGTTGAGAAGCGTACGAACACTTCGACTGAAATGTGCAGGAGCTCCATCGTGCATGAACCACATGTTGAGTCGTACTTGTAAAGGCACATGTTCTAGCAGCAGAGGTAGAGTTGTTGTTGTTGTTGTTGTCTTCAGTCCTGAGATTGGTTTGATAAAGCTCTCCATGATACTCTATCCTGTGCAAGCTCCTTCATCTCCCAGTACCTACTGCAACGTACATCATCCTGAATCTGCTTAGTGTATTCATCTCTTGGTCTCCCTCTACGTTTTTTACCCTCCACGCTGCCCTCCAATACTAAATTGGCGATCCCTTGATGCCTCAGAACATGTCCCACCAACCAATCCCCTCTTCTGGCCAAGTTCTGCCACAAACTTCTCTTCTATCCAATCCTATTCTATACTTTCTCATTAGTTATGTGATCTACCCATCTAATCTTCAGCATTCTTCTGTAGCACCACATTTCAAAAGCTTCTATTCTTGTTCAAACTATTTATCGTCCATGTTTCACTTCCATACAAATACTTTCAGAAATGACTTCCTGACACTTAAATCTATACTCGATGTTAACAAATTTCTCTTCTTCAGAAACGCTTTCCTTGCCATTGCCAGACTACATTTTATATCCTCTCTACTTCGACCACCATCAATTAATTTGCTCCCCAAATAGCAAAACTCCTTTACTACTTTAAGTGACTCATTTCCTAATTTAATTCCCTCAGCACCACCCGACTTAATTCGACTACATTGCAATATCCTCGTTTTGCTTTTGTTGATGTTCATCTTATATCCTCCTTTCAAAACGCTATCTATTCCGTTCAACTGCTCTTCCAAGTCCTTTGCTATCTCTGACAAAATTACAATGTCATCGGCGAAACTCAAAGTTTTTATTTCTTCTCCATGGATTTTAATACCTACTCCGAATATTTCTTTTGTTTCCTTTACTGCTTGCTCAATATACAGATTGAATAACATCGGGGAGAGGCTACAACCATGTCTTACTCCCTTCCCAGTCACTGCTTCCCTTTCATGTCCCTCGACTCTTATAACTGCCATCTGGTTTCTGTACAAATTATAAATAGCCTTTCGCTCCCTGTATTTTACCCCTGCCACCTTTAGAATTTGAAAGAGAGTATTCCAGTCAACATTGTCAAAAGCTTTCTCTAAGTCTACAAATGCTGGAAAAGTAGGTTTGCCTTTCTTTAATCTTTCTTCTAAGATAAGTCGTAATGTCAGTATTGCCTCACGTGTTCCAGCATTTCTACGGAATCCAAACTGAACTTCTCCGAGGTCGGCTTCTACTAGTTTTTCCATTCGTCTGTAAAGAATTCGTGTTAGTATTTTGCAGCTGTGGCTTATTAAACTGATTGTTCGGTAATTTTCACATCTGTCAACACCTGCTTTCTTTGGGATTGGAGTTATTATATTCTTCTTGAAGTTTGAGGGTATTTCGCCTGTTTCATACATCGTGCTCACCAGATGGTAGAGTTTTGTCAGGACTGGCTCTCCCAAGGCCGTCAGTAGTTCCAATGGAATGTTGTCAACTCCGGGGGCCTTGTTTCGACTCAGGTCTTTCAGTGCTCTGTCAAACTCTTCACGCAGTATCCTATATCCCACTTCATCTTCATCTACATCCTCTTCCATTTCCATAATATTGTCCTCAAGTACATCGCCCTTGTGTAGACCCTCTATCTACTCCTCCCACATTTCTGCTTTCCCTTCTTTGCTTAGAACTGGGTTTCCATCTGAGCTCTTTATGTCCATACAAGTGGTTCTCTTATCTCCAAAGGTCTATTTAATTTTCCTGAAGGCAATATCTATCTTACCCCTAGTGAGATAAGCTTCTACATCCTTACATTTGTCCTCTAGCCATCCCTGCTTAGCCAATTTGCACTTCCTGTCGATCTAATTTTTGAGACGTTTGTATTCCTTTTTGCCTGCTTCATTTACCGCATTTTTGTATTTTATCGTTTCATCAATTAAATTCAATATTTCTTCTGCTACCCAAGGATTTCTACTAGCCCTCGTCTTTTTACCTACTTGATCCTCTGCTGCATTCACTACTTCATCCCTCAAAGCTACCCATTCTTCTTCTACTGCATTTCTTTCCCCCATTCTTGTCAATTGTTCCCTTATGCTCTCCCTGAAACTCTGTACAACCTCTGGTTCTTTCAGTTTATCTAGGTCCCATCTCCTTAAGTTTCCACCTTTTTGCAGTTTCTTTAGTTTTAATCTACAGGTCATAACCAATAGATTGTGCTCACATATGCCCCTGGAAATGTCTTACAATTTAAAATCTGGTTCCTAAATCTCTGTCTTACCATTATATAGTATCTCCAGGATTCTTCCATGTATACAACCTTCTTTCATGATTCTTAAACCACGTGTTAGCTATGATTAATTTTTGCTCTGTCCAAAATTCTACGAGGCGGCTTCCTCTTTCATTTCTTAGCCCCAATCCATATTCACCTACTACGTTTCTTTCTCTCCCTTTTCCTACTACCGAATTCCAGTCACTCATGACTATTAAATTTTCGTCACCCTTCACTATCTGAATAATTTCTTTTATTTCATCATACATTTCTTCAATTTCTTCGTCATATACAGAGCTAGTTGGCATATAAACTTGTACTACTGTAGTAGGTGTGGGCTTCGTATCTATCTTGGCCACAATAATGCGCTCACTATGCTGTTTTTAGTAGCTTACCCTCATTCCTATTTTCCTATTCATTATTAAACCTACTCCTGCATTACCCCTACTTGATTTTGTGTTTATAACCCTGTATTCACCTGACCAGAAGTCTTGTTTCTCCTGCCACCGAACTTCACTAATTCCCACTATATCTAACTTTAACCTATCCATTTCCCTTTTTAAATTTTCTAACCTACGTGCCCGATTAATTGATCTGACATTCCACGCTCCGATCCGTAGAACGCCAGTTTTCTTTCTCCTGATAACGACATCCTCTTGAGTAGTCCCCGCCCGGGGATCCGAATGGGGGACTATTTTACCTCCGGAATATTTTACCCAAGAGGACGCCATCATCATTTAATCATACAGTAAAGCTGCATTCCCTCGGGAAAAATTACGGCCGTAGTTTCCCCTTGCTTTCAGCCGTTCGCAGTACCAGCACAGCAAGGCCGTTTTGGTTATTGTTACAAGGCCAGATCAGTCAATCATCCAGACTGTTGCCCTTGCAACTACTGAAAAGGCTGCTGCCCCTCTTCAGGAACAACACATTTGTCTGGCCTCTCAACAGATACCCCTCCGTTGTGGTTGCACCTACGGTACGGCTATCTGTATCGCTGAGACACGCAAGCCTCCCCACCAACGGCAAGGTCCATGGTTCATAGGGGGAGGACTGGTAGAGTATCCCGTATGAAATCATGGCGGTGAATCGAGGAAGCACAGTACATTCTGACGAAACTAAAATGAGCTCTAACATGTAAATTAAGCGTTTGCAGACACATGTCCACATAACATCTTTTCTTTATTTGTGTGTGAGGAATGTTTCCTGAAAGTTTGGCCGTACCTTTTTGTAACACCCTGTATATGACTCCAAAATGGCTATCATGGGTGCAAAATGAAGGGGCGAATAGAGGTGAATGAAACAAGTAAATAATCCTAAGAAACACAATCCGGAAACCAATGCTTTTCGCGATACGACGTATGCCAAGTGCAACTGTGTCAAAATAACAACACTGTTAATGTCTAAGCTACGTTTATTTAGAAACACCGCAAACGAGATCTGAATAAAAAAGTGTAAGACTGTCCTCGTTTTATTTTATCATCATACCGTGTTCCTAAGTACTGGTAAACAGAATTTGGACAAGTTTATCGGTCGTCGCATTCTAGGTCCTCCGACTTTTGATCTCTGGTGAGGGGATATTTAAAAGATTTGGTGTATTCACAGCTGTTGATAGTAACGCATGGTGGGTGATAGTCATTGCATTCGGAATACACATATAATTTTTTTAATGTGCATGGTATAACATGCCTTTTCAAGAGCATCTGTGCAATGATTTGTCCTCTTAAATGGATTTTTGTCATTAATCTTAAGAGAATGTTACTGGGAGGCATGTTCAATTTACCACATTATAACTTTTTACTTGGCTTATTGTCTTGATGTTGGCCTCATTGTATACTTGTTAAAGGGTATGAAAGTGGCTACAAGTCTTAATTGTGTGAAGAATATCACACTGATTCCAGGGTTGTGAATGTTGGAATTAAACACTAACGACGAAATGAAATAAAAGGTCTACGCTTTTAACTATTATATTTTCAACTCTTTAAGTATCACATTGACAACATTTAACTTCCATTTTTATCCCTGAGCTACTAATTCCATCTACACCTGTGTCCCTTCTACAGTATCACAAAACATGATTTGATTTCATTACACAACTTTCTGCCAAGTGTCAACAAGAAGTTGTCCATGACTATGTTTGAGGCAAAGAGGTTTAGGTGAGTCACGATGTTGTCAAAGATATTCTTTGGATTAACTAATACACAATTTAGCAACACTTAGTGGAAAAAACTTTACAGGTTTTCATAATACGGTTTCAGATTTTGTGGTAAGTACATAAAATATGAATAGTTAAGCATTAAACAATGAATTTTTGAGAATAAATTTTTATACGAACTTTTCTATTTATCAATGATATTGTCGATACCCACGGGGTACCGAAGGTTTCAGAATGTGTATCAGGCTTGATTACATCATATCGATGAGGAGACGTCCTAGAGCCTGCGTCCACATGAATGGTGGTCATGAGGAACACCAGTTGTATTCTAAGTGTCCTCAAGTGCATGTCTACAGTTTGGATCCTCAAGGTCTCTGTTATGAAGTGTTTGTGTACTCAATCGTAATACGACGCGTTGGGGAAATAATTGGTTTCCGGACCTATGGTTGTTGGCTTATTTGCTTGCTCTATTGTCACCCACTCGTCATTTTCGTTTGTATCTATAGTCAAACACAGTGTAGATTATGTTGGAAGTAGCTGTCACATCCAGGACTCGCAGGGGGGGGGGGGGGAGAGGAGGAAAAACAATCGAAAGGATTATAAGTTAAAAGGAAAAAAGAAAGAAAAAGAAAAAAAAGAAAAGAAACGCTGCTGAGTTAGTTACGTGCGGTCGATAAAAGTGAGAGAAAGAGGGCAGCGAACACTGAGTTCCTATCACTTACTAATGGAGTTCAGTATCTCACGTGTCTTGGATCACAAACATGGTAATTCTGAGACGAAGAATCGCGCTGGGTCAGCAGACAAGTATGTGAAGCCGAAACGACCGCCGAGAAAGAAACACGGCTGCCCGAATTCGGCGGGTCGGGAGATGTCGAAGTCGGAACAAGCGTTTGTCTTGCGGCAGCGGTGGCAAACTTGGACACTTCTTGCGAGCTTTTAAATAATGGCTTCGCCGCTGTCCGGGGGGAACCGAGTGCGCAGACGCGCCAGTTTAATGCGCTCGGATTAAGCCCGTAAATAATGTCGGGAGATAAATGACGAGGCGGCCTGGCGCAGTGTTACAATCTGCTACAGTCCCAGGTGAGGTATGGCGTTCATAAGGCGGCACGTCGCAGGTGCGGCGCCAGATAAAGCGGACTGCTGCCGTCGTTCTGCTGCGAAGGTGCCGGTGCGATCGACAATGCGACACAGTACTCTGGATAGTGCCGAATTGGCTACGTGAGACGCCAGCAGCGTTCACGATATGTGTTACGCTCCGTCGCCATCGAGACGTAAGCAGCCCGCTATACTTTTGGGTTAGTACGTCAAAGAGAGAATAAGAGCGTCAACGAGTTTGAGATGTGATGTCACAGAAGGAGAATACTGGAAACTGGACTGATAAACTAAGAAATGAGGAGCGTCTCAGCAAATCGGCTAGGAATACACGGAAAAGCGTAACGAGGACAGCACGGCGAGCGGCGCAACCCGCTTTCGCAGAAACTTCGCGTAGTGGAAGAGAAGCCAAAATAAGCGAATACGTGTCTGGGATTATCCGTAGAAACTCGCCAGTTTCTGAGAAAGCGATCGCCAAAGTTTTCGAGCTATTTAGATGCCTTTTAGAGCACAATAAGCTGACCTTAACTAACGGCACAGTTGTCAGGGTCGCCGCAGTCACTTTTGCGTCCCGTGTTCGAAACCTAATTATTGTCCTATGTATTTTAATTCATTTTTTTTCATTTATCGAACTATGTCCGTAAAAGATTACTAATGAATGTTTGTTATAAAATTAGCGGATACAAGAGCGTTATATTAATTGTAAAACTGTCATACCATTATTATACGCTATATCTGTGAATGCTATGGTATCTGTGTATATATGTAATGGAATTTCCAGGGGTTACAATCTTTATTTCGTTCTCATATTTTTATATTTAATTTTTATATCAATACGTTATTCTTACACACACTCCTGGAAATGGAAAAAAGAACACATTGACACCGGTGTGTCAGACCCACCATACTTGCTCCGGACACTGCGAGAGGGCTGTACAAGCAATGATCACACGCACGGCACAGCGGACACACCAGGAACCGCGGTGTTGGCCGTCGAATGGCGCTAGCTGCGCAGCATTTGTGCACCGCCGCCGTCAGTGTCAGCCAGTTTGCCGTGGCATACGGAGCTCCATCGCAGTCTTTAACACTGGTAGCATGCCGCGACAGCGTGGACGTGAACCGTATGTGCAGTTGACGGACTTTGAGCGAGGGCGTATAGTGGGCATGCGGGAGGCCGGGTGGACGTACCGCCGAATTGCTCAACACGTGGGGCGTGAGGTCTCCACAGTACATCGATGTTGTCGCCAGTGGTCGGCGGAAGGTGCACGTGCCCGTCGACCTGGGACCGGACCGCAGCGACGCACGGATGCACGCCAAGACCGTAGGGGACCACACCGCCACTTCCCAGCAAATTAGGGACACTGTTGCTCCTGGGGTATCGGCGAGGACCATTCGCAACCGTCTCCATGAAGCTGGGCTACGGTCCCGCACACCGTTAGGCCGTCTTCCGCTCACGCCCCAACATCGTGCAGCCCGCCTCCAGTGGTGTCGCGACAGGCGTGAATGGAGGGACGAATGGAGACGTGTCGTCTTCAGCGATGAGAGTCGCTTCTGCCTTGGTGCCAATGATGGTCGTATGCGTGTTAAGCGCCGTGCAGGTGAGCGCCACAATCAGGACTGCATACGACCGAGGCACACAGGGCCAACACCCGGCATCATGGTGTGGGGAGCGATCTCCTACACTGGCCGTACACCTCTGGTGATCGTCGAGGGGACACTGAATAGTGCACGGTACATCCAAACCGTCATCGAACCCATCGTTCTACCATTCCTAGACCGGCAAGGGAACTTGCTGTTCCAACAGGACAATGCACGTCCGCATGTATCCCGTGCCACCCAACGTGCTCTAGAAGGTGTAAGTCAACTACCCTGGCCAGCAAGATCTCCGGATCTGTCCCCCATTGAGCATGTTTGGGACTGGATGAATCGTCGTCTCACGCGGTCTGCACGTCCAGCACGAACTTTGGTCCAACTGAGGCGCCAGGTGGAAATGGCATGGCAAGCCGTTCCACAGGACTACCTCCAGCATCTCTACGATCGTCTCCATGGGAGAATAGCAGCCTGCATTGCTGCGAAAGGTGGATATACACTGTGCTAGTGCCGACATTGTGCATGCTCTGTTGCCTGTGTCTATGTGCCTGTGGTTCTGTCAGTGTGATCATGTGATGTATCTGACCCCAGGAATGTGTCAATAAAGTTTCCCCTTCCTGGGACAATGAATTCACGGTGTTCTTATTTCAATTTCCAGGAGTGTATATTATAAAGGAAGATTTCGTGCATTTCCTTGGATGATACCTACTGTAGAAACGTTTGAAACACAGAAATTCCGAACACCACGAGTATCGCTCGACGACAGCTTTCCCACAGCGACATTTCTTAGTACGAATCTCGTTAGGAAAAGAAACGTCGTTGACATGCTGAAAATTTCGTGTTGGGAGTATTTTCGTTGCAAACCACGCATAACTGATCACTTTCACGAAAAAAAGCTCTTGAAATTTATTATGAATCAAGATAAACTACAGAGATTTCATTGAAGACAATTTAAAATAATTTTTCCATTCTTTTATAGTTTTTCTTTTTTATTCATTCACCGGACTCACAATTAGAAGGTGCATGAAGACAATGTTATTTCAATATAAAGAGGAAAACATTCGTACAGTAATCATCTACAGACATTGATAATACATGAAGAACAAAGATAAAATTAATAATGAAGTTTCGAACACGGAGCGGAAAACTCCGCAACGCTAGCCACTGTGCCATCGCTTCTGTTGAATTACTTACTCACTGAAAGGCACAGGTACCTTGAAAACTTTGACTGTTGTTTTCTCAGAAATGATCGAATATCTATGTATAATCCGAGACTCGTGTTCGCTTATTTTGACCTCTCTTTCACTGAGAGAAGTTTCTGGGAAATCGGACTATGGTGCTTACAGAGCTCTGTTCGTGTACAGAAGAAGGGAGAGGATGATTGGACATGAGTTATGACATCAGCGAATAACTTCCATGATACTAGAGGTTGCCACAGGGGAACACAGAGAATGGAGTGTATATGTTGCGGCAAATTGTGAAATCCGGCATTTTATGGAGTGCCTAGACAGTTTGTAGAATAACAAAAATCGTTACGCGTGGTATGAAATGCATCTTATTTAATACTTTGCCTAGGCAATTAATAGAATGCTGGTTACGTTTAAGGCAAAGCATAAAATACAGATAATTTAAATGTGATAAGATTCACACACAACATTATTATACGTGTTTCATTCCAGTCTGGCGGGAGTTTAGTTGTCTCACAGTGTCGCTTTAGGTAAAATGGAGGTTGCATGCGACGATTCTGAAAATGTTGTAATTGGCGGTATTGCAAAGGTATTACAGAAAGTTGGAGTAATTTTTCAAAAAACAGCGTTTTCCAAGGAGATTTGGCTACTGTTCGTTATAGAACTGTAATAATTATTAAGAAACTATTTCTTAGATTGTTCACTACATATTAGTATCTGTTAAAAACTATTTAAATTCATCTACTTCAGAATAAGCTAATTTTCAGATATAAACAAATGTGATAATTTTAATGTTTTAATGTAACTGCCATTAAATATATAAATGTCTAGTTAGAGCGTGTTATTCTACTGAAATTTTATACTTTGCCTGTGTTCATTTCGCAGTTTATAAGATATCTAGGCATTCTATACCTTTCCTAGGAAAAATATTAAGTGAAACTTAAATTAAACATTTAGGCAAAAATACTAGTCACTCTATACAGTGTGTCCCGGGAGGAACGGTCAGTATTCAGGGATATGACAGGAACGATCATACGAACCGAAGAAGGCTAGTAAATAGGGGCACTAAAACGCATCCCTTAAGAGCTATGAGAACATGTTTAGTAGAAGAGATGCGTTTCACAGCAGCGAGGATTGACAATCGCTCATAGTTCTTAAGGTATGAACCTTAGAGCTCATGTTTACTGGACTTTTTTCCTTATTTTGGATCATACTACCAGTTCTCAAAATGTGGGAAGAAACGAATTTGCGGTACAAGAGATTTGTTTCACAATATCGAAGACGAAGAAGTGCCCATAGTTCTTAGTTTATGCATTTTAGAGCCCATGTTTACTGGATTTTTAGCTTCGAATGATCTTTCCTGTCATATCTCTGAATATTGGCCATTACTCTTGATGTGTTCTACGAAACGCGTTGACACTTTGTCCGTCACATACATAACAAATAACCGAGGGCGTTGGGTGTTAAGTGCCACTCTGAGATGAAAAGATTGTCACACAAGAGAAATTACTTTTTTCAGGCAGGTTACCACAGTCGTACGAAACTCCTGAAATTATAGTGGTCCGTTTTAGGATGTAATTATTTGGACAGTTGAGGCTGTTATGGCATTTCAAATCGGAAGTCGACGAACCTGAGGGTAGGCCAGCAAGCTGTGCAGCCAACAGCAAATAAAACTTACGACAAATAATGATGTTTTTATTTAATTTAAGAGAGATTTACATTCCACCTCGGTGGGTGAGAGGGGGTGAGGGGGGCGGGGCGAATCATACTTGTTGACGCTATTGAGCCATTAGTTTTCAGATTTAAAAAAATTGTGATGTTAAAATATAGATGATGATGTTTATGAAAAGGATGATGGGGATATGATGTACTTATGGACTTCCAAAAGTAAGTTACAGAAGTAGTCACACGCTAAGACGACTTCGCAACAAGAGTGGCGCATTGTCAGAAGAGAGTGCAGGTTCCGGGTTTCCTGGAGAGACAGTTCTACGGATAACGGATGCATCACAGGTTACAATCGAAACGGAGTGACAACTCGTGCTCCAAAGTTGAAGTACGTGCGACGGTACGATTATTAAGGGAAAAACTTCTATATTCAACCTGAAATTCTGACTATATAGAGACCATATCCAATGCCGCCTCCAACCGTAGTGAAATGGTGCCAACAGTTTGACCAAGGTCGCACAGACATGGCTGATGTTGATCTTGGAGACAATTTAAGTAGCCACCTCAAACTGTTGGCGACGACGCCGTAGTTTGCCGTCTGGTAAAGTCATCAGAAGGTTAAAACAAATTAATAAAGGATTCAGACATCTTGATGCAAAAAGTGGCAACAACACTAAACAACAAAAGGAGTTTTCCTCCACTCTTGTGCTAAAAAATTCCGTTACATTCCCGATACGCGATATGTAACATAATTTAAAGTTTGTCGATTCAAATAAATACGTAGGGATTACAACGACGAACAGCTTTATTTGGAACCAACATACGGAAAATGTTCTGGTGAAGGCAAACAAAAGAAAGCGTTTTATTCACAGAACACTTAGAAGGAGCAACAAATCTACGGGAAAGACTGCCTACACTACGCTTGTCCGCCTCCGCTAGACTACTGCGGTGAGTTGTGAGGTCGTTACGATACAGAACTTACGGAATACATCGAAAAAGTTCAAACCACGACAGTTCGCTTTACATCTGTGGTACACTATTTACTGTTTGGACATCCATCACAGTGACATGGGTGTGTAGTTTGGTCTGAATTTGTTATCATATACTGCTACAATGATGTTCTACCTGTCACCTCACTTGTCCAAGACATGGCCTTGCCCTTGAGGGTGTTGGCTTTTTCCGCCAGTGTATTTCGATGAACCCTCTCCCAAACACGTGTTAGTCGCAGATCAGTCATATAGAAGCAGACACTGTTAGGCCAAAAATAGAAAACCAACCTAAAAATGTGTAATACTCGTATATCTACAGAAATAAAACGAGCTGGTGACACACAGGTGTCGAAACATGTATGGCTAGATAATAAGAGTAAAGAATACACTGTGTTTTGCTGAAGGAATAGCTTTTTAAATACCGGATTTAATTCGTTAACAAATAAAAACACAATGGGTGCTTGTACAGTGAGCAGGGTGGCTTATTGGAGTCTGTTGAGTCAGCAACCAGCTTTAGCTAAAGCTTTCGGGATGAGAGGCCGTGGCCAATATACAGGATGATTTTCACATTAAAGGCTTCTAGGGATTGTAGAGGCGACTTAGGAGATGATGTTTTGATAAGGAACTCATGTCTGGAAATCTGAAGATCAGACCACTTTAAAATCTCCCGCTTCGCGATACGCACACAGCGGAGACAATGAGCTTCGGCCTGTGGGGTGTGGGAGCGGATGGCATGGGCAATGTTTTGAATTCTTGTCCTCGGGTTCTTTTCTAAGGGACGAAGGACGTCCTCTTCAGAATTGAGAGTGAAGCGCGTCTGTGGAGCACCCCAGTCAACCCTCCCAGTTTCGGACCTACCAATTTTTCGCAGCTGTTGTAGTCGAAAGAAAATAGTGTGTGATGTCATAATTACAGCAAGGATTGTCGACGGCGTCCTCTTCTTAACTTCTGAGAGTGATCCAATCTTCGAACTTATTTCACGCCCAAACGATACACTTGCGGACTTGGTTTCTTTGTCAAAACTTTATCTACTAAGTCCCCTCCATAACCACTAGAAGCCTGTAGTAGGAATCATGAATCACCCTGTATAAAGATATTGACTGCGGGGGATGTCTTCGTAGTTAAAACGGCAATGAGTATGCATCACTGTCCTAGAAGATGTCTCTCGCAGTGAGAGACGAAACGCCAGCTATCAGTTTAATAGTTCAACTACAGCATCTCAGTCCATGAGTTATAAATATAGTAAACATTGGCCGTGAAAGCCTACACTGGCGGCGTAGTGAGCTGTTGGACAGCAGTACAGTGTGGTGAAGCTTACCGACTCGATGGCCTTCTCAAGGCGGAAGATCTCTTCCTGCAGCAGGTGCAGCGTGCCCGTCTTGCCGCGGTGCCGGGCGAAGGCGGCTGCGCACGCAGAATGGATGCTGTTCACCCAGTTCTCCAGCTCCACCTGGCACGGCGCCTGCAACACGAGGGCGAAGCACTCGCTCAGACGACTCCGAATCTGCTCATTCGCTTCCAGGTTACACGATACACATTTAGACAGCAAGGTAACACATGGAATGGAAGTCTAGTCTAGCAATTATTTATTTCTAATTACTGCTACCAGGCACTTTTTATTTTATGTTTAATCTAACACAATACAACGCGTTTAGAACATGTTCTGTTCATCTTCAGTCGTTTATACATACATACACACAGACAGGAAAATGTTACTTAAAAATAAAGAAACTACATTTAATTAATCTAGATCTCTTTTTCCATTGTTTGTTACTGTAGAGGCTGGTGTGGCACTTAGGGGGGAGGGGGGATATACATACATACATACATACAGACAGGAAAATGTTACTTAAAAATAAAGAAACTACATTAATCTAGATCTCTTTTTCCATTGTTTGTTACTGTAGAGGCTGCTGTGGCATTTAGGGGGGAGGGGGGATATACATACATACATACAGACAGGAAAATGTTACTTAAAAATAAAGACACTACATTAATCTAGATCTCTTTTTCCATTGTTTGTTACTATAGAGGCTGGTGTGGCATTTAGGGGGGAGGGAGGATATACATACATACATACAGACAGGAAAATGTTACTTAAAAATAAAGAAACTACATTAATCTAGATCTCTTTGTCCATTGTTTGTTACTGTAGAGGCTGGTGTGGCATTTAGGGGGGAGGGGGGATATACATACATATATACAGACAGGAAAATGTTACTTAAAAATAAAGACACTACATTAATCTAGATCTCTTTTTCCATTGTTTGTTACTGTAGAGGCTGGTGTGGCATTTAGGGGGGAGGGGGGAGAGGAGGGGGGCAGTAGGCTGCGAGAGACAGAAGGCGGTGGAAGCAGATCTTTAATGCAGCGCGTGGTCTACAGGGCCTGTGATCGCTGAGAAGAGAGAGAGAGAGAGAGAGAGAGATAGAGAGAGAGAGAGAGAGAGAGAGAGGCAGTGGATGGCTAGAAATCAGTGATGTCTTCTACTGGTGTTCTTCCTTGTGGTTGACTACGTATGATATCACAGCCTGTATAGGATGCAGACAGTTATGTGTTACGAAAATAGTGTGAAAGGCTTTTATATGACAGTTGATCACTTACGATTTCATCATCTTGCTGCTTCACTTGCATCACTGGAGTAATGGCGGAGCTGTCGGTAAGCATTAAACTACTGCACATTGAATTTTATCGCTGATTTCCATCGTAATTCACAGCAGAAACTGCTTGGACATACATGCAAACGTTTCGCACACAAGATGTGGGTCTGTATCGATTATCGAGGTTTTGTATCGATATTCTTGGTACTGACAGATATGTAGTCAATTATTTACATTGACCCATCTTCATTCTATTGTGTTAGAACTAGCTTACGACTTTAATTATTTATTTCAAGTTTCTGCTACCAGTCACTTTTTATTTTATGCTTAATCTAACATAATGCAACGCGCTTCGAACATGTTCTGTTCATCTTCAAGCGTTTATACATACATACATACATACATGTAGAGAAATGATACTTAAAAATAAACAGTCTTGAACTAGAGTAATCTAGAACTCTGTGTCCATTGCTTTTTACTGTAGCTGCTGGCATGGCATTTGGGGGGGGGGGGGGGGGGGCAGTGTATGGCTAGAAATCGAAATCATTGATTCCTTCTGCTGGTTTTCTTCCTTGTGGTTGACTATGTATATCACTGCCTGTATAGGATGCAGATAGATCTGCATCCGTTATGTGTTACGAAAATAGTGTGAAAGGCTTTTATATGACAGTTGATCACTTACAATTTCATCATCTTGCTGCTTCGCTTGCATCACTGGTGTAATGACGAAGCTGTTGATTGACATTACACTATTGCACATTATATTTCTTTGTCACTGACTGCCAATGTAATTCACTACACAAATTGATTCGATGTTATACACACAACACAAGACGGCGGACTGTAGCATTTGAGTCTGCATCAATTATCCAGTTTTTTGTATCGATATTTTGGTACTGACTGATTTGTAGTCAATTATTTACAATGACACATCTTCAATCTATTGAGTTAGAACTAGCTTAAGACTGTTCAAGAATTCTGAGTTTTTGAATTAGATTATTTCATTAAGTATGTTATCTCCATGCTTTGGATTATGTATGAAAATTTCCATTTCTTCCATGATATCCATTCTTTTACTTTCTCCTATTTTGTGTAAAATTTCGCGGTTGTCTTCGATTTTCAAAGGGTGGCCTGTGTCTTTAATGTGAGTTGCTACTGCTGATTTGTTACATTTATCAAGCTTGTAACAGTTTAAATGATCTTTGAATCGGGTTCTGAAATTTCTGCCTGTCTGGGCGATGTAATATTTGTTACATTGGCTGCAGGTAATTTTGTGAATCGCAGATGCCTCAAGACTTGTATCTGGTGGTTTTATATTGTGAATAAGCTTCCTACTTAAGTTCTTGTTGGTGCTGAAGCTGATTTTACTTCAGTGTTTTTGAATAGTCTTGCTAATTTGTCAGATACTATTCCAAGATATGGCATTTTTACATATTTGGCTGCTGGGACACTGTTAGTTGTGAGTGTAGTTTGACGCTGTTTGTTCAGTTTAGCAAGTTTGTGCACAACAAATACATCGTCCATAATGAACTGCTCAGTAAGGGCTGCACCTGATTATATTAGTAGATTTATCAGGCACTTTTATTTTCATTTTAACTCCACTACGTGTTTCAATAGTTACGCAGTCATCTTCAGGTGGATTAGCGCACGTCTGCTTTGTTGAATTGTTTCTTTAGCGGACAATGTTGTGGCAGTGGGAATGTATGTCATCTTGCATTCACGTGGAAACGTAAGCGTAATTTAAAGAGCTGATAGGGTTTGTACACTTTTCTATTGTATGTGGAAGCTGTACTTGGAGCATATCTTGGGGGAATATACGCTGTCCAATCACATTAATGTGACTACCGCCTATGTAGGACCTCAACGAGTTCACAGATGGGAGTTGGCAGCATTAGCAGTGGAGGGTGTATAAAGTGTGTCGGGGAAAGGGGGCGGGGGTGGGGGTGGAGACCGTGGGAAACACTGCAGTCGTTGTCGAAATGTATAAGTGGAGCGATTTACCTGAAGTCCAAAAGAAAATTATCAATGGCTTTCGGCTCAAGAGCGGAACCATTTCAGAAACGGCGAAATTTGTAAATTATTCACGCGCTGCCGTCGTTAAAGTATACAGTGCAACGCAAAATGGCGCTACCAAAAAATATCACGGGGAAACTGTGGTGTACAACGGGTCATACACTATGTAATCGTGACTAGTACACTTAGCCATCGCGAGAGCGTTACAAATCTCATTGTGAGTTTGAAGTGGGACACATTTGCAGATAGACGACGCGCTAAACGGAAGGGGCTGTTCCGGACTGAAACGCCTAGAACCGCTAGGCCAAAGCGACCGGCTGCGAATTGTACCCTCCGCCACACACCGCTTGGTGGGTAGCGGAGTATATATGTAGGTGTAGATCAAAAGTACAGCCGCGTGAGGTAGCTGTGCGGTCTAAGGCGCCTTGCTTCGTTTTGCGCGGCTCCCCCCGTCGGAGGTTCGAGTCCTCCCTCGGGCATGTGTGTGTGTGTGTGTGTGTGTGTGTGTGTGTGTGTGTGTGTGTGTGTTTTGTCCTTAGTGTAAGTTAGATTAAGTAGTGTGTAAGCCTAGGGACCGATAACCTTAGCAATTTGGTCCCACAAATTTCCAAGTTTTCCAAAAGTATCCGGACACCAACAAAACATACGGTTTTCATATTAGGTTCATTTTGCTGCCACCTACTGCCAGGTACTGCATATCAGCGACCTCAGTAAACATCGTGAGAGAGGAGAATAGGATGCTCCGCGGAACTCACGGGCTTCGAACTTAGTCAGGTAATTGGGTGTCACTTGTGTCGTACATCTGCACGCAAGATTTCCACATTCCTAAACATCCCTACGTCCACTGTTTCTGATGTGATAGTGAAGTGGAAACGTGAAGGGACACGTATAGTACAAAAGCGTTCAGGCTGACCTCATCTGTTGGCTGACAGAAACCACCAATTCCTTAAAGAGGAGTAATGTGTAATAGGAAGACATCTATCCAGACCATCACACATGAATTACAAACTGTATCAGAATCTACTGCAAGTACTATGACAGTTAGGTGGGATGTGAGAAATCTTGGACTTCATGGTCCAGCGGCTGCTCATAAGCCACACATCACGCAGGTAAATGCCAAACGACACCTCGCTTGGTGTAAGGAGCGTAAACACTGGACCATTGAACAGTGGAAAAACGTTGTGTGGAGTGACGAATCACGGTATACAATGTGGCGGCCCGTTGGCACGGTATGGGTATGACAAATTCCCGGTGAACGTCATCTGTCATCGTGTGTAATGCCAACAGTAAAATTCGGAGGCGGTGGTGTTATGATGTGATCGTGTTTTTCATGGAGGGGGCTTGCACCCCTTGTTGTTTTGCGTGAAAATATCAAAGCACAGGATTACATTGATGTTTTGAGCACCTTCTTGGTTCCCACTGTTGAAGAGCAATTCGGGAATGGTGAATGCATCTTTCAACACGATCGAGCACCTGTTCATAATGCACGGCCTGTGTTGGAGTGGTTACACGAAATAACATCCCTGTAATGGACTGGCCTGCACAGAGTCCTGACCTGAATCGTACAGAACACCTATGGATGTTTTGGAACGCCGAATTCGTATCAGGCCTCACCGACCGACATCGATACCTCTCCTTAGTGCAGCACTCCTTGCAGAATGGGTTGCCATTCCCCACGAAACCTTCCAGCACCTGATTGAACGTATGCCTGCGATAGTGGAAGCTGTCATCGAGGTTAAGGATGGACCAACACCATATTGAATCCCAACATTACCGATGGAGGACGCCATTTTCAGCCAGGTGTCCGGGTACTTTTGATCACATAGTGTAGATGACAAAGGTGAAAGTAGCCTGCGGAGATGTGTACGAGTGAATGGATGTGTAACTGTTGTGCAACTGACCGCCCAGATGAACAAAGGTGTTTCCCAACGACTGTTCAGCGAACGTTGCCGTGTACGAGCCTCTGCAATGGGCGCTTAGTTCACGAATCCATGGTGACTGCTTTTGATCGACGACGAGGGCTGGAATTTGCACACCAGTACCGCAACTGGACATCTATTGAGTGGCGACAGGCGGTCTTTTCAGATCATAAATGGCCTTTGGTGTGTAAAGTGTGAAGCGAATGAAAGCAAACACCCTACAACAGTCGTCGGAAGGATCCAGAACGGATGAGGGTGCGTTAAGGCCTGGGGAATGTTTTTGTGGTATTTCCTGGGCGATCTCTTTATCCTGGAAGGCACAATGGACAAACCAGATGTACGCATCTATCCTTGGTGACCATGGTCACCCGTACATGCAATTTGTTTTCCTCGGCACAATGGCATCTACCAACAGGATAATGCAAAGTGGCACACGGCGCATATTGTACGTGCGTAGTTCGAAGAGGACCAGAATGAGTTTACCGTATTGCCCTGCCACCAGATTCCCCGAATTTAAACCCAATCGAGAATCTGTGGGACCACCTCGGATGGGCTGTTCGCGATATGGATCCTCAACAGCGACACCTAACGCAGATTACCACGGCATGGTCCCACATTCGTGTCTGTACCTTCCAGAGATAATTGACTCCCTTCCTGCACTTCTCGCAGAGTTCTGCACTGCAAAAATTGTTTACTCAGGCTTTTGAATGATGGTCACATAACGTGAGTGGACACTGTATTTTTTGTATGCTGCCAGAGCGAACTGCAAGTGTGTTTCACTACAAACTTTTCAATGGTACAGTAAACATCTTTGAACTGCAACACTATTATATATTGTAACTTGAAAAGTGTGTAGTGATAAGCAGATGAAATTTACAACATGCAACATACTTATTTGCCCACATATGCATGAAGTACATCTCCCAAAAACGTACAGAAAAGTTTATAAACTCTTTCAGTGCTTAAATAACGCTAAATTTCCCCACCAGTGCAACATGGCACGCAATTTCCCTGCCACACGCTTTCTACAAAATGACCAGGAGATGTGGATCTCACAAACAAATTCAACGATGAAAAAGTATTTGAACAACATCGTATTTTATCGCCAAGAGCAGTTGTTAAAATTTCATTATTGAAGAACCAGTTTCGGTCTATTGATCATCATCAACTTCATAAACCATTTACAAACTTATAGTAGGCAATATAAAGTGCCGTCAAATAATAACGTCCATAAATTAGTCACTCTTATCAAATAGTATCACAAATTACAACGTGAACCAGAAAAATGTGCCAAACAGTTCACTAACTCATGTTATATACGAGCCATTAGTCTGGTACGGTGTTACAAATCTTTTACGAATATGATGACCCATGGACAGGAACTAGTTTTCAATAAATGACTTTTAGCAGCACCTTTTGGCGGTAAAACGTGACATTCTTGAAAAACTTATGAGTTGTGGGGCATACGTTGTTAACATGTAACACTACTCTAACCCATCTGATGATAATAGAATGAACACTGAAAAGCGTAGTGCTGCAGAAACAAAAACCAAACGTGAGTGGTGCGCCAATAATTAGTAGTATGAACCAATGCCATTCAAAGCAGAAATATATTGTCATGCCGTGACAAGACATAATAAAGTTGAATATCAGTAATGTCAAAAGCTGCTAACAAGAAGGGCCACGAGGTAAAATAAAGTAGAAGAGGAACATTAGACTTACAGTACATTTAAATCGAACAGTTCACACATGTATTCGCAAGCAGCAACAAATGTACATGAGTCTACAGAACACTATACGAAAAAACTAACTTTTGTTTTATATGAGACAAAAACAAATATGGAATCATATACTCCACTTGATATTACGGATGAATGAAAAATAAAACAGAGTACGAGCAACATATTTTCAACGTAACTGAAAATTTTCAGAACGCTCAAGAAGTCGTAATCAGGAACAAAATGTGATGAAACCGGCTTCTGCGTCATGTCATATCAGATGATGGAGGAATTATTTCCTCTTGATACTGGCCATATGGTCGGAACTACAGTATTGGGTTTTACAAATAAATAATTTTATAATAAAAAGGCGATGACGATGTCATTTACAAAATTTTAAATGAGAGTCAACTCGAATATGTTACTTTGCTAAGTCACAAAAACATTTTGTTTCCAGGCATGCACTTTAATAGTAGACTATTAGGCCCAGCCATTAAGAAAAAACGAAAAATGGTCATATAAATTAGGTATTTAGAATTTTTAAAAAATACGGATTTTCGCGCCATATTTTCTAATATTGAAAGATGACTGCCAGGCCATTAGGAGACTTTCTGTTGTTCTCTGTTTTCATGCTGTAACATGGTCCTTGTGCTCTTACATTCTGACGTTGTGGGCAAATACGTCCCGACATTATAAAAGTACACGGATCCAAGTCCATGCTGTTTTACGACTAGAAAGTGGAATCGAATGAGGTTAGCCCACTGGACTCGCATTCAAATCTGGGTCCAGCCATCCAAATTTAGGTTTACAATGATGTTCCTAAATAGCTCCAGGAAAATTCCGGAATGGTCTGAAAGGGTACGGCCGATTTCCTTCCCCATCGTTGGAACATTACGAGCTTGTGCTCCATCTCTAATAACGTCGATGTCGACGCACATTAAACCCGAATCTTCCTTCTGGAAAGTGTGCGGGACTTCTACGTGTCGTTTCTTTAGAGAGACGGCTGTCCCTTCGAGATTGGAGTTTCGGCCGGAGCGTCCAGCAGCTAGAGTGCCGAGCCTTGGCACGCTTCGAGTCCTCCACACACATAGCGAGCCGTGACGGCGGCGAGAGCAGTCTAGCTGGCCAGGATCCAGCGTCCGTCTAGCTCCACTCGTGGTCCCCCATCACGCCCGGTTCTCCTCCTTTTTGCCCGGCCAAAATCAGCGCACATCTCCCAGGCAGGGCGCCAAATATAGGTGTGCCGACCAGAGGGAACACCAAACCCCTTTGTGTCAGTCGTCACTCCTGCTCGCGAATGAGAGATATCGCCAAGAGCTCACCATTCCTTTTCCGTCTCAGTAGAGATAAATCGTGCTTGTTTCAATGACTGTGAGCTTACGCTTAGGTGGCGGCGATTTATTTTTAAGTTAATGCTGCAGTTTTTTATGACTCGTTATCTAACATTCTAATATGGACTGTTGTGTTTCACATTTGAATAAAACGTAATAACACACGGTCCGAAGCAATAGTTGGTACAATCAGGGAATTTTTCAGCCAAATACCACAGAGACTGTAGGAGAACAGACGAAGTCACGTTTTCGAAAATTTTGCAGAGAATGTCCAATTGCAGCATTTGCCTTATAACCAAGGGAAATCTCCCGATAACCTTGGTTATAACTATGCTCTAGGGAAAAAATATGAAAGCGTAGTGTATGTACAAGCGTACTCGCACCAATCTAAAGGCTGTAAATTCAATAAGCATCTAGGGATTACAATGGCGAAAAACTTATAATGGAACACTCACGTAGATAATGTTTCGGGGAAGGCGATCCAAAGAGTGCGGTTTATTGGTAAAACACTTAAAAGATGCAACAAATCCACTAAAGAGTGTGCCTACTTGCGCTAGCCGGTCCTCTGCTACAGTACTGCTATGCATTGTGGGATGATTGCCAGTTGGGACTGTCGGAGAACAACGGGAAAGTTCAGAGACGGGCAGCTTGTTTTGTGTTACTGAGAAGTACAGGGGAGAGTGTCACGGATATGTTGCGCGACTTGTGGTGACAGTCATTTAAACAAAGGCGTTTTCTCCGTCTTTCTTCTCCGAATGGAAAAAACCTTTTGTCGACGACCACCTACATAGCGACAAATGGGCATCGCAATAAACTAAGAGAAATGAGAACCTCACGGAAAGGTTTAAGAGTTCGTTTTTTCCGCGCACTGTTCGAGAGTGGAAAGCTAGAGAAGTACATTGACGGTCGACGAACCCTCTGCCAGGCAATAAGGGTGATAGATATAGATACCTGCATGCTTCACGGAGTCATACTGGACAATAGCCCAGAATTCCTTCAGCTTTGAAATGTTGTTACCTCAGACATTGACGTACAATATGTACAGAGAGAGCTATAGGTGACATCATATACGCCTAGCATCCATCACATTTGTATCTCAAATGATAAAGTTACTTACTGAATCATGGAAGAGCTCCTTACAGCCAACTTTTTGTTGAAAGATGTGTTTCTTAAGTTAGCGAAAATAACGGAAACAAATTTTCTCCTTTTTTTTTTGAGATTGTGTCAGAAAGCTAGTAAACAAGAAAAGCACGATCAGATTTACTGAAGAGAATAATTTTGTTTTTTACATTTACACTTACATGTATAGTCTGCAAACTACTATGAAGTGAAAATTGGAGGGTATGATTGACTGTACTTGTTAACAGACCTTATACCCATTCCATTCACGTATGAAGCGCGGGATGAATGATTCGTTAAATGTCTCTGTGCGTGCTGCAATTAATCTAATCTTGTCTGTGCGATCCCTATGAGAATGACAGACATGGGCTTGTGGCATGTTTCTAGATTTATCACTTAAAGTTGGTTCTAGAATTTTTCTAACTCTTCTAGCGTCTGCCACAGTTCTTTCAACATTTTCATGAAATTTCTCCCATGGGTATCTCAAATCTGTGACAGTTCGACTACTCTTCTTTGTATCCGTTCAAATCCCCTGTTAGTCCTACGTGGCGCTGGTGTCATACAGTTAAGCAATATTCTAAGATGGGTCGCACTATACTTTTGTGTGCAGTCTCCTTTATACAGTGATTGGTTTTAATCTGCCAGGAAGTTTCATACCAGCGCACACTCCGCTGGAAACATCCCCCAGGCTGTGGCTAAGCCATGTCTCTGCAATATGCTTTCCTTCAGGAGTACTAGCTCTGCAAGGTTCGCAGAAGAGCTTCTGTAAAGTTTGGAAGGTAGGAGATGAGGTACTCGCAGAAATAAAGCTATGAAGACGGGGCGTGAGTCGTGCTTGGGTAGCTCAGTTGGTCAGCACTTGCCCGCGAAAGGCAAAGGTCCGGAGTTCGAGTATCGGTCCGGCACACAGTTTTAATCTGCCAGGAAGTTTGACAAAGAGTGTTCGTGAAATTTCAGGAAAGCACAAGATGAGTCCATCAATAGCGAAATCCCTACCCTGTTGATTGTTTTTCTCAGTCCTCATCTGTGTTCCTCAGTCAAAATTGAAATTCGGCCAGGTCGTTCTTCTTCGTAATTATTTGTTCGTTCACTATTAAAAACGGTGCACCATATTCATCTTTTGGATCTGCAGCTCTCGTTCTTTCTTTCCATATTTGCAGTCAAATTATAGGATATGGGTTCTGCCTTGTTGCAAGTACACTGCTTTTCCTTTTACCCAAACATGGTTAAGCACCTCTGTACTACCATCAGTGGATTTTTTGTTCATTGAGAAACTGTAAAAAAAAGAGAAAATAGTTTAAGATATGACTGATTAACAAAGTGAGGGCTGAAGAAAGTTTTTGTTCGTTTTACTTGTTACCTTGATTTCATACTATGTGGTTCGCAGTACTAACTCTGCAGTATCCTGCACTGTTAGCTTGTTATCTGCAAACCAAACAATGTAAATGTAAATTTTATCGGCGATTTAACACATCCCATGATTTTTGGCGTGTCAAAATGTTTTGCGCATACATTTGTTACTACGCATCCCTTGATTTTTTAAAACATGATTTTTGACGTGTCAAAATGTTTTGCGTATATATTTGTTACTATACAGAACATTTTAACACGCCAAAAATCTCGTTTTTAAAAATCAAGTGGTGTGTTAAATCGCCGATGAAATTTACATTTACATCGTCTGGTTTGCAGATATCAGTGCAGGACACTATAGAGTTAGTCCTGCAAAACCACATAACGTAGTATCACGGTAAGAAGCAAAACGAACGAAAACTTCCTTTAGGCATCACTTTGTAAAATCAATTATAATGCAAAATATTTTCACTTTTCACAGCTTTTCAATAAAAAAACCACCGATGATGGCACAGAAGTGCTGAAAGATATTTGGGCAAGAAGAAAAAGCAGTATGTTCGCAAAAAGGCGTAACCCATATCCTATAATAACGGTCCAACATTTTCGAAATCAAGCGTGATGCAACACATTTTGCAAAAAATTTGGTTAGCGGCCTGTAAATTTCAATAGTGCGGTCTTTTATTACTTTCAGAAAGCATATTACGCTATGAACCTCACACTCGTCGGCATCGTTAATTTCGTTGAACACTTTAGAATCTCACAAATAAACAGTATACGACTGTTACTGTTCGCTGTTAGCGTCATCATGGCGCCGACGATTAGGAAATCTGTGACAGGGCGGCGGGCTTGGGGAGAGAGAAGCGAGGTTCGTCAGTTCAAAATGTTCTTCACTCTAAGAATGACCCTCGTACGCTAGTACACCGGACACAGCGCTTGCGTTGTACGGGATCTGCCCTGCAGGAAACAACTACAGAAAAAAGAGTAATAAGAAAAGAAAAAGTACGGAAATTACGGAAGACGGTCGCCTACCTAAAATTGTGTCAGAGGGGGCAGATTGTTTCTGAAGAATTATTCGGTCGTTAGTCGTGCACGATATCAAAAGCCTCGCGCGAAATTGCGATTTTTCAGGCGTTCATATCTCTCGATCACAGAGATAATGAGTTAAATGTTTTGGATAACACATGGCCTAGCGACCATTTGTATATTTATCGGAATAACAGGCGTACTGTAGCTGTCCTACAAAACAGGGTCAAAATTTAAACGTAAGAGATTTTCTCTAGCACAGGTACATTAAGCAAATAGGTTGATTCTTTAGCATTAGCCGTGGTCTAAAGTGGGCCTAAGGTGGCTTATAAAAGCAGAATTTACGAGAATTCATAGACGGAGGAACTCCAGAAAAACTATGCTTTTTGGGTATCAGAAGTACCAAATGCGGGTCTAGCCACTTCCATAATTTCTATTCATGGAAAATGGCCAAATTTTCACCATATATTGTTGTGACAATGTTCTCGAAGAACTTCGAAACTTTTTTCGACATCCTTACCGTTACCGTGATTTAGAGGTTCAAAGTTACCGTAGTTACGGACGTAATATCCAGTATGAGGCCCAAATGTAGTTTGAACTGACGTAGTGAACACATGGAAAGGGGTATGGGGTCATTACAAGATTCTGAGGTCATCAAACTATTTTTTTCAGTCGTCATTTTTTCACCAGAAAAACTTAGACGCTGTCTCCGTATAATGGGCACTGCACGCCTATACAGGCTGTCTTGACCTGGAAATTGTTAGACGGTGCAAGCTGGCGGCATAAGCATCATAAAGAGTTATTTCGTCTTATCAAATTATTTGTACTTGTAAACCAAACACAGCACTTTTTGGTATACTGTATGTGTAGCTTAAAAATGTTGTGCATTTTTGTGTAAAGTAGAGTAAAACGAACTTGAGTTGCATGGGGGCCGCTTTGTGTTAACGTTACATTATGTGTACTTATTTGTCGCCCTGATGTCTCTAGAAACGTGATTAATCGCACCAGATGAGACGTTTCCACTGATGAAAGGTCCAATCTCGACGGTCCTGTACACACTCCACTCGCATAAAACGATTTCATTGGGTCAACAAGGGAACAATGTGTAGTCGTCTGCTCCGTGACGCCTTGTTCAGCGACGTGCGTTAAGAGGGCTCAGAAACTCTTTTGCATGCGCCATAATTACATTTTGTCGTCAGAAATGGTTCACATCACCGTATATCCTCATTTACGGATTAGAAAAGCCTGCGATCTTCGTGTTCTGGGAAGACGCGTGAAAGTCCACCTTGTCGCCTACTCGTGATTTTAGAGCCTTTCAACCACATTCCATCGACTCACACGCGAGCAGCTGACGAGTTTCGCCTTTTTTTAAGATTCTCGTTCTCAGGCACAGTATCGTAACAATTTGCCCTTTGTCAAAGTTGTCCCCATTCGCCCCCTGTATCGTCGCAAGAATGATCCCAGAGTCGCCTCTTCAGAGCTTATATATACGAGGGTTGTCCAGAAAGTAAGCTCCGATCGGTCGCTAAATGGAAACCACAGTGAAAATCAGAAACATTTTATTTACAGGTGTTAGCTACACTTTCCAGATACTTCTCTACATAGTCGCCGCTCCGACTTAGACATTTGTCGGAGCGTTATGGAAAATTTCCAACACCATCGTCATTTAAGGCAGCCACCTGTGCTTTCTGATAATACTCTACGCTGGTCTCTAGTGCGTAGCCTGCGCCGAAGTGTTGTCTTCGGATCCAGTGTTTCATATGAACAGAGATGACACTCAGGACGAGCCAATTAGGGCTGTGTTGTAGGTGATCGAACACTTCCCATCGAAAAGGCTGCAGGAGCTTCACTGCCCCTGCGGAGTGCGGCTGAGAACTGCCATGAAGAAGGAAGTGCGTGGCAGTTGTGTCAGGTGGGCTGCATTCATTAAGGCGAAGCCTCTCAACGGGCCCTCCTACTTGGCGGGAGACATCGTTGTTATAGGCACCTTTACTCGCTCAGAGTGCACTCACAACTGAAAAGAGCGTCTTGATGCGATCGACGGTCATACTAGAGACACCACCCAGCACATCTGTACAAAGATTCACCGGTTTTCACCGTGGTGTCCATTTCGGAACAGATCGGAACTTACTTTCTGGACAACCCTCGTACTTTCCGTGCCGCGTCACGTCCCTGCAACGCTATCCAGTGGCATTTAATCTTGCTGTGAATAGTGGTCATAATGTCTTGTCTCATCAGTGTAGTTCAAACAAGGAATCACAAAAGGACTCGTAGTACATTTTTTCTTTTTCCTATTCTACCTGCAGTGAATAAATAAATTTTATTCGTGATGTAGGGTGATTCAAAATGAATGGGACAAAAAGGAAGTATTCCTGTGATTGCAGCAATGACTTTACTTCAGAAATTCACTTATAGACTGAAAGATTAATTCTTTCTGTTTCTATTGACATTTACAGATGTTCGATGTGGACTTCGATTGTGACACGGCAGATGTCTGTGTGGTACTCTGTTTCCTGCCAATACGTTGCAACGCAGCCGGATCAGTAGAGCTAACTGCGCCGACTATCCGGAGCCTTAGCTGCTGTAAGCCATGTGGAAACGTCCCTCACACGCCCCGGAAGTGTGTGTGTGTGTGTGTGTGTGTGTGTGTGTGAGAGAGAGAGAGAGAGAGAGAGAGAATACATTTGTTTGGTGTAAGGTCAGATGGGGTAGCGTGGGTAGGGGGGGGGGGGGGCACAACATGGAAGGCAGATCATTCCATCCAGCACTATGTAAGTTGTTCGCCGAAGTTTCAACGTATTAGTTATCACAATCCGGCAGGGCTCTATCCTGCTCCAAAATGAAGTCGAGTACCTGTTCTGTCAATTGAGGCAAGAGAGAAAGCATATGAAATAGGTTATGCCCGTAATGGCAGATTCCGCAAAGAAGTTGGTTATGACGTAGACAACGTTTAGGTTTCGGGGAATCATGTTCATGTTCCAGAGGGGCATGTAGGTTTTGTGTACCCTATAGTGTCAAATTACGCTTATTCATTTTGCCACCTAAGTGAAATGTGGCCTTGACAGAGAGCACAAGTCTCCCTGCAAACCATCCATCTCCATCCGTGCTTGGAAGGCATAATTGCGCTCATTTTGGTTTATCGGCTGGTTTATGGTCTGCCTTCAACTGCAGAAGCTTTCGCAACACACGCCACACTGTTGACTGCGACATCTTCTCTTCTGGCACGTCGATTGGATTTTCTGAGGCTTCCTTCGTAGATCGCATGAATGTTTCCCACCACTTCATTCTTGACGTATGGCAGTCCTGCGGTATTGTTCTTACATACGCATCCTGTCTCGTTAATTGCTTTGCCCATCTAGCAATGTTGTGACGGTTTGGCACCATTTTACCAAATTTGGTCCCAAAATGTTTGTGAACAACGTTATTGATGATGTTTCTGCGTATTCTACGACATTGCGCTCTGCGATGCCACAATTTTGCATTTAGAATGCTAATGCCAGTGATGAACAACAACGACCAGTTTTCACAGTTTCAGAGTGCTGCCAACCTAATCTGTGAGGATTAACCTTTCAGCCTCTATGTGGATTTCTAAAATGAAGTCATTACTACAGTAGTAGGCCAAATTTCTATTTGTCCCATTCATTTTGAATCTTCGTCTATAGTCGAAACTGGACACAGAGAACTAATGATAGAATCAGATTCCGCGTCGTTGCGCTGAACTGCGGACGCTGAATCAGATACAGGGAAAATTAGATATTCTGTGGCGAGAGCACGGTCGTCATCAGCCCACAAAAATGGTTCTCCAGGGCTAGATCTCGGAGAGCAGTACTCTGCAGATAATAGAATTAGCGACTCTCCCCCACCAAGAGGTCTGCAGACGTCGCCAACCGCAAAGCTGAAAAGACTTGCGGGGTACAATGTAGCCGTTCGCGACATTGTAAGAGCTCGCGGTTCTGCAGATGGCAGACATCCATGGTGCTGCTGGATGCGACTCCTGGCCTCCGTCTTTCAGCCTTTATGGCATCGGAAAAAAATCTCTTGCGGCAGGCTTTCGCGAGTTAAGCATTTCCACTTTCCGCGTTTAAATTCGTTTTCGCCGTTACTTGTGAGGCGAAGTGGTGTGGATGGGGGACGGATTTCTGCTGCTGCTGCTGCGAAGGGGGCGCGGAGAAGTGGGGGGGGGGGGGGCAGAGGGGGAGGGGCAGGGTGGGGGGGGGGGGACGGAGAGGCTCTTTCAGGACTTCACAGAGTGGCGGGCGACCACATCCTCAGCAACATCTCGCCGGTTTGCTTCTCCAATATCTTCAGTAAAGCGTCGGCCAGATACTCGTATGGCTCGTTTATGTGGTTTTCACGGGGTGCTGTACTTTTGGTACCTCAAGCATAAACCAAGGCCACAACCATAATAAATACATACATAAATATTATTTACCATCTAGTAAAATTATGGGACGATCAAAACGAACTGCAAAATGATTTAGACAGGATATCTGTACGGTGCGAAAAGTAGCGACTGGCTCTAAATAATGAAAACTGTGAAGTCATCCACATGAGTACTAAAAGGAATCCGCCAATTTCGGTTGCTCGGTAAATCACAGATATTCAGTTTATTACTTAAAGATTACAATGTCGAATAACTGAAATGGGAATAATCACACAGGTCATATTGTGGGGAAAGCAAACCAAAGACTGCGGCTTATTGGCAGAACACTCACAATATGTGACAGGATTACTAAAGAGGGTATTTCGCAATGCTTGTCCGGCGACTTGTGGAGTACTGCTGTAAGGTGTGGGATCCGTATCACATAGGACTGGCTGCTGGCATAGTTCATAACCAGCAGTTCGTTTTGTCTCATCGCGAAATAGGGTCGGAAGTACCACTGATATATACACGAATTGGAGTGGCAATCACTGAAACATGGCGTTTTTCGTTGCGGCAGGATCTTCTCATGACATTTCAATCTCTAATTTTCTCCTCAGAGTGTGAAAATATTTTGATAGCGCCCACCTACATAGGGAGAAATGATCATCACAGTAAAATAAAATAAATTAGAGAAATCAGAGCACCCACGAAAAGATTTAAATGTCTGCTTTTCCCGCGCTGTTGGAGAGTGGAACGGTAGAGAAATAGCTTGACTACGTTGTGAAACGAAGTTTTTAAAGGTGTATTGTGACGAATTGCCTAATAATTTGGTGCAAAATGGATGTCGTTGAAGTAGGAAGCGGTACACAAACAGTGACAGGCAATTATATACAGGGTGCTTCAAGAGGGGGTTGGGTTGTCTGGGGAAGGAGACCAGACAGCGAGGTCACCGGTCTCATCGGATTAGGGAAGGATTGGGAAGGAAGTCGGCCGTGCCCTTTCAGAGGAACCATCCCGGCATTTGCCTGGAGTGATTGAGGGAAATCACGGTGCTTCAAGAAGAACTGAAACATGGCGTTTTTCGCTGCGGCAGGATCTTCTCATGACATTTCAATCTATAACTTTCTCCTCAGAGTGTGAAAATATTTGGTAGCGCCCACCTACATAGGGTATTTCTGTAGGTGGTTGTATAGACTTGTTTAAATAAAACAGTGTGTGTGTAGCCTCTGTTCAGCTTTTAATAATTACGGAGATACAGCTGTTGGAACGTCACCAAAACAAATATTCACGTCAGGTATTACGCAAACGCAAGTGATTAAGTTCAAAGTTAAATTCCATCTCCGAATTCAGTGTACTTTCCAATTCTAGCTATTCTAAGTTCGTCTTGGCATTCTTTTATGGACCACTATTCGTAATTCGAACGATCAAGTCTTCTAGAAGCACTGGCGGAAGTAAAGCTAAGAGGGCAGGCTTGGGTAGCCCAGTCAGTACAGTACTTGCCCCCGAAAGGCAAAGGTCCCAGGTTTGAGTTTCGGTCAGGATGTTTCAGGTCAGTGCACACTCCGCTACACACTGAAAATGCTGGGAGTCATCTCTTTCGTTTACTTTTTCTTTGTGGAACTACCTTTCAAACCATTCCCTTAGGCAAAAGCCTAAATGGGTAAAGTATGGAAATCTTGGCGGAAAAGAGGCGTGGTCATTTCTGCTGATCCATCTTCCGAGCAATGTTAGCTTTAGATAATGTGTTACCTAACGACTAGAATGTACAGATGCTCCATTATGCTGGGAGAATACACAAGGAACCTGTTTCAACAATGCTACAAGCTCATTTTCAATAAAGTGTACGGCGGATATTCAGAAAGTAAGGTCACGAAATGGAAACCACTATGAAAATCAAAACTTGTTCTATTTGAAACAGCTGTGCCTACCTAGCTACTACGCCTTCCAGCTACTTCTCTAAACAGTCGCCATTCCGACTTTTTCATTTGTCGTTGCGCTGTACCAGCTTTCAAATACCTCGTCATAAAAGGCAGCCGCCTGCGCTTTCAGCTAATTCTTTACGCTGGTCTGTAGCATGTGGTCTGTGCCAAATGTCTTCATAGCCATCAGTTCATGTGAGCAGAGATGAAACGCAAAGAGAGCCAAGTCTGGGCTGTAAGATGGGTGATCAAGCACTTCCCAGCGAAAATGCTGCAGGAGGGTCTTCATTGCCCGTGCAGTGTCACGAAGGAGGAAATGCATGGCAATTAAGACATGTGGGCTGCGTGAGATCAGGCGAAATCTCTCACTAGGCCCTTATACTTGGTAGGAGACCCTATTTTCGAGGCATTAAGAACTGAAAAGAGCGAAGTGACGTGATCGACGGGCATATAGAGACACTGTCCAGCACACCTGTGCAAAACTTTTTCAGGGTGCCTTCCATTTCGCACCCGATCGGATCTCACTTTCCGAATAGTATTCGTTGATAATAGGGCCCTATAAGACGATGCGGTAACACTACAAGCCCAATCAGCTGATTGTCTATCATACCAACAAATACATTTACAGAGAACTGTACTTACAAATGTCTCCACAAACGTATTTGGAATTTTGTGAGACCACCTGTGTGAGTTACGAGTGTTACTGATAACACCATGAGTGGCTTCATCAATAAGTGATCTAACGAGTCCATTACTTGCTCTCTGCTTGCAGGCACATGTGTGAAGGAATACGATGTGCGTGGTGCACTGTATGGCTATCCTCTCTTATGATATCTGAAGTGGTCGATCAGAATCTTGGAAGTGTATGCCTGCCATCATATTTCCATGTAGTCCATCATCAGGTCGCTGTAATACACGAGTGGGGCACAAATCTGGATATCGCACGTTTCGAACGTTTGACCATATGGAGACCCACAAGGACACCCCTTTCAAACTGTCAGGTACTGATAACGATGTCTCACACAATTCACGCTGTTTATATACAGCTATCTGTAACAGAGAATTTCAACCTTGATCATTTACATGCACGCTGATGTTGTGCACGTGTCGACGTCTTGTCTCCCTTGTTTTATCCTTATGGTCTAATGTGAACTCCAGAGTCAGGAAAGTCGTACTGCAGATGGCAACAAATATTGGTTCTCTACGTCTCCTCAAGATTGTTTGCCGAAAAGTTCTTCCCTCCAGACTTAACATTGTAAGCCCACAGAACTCTTATCCTTCATATCGAACACACTAGTAACGAATTTAGCATCACAGCTTCCTTTAATTGAACCTGTTGGGGATCCCAAATACTCGTGCACTATTGAAGAATGGTTAGCATGAGCATTATGTAGTTAGTCTCCTGCATAGGTGCAATACACTGTCCCAGAACTCTTCTAGTAAATCCCTTTCCGCATTTTGTCTTGCCTATAATATATCTTAAGCGCTTATTCTATTTTGTATAGCTCTACAGCGTTAAGCTCAGGTACTTTTTTGAAGAGAGGAAATGTCAGACATTTGTTGCCAAAGCGCGTTTTAGTGCTGTTGTCTTATCGGTACTCTGTTACAGGTCTGTAGACTTGTTTCAGGTGCAAAATCACGGAGAAAATGTTTCGGTCATTACTAGATAGAGCATGGCCTTCGTGCTAAGCAGTGCACTGAGTCTGCATGCATGCAAGCAGGTGCTGAAGTTTGTGCGTCGTGCCACTCGGCTGTAGGGCGTTAAGAGTTTGACCAGCCTCGGTGGCCGTGTGGTTCTAGGCGCTCCAGTCCGGAGTCGCGCTGCTGCTACTGTCGCAGGTTCGAATCCTGCCTCGGGCATGGGTGTGTGTGATGTCCTTAGGATAGTTAGGTTTAAGTATTTTTAAGTTCTAGGGGACTGATGACGACAGCAGTTGAGTCCCATAGTGTTCAGAGCCATTTGAACCATTTTGTTACGAGGTTGCCTACCCGCAGGAGCCCAGGAATCTGCCAAGGATTGTCCCTGCACAGGTACCTTTTTAAAGCGCTCAACGAAGGAGTGCAGATGACACCGTTGGCGTTGCCGAACTGAGAGAGGGGGGGAGGGGGGCGGAGGGAGCATTTTAAAGGTATCCTTAGCCTTTTTATTTGTGTGCATGTCAAGGTCCCCGCCAAAATCCTTGTGATCTCGCCACAGGGGGGCGCAAGAAGCAGGACGGTTGAAAAAGCATTAACAGCTTTTATTAATTCTGATCATGCTCGAATTTCGTCGAATGGTTTTGAACGGTCTCTAGTGGCTGCAAAAATGTTGCCGTGCTACACTTCAAAGTGGACAGAAAATGAATGTTCAATGGGATTGGGGCCCCACGATGGTCTTAGAGAAGGACTGAATCTTCTGGGGGCTATCAGAGGATCAAATGTTGTCAAGAACGTCGTTATCTTGCACGTCCCACTGTACACTGTCGTTTTTGATCGAGAAATGTTCGCCCAGTAGAAGGGGTGGTTTCATTGATCCCATTTATGCCACCTCCTGAGATCTTTTCGTGTCGACTCTCAGACTGCCAGGGTGGCCGAGCGGTTCTAGGCGCTACAGTCTGGAACCGCGAGCCCGCTACGATCTCAGGTTCGAATCCTGCCTCGGGCATGGATGTGTGTGTGTCTTTGGGTTAGTTAGGTTTAAGTAATTCTAAGTTCTAGGGGACTGATGACCTCAGATGTTAAGTCCCATAGTGCTCAGAGCCATTTTTTGTCGATTCTCTTCGGCGGTGTGCCTAAAGTGTTTTCCTCGACTATCTATAAGAAAACTACGTGTTTTCAACGCTGGGCGTCGTGGGTTCGGATCTCAGTCACATAGGTGTCAATAGTAGGGGTGAAATGTGCATTGAGGAGATGTGTGGATGTGACGGCCTTCCCATCGGAGGAAGTGTGCACGATGATGGTGGGCAGAACTGTGGTCAAATTTGGTGCCACAGGGACATTAGACCCAAATTTCAAACCTCTGCGGCGCGATGGGGGAAAACGACGGGTTTTCGAAAAAGGGAGCCTTAATTTCTTTTGTGCAGGGAACGTACACTGCGGGAGCCGAGATTGTACGAATATACAGAACTGCACTATACTGTGAATCCCGAACGAATGCTAACAACGCGGTGCACACAGTCACAAACGTAGACACAAACATTTGTTCAGCGTTTATGGAGTAACATACGTGCGAGAATTACGCATTAATTCAAGCACTGAAAATGCCCAACAGCTATCCGAATCAAAGAGATTAATGCAAAAATATTACTGTAATATTAGTTTTGTTATTTTTATAGCTCTATGAAATTTAATGTGTGCAGAGCCAATAAATGAGCACCCATCGCTGGAAATGCGTAGCCCATAAATGGACACATATAACAATATCGGTGACAAATAGCGGACAGTAAAAAGTTGTTTAAATCATTCATACAATGCGCAGCTAACAAAGATATGGGGAAAAGCTGCTCTCTCTCTTGCAGAAGTGAAGATAACGATGTCAGTAAGATACTTTTTAAAAATTATTTAGTATTTTACGTACATTTTAATAATTGAAAAGAACTAATTTGCTTTTATTGTGTTAACTGGTTTTCGGATTACAAGGCCATCTTCAAACTTTTACTGAGTATTGTCAGCAAAGAATTTACAATGCTTGTAAACAACATTGGAAGAGACGTTACACGTCTAGACTGAAGCAGAAACGTACAGTAAATAACATTTTCCACAATATGGTGATAAAGCAATGATAAATCTGAAAAAACTGAACAGTAAATAAATAAAAAGGGAGTAAATAGGAAAAGCTTTGACACAAAACAGGAACAGCAAGCCTACATAACAGTTTATATTAGTAAATGATACCAATTAAATAAAGTAAAATTAGTACTGACAAGGCTACTTCATGAGGTATGCAACATGGAGAGAATACACCAACCAATTAAAAGAAGGAAGAATTATCAATGTAACTACAGAATAGAAGTGCCAGTTACAAGAAAGTCTTAACAAATGGAACTACAGTCTATGTAGGTTGCGTAGACAATTTCAATAAACTGAAAGAACTTAATGAATACATTAAAATGATAGTATGTAGGAACAGACAGTGCGGAAAGTAATAAAAAACAGAGGGGAAGTGTTGAGCTGTGTCTGGTCATTTAGAATTAGATCTGGACTGTAAGCTACTTGTATTACTTTCCTTGTTTAATACGTCTAGTAGTTGTCTCATCAAATATTGTTTTTATTTTACTTGGTTCATTTATTTAATGCAAATTATTACGTAGTTACAGTTTTGAGAATAATGTTAATGTTCTTCCTGTTTGCCCCTTTTATATTTGTGTACTGTTCAGCCCATTTTTACCTTTTAAAATGCAGTGCCACTACACTTTCAAGGATTGCATTTACTGTACGTTCCCTCACACTACGCCACTACCCTGCAGTTATTCATTTCCGTTTATCTTATTGCTTAAATTCCTTATATATTCCGTAGTTACATTGATAATTCTTTCTTCTTTTAATTAGTTGGTGTATCACTCTCCATGATGTATACCTCCTAGTGCAGCCGTGTCAGTACTAATTTTATTTTATTGGTTTTGTTTATTAATATAAACTGTTATGTAGGCTTGCTTTTCCTGTTTTGTGACAAAGTTTTTCCTGTTTACTCCGTTTTTATTTATTTACTGTTAACTTTTTTTTTACATTGCTGTACCACCACGATGTCAAACTTCGCTTCCAATGTTGTTTACAAACGCTGTAACTTCTTTGGTGACAATAGTCAGTAAGAGATGGCCTTCTAAAGTCGAAAACCGGTTAACACAATAAAAGTAATACTGTAGACAAAAACAAACTAGTGATTTTCATTTATTATAATGTAGTTCTACTAAGAACCGACGGAAGATTCAGTTAACACTAAGGACATTTCTTTCTATTCAAGCGCATAAAAAAGAAGAAAGAATGAACTCTACAAGTGTAGAAGGTTTCAACGGGAATTTCCGAACACCCTGTATAACTTTCATATGCGTTGCGGGAAAGTACTGTTTTTCTTGAAAAATATGAAAAAAATCTGCCAGCTGTTTGCATGGGTTTTCTATATACCTTGCCCAGGTTTAGTCACCTCTAAGGGTGACTTCAAAAGAAGGTAAGGTAATTACCTGTGTTTAGGATCTTCTTTCTGATGTCTTTGTACTTTGAGACAGCCTTTGATACAAGGGCGCATAAGAAGCGTGCAACCTATGCAACTGGTTGGCAGATTTTTTATATATTTTTCTCATTTGTGTATACGGTTGCTGCAAACGTCAGCCATGTTCAAAGTTGTACGCTTCTTACCCGCCCATTTATCAAAGGCTGTCTCAAAGTACAAAGACATAAGAAAGAAGATCCTAAACACAGGTAATTACCTTACTTCTGATGAAGTCACCCTTAGTGGTGACGCAACCTGGTCAAGGCATATGGAAAACCTATGCAACCAGTTGGTAGATTTTTACATATTTCTCAAATCTGTGTATAGGATTGCTGCAAACGTCAGCCATGTTCAAAGAAAAGTACTGTATTTGTACGTGAAAACGGCGGCCTTTAGTTGACAAGTGTGCCTCCAGAGTTTTTGTGTTTGACGACGCATGTTCGGTGCCGAGTTCAAAAATGGCTCTGAGTACTATGGGACTAACGTCTATGGTCATCAGTCCCCTAGAACTTAGAACTACTGAAACCTAACTAACCTAAGGACATCACACAAAACCCAGTCATCACGACGGTGCCGAGTTATTACTTTTGGCACTGCCTAATGGGACAGAAACTTTAAGGTATGTTGTACTACAAGACGATATTAATAATGTTATATGTGTGTACGTGTAGTATTGGGTTGTACTGAGATATTTCCTTGTTTTATAATTCCTGACAATGGGATTTTAGCACATGTTGTGGTAACCGTATGACATGTTTCACAACTCGTGCGTAACATTCTCAGTACCGATCTTCTACTAACATCAATGCTTCGATGCCTGCTGCGTGACCTCGTGTGGGAAGTTAAACGAAAGGTTGCTGAACCGGCGGCTGCGTCCGCCTCCGGCAGAGAGGGAGACCCACCTGGAAGAGGTAGGCGTCGCCGAAGGCGGTGCTGAGGCAGAAGACGTGGTCGCGCTTGGGGTGCTCCGGGATGGGCTGCATGATGGCGCCGTCGACGATGATGAGGTGCTTGGGCGCCGCCTCGACGCTGCGGCCCTCCCGCGAGTCGCACGGGTAGAAGAGCAGCGTGGTGCCCTTCAGGCACACCCAGTAGCCCTTCCAGCCGCGCTTGCGCGCCAGCTCGATCTGGTGCTTCTTCCGCAGCAGCCACTTCTTCACGCTCAGGAACCTGCAGCGCACACAGACACACAAGTACTTGAGTGCACGAATTCACTAACCGTCAATTCTCAACAAACTACTTCTTATGAAAATACACCATGTACACAACAATCTTGACAAAAATACATGCACTCTATATATTCTGCTTAGTCACGTTATTAGGAAGATCCCTGTCACGCGTAGTTCTCGAAGAATGTCGTATTGATTGTATCGAATTAGCAGGTGTGCGACAGCAGTGATGAGCTTGTAATACTGGGGAGGTGCATCGGTTCGGAGCGTCTTTCCATAACTTTAACAAACACGGAGCAGTGTAGCGGCTGTTAATTTTATCGACTGGACAACTGAATTTTAAACAATTTTAATAAACATTTTTGGAACAACGATCAAAATTATTTAAAAATTTTCTTTCAAAAATTCAGTCTTGATCACACCACGTATGCCTCAAGAACATAGGTCACCGGTTTCGGTTATATCACATGACTATCGTCAGGCCTATGGCAACTGGTTGACATCACAGCAGCTGAGAAGAGTGCTCCACCTACCATCATCGAATGTTGCCATTGGTCTAATGATGGTCGTGTGATATAACCGAAACCGGTCACCTATGTTCTTGAAGCATACGTGGTGTGATCAAGACTGAATTTTTGAAAGAAAAATATCTGAATTTTAACTCCGCGGGCTCGCGGTCAAGCAGTATCACCATTACGTGTAAGTCTACGCACCCCAGGTGGAGCAATATTCGAAGAGCGAGCTAAATTCGCCCATGCTTACAATGAAGAGCTAAAAACACTAATACACCTGTATAATACAGTGTAGGGACCCCCGAGAGCACGCAGAAGTGCCCCAACACGATGAAGCAAGGACTGAACTAATGTCTGAAGGGAGTGGACACCATGAATCCTGCAGGGCCCTTCATAAGCATGTAAGAGTACGACGTGAAAATCTCTTCTGAACAGCACGTTGCAAGGCAGCCCAGATATGCTCAATAATATTTATGTCTGGTGAGCTTAGTGGGCAACGGAAGTGTTTAAGCTCAGAAGAGCGTTCCTGCAGTCACTCTGTAGAAATTCTGGACGTGTGGAATCTCTGTCTGACCATAATGTAATCTAACTGAAATCTTTCAGTATCACCTGGCCGTTTCCAAGTATACCTTCTCCTGTTGTCTTTCTTGAACAAAGTATTTGCTATTAGTAGCTGAAACTTGTTACAGAACTCAATTAGTCTTCTACTATAAAGTGATCCTAATGTATAAAATACATCTAGCCTCAGTTGCAGGCAGTGTATCTAACGACTTCGCAGGGGGGGGGGGGGAGGAGGCATAATTATTAACCGAACAATTTAAAAAGATGTCCTAATCTACTCATTAAAAAGTATAATCGTATGTTAAAGCTTTAACACTGTAATGGAAGTATCACAGTTAAGGGTTTCATGACCGGATGTCATAGTTACTGATGAGTCTTCCGGGCTGTAGGGCCTTGGTCGAAAAAAGTTTTCGGTTCCTCACATTTCGTCCAGAGCTGTGCCGGTAGAAACGCCAGGAACTGAAAACATTCTTCAACCACGGCCATACGACCCGGAAGACTCATCAGCAACAAGCATTACACTTAGAAACTGAGCGTACGAGACCTGTTCAAAAAATTCCGGAACGTTTGTAATTTCGAGGTAATGGTGTGTTGGAGCGAAATGCGGTTGGCATTACTGCACACACTTTTGTTTAACGTTTGAGTGGCGGAATTTTCATTGCTGTATGTCTGTTAGTTATTGTTTAGAGCTGTATTGGGTAGAACATTGTGTCGCACAGTATGCGAATTTAGAGACTGCAGAGTTAGGAGAGCAAAGTATCTGCATTACATTTTGCGTTAACCTCAAGAAAACTTTTACAAAGACACACAAAATGATGATGGAAGCCTACGATAACGAGTGCTTAAGGCGTACTCGGTGTTACGACTGGTTCATGTTAGAACCGTCAACGAAACTGTGCGTGCTAATAGAAGAATGACTGCGCGAGAGATTTGTAGCAGAAACAAACGATTCAGTTGGATCATGTCATGAAATCCTGACACAGAATCTTGGAATGCCTCGTGTTGCCTCGTGCTGCCAAATTCGTCCCACGGCTCGTGACTCAAGACCAGAAAGACCTTCGCCTCACAATCTGTGAAGAGCATTTGGATAGCGCATATGAAAACGAGATGTGTAAAAGAAAATTATAACTGATGAGATGTGGATGTACGGTTATGGTGCTGAGACGTTGAAAGGACGAAGATTTGCTGCCACAGACGAGATAAAAGAAAATTCGCAGACGGAGCTTCGCGCGATCTAGCAAAAGGCGTACTAAGACAGCTTTCGGAAGTGGAAACGTCGTTGGGAATAGTGTATTAGTTGTTTAAGAGAAGGGGATCATGCACAGTAAATAGAAGGTAAGCGTAGAAAGATTTTGCGGACGAAGTTCCGGAATATCCGTATACCACAGTATATGCCTGCAAAATTATATCTTTGTGCGACAAATAGATCAGGGAATATGACGTCATTACATCTACATCTACATGGGTACTCTGCAAATCACATTCAACTGCCTGGCAGTGGGTTCATTCCAATCTCGTATAGTGCCGGAAAGAATGAACACCTATAACTTTCCGTACGAGCTCAGATTTCCCTTATTTTATCTTGGTGATCGTTGCTCCCTATGTAGGTCGGTGTCAACAAAATATTTTCGCATTCGGAGGAGAACGTTGGTGATTGGAATTTCGTGAGAAGATTCCGCCGCAATGAAAAATACCTTTCTTTTAATGATTTCCAGCCCATATCCTGTATCATTTCTGTGACACTCTCTCCCATATTTCGCTATAATACAAAACATTCTGCCTTTCTTTGAACTTTTTCGATGTACTCCGTCAGTCCTATGTGGTAAGGATCCACACCGCGCAGCAGTATTCTAAAACAGGACGGACGAGCGTAGTGTAGGCAGTCTCCTTAGTAGGTCTGTTACATTTTATAACTGTCCTGCCAATAAAACGCAGTCTTTGGTTAGCTGTCCCCACAAAGTTTTCTGTGCGTTCCTTCCAATTTAAGTTGTTTGTAACTGTAACACCTAGGTATTTAGTTGAATTTACGGGTTTTAGGTTAGACTGATTAATCGTGTAACCGAAGTTTAACGAGTTCCTTTTAGCACTCATGTGGATGACCACACACTTTTCGTTATTTAGGGTCAACTGCCACTTTTCGCACCATTCCGATATTTCTTCTAAATCGTTTTGCAGTTTGTTTTGGTCTTCTGATGACTTTATTAGTCGATAAACGACAGCGTCATCTGCAAACAACCGAAGATGGCTGCTCAGATTGTCTCCCAAATCGTTTATATAGATAAGGAACAGCAAAGGGCCTATAACACTACCTCGGGGAACGCCTGAAATCACTTCTGTTTTACTCGATGACCTTCCGTCAATTACTTCAAACTGTGACCTCTCTGACAGTAAATCACAAATCCAGTCACATAACTGAGACGATATTCCATAAGCGCGGAATATAACTACGAGCCGCGTGTGTGGTACAGTGTCAAAAGCCTTCCGGAAATCCAGAAATACGGAATCGATCTGAAATCCCTTGTCAATAGCACTTAGCACTTCATGTGAATAAAGAGCTAGTTGTGTTTCACAGGAACGATGTTTTCTAAATCCATATTGACCGTGTGTCAATAGACCGTTTTCTTCGAGATAATTCTTAATGTTCGAACACAATGTATGTTCCAAAATCCTGCTGCATATCGACGTTAATGATATGCAGCAGGATTTTGGAACATACATTGTGTTCGAACATTATGAATTATCTCGAAGAAAACGGCCTGTAATTTAGTGGATTACTCCTACTACCTTTCTTGAGTATTGGTGTGACCTGTGCAACTTTCCAGTCTTTGGCTACGGATCTTTCGTCTAGCGAACGGTTGTATATGATTGTTAACTATGGAGCTAATGCATCAGCATACACCGAAAGGAGCCTAATTGGTATACAGTCTGGACCAGAAGACTTCCTTTTATTAAGTGATTCAAGTTGCTTCACTACTCCGAGGATATTTATTTCTACTTTACTCATGTTGGCAGCTATTCTCGGTCAAAATTTTGGAATATTTACTTCGTCTTTTTTTGTAAAGACATTTCGGAAGGCTGTGTTTAGTAACTCTGTTTAGGCAACACTGTTTTCGATAGCATCTCCATTGCTATCGCGCAGAGAAGGTTCAAATGGTTAAAATGGCTCTGAGGACTATGCGACTTAACTTCTGAGGCCATCAGTCGCCTAGAACTTAGAACTAATTAAACCTAACTAACCTAAGGACATCACACACATCCATGCCCGAGGTAGGATTGGAACCTGCGACCGCAGCAGTCTTGCTGCTAATATACTTCACATCCGACCAGAATCTCTTTGGATTTTCTACCAGGTTTCGAGACAAAGTTTCGTTGTGGAAACTGTTATATGTATCTCGCATTGAAGTCCGCGCTAAATTTCGAGCTTCTGTAAAAGAGTGCCAATCTTGGGGATTTTGCGTTTGTTTAAATTTGGCATGTTTGTTTCGTTGTTTCTGCAACAGTGTTCTGATTCGTTTTGTGTACCAAGGAGGATCAGTTCCGTCGTTTGTTAATTTATTTGGTATAAATCTCTCAATTCTTCTCTTTACTATTTCTTTGAATTTAAGCCACATTTGGTCTACACTTATATTATTAATTTGGAATGAGTGGAGATTGTCTCTCAGGAAGGAGTCAAGTGAATTTTTATCTGCTTTTTAGAATAGGTATGTTTTTCGCTTATTTGTCGAGCATTTGGGGATTACAATATTCAACACTGAGATGCTTGTGTTTCTCAACCATAAAGACGTTACATGATTAACGTCAAGTATTTAACACGTACGTTCATTTGTTACTTTGTTTTAAGAATGGAGGATGGGGGTTATTTGATAATTACAACTCATCGTCCGCTATATTGCTTACGTGAGTTGGAAGTGGAGGCAATGCAGGGATGAATCCAGGCGCAGATTTCACGAATAGGAAGCCGGCGGAACTGATTGTCAGTTGTGAAATTTAGCCGCGGTGAAAAAAAAAAAGAAAAACAGATGATGTGCAACAGCACCGCGTAATTCCGTGCAAGTGAGTTTTCAGGGCGGCGATCAAGCGCGCGCCTCCGATTGTAACAATAAATCCGTGTCGGCCGGCGTGCGGTCAACCGCGCAACGCAACTTCGGTTGGTTTGCGGTGGCGCTACTCACACGGCGTGCAAACAACGGGTTTTAAACCCTCGCTGCCGGGGTCCGGTTGCGGTCGGCAGTCGGTGTTACGCCGCCGCTCTGGTAACGGCTTCAACAGCCGCGACTCGAATTTTTCGCTGTCTGTCGTGAATAACGCGAGAAGCCTCATAAAGTAATACTGACACGCGAATATTAATTGCGTCATTCTGTGTGCACGGTTCGGTGAAATTGGTGGCTTCGTCAATACAATAGCTGTGACACAATGGTATTTCAAATAAATGTGACACATGATGGCTAAAATTCTTCTGGGTATTGTATCGCGTCATTGTGTACACTACTTTAGTCGTAAAGTATAAAACGAGGCCTAAAATATGACGTGACTTATGAACCAAATTAGGATTCTTGTAATTTTAAGCGTGTCTTGTACACTTGGTTCTCTGTAGCTTTTAAATGTGTAATATTAATAACCATGTATCTTACGTAAGCTGCTTTTTGATGCTACTTTATGTCATCGGATTACGTTTGGGAGTTTGTTCGTCGTCGGCGGTGCCTTATATGTTCTACTTTTTAGCGTATTGCAAAAATGTTTCGTAATCATCGTATAATAATATGATTATATAATTTCTTAATGCATATATATATATACTATCAGTATAAGAACATTTTTACGAGGATATTTACTTGTCAGTGGAAATTACTCGTAAATTTTTTATGTTGATTACATATATTTGTATATATATGCATATACACTCCTGGATATGGAAAAAAGAACACATTGACACCGGTGTGTCAGACCCACCATACTTGCTCCGGACACTGCGAGAGGGCTGTACAAGCAATGATCACACGCACGGCACAGCGGACACACCAGGAACCGCGGTGTTGGCCGTCGAATGGCGCTAGCTGCGCAGCATTTGTGCACCGCCGCCGACAGTGTCAGCCAGTTTGCCGTGGCATACGGAGTTCCATCGCAGTCTTTAACACTGGTAGCATGCCGCGACAGCGTGGACGTGAACCGTATGTGCAGTTGACGGACTTTGAGCGAGGGCGTATAGTGGGCATGCGGGAGGCCGGGTGGACGTACCGCCGAATTGCTCAACACGTGGGGCGTGAGGTCTCCACAGTACATCGATGTTGTCGCCAGTGGTCGGTGGAAGGTGCACGTGCCCGTCGACCTGGGACCGGACCGCAGCGACGCACGGATGCACGCCAAGACCGTAGGATCCTACGCAATGCCGTAGGGGACCACACCGCCACTTCCCAGCAAATTAGGGACACTGTTGCTCCTGGGGTATCGGCGAGGAACCGTCTCCATGAAGCTGGGCTACGGTCCCGCACACCGTTAGGCCGTCTTCCGCTCACGCCCCAACATCGTGCAGCCCGCCTCCAGTGGTGTCGCGACAGGCGTGAATGGAGGGACGAATGGAGACGTGTCGTCTTCAGCGATGAGAGTCGCTTCTGCCTTGGTGCCAATGATGGTCGTATGCGTGTTAAGCGCCGTGCAGGTGAGCGCCACAATCAGGACTGCATACGACCGAGGCACACAGGGCCAACACCCGGCATCATGGTGTGGGGAGCGATCTCCTACACTGGCCGTACACCTCTGGTGATCGTCGAGGGGACACTGAATAGTACACGGTACATCCAAACCGTCATCGAACCCATCGTTCTACCATTCCTAGACCGGCAAGGGAACTTGCTGTTCCAACAGGACAATGCACGTCCGCATGTATCCCGTGCCACCCAACGTGCTCTAGAAGGTGTAAGTCAACTACCCTGGCCAGCAAGATCTCCGGATCTGTCCCCCATTGAGCATGTTTGGGACTGGATGAAGCGTCGTCTCACGCGGTCTGCACGTCCAGCACGAACGCTGGTCCAACTGAGGCGCCAGGTGGAAATGGCATGGCAAGCCGCTCCACAGGACTACATCCAGCATCTCTACGATCGTCTCCATGGAAGAATAGCAGCCTGCATTGCTGCGAAAGGTGGATATACACTGTACTAGTGCCGACATTGTGCATGCTCTGTTCCCTGTGTCTATGTGCTTGTGGTTCTGTCAGTGTGATCATGTGATGTATCTGACCCCAGGAATGTGTCAATAAAGTTTCCCCTTCCTGGGACAATGAATTCACGGTGTTCTTATTTCTATTTCCAGGAGTGTATAAATGAAGGAGGTGAAGATTAGAAACATGCTAAAACAGAAATCACTATTAACGTTCAAAGTGCCATTATTCACGAACTGCATTTTCAGTGCTATTGTGTTCTCGGTACTGTGTTGCATGCCCCTAAACTTGTTTCATGCGTCATATTATGGAGAATATGTTTCAAAGGTTTATTACTACATTGCGCACCGTCTTGGCGCCAAGCAGTGATTCGTTATTGGGCGTACAACAGAGCACCGAGAACACAAAAGCACTGAAAACACAAGTGTAATACGTCAAGGTCTCCACAATTTAGCCTGTGATGGTTTGAGAAGACAAGAGAAAAGTTTTTGATCTGCAACTGAGATTTTACAAATGCAGAGAAACGAAGAAAGATAGGCATGGCATTTGTACCGTAAGCTACACCCAAGCCTTACTTATTCTATATAATTCCAGTTCATACAACTGACGTCTGATGTTACATACGCGGCTAAAACATTGTTGTCAATGCAGGAGTGTAATACCTCCATATACAGTATGATAAAAGTGTCTCACACTGCTCCTTCAGAACAGCTGTATAAAAATTCTTACCGTGAAACAAAAGAATGAATAAATTTCAAAGTATTCAAAAGAGGAAAGACCATGCCATTTGCAAGTCATGCCGTATTTTATCTGAAAGACTAGCCATACGTATCGGCCACAAAACAGAAATACATGTTCAAGATGTTGCCATTTCTTCCTCAACAAAATTCAAATGTGTGTGAAATCTAGGGTGACTTAACTGCTGAGGTCATCAGTCCCTAAGCTCACACACCACTTAACCTAAATTACCCTAAGGACAAACACACACACACCCATGCCCGAGGGAGGACTCGAAACTCCGCCGCGACCAGCCGCACAGTCCATGACTGCAGCGCCTGAGACCGCTCGGCTAATCCCGCGCGGCTCTTCCTCAACAGCACAAGGAATTACGTAGTAAACTTTTCACTATATGAACTCAAGAATGGAATTGTGTAAGAAACAGAATTTTTTTCCTTGAGTTTAATTATGTTGCTCTTTCCTTAAAAAAAAGTGAAAAGAAATGTGAAATCGTTTTCGTTGATTTCTACTCTTCTAGTTAAAAACAGGTGCATTTCTGAACTTGCGTTATCACAAATAGTATCTCTGTATTAATGACATTTGAAATATAAACTTTCTTATTTTTACTTAGAACCAATCAGTTTCTTGATACAACACTTAGAAGAGTCTTAACGAATTATTTATTTTCTTATTTGTCACATTACTTTTTGTCGCATAATTCTGTGTTCTCGGAATCAATTTTCTGGATAAAAATAGGTTATGGAGAAAAAGAGATCCATCGTTTTATGATTCTCCTAACAAATGTGAGATGGAACACTTCGAACTTACGTGTTTCAACTCTTCATATGGTTACTACGAAACATTCTCTTTGGCATCCGCTAAAAGCAGTACATATAAGGTGCTACCGACGATGAGTGATAGCTCGAAACTAGTCCGGTAAAATAAACTACCATAAAAAAGCAGCTTACGTCAAATACAGAATTATTGACGCGACATATCTGTAATTTTAATCTGTCCTGATGACCAGTTATATGGATAATTCACTATACCTAAATGACTGTCGGAGTTCCTCAAAAATTGCCGATTCTTTCGCATACAATTCGTATTCGTTGTATGTTGATGGAAACTGACTGAAAGGGGTGGAAGGTTTAGAAACACAATAGAACAAAAATCACTATAATCAAAATATCCACGGGTGTACTGCCGGTCTATAGTGTCTATAGTGCCCGTTGGACACTATAGACCGGCAGTACACCCGTGGATATTTTGGTTATCAAATACGCTGGGAGAAACTCAAGAATCACAAAAATCACTATAAAAAGCCAAAAAAATTAAAGCAGAATTTTATTATGATGTACATCAAACTATTCACTTTGTTCGGAGAATTACGAAACTGAATTCTATTTTATCTAGGTGGCGTACTGCGACAGTCATCGATGTATCTTTATAAATGTTTTAATTAATTAGTAGTTATTAAAACAGTGTGTAGTATTCCATTGCCCTTCCAATGGCCCCATTCACTGTATTATCGTTGTTGGTAGACACCGTCTATCGGGATACTCTTGTGCGTACAACTCAATTGTTCTGTTTCTTCTTTATCCGACATGACGTATTTCCTTATTTGGGTATGAAATCACAAACCTCTACAAAAGACAGAAATCGGTTACATGTTCATGAATGCTAAGTTCTAAATTTATAGTCAGTGCGGAACCTCTAATAAAAAAAAAAAAAAAACGGTATTGAAAATACGACAATTCAACTGAAAAAGCGAAGTAGATACCGATACCTCTATAATCAATATAGCTGTGAAAGGTGATTGTACGTCTTTTAGTGAGTACTTTCTTGCGATTCAACTACGTGAGAATAGAATTACGATATCTTACAGAGTTTCGGAAATACTGGTTTAACTAAACCGCTATACAAAGGACTTGTACATTCTGAAAGAAATTAAGGATGAGAATTATAACGAGAAATCTGTACCAGGATTGTAGACTGGGAGATCTGTACCAGTAGTGTAGGCTGGAAAACGATATCGGTCACATTGAGGCAATTCTTGGCGCCGAGTGGTTCCACACGTCGAGTACGTCGTACGCTAATGACGGTGCACCAGAACACACAAATAAACAGCGACCACAGCTATAGTTGAAGGGCGCCTATCAAGCGAAAATGATCGGTACAAATTATCTTTAAATTGCGCAATTTGGCCTTTCGTTTCAGCGTAATGCGCCGTTTTCGAACGCGTTGCGCGGCGATATTGGACGTTTAGAGAGCGGCCACGCATATCGCGCAACAATGACAGCGATACGTCATCAGCAACTGGCGCCAGTGGACGGACTTCATTACAATGCAAATGCTCGGGGCCGGCTAGATTTGTCGGAGCAGGGCTCGATAGCGCGGACATTCGTTAGCATAAACGAGCGGCGGGACTCGCCAAATGCAGGGCTGCGACCATTAGTTTTAGAGCCGATAGAACGCGGAAAAGCGAAGGAGGCTACTTTTAAGTGGTGGGCCAGTCGATGGATGGGGAAACTTTCATGCAACGCTACCAGGCTTCTAGCCCAGAAACGTACCGGCCTGGTGATGCATAGGGGCATCTCCAAAGCGAATTCTCTTATCGGGGCCGCAGGAAGCGGATTATACGCAATACTATTGGTGCACGCGCTCGTTATGGTGATGGCGGCAACAGGAAAAATCGCGCCCCAGTCGCGAAATGGTCGAGCTGAGATTACGTTATTTATTGCCTCGATATACGGCGCCTTATCTCACTAAAAAGACTCCAGAATATCGGATTTAACTTTCTGGTGCTAATCTACGGATGGGTTCAAAGTATTATTGAACACTATATGTCATAGTCGCTATCGTGCGAGATATTTCCTTAACGAATTTGGCCACAGTAACGGATATCGGGAAGTTTGCGCCGTGGTAATGACCAGAGGGAACGGTGTGGATATGTGATGGTTATTAAACGCATCAGTCTTTCGTATTTCAGAAATCATTTATTTATTTATTATTGCAGGGCCGTGGATCCTTAGACTTCGCACAGAACTTGGAGAGAATACAGCTGAAGCGTCAGGGTTACCACATTAGTCAGTCGTCCAGGATAATACAAAACACCTAATACATTCCTTAATTGTTCTCCCAGTTTAAGATTAGGAAAAGTACTTCAAGGATTACTGAAACAATTCTGGGGCTATTAAAACTCCTCGGTTGATTTCATTTTCAGTTTAGTTTCTTACCGTCTCGATGCACCTACAGTGCCGAAGAAAAATGTAACACCTTCAAGGACGAGGCCGTTTAATTGAAAAGTGATGTGAAAAGTAATTCATTATTGTAGGAACACAGGGTGTTTCAGCAGGAATAGTAAATATGTTAATAGGTGGTAGTATAGACAAATTGCAATGAAAATGGTATATAACATGTGTCCAATTATTATTGAGTATAGAGATACAGCTGTTAGTATGTAATCCAAACAAACTTAAAGCAATGGCAAATGAGGACGTTCACAGTTGATTTTCAAAAATTCCGCTGCCAACTTCTTTTCACTTTTGACTTCTCTTGATAACACCGCGTGTAGCTCTTCTGAGATACCTTTGCGTTCTTTTATGAGGGCTGCGCTGCTCATAATCCGAGCTATCAAACCGGCTCCTTTGGCTACTTTTTCTTTGTAGACTTCGCCTTTCAACCATACCCACAGGCAAAATCCAAAGGGGTAAGATCCGGGGACCTTGGTGGCCAAGAAATGTGCACATATCTACCGATCTATCTTCGGGGAAGTGCTAGACGACGCGTCACCTGACGACTAAAATGTGCAGCAGTCCCGTCATGCTCCATGAAGATGCGCTTTCTTGTAGCCAAAGAAATATCTTCCAATAACGCTGGAAGCCCATTTTTAAGAAAGTGTAGATAACAGGGTCCTGTAAGACGATGGTGAAACGCAACAGTCCCAGTCAAGTGATTGTCTGTCAAACCACACCACACGTTTAAAGAGAAGCGTTCTTGAAAATGAGTCTTCACAATGGTACGTGGATATTCTTCAGGCCACTGATGTGAATTACGATTGTTATTGATGCCGCCACGAGTGAAACTGGCTTCATCAGTGAAGAGTACAAATGAGATTACCTGGCGACTTTCAAGTCTCCTATGACAAAATTCCAATTGTCCTGCTCAAAGGTGCTGAATGAGCTGTAAATGATACGGATGGAACTGATGTCCGCCATAGTCTTGTATGTGGAACACCGATACGAGCGGAAATTCTGTGTTGTTGTTGAAGGACTACGTTCTACCGACTGAATAACGTTTTCTACATCATCCACAGCCTGTTCATTTACAAGTTTAGATGCAATATGACTGCTGTGTCACTCAGTGTATTCAACACACCGAGTAAACACTCTTGAATCTGGTAGTCTGCGGTTAGTAAATTACATGCTGTATTCACTACAAGCAGCAGCAGCGTTTTCATTACAAAACCTATACACAAATACCATATCGGCATACTCAGCACACGTGCGGCATGCTTACACGTTACAGTTCAGTAGACTTGGACAACAAATCACAATGAAAACTTAAATGTAAACTAAAGCACAACTTGAGAACGAGAACATCAAACGTCTACAGCAGACATTCGATAAATACGCCCAGAGAAACCCGTAGCAACCGGTGTACCAACACACGAAACGACAATTCACTGAACTACATCTCTGTACTCAATAAAAATTGGACACGTGTTATACAGCATTTTATTGCAATTCGTCTATTCTACAATTCGCGAATTCTACCACCTCCGGAAACACCCAGTATGTGGAACCCTGCCCACTCGTCTCTTATAGGGTGCCTACGAAGCTGTTTTCTCATATAACCAGACAACATACAAGCAAATAATATGAAGGGAGTTTATTACGGTAATGGAATTGACTTTCTTTTCTACATGATGGGTCGCAAGCAATTGGCGACATGCAAATAATCAATGTCCTTTGATAGATAAAATTTCCATGCACGCTAATCACACAAGTTCATATAAGTCACTGCTATCGTTAATACCACGGCGGCTCTTCTAGTGCGCGTCTTCTACTATGCAGCCGCGGCTAGGCGGCTCGTCGCTTTTATTCTCTTCGTGCAGATGCCCTCCTGTCGTGGTGACGTCCTTAGCGTGCTATTGGCCGACGTCGTCTCACAGCCATTTCTGCTGCATCGTTCTTGATCTTCGATCTGGCGCTTGTCGTTAGGCCGGAACACAGCATACGATAGCAAATTCAGACCGAATGAAACATACATACCACAGTAAAGCATCAGCACCATCAATGTACAGTTTACCCCCTCTGGCGGCAACGCATGCGCCTATTTTCGCTTGAAAACGATCATAATGGCGCCGAATGACATCCTGCGATAGACTACATGAACCACCTCGCACTTTTTATTGCATTTCGGCGATCTTGCACGCTATGGAGAACGAGTAAGCTCCCCCTTCACTATGTCCCACACGTGTTGAACTGGTGAGATATCTAGTGATCTTGTTGCCCAGAGTAATTATTGGACACCATGTCGAGCATGCAGTCGTACGTAGACGTGCATTGTCCTGCTGAATATCCACATCACCTTCCTCTCGAAAAAATGGCTGTATGACGGGGCGAGCGACCCGTGCAATGTAATGGGCACTGGTCGCTGAACCCTGCAGATGCGCCAGATTTGACTGCTAGTTGTAACTGAGGCCCTCCCCCCCCCCCCCCCCCCCCTCCAGCACACACACAAACACTATGAAACCTGTATTGGGACCTGAATGTCGTGGGCGAATGCGCCCTGCTTCAGGTCACTCACCAGGTCTGCACCGTACATCCGTTATTTATGAACATACAGAATGTTTTCCATTCTGCAGTCGGCTCTTTCACGACACCAGAACGGCCGTGCTTGGCAGCGTCGTGATGTCAGCGGTAGTCTGTAAGAGTATCAGACGGTCTTAGCCCTGCTGCAAGCTGAGACATCAGGTGCAACATGTGCCCTGATTTCTTCCCTGGATGATGCTCGGTAGACCTCTGCAGCACTCACACTGTGTCAATCTTGATGTGCAATTGTACTATGCCCACGTCCAGAACCTGGTCTGCTGATAGGGAAATGTACCACAGACCACTGCTGAAAGCAGCGACACAGCATCGTTGCGTCGCGCCCAACCGGTACAGCAACTTGTTGACACCTCCATCCAGCTTCCCACAGGCCCATGGAGCGACGCTGTTCAAACGGCTGAACTTGTTCCACAAGATGATGATGATAATGATTATGATGATGTTATTGGGTTTCGGGGACGCTCAATTGCGCGGTTATCAGCGCGCGTACAAATTCCCAACCTTAACACGGTCCAGCCCCGCCATTTTTACGAATTATGTTTAAATGATTCGGAAAACACAAACATCCAGAAGCCGAACGGAGAAAATCTCCGACCCGGCTGGGAATCGAGCACGTGACTCCGAGATCCAGAGGCAACAGCGTCAGCCACTAGACCACGAGGTGCGGACATGTTCCACAGGAGTACGGCCTCGTCGGTGGGGAGTGGTTGTACCCTAGAATGAATTTTGCTCACAGAGTTCATTTATAAACTCAGCACAGTTATTACCTGCGGGCCGGCCGGAGTGGCCGAGCGGTTCTAGGCGCTACAGTCTGGAACCGTACGACCGCTATGACCGTAGGTTCGAATCCTGCCTCGGGCATGGATGTGTGTGATGTCCTTAGGTTAGTTGTTAGTTCTGGGGACTGATGACCTCAGAAATTAAGTCCCATAGTGCTCATAGCCATATGAACTGCCTGCGGAGTCCAAACAGAGAGCGTACAGACACGCCTCCAAAGCGTCATCTGATCGCCGATGACCGAGACAAATGAATATCTAACATTACACCCCTCAGTATGAACGTATTATACTTTGGTGCCACTAAACCTTCAGGATACTACATTTTTTCCGGCATTGTAATTACGTCGACAACTTTCTAGAGTTAGATTGCGCTGAATACAGTTTTAAAGAGGAATTGTCCGATTAAAAAGAAGTTTTTCTCCAAGCGACTGTAATAATTTAGTATACATCTTGTACATAACGGAGAGACCTATAGAATTGGATGTCATGTCTGTCTAGAACATCTAAAGAATCGTTCCAGTTTTGGGGACTCGTCGTTGTACACTGATATTCTGTGTGCGGGGAGTGACAGAAATGCTATTCAACTATCGAAAATGAAAGGTCGCAGAACAAGAGCACCAAAAACGTTTTCTCATTTATAATAACGGTTCATGTAACACCACTGCAGCAGTTTTTAACAATCTGCTGCCATTGTATCTTTTCATACTGTTGACTGAATGATCGGTGTGTATTTTCCTTGTGTTTCCATTTGTTCACTGTCAACTCCAGCAGGTGAAAGAGCTACGTTAGCTCTGATACTTGCAGTGGGTGCTAGCAGAGGAGAATGAAATTAAGTTTAGCGTTACGGTTTTAGCATCATCTTTATGTGAACGGTACGCAATGGCACATTTTTGATAAGGTTTGAGGAGAGGAAGAGGATTACCGAATAAAAAATACAGGATGCTTTTTTCAAAGAAGACGTGCAGCTGTTTATATCGTTGTGACGAAGAAAGTTGCAAGAACGGCAGTCATGCTGATTAATGTCCCCTTGGTAGCTAAACAACATTTGCTTGATAATTTTTTGATTTTTTTACTGGACGAGACGAAAAGTTATTAGGGGTCGTCAGAATAAATGGGGCTCCCTGTACATATTACTATTATTATTATTATTATTATTATTATTATTATTCACATTTGGGTCCTAATCTATCACGCGATATACGATAAGAGGCATCTTCAGAGTTTTGTTTTAGTTTCTCTTTGTGCCCAGATTGCTTTCATTCTCAAGGAATGGTCTCTTCTCCGCTTCACGGACCAAGCTGTTCCGATTTTCTTTAGTATTTCTGCTCGGTCGACGTATAATTATTTTTCTGTCTGGTAAATCAAGCTGTGTTACTAGTGTTTCTTTCAGGTCTTCTTTCACTATAACGGTCCGTTTTGTTGTTTCACTTTTAGATTTACTGTGACTTCCGTACTATTCGACAACATCTCTAATTAATATAGTTGGTTCCATTCTTTTATATACCCATAAAATTTTAACATGCGTTTTTTTCACTATCCAACTAACTATTGCTATACTTTCAAAATTTGTTTATTTTTTCTTAATCTGTACGTTTCTTCGCAAGCACAGTGTGGACCTAAAATTTTCCTGATTATTTTTCGTTGTATTATTTATTTGGGTTCTTGTGACAGTTGCATCTAATTTTTAATGGCGTTTAGTTTCGAAAGTTTACGTTCATTTTCAGACCATTAGCTACATCATCAGGTACAGTATTAATAAAAACACGATACACAATATGTAAAAATAAATAATTAGTTTGTGAATATTTTTTATGAACACATTACAATGGCGCAATACATTGGTTAATGCATATCTGCAACTTTCATATTTGACTGTAAAATGATTGCAATGGAACATTCAAAAGACTTGTTCCTACATCAGCTCAATATAGACTGAAGTGGCAAAGAACTGGAATGGGCTGGCGTATTCAAATGCAGAGATATGTAAACAGGCAGAATACGTTCCTGCGGTCGGCAATGCCTATATAAGAAAAAAAGCGTCTGGAGCAGTTGCTAGATCGGTTGCTGCTGCTACAGTGGTAGGTTATCAAGATTTAAGTGAGTTTGAGCGTGGTGTTATAGTTGCGCGCACGAGTGATGGGCACAGCATCTCCGAGGTGGGATGAAATGGAGATTTTCACGCACAACCATTTCACGAGTGTACCGTGAATATCAGGAATCCAGTAAAACATTAAATCTCCAACATCACTGCGGCGGAATAAGATCCTGCAAGAACGGGACCAACGAGGACTGAAAACAGGCGTTCAGCGTGACTGAAGTGCAGCCCTTCCGCAAATTGCTGCAGATTTCAATGCTGGGCCATCAACAAGTGTCAGCGTGCATACCTTTCGACAAAACGTCATCGAGATGGGCTTTCGGAGCCGAAGGCCCACTCGTGTACTCTTAATGGATGCACGACACAAAGGTTTACTCCTCGCCTGGGCCCGTCAATACCGGCAATGGATTGTAGATGACTGGAAACATGTTACCTGGTCGGACGAGTCTTGTTTCAAATTGTATCGAGCGGATGGCGTGTACGGCTATGGAGACATGAATCCATGTCAGCAGGAGACTGTTAAAAATGGTGGAGGCTCTCTAATGGTGTGGGGCGTGTGCATTTGGACTCCAGATACGCCTATGTCACCTGACAGGTGACGTAAGCATCCTGTCTTATCACCTACAACCATTCAGGTCCATCGTGCATTCCGACGGACTTGGGCACTTTCAGCAGGACACCCCGCACGTCCAGTGTTGCTACCGAGTGGCTTCAGCAACACTTCTACCGGCCACCAAACTCCCCAGAAATGAACGTTAATAAGCATATTTGGGATGCCTTGGAACGTGCTGACCGTGCGTGGTGGCGCAGTGTTTAGACACTGGACTCGCCTTCGGAAGGACGACGGTTCAATCCCGCGTCCGGCCATCCTGATTTAGGTTTTCTGTGATTTCCCTAAATCGCTCCAGGCAAACTCCGGGATGGTACCTTTCAAAAGGCACGCCCGACTTCCTTCCCCGTCCTTCCCTAATCCGATGAGACCGATGACCTCGCTGTTGGTCTCCTTCCCCAAAACAACAACAACCAACCACTGGAACGTGATGTTCAGGAGAGATCTCCACCCCTGGAATTCTTACGTATTTATGGACAGATCTGCAGGATTCACGGAGTCAGTTCCCTCCAGCACTACCTCAGACATCATTCGAGCCCAAGCCATATCGTGTTGCGTCACTTCTGCGTGGTCGCGGGGGCCTTACACTATATCAGGCAGGTGTAACTTATGTAGTTGAGATAAAGTGGCAGGGGCCTTCATTTGCTTATTGTGTACACACGCGCTCTGTCCCCACTTGTAGCCAATAGCACTAGACGATTTCATATGTAACATTCCCACAACACTCGCCAAGGGTATCGGCCGGGAGGGCAGCGGAATGGCGTGGCCCTAGCAACGCGAGCACTGCGAGCGTGCAATAAATATGAAATTTTGAGTTACTGTTTTCCGTAAACGGAGACAGGGCGTATGAATACATGGTGAACAATTGAAGGCGCCTGCCGAGTTCTCCTAACTGCATTTATTATGTTGATCGGGAATAATAAAAAGTCTTCTGAATGTGCCATTGGAGTTATCTTACAGTTAATTATGAGAGATATCGGTCTGTCATAACTGATGTATGGCACGACTGTAATCTGTCCTTAAAGAATGTTCGAAAACTATTTATGTATTTTGAAATATTGTACTATACGTTTTTACTAGATCAGCGGCCGCTGCTTCGCTCACCTAGACTGTATGGTCTCTGCACAGTCTTTTTGTTTTTCTATAATTGAATTTTTATGTCGTGCACAAATTCCATCACCTTCTAAACTTTTCAGCTAGTTAAGACCATAGAAGCGTGGTCTTTCCCGCATTTACTTCTGACCAAACAGTGATTATGGTAGCTGGTGTTAAAGATTTTTGTTAACCTTGCCTTTTGCGTTCTTGTGGTTGTATTCCCATAGAAAGTTTCATCCCCTAACAAATATATCTTTATGTCTAACCGAGAGGACTGATTTCATAGATTGAGCTTGAAAAATATTTTAATCCAACAAAATATTTTCTTAAGATTTTCGTCCCCTATTTCACTCTCTTAGGGGTTGAATTTCCAAAACCAGTGAAACCGATATGTTTTTGTTTTAACAGAGAAGCCAAATACAAATTTGGATAGAATTACCTTTCAAAACGCTTTCATAATGAAGTAATTTCATAACACTTTTCATCTCGTATTTCACCCGTTTAGGCGGTTAAATTCCCCAAAACATTGAAAAATAATTTTATTTCCAAGTTAGAAGACAAATACCGGCTTCAATAGGTGTAGCTGTGAAAAATGCTTTAATAGTTCTTTAATAATGATTTACTTTCAAAACATTTTCACCCACTACTTTACCCCCTTAGTGGATCAATTTCCAAAAACGCTGAAATACTTTTTTTTAAGATTTCTCACTGAGAAACCGAATACCAATTTTCGTAGTTCAAGCCACAAGATTGCCTTAATAGCGACAAATGTTCAGAAAGCTTCCATTCCATATTTCACCTCATTAGGGATGGGATATCGAAATACGCTTTCTTAAACGATGCCTATACTATAAGATGAACAGCCTCTGCAAATTACAAGTTTCTGTTGTGGGCTGGGCGATGATGTGTCAGTGAGTGAGTCTGACAGTCGGATCATTGGCTTATATATATATTTCCTCCCAGTTTGTTCTAGAGGCTAATAATATGTTTGTAGACAGGCATGCGGTGGCGTGCACTGCCAGCCTACATAGAGAGCGAGTGACCTTGATTACGTAACGCGCTCATAACGGACTTGTAGTTTACGGTCGATCGTAGATGATCGATTGAGAATGAACGCAAGCGTCCGAAACCAGTCACATTTAAAAGTTGTATGCAATTGTGACGGAAATCTAAATACGTAATAAATTAATTGAGTTGCTGGTCCTTTTGTACCAACACAATATTGCAATTACACTTTTCGTTCTCTCTATTAGATTTCTTCAGTGTTTCTCTTCCTGTTTAAAGTGATTCTTTCAACCTCATGGAGACCATTTTATTATTATAATTATAATAAAAATATTTATTATTATTACTATCATCCCATATTGTTCATGTGATACATTGGTATACATTGTCATGTTGATTCACTAAGGATATCTGATTACATGTAAGAGAAGGCCTGTGGACGCTAAACTGGACAGGTGAAATAAATTGCGCAAAAATATTCTAAGAATGCAGTACTCGACGGAATACGCTCCCGAGTAGCCTACGATGCGTGTTAGTTATGCTAATACCACCGCTGATTTACGATGAAAGTGACAATTTCTTCTTTCTTTCAAACGTCCTCATTACACCTTGCCAATTTTACTTTTCGGTTGAATGTGTTGGGGAAGAGAGAGGGAAAAGCGTTACAAAAACGTCGTATGTTGACATAAACCGTCGCACTGGAATTGGTCTCTTCCAGAAGGGAATCCTCAGGTGAGCGTAGGAAATGCAAACGCGCACTTGAGCGAGGCGACTGCATTAGCCGGGCGTACGCTCCATAAGCTAGTATTAGGTTGCACGATAACATCGGCCTTCATTAGCAATATTTCGTGGTCGGGAGACGCGAAATACAGCCGGGTCGGTTGCCGTCTGCGTCCACCGGGAAATCACGCTCGCAGCGCGCAGCATTTGCTAGGGCCACGAAGCTCCGCAGCGCTCGACGCCGACACCCTTGGCAAACATTGGCTCTCGCCGCGCCCCGTCGCGCCGCCCGGGACTATTTTCCGGCGCGTAGCTCGTCCGCTGACGGAGCGCTAAATCGATGTCATTTGCGAGCAATAAACGGCCAAATAGGAGGCGGCGAGGCGTGAACGCTTCTGCCGGGCCAACCAAATCTGGGCGCGCAGTGGCGGCGCGGCGTGGCGTGATGTGGCACGCACAGTATAGCGCGACAGGCCGCGGCTGCGCCCTAAATTCGAAGGTTATCTCCGCGAGTTGTCTAAGCGGCGCTCGTTGCGCAGCAACTCGCGATAAAAGAACAAACATTTCACTCGTTTATCTGATTGCGCTTATAAGTGGAGGAAACAGTTTACGTGCTAGCTCTGTGCGGCAGGAGAGGGAGATGGGAGTTATGGAGGAAGCGCTTGCTGTAGTAATTTGCGACGTTCTGTGAACAACGCAAAATATTAACACTTTCCATCTAAAGTGAGTACTATGCTTCATACTGTACCCAGTCGACCAAAAAGGAGCTTTTATAGGACAGAATTTTCTCATTGTGAGAGTATTGAAGTGCGATCTGTTTCAATTGTTAAAAACCATACAAAAACCAAGATCGCCAAAAAAAATTATTCGAGACAACCTGTTTTATCAGTCTTTGATGTCATCTTCGGGTATGAGTTGAACCTTCTAGTCATTTATAGTGGATTCGCACTGTTCAGTGTGTATCCAGCATATGTAAACAGCTCGTGGTCTCGCGGTCGCGTTCTCGCTTCCCGAGCACGGGCTCCCGGCTTTGATTCCCGCCGGGGTCAGATATTTTCAGTTGTCTCGAGATGGCTGGGTGTTTGTGTTGTCCTCATAATTTCATTATAATTCACGAAAGTGGCGAGACTGGACTGAACAAAGGTTGGGCATTTGTGCGGGGGCTGATAACTCCGCAGTTGAGCGCCCCACAAACCAAAACATCATCATCATCATACGTAAACAGAAGTGCTATTGTGTACCGTATTTGTATCACGTTGGAGCTTATACGCCACTTAAAGTGGATTCGCACTGTTTATGTAAATAAATGTTTCATTGTGTACCGTACTTGTATCATGTGACAAGCATCTATGGGCTATGCATATGGACGTGGCATTTTGCACACGGTGCTTTGTGTTATTAAATATTTTAGCGGTGACAAACGTTTATAATGCGCTGAGCTACAGCCTAAAATGAACATGTTTTACTACAAAAATACATTTAAGACCTGATGATCACAGGAAAGACTTGTGACCGGTAAAAAAATATTCTGGGCGATCTTGGCTTTTGAATGGTTTTCAGAAATGTTATAGGATATCTCTGTCTGTCTGTACGACCGTCTGTTAACACAGTAATGATGAAAAAATACATGTATGGATGAAAGGACTTGGTATACTTGCTGACAATGTAATTGCAACTGAAGATATAACTTTTTACTATAATTATTAAGTAAGTGCGATTCTTGACTTCTGTAACCGCTAGACGTACATCGCGAACCGAGGGCTCAAGGATGCAACTGTTTGAAAAAATTGGAAAACTTAGTGCCGCACTGTCCGCTGAGCGCCTAGCGAGTCAGTGACGCAACCCGTCCGCCTTGGTTCAGCGCAGGCATGCTTCTAGTTTTACTACAGCACGCGTACGGGATAACTCTCTCAGGCAGCTGTCTGCAAAGTCTAAGTCCGTTACCAGCGCTTTACGTAATCAAAGTCACGCGGTGTCTATATAAGCGGGCAGTGCACGCCTCTGTGAGCTCTATCTGCAACAGCATCGAATGACTATGCCTCGTCGATGTGTGTATCGTCAACGCCGCATGCCAAAAAATGGTTCATATGGCTCTGAGCACTATGGGACTTAAATGCTGAGGTCATCAGTCCCCTAGAACTTAGAACTACTTAAACGTAACTAACCTAAGGACACCTCACACATCCATGCCCGAGGCAGGATTCGAACCTGCGACCGTACCGGTCGCGCAGCTCCAGACTGTAGCACCTAGAACCGCTCGGCCACTCCGGCCTGCTACCGCATGCCAGTCTACGAACATATTATAAGCCTCGAGAATAAACTTGGAGGCAATGGAACATCTCAAGTAGTAATCTTAAATGGACCTATATTCTTCCGTGGCTGCACGGTCAAAAAATTTCAGAAACGGTTTGATGTGTCAACTTGAAATTTATGTCAAATACTGAGATCTAACGTTCCTTGATAGCGTAAAAAATTAATTTTCTACATCACTGAAATCGAAAGATACGGCCACTTATGTTACATTTTTTGATACTTGCAAAATCACTCATCAAAACTTATGGATGAACTATCTATAACAGGTGACTCTCGTGTGTGTCGTCAGGTGCATTTTAGCTAGCGTTTTAGCAGGTGTTAGCAAATTCGTTCATGCAATGTGTAGCTGCAGTCAGTCCATACAAATACTTCTCATTACGTCTCTCAAGTGGCTCCCAATTTCCACGAAAAGCGTCGGTTTGTTTCCCATTGCACACAAAATGATTTTTAAAAAAGAATTTTACTTGCCTATTCGAGAGAGCGGCCCCAAATTAGTCTAATGCGATATTAGTTCTGTAGAATGAATCAACAGCGACAGTAAAACATGAAGAATAACCTCGAATTCCAGCAGCGCCCCTGCATGGCGGTGGCAGTCGGCGCGGGCCAGGGCGGCGCTGTTGCTACTGGAGTACTGGTTACTTTTCGTTTTATACTGTCCTTGTTTATACACGTCGATAAAAAGAATCTGCCACTAGACTAACTTGCGACCGCTCTGTCGAATGGACACGTAAAGTTCCGATTTAAAAATAACTATTTCAATAATTTTTTTTGTAAGGAAAAACTAACCGGCGCTTTTCGCCGGCGCTGGGCGTCACATGGAAGATATGACGCGCAACATTAGTTTAGCGACGATCCAAGCATACGAGTTTGGTTCTCAAATGGTTCAAATGGCTCTGAGCACTATGGGACTTAACATCTGAGGTCATCAGTCCCCTAGGCTCAGAACTACGTAAACCTAACTAACCTAAGGACAGCACACACATCCATGCCCGAGGTAGGATTCGAACCTGCGACCAAAGCAGCCGCGTGGTTCCGGACTGAATAAACGGAAGCCTACTGAGCTAAACCGTATGTACGAGTTAATTTTCAGTACGTTCTCGTTATAACTTCGAAGATCGTCCAAATAGATGGGATGCAGACGCTGTCCTCAACTAGTCAGCATTACAGTCAGACTGAACCGGCCAGGGTGGACGAGCGGTTCTAGGCGCTACAGTGTGGAACCGCGCGACCGCTGCTGTCGCAGGTTCCAATTCTGCCTCGGGCATGGGTATGTTTGATGTCCTTAGGTTAGTTAGGTTTAAGTAGTTCTAAGTTCTAGGGGACTGATGACCTCAGAAGTTAAGTCCAATACTGCTCAGAGCCATTTGAACCATTTTCGAACAGTCAGACTGAGGAAACTAAGCAGACTTTTCGGGCTTAATGTGAAATAACTAGATATCAGGAAATGTATTCGCAATTGCGAATATGAACCAACATCGACTGTATACTGGAAAGGCGACAATGAAAATTTGTGCCGGACCGGAACACGAACACGGAATTCCCCCCTTACGCGAGCGTTCACCTTAACAGCTATCCGTGCATGAATCATTGCCGGACGGAAACTTCCACATGAGGTCGTCCTCGTGTTACAACCTGCAGTTGTACGTTACGTATACTCCCGTCCGGGAATGAAATATTTATTAAGAGCCGAGGATATTGGTGAATAAATACAAATTAACACTCCCTGTGGTATAAGAAATACGATGGAACGTGCCTTCGGGAGCTGGCCGCCATTCGTGCACGAATAGCCGAAACGGTTAAAGCGATCACTCGCATAAAGCGGGAAATTTTCATTGTCATTCCAATATGCAGCCGATGGTGGTTCATATTCGCAACTGCGAATACACTTCCTGTATTTCTTGTATGGCTGCAATCGATACAGTACCTGTTCCTTCGGCCATGCATGCATGTTCGATGGAACGAACCATCGTACTTCTTAATAACACAATCGCTATTTCGCATCTATTCGCCAACGACAGGCTCTCGACTCTCAGTAAGTATGTCCTTCCTGGACGGGAATATACGTAAGGCATGAGTGCAGGTTGCGGCACATGAACGACGACATATGAAAGTTTCGCTCTGGCCGCGAGTCGTGCACGGATAGCCGAAGCGGTTGCGGCGACCGATCGCGTAAAGCGGGAAATACGATTTCGAGTATCGGTCCAGCACAAATTTTCATTGTCATTCCAATATACACCCGATGGTGGTTCATATTCAAAATTACGAAAACATTTTCTGCATTTCTTGTCAGCTTCTGTCGCTGCAGTGCTCGTTCCTTTAGACATGCATGCATGTCCGATGGAAACTGCATTGTGCTTCTTAGTAACGCAGCCACCGCTATTTCATAACTGGATATCAGCTGTTGTACAGGGAGCATACTGCGTGGCGGCACTCTGTGGCCGCTAATGGGAGGTAATGGCACTGCACACAATGGGTACGCCTCCACACTAGCCAACAAGCTGGACGCTGCGGCGCTGGCTGCTGCCTCGCTGATCAATGCAGCCGGCCGAGAGCCTGACTGTTACCATGGCAACCACTCTGTGGACGGCCGCGAGCTAAATGCCGACAGCAGGTGCATGCCGCACCTCCCCCCCCCCCTCCCCCCCCCCCCCCCCCCCACCGGTCAACATACTCAGATTCTCGATCAGGGACCACACTATATTACAACACTGCCAATTTGTTCTTGTGCCCACCTCGCCATTAACTTTTGAAGTTGCCTAATAACTTTTGCAACTGACTATTCAGTGCTTCTTGTATTTATGCGCAGAGAACAAAGACAATAAAAATTTCGAATCAACCCTCACAGACAAAGAATAAAAATATATTGACTTTGCAAACGTACTGCAGTATCGCTTTCCGCCTCATTAGCGATGGTTGGCTCTCTGGAGAAAGTGGAGTGTGATCGGTGAGAGTTGTGTGTGAGCTTTCGTTCTGCGCGTCACAAGTATTGCCGTATGTGTCCTACAAAAAATGCCTACTGTTGCGTTGCCACAAATGGTCAAGACATTATACAAGAAACTAGGTGCAGCCCAAATAATTGAGCCTTCTTCAAAAGATATACCTGAATCTATAATTTGTTTAAGAGGGCATGGTATATAAGTAAAACTAAAACAGCCTGAATAGACGTAGTCACATTTTAAAAATGTGGTACTTCTAGACCATGCCCTCTAAGACAAATTATAGATTCAGGTATATCTTCTGAAGAAGGCTCAATTATTGGGGCTGGAACCTAGGTAAAGGTTGGTTTCATTACCGCAATCGAAGCTAATAGTTTCTTATACATTAGATTATCACGATTGCCGACTGGGCTGCAATGTTGAAAGTACAAAAGGTTAAGACATTCACCACAGAAGTTGTCATTTTATATCCGCGCCCATCAGCAAAAGCTGTGAGTAGCAGCGTGCGTTTGCGGCTTCGCAGCCGTGATTTGGGAGGGCGCGCCGAAAGCGGATCTAACTCTCCCGGCGGATTAACAACGAGGGTTGATTTGCCGGCCAGCCTGGAGGTAGTCTTAAAGGGGCTTCCCACAGCTGCGCGGGATTAGCCGAGCTGTCTGAGGCGCTGCAGTCATGGACTGTGGGGCTGGTCCCGGCAGAGGTTCGAGTCCTACCTCGGGTGTGGGTGTGAGTGTTTGTCCTTAGGCTAATGTAGGCTGAGTAGCGTGTAAGCTTGGGGACTGATGACCTTAGCAGTTAAGTCTCATAAGATTTCACACACATCTGAACATTTGGTTTCCCACATCCGACTAAGTGAATACCGGGCTGGTACTCCCATCCTACTTCAGCTATACTATTCACAAATATTTAGAAAACGGTCGCACATTTTCACATGGGATGGCACTAGATTGATTGGAATACACAAATTCCGTCTCTGGAGGGGTCTGCAGAGGCACACAATACCACTAATATTGCCGAATCCAATAATTAACATGCTGACTCCTTGAAAATACGTGATAAAGGCCACGAAAAAGAAGAAGATTAGGAAAGTGTACTTTCCTTATTCGTGTGTCGTGTCGTCTAAGTAACTACCAGCTGCGCGACGACGGTTTCAAAATCTTCAGCGCGAACTTGGCCATACTTTAATAAACAGTCTCATTGAAAGAGACCGAAAATCAAAATTAAGCGGTGGAGATACATTCGCTTGTTCACTGAAGTGACGAAGGCATTGGGATACCTGACGACGGCCTTGGGATACCTCCTAATATCGCGTTGGACATCCTTTTGGTCGGCGAAATGCAGCAATTTGACGTGGCATGGTTTCCACAAGTCGTTGGAAGTCCCCTTCACAAGTACTGAGGCATGCTGTCTCAATAGCCGTCCGCAATTGCGAAAATGTTGCCGGTGCAGGTCTTCGTGCTGACCTCTCGATTCTGTGCCATAAATGTTCGATGGGATTCATATTATCCAGAATGTTCTTCAGTCCAATCACAAACAATTGTGGCCCGGCGACATGGCGTGCTGCCATCCATAAAAATTCCATCTTTGTTTGGGAGCATGAAGTACACGAATGCCATGCAGCCGAATAAAACCACGCCCACTCAATGACTGGTTCAGTTGGCTCAGAGGAAATGGTCCATTCCAAGTAAACACAATTATGGTGCCACCACCAGCTTCCATGGTACCTTGTCGACAAATTAGGTTCAAATGGCTCTGAGCACTATGGGACTCAACTGCTGTGGTCATTAGTCCCCTAGAACTTAGAACTACTTAAACCTAACTAACCTAAGGACATCACACACATCCATGCCCGAGGCAGGATTCGAACCTGCGACCGTAGCAGTCGCACGGTTCCGGACTGCGCGCCTAGAACCGCGAGACCACCGCGGCCGGCGACAAATTAGGTCCATCGCTTTGTGGGGTCTGCGCCACACTCTAAATATACAGTTAGCTCTTACCACCTGTAATCGGTACTCATCGGACTAGGTTACGGTTTTCAAGTGGTCTGGTGTCCAACCGGTATGTTCACGATCCCATGAGAGGACTGCAGTCTACACTGTGCTGTTAGTGAAGGCACTCGCGTCGGCTGTCTGCTGCCAACATCAAAATCCGCGCACTTTCCTGATGGATAAGTTCATCGTATGTCTCACATTGATTTCGGCAGTTATTTCGCGAAGTGTTGCTTGTCTGTTAGCACTGACTATGCAAAAGCCACTGCTCTCGGTCGTTAAGTGAAAGCCGTCAGCCACAGCCCTGTCCGTGGTGAGAGGTGATGCCCGAAACTGTGGATCTCGGAATACTAAATTCCCCAACGATTTCCGAACTGGTATGTCCCGTCCGTATAGCTCCAACTGTCAAAGTCTGTTAATTCCCGTCGAGCGGTCGTAATCACCTCGGACCCCTTTGCACATGAATCAACTGAATACAAATGACAGCTCCGCCAATGAACTGTGTACATGATGCTACCGCCATCTGTATGTGTGTATTTCGCTATCCGTTGTCATCTCAAAATCGTTCAAATGGCTCTGAGCACTATGGGACTTAACTTCTGAGGTCATCAGTACCCTAGAACTAAGGACTACTTAAACCTAACTAAGGATATCACACACATCCATGCCCGTGGCAGGATTCGAACCTGCGACCGTAGCGGTCGCGCGGTTCCAGACTGTAGCACCTAGAACCGCTCGGCCACCCTGGCCGGCCTTGTCATCTCAGTGTACGTCGTGTCGCAAGATTAACAGCCAGTAGGATAGCGAAATTGTTGGACATACGCCGATGAAAGTGATCGGTAGAGTCGGTAGGATGAAATAATGTTAATTACAACTATACTGACTAACAGAATCAGAGTTAATTGCCTGAAAGGTATTTTTGTAAGGGATTGAGACGAGATTAAACGAACAGAGTGCACAGCACAAAAGTAGATTTGAATGTACTCTGTACAAATCACAGTCGCTGAAATACTAATAAGGGCGACAATGGGGCTCCACTAAATGACCAAATCAGTGTATGAACAGTCGGTCCTCATTTTCGTAAGGCTATAATACTGATTACATAAAGTACGAATCATTACGTATTTTCAAATATCAACATATCCGTGAGGTAACGAATGGAGGTTACGCTTGTAAAAAGAATGTATGAAAATCTTCCCATAGCCCACCCGATAAGCACATATTTTGTAATATGCACCATGCATCTATGACAGTAAAATTGAGACATAGATCACATATGCTTAATATCTTATGAAAATGACTTCTACGAGTTGTAGGCAGTTCCCAAACTGCTTTAGTGTTCACCTCTCAACAATAAACCAAGGCCGAGCTGGTGGCCGCGCGGTTTAGGGCGCTATGTGACGGACTGCGCGGCCCCTCCCGTCGGAGGTTAGAGTCCTCCCTGGGGCATGGGTGTGTGTGTGTGTGTGTGTGTGTGTGTGTGTGTGTGTGTGTTGTTCTTAGCCTAAGTTAGGTTAAGTTAGTTTAAGTAGTATGTAAGTCTAAGGACCGATGACCTCAGCAGTTCGGTCCCTTAGGAATTCACACACATTTGAACATTTGAATAAACCAACAAATTGATATAACAACACAACGTAACTGTGTAGTAGCTACTACACTTCTGTATGGCGTACATAGTATTATTATTGTATCCGTGGCAGTGGTCAGACACAAGGCACTAGCAGTCTGAATTGTTCCAATTTCTGCCAGTTCAGAAGTATATAGTCCAGCAATAGACTGATTTATAAACAACATTTGAATTTGGTTGATTTTAAACGAGGATGTAGCGTGTGTTTGTAGAGTGTGCTGCTAGAGGGAGGGGTAGTGCATGTTTTGTAGCACCTGTCTCGCCTGGTGGCTGGTGTGCAGAGTTAGCTTTCTTTTCCGAGATGGGCAATTACAGTGCACTGAGAAATGCGTTATAGTATTATAAAAATGGTTGTTAGGAATAAGCAGCACCAACTGTCCCATTGAGCAATCGGTTCGTGGTTTAAAAACCCCTACAAAAATCAATATTTATGTTTGGTCGTTTTAAAAATAAAAGTGTTCCAGGAAAATTCTCTTTCATTACAAAATTTAGTTAGCCGCTAATGTTGGTGGGATAGATTGAGATGGAGGGGGGGGGGGGGGGCTAACTAATCCCGGCTGCATCAGGGGCAGTGGTGTCAGAAAGGCTGGGAACAACTGGGGTGGTGTAGTGAAGCGGCGTTTCAAAATGTAACGTTTTATAACAAAAGTGTCTTGAGTTCACACGCTTGCGTAGAAACAACACTTTACAGAACCGGCATTGTGATGAATGCGGTATTTCGCAGCATTGTAATTGGCGAATGTGTCATGATCAGAACTTGCTCTCTTCGAATCGAACTGACGAGGAAAGAAGGAAGCTTTTACGGAAAATGTAAATCTGAATATGAGTGTCCATACGGGTATTTAACCTGTCATCTCGCCCGATTCTAGCAACTCTGGTCAATTTTAACAATGAGTTAATCGCAGAACCCCAACATTCCCGCATACATCAGCAATTATAGGGAAAAGTGTGGACGGGGAAGTGAAGGAAACGTACTAAGGAATATAAAACAATGTCAAAGTACAATCTACGAAGAACAGGTACGCCCGTTATTAAGCGGAACACTAACCGATGCTTGAAACAGATCCACGTACTTTTATTTTGTCACATGCGCCTGTAAAGTGACAGAGGGAAAAGGAAATGTTAATTACTATTAATGAATGACAAAAACATTTTTTCTCTCTGGGAAATTGGTTTCGATAACAGGAAGTGAACCGGTCCTCCTCAGTCAAAGATAGGTATCTTGGAAATTTTAGTTTATTGCTAGCCAGTTTCTAGTATGCAGACATCTGAAGAACTGGTATCTGCGTTTTGGGATGCTAAACGTGAAAAATTCATTGACGCAAGCTTGCTGTGATGTGACGTGTAGGTTCCTGCTCCACATTTCGTTTATTTTCAGTTCACTTGTAACAGCTCTTGTAATGTATAGAGAGTTGTTGTTCTGGCATTCGGTTCATTGTTGGGCTATAAATAACCCACTGCATAGATTCGCTGCACTACTCTGTTCATAAGTTAATGTGAACAGCCATCGTTTCATTTCTTGCTGCGAACACAATTTATGCCTTCAGACTGTAAACGACTTCCGTACCATCGTGTTATTGGTTTGCTTTTATGTTCAGTTCCGACCAGAGAGAGAGAGAGAGAGAGAGAGAGAGAGAGAGAGAGAGAGAGAGAGTTATTAAGCGGAGAGGGAGGGAGGGAGAAACTCTCTCTCTCTCTCTCTCTCTCTCTCTCTCTCTCTCTGTGTGTGTATGTGTGTGTGTGTGTGTGTGTGTGTGTGTGTTTGTGTGGTTTTTGAGAGTAAGAGAGAGCGGAAGCGAGATGATTTATATGCTTCCATACGCCTGCAATCTCAATGTTGTCTGTTACAGAATTTCTACAAACTATACATTTAATAGTCGTCTTTTTTCCACTACGTCGAAGCTATACTGCCTTTCTTCCTGTCTCTACATGTCAGCCACATCCCGCGTTCGCAATATGTTGCGCCCGATATTCCAATCTAATTTTCACGTAAATGCATACAACTATTACAGGATCATTATCTCTGTGCATATATGATTTTATGTGACTCTAATATTTGACACTTCCCACTTCATGGTTTTTACTTGTAATGTATACCTCTCCTGAAAGTGACAGTAATTTTTCGCTTACATTAATTACATCACTATGTCTTGAACTTTTTTCCGGAAGTATGCTTTGTTTTCCGGAGTATACTGCCACTGTCCCCGTTTTCTTCACTTGCCACCTTGCCACACAAGAAACTGAAAATTACTCATTTAGTTGTTGCAAGGAGAGAATACGTGCAAATTGTCTTAAAGTGACACTAATACGCCATACTGACCATTGTAGTTCGAAAATACGAATAGTTTAAAGGTGATTTCTTTTCATATAAATGCTTGTTCAGATTTCGTTACCGAGCGAGGTGGCGCAATGGTTAGCACACTGCACTCGCATTCGTGAGGACGATGGATCAAACACGCGTCCAGCCATCGTGATTTAGGAGTTCCGTGATTTCCCTAAATCGCTTCAGGCAAATGCCGGGATGGTTCCTTTAAAAGAGCACAGCCGACTTCCTCCCCTCCCTTCCCTAATCCGACGGGACCGATAACCTCGTTGATTGGTCCCCTCCCCCAAATGAACAAACCAAGCAAACAGCCTGAGTTGGTTCCAACATTTATGTTTCCCCTGGCTTTCATAGTATTCCTTTGCACTGTGCATTGTTCACTAATTTTAAATAAAAATACAAGTACAAACAAGGAAATAAGAGGGAGAGTGCGAACTTAGATTACAAACTTCGCTGCACAGTGCTCGAAAGAAGAACAGTGTTGCGTTTATGTTGTGGCTAGCTGATGTTGGAGAAATTAAAGGCTAAAATTCGGTGTAAAACCACCCAAGATGGCTGATTTCTTAAACTGTTTTCCTCATTCACTCCTTAAACTGTTACGGTAAGGTTTAGAATGGCTCAAATGGCTCTGAGCACTATGGGACTTAACTTCTGAGGTCATCAGTCTCCTAGGACTTAGAAGTACTTAAACCTAACTAACCTAAGGACATCACACACATCCATGTCCAAGGTAGGATTGGAACCTGCGACCATAGCGGTCGCGCGGTTCCAGAATGTAGCACATAGAAGCGCTCGGACACTCCGGCCAGCTTAAGTTTCCGAAATCAAGAAAGAACTTTGCCTCATTGTCTGATTACAAGGAGCTGATCGTGGATCCACTCTCCATCGAAATTACGGTGATTTGTTTTTCCAGAGGCAGGTCTAGAACTAGTTACCTCCAGGTTCCTTTCAACATTGTAACACATTTTTAATGGAAAATGACTACCTTCTTCTGGGCAGATGAAACCGCTCAGTCCAAAACAAAAAAAATCGATTAACAGTGAATAATTTATCCGAAACAGACTTTTTTAAACTCAGCAGTTTTATTGTTGTTGTTTTTTACAGTAATTTCTTTACTGGTGAGTTTTTTTGAGTGATTCGATATCCTTCACCCGTTATTAGACTGCTAGTGACTGGGAAACGCGGTTGGAGAATCAGCTACGGGGTGGAAAACATTGTTATGAAAATTTGGTAATGTGTGCGTCACGAGCTTGACTTGCTAGCCTGCGGATGGTGCGACATGGATACCCATTTACTTACTTGCCTATGTTTGATGAACAGATCGGACAGCTACACGTGAAACAGTACGACGTACAACGTATTACCATACAATACAAATCAATTAGATGATCCGTCGGGAAGAAATACGCTACTAGCCTCATTATGCAGACTTAATAAAACAAGAAATTGCGTATAGGTCTCAGAGAGAAAGACGTTCACACAAAGCAAAGGTTAAAACTACAGCTAAACTGTTCTACAGTCGCATCGTAGCGTAAGGCGTAGCACAGAGAGTCTGCAAAGACACATGTTAAGGCCTCTATTGTACTCCGGAATACACAGGTGTTTTCACATTGTGGATGACTTCTGTTAGGGCATGATCAGGTTCGGTGACGGCTCATTGTGTCGAAGAAATGTCTACTATATCATTCATTCACGACGTAAACAGTCTGACGTCACAATACCACAAGCTATTGCAGCGTCATCGTTTCAACTGTTGACGCGCCGCGCCACTATTACGTCATGTCTCTTACGCCATGCTGCGTTAAACCTATGCTATTCGATTTTACTACTGCAGGCCTATATTTTTGCACCTCGCTAGTTCGTAGTTCATGGCTTCAAATGAGGGTTGTCCAGAAAGTAAGTTCCTATCGGTCGTGAAATGGACACCACAGTGAAAACCAGATGAAGCTTTGCACACATGTGTTGAGTGGTGTCTATAGTATGACCGTCGATCGCATCAAGATGCTCTTTTCAGTTGTGAGCGCACTGTGAGCGAGTAAAGGTGCCTAGAACAACGATGTCACTCTCGCCAAGTATGAGGTCCCGGTGAGAGGCTTCGCCTTAATGAATGCAGCCCGCCTGACACAAATGCCACGCACTTCCTTCTTCATGGCAATTCTCAGCCGCACTCTGCAGGGGCAGTGAAGACGCTCCTGCAGCCTTTTCGATGGAAAGTGTTCGATCACCCACAACACAGTCCTAATTGGTTCGTCCTGAGTATCATCTCTCTTCACGTGAAATGCTGGATACGAAGACGGCACTTGGGCACAGGCTATGTGCTATAGACCAGCTTAGAAAATTATCGGAAAGCACAGTCAGCTGCCTTCTATGACGATGGTGTTGGAAATTTGGTGTAACGCTCTGATAAATATCTAAGTCGGAGCGGTGACTATGTAGAGAAGTACCTGGAAAATGTAGCTAACTCTTGCAAACAAAATGTTTCTGATTTTCACTATGGTTTCCATTTAGCGACCGATCGGAACTTACTTTCTGGACAACCCTCGTATATCTACATCTAAAGCGTTCGATGCTTCGACAATGGATGGTGTTCGTAGCACATGCACTATTCGTCACATATATGTACCTTTTTCACAACATGCCGATATGGCATTCATCTACTTTTCTTTAAGTACAGTTTCATTTACCACGCATCAGATTATTCACCACAGTCCGATAAAAACAGTTTGTTACTTGAGGTCTGCCACTTGCCGCTATTCTGTTGCACAACGGATGTCGTCTACCCTTCGATTACAGGCGACACATAAACAGGGTGGTCCCCGTCACAAGTGGTCCAACTTACAGAGTAACACAGAGCAATTTTGGGAACAGCTACGATGAGGTATGACGAAAAAGCGAGCTGCTCTGCCGATAATTGATTTTAAGCGGCCTATGACTGACCTGCTGCAGATGACACTTTTTGTAGCCCTGAATTTAAACTCGTGTCTTAATCTAATCACAACCTCGTGATGCGCATTGTTTCAGAGAAAACGGCGTCAGTAATCGGTGGCAGAATGTAGATACATGAATCTGTGAACCAAGCACTCGCGAGGACTGCAAACAAAGACCTTCAGTAATGAAATCAAATAGTAACGGCTTAACGCAGTCTAGCTGAGGAGATGCGATGTTACAGTGGTTTGCCGCGTCAACATTACCGAAGGTGGCGTTGCGGCAGTTTGTGGTATTGTGACATCAGACTTTTTACGACGTGAATGGATCAAACATTAGACTTCTACTGGAGACCATAAACCGTCACGGAAATTGGTCGTTCGCTAAGAGGAGTCACCCACAGCATGAAAACACATGTGTATTCTGCCAGATGTTCTGCATAACGCATTGGAGCACTTAAACGGCGTAAGATGATTTAGGTACATTTTTAACCTCTATTTTGCGTGAACCTCTTCCTTTTGAGAGCTATAACCAATATCGTTATTTTCATTAAGTCTGTGTAATGATGCTAGTTGCGTGTTGCTTCCAGGCAGAGCGTGTAATTGATTTGTATTGTATGCTACTGTTTCATGTACGGCTGTCGGAATTGTTCACTAATCACAGGCATGTGAGTAGCCTAGGATCGATATCGCTCACCCGTGGGCCAACAAGTCAAGATCGATATCGCTAATCCGTGGGCCATCAAGTCAAGATCGAAACGCACAAATTATCAAATTTTCAAAACATTTTGCATTTTTTGGCTTGTTTTCGGACCGAGTTTCCCAGTCACTGGAATAAAAACTCACCAGAAAAAAAAATACTGCAAAGAAAAAAATTCTGTTATCTGAAAAAAGAGCTAAGCGTTGGATCGTAAAACAACCTTTGTCCCTGTTTTTTTTTCCTATCAGGAAAGCTTATTTAGATATAATCTGCGTTTATTGTATGGTATCTTGAATGTCTCGGCGTGGATGAATGCCAATTATGGCAAAAAGACATTACTTAAAGTATACGGACATGCTGTGTTAGGGTCTAAACTATGAGTCAGCAAAAAAGCAAGACATTAGGATTCAGTGTCTGGAAAAGCCTCTGTGCCGAAATTCTGTCCGTTGTTCTGGGAAGCACACATGGTTAAAAATAATGCGAAGGGCTGCTCAAACAGAATGAAAATTATTTCCTCGACAAAATGTTGTTTAATCGCTAAATTCACGTATTAAAATTAAATCTACATGTTTGCAGGCGTAACCATCAGCGATGTCAACATCCACGGCAATATTTGCAGATTCATCCTACAGTTCTCCATTTTGCATTTTAATGAATACGAGTTGTTAGCTTTAGTCTGTGTACAAAAGCAATTAAATATACAGTTCTAAAATCAGCCTGCTCGCGAGGACATTCTAGGTAGTGAAAATTCCGTGATTAATGACGCCGCTGCCTCTGTGAAGGCCCTTTGGGAAATAACCTTTAGCGATCATAGAATATGCAAACCGCTTCATATTGTTACTTGGTTAGGCATTCATTAAAGCTGTAATAATAATAGCAACTGATAATAGATGCAAGGGTGACATATCAAGCTAAAACTAAAGAAAGGTCGCTACACTACGCATACATTGATTACCAAAAAGCTTTTGATAGTGTACCCCACTCATTGTTACTACAAGTACTGGAAATATAAAAAGTATATCCTAAATTGATACAGTTCCTAACCATAGTAATGAAAAATTGGAAAACCACACTCAATATCCAAACAAATTCAAATAATATCACATCACAGCCAATACAGATTAAGCGTAGAATATACCTAGGAGACTCATTAAGTCCTTTCTGGTTCTCCCTTGGTCTGAACCCACTATGCAACATGCTAAATAATACAAATTATGGATATAATATTAGTGGAACATACCAACAAAAAATCCCACATTTGCTATACATGGATGATCTAAAACTACTGGCGGCAATAAATCAACAACTCAACCAATTACTAAAGGTAACAGAAGTATTCAGCAATGATATAAATATGGCTTTTGGAACAGACAAATGTAAGAAAAATAGCATACTCAAGGGAAAACACACTAAACAAGAAGATTACATCTTGGATAACCACAGCAACTGCATAGAAGCGATGGAAGAAACAGATACCTATAAATATCTAGGATACAGACAAAAAATAGGAATAGATAATACAAATATTAAAGAAGAACTAAAAGATAAATACAAACAAAGACTAACAAAAATACTGAAAACAGAATTGACAGCAAGAAACAAGACAAAAGCTGCAGATACTTATATTGACCTACTCATTTGGAGTAGTGAAATGGCGTAACACAGACCTAGAAGCACTCAATACACTTACATGATCACACTGCCACCAATATAGAATACGTCACATACATTCAGCAACAGAAAGGTTCACATTAAGCAGAAAGGAAGGAGTAAGGGGATTTATCGACATAAAAACCTACATTATGGACAGGTAGACAATTTAAGAAAATTCTTTATAGAACGAGCAGAAACTAGCAAAATACACAAAGCAATCACTCATATAAATACATCTGCTACACCACTGCAACTTCATAACCACTTCTACAACCCTTTAGATCACGTAACATCAACAGATACGAAGAAAGTAAATTGGAAAAAGAAAACACTACATGGCAAGCACCAGTATCATCTAACACAGCCGCACATCGATCGAGACGCATCCAACACATGGCTAAGAAAAGGCAATATATACAGTGAGGCGGAAGGATTCATGATTGCAATACAGGATCAAACAATAAACACCAGATATTACAGCAAGCATATTATTAAAGATCCCAATACCACAACAGATAAATGCAGACTTTGCAAACAACAATTAGAAACAGTGGATCACATCACAAGCGGATGTACAATACTATCAAATACAGAATACACCAGAAGACATGACAATGTAACAAAAATAATACATCAACAACTTGCCATACAACATAAACTAAAAAAACAACACGTTTCCACATACAAGTATGCACCACAAAATGTACTGGAGAATGATGAATACAAATTATACTGGAACAGAACCATTATACAAGATAAAACAGCACCACATAACAAACCTGACATCATACTCACCAATAAAAAGAAGAAATTAACACAACTAATCGAAATATCCATACCCAATACAACAAATATACAGAAGAAAACAGGAGAAAAAAGTTGAAAAATACATCCAACTGGCTGAGGAAGTCAAGGGCATGTGGCATCAGGATAAAGTTGACATTATACCAATTATACTATCAACTACAGGAGTCATACCACACAATATCCACCAGTACATCAACGCAATACAGCTACATCCAAACGTATATATACAACTACAGAAGTCTGTAGTTATTGATACATGTTCAATTACCCGAAAGTTCCTAAATGCAATGTAACATATATCGTACAGTTAAAAGGAAGTCACACTTGATCAAGGTCCGCGTCAATTTCCATTTTTAACCACACATAACGTCTGAGAATGGAAAGAAGATAATGATAATATTAATAATCTTGTATGATTAAGTGACCTAATGTACCCCAGTTACCCAATCGCGGAAAGGGGACCTATACTTTAATGTGGAAATCGAACCACGTGTAATTTATGGGGAAGCTCTACACCACTGAGAGGTGAATACTAGGTTAGGACGCAGATTGAAGAATCCGTGGTCTGACCGGGATTCGATGCCGCGACCTTCCGGTTTCCAAGCACGCGTTTTGGTGCTGGACCACCAGGGCTATCAATGTCGTCGGTAAAACCATGTAACACCAGGGAATTTCAGGAGCTGAAGACTAAGAATAATACTTATTACTTCTGTCTCAAAAACTGAACGGACTGCTCATGTGTACAAGGTAGTTACTGAAAAAACTTTGTACCCTGCGCATACAGTACACTGTGAACTGCCAATTATGAAACTAAAAATCAGGTAAACACCACCACCACTCACGGACTAGGCCTTAAGCCTGCTCCGATTGGTCGACAGCCGCCTACAATGCAGTACTAGGAGCGAGCTATGATCGTGGGACATTCTTCGCCAGCCCCTCCAGGATCTCCCAGGGCAGAGCTCACTTGCGCGAAAGATTTCGTACCATGTGGGGCTGCACCGAGCCGCTATCGCCGATGCCAGTGGGCTCAGAAGGAAAGATTTATTTAACAGTTAGCAAAACCGTCTGTCATAAATAACTTTCATGTTAAGTATCAGTACGCAAGTTGTGAATCATTTGTGTGACTCAAAGACGCTGTAGGTAACGTTTGTGGTGTAGCCCCGTCTATGAATGAGCTTTCTTATGTTTCGAGGTATATCGACGAAACCGTTAAAAATCGGGTTCTCTGTAACTCCTAAACATTCAAGTTATCATACTGGTTATTTACTGTAAGTATAGCCCGCGGTAAGCAAAAGATGTACTTGTTTGAAAAATCGAAAATTTTTACTTATTTTTCGAGAGATGTCTATTTTTTGAGAAAAAGGGCGTGCTCTCGATAATAGGCTAGATTTTCTCAGCGGATGGTCCTACAGTAACTGTTACAGGCTTATTTTGTTCACAGTTGTACTGCCATGACATTAAATAATTTTTAGAGCTTTATTAATTGTAATGATCGGAAGTGACTTCGATAAACTTACGCTTTTCTTGTGCTTTCTTTTTAAACCAAGTATTTCAGTTTTTATCTTCATTTAGCACAAGTCATTGAGAAGAGAATGAGCCCAAACAAGTTACTCTTGGGCCATCCGCTGAGAAGATCTAGCCAGTTCTTAAGAGCGCCATTTTTTGTCAAAAAACCGGTATCTCTCGAATTTTTTCAAACAAGTGCTCTCTTGCCTTACTGCGGACTGTACTTACATTAAAAAACAAGTGTAGGGGCGTGAGTGTTTACGTGTTATAGAGAACTCGATCTTGAACATTTTTTTCGACATATCTCGAAAGGTAATAGAAATGAATACTTATAAAAAACCATCGATAGATCTTGTAAAGTCAGACAACTTTCTCATTTAACATTTTCCGATCGGAGCTATAGCTTCCTACCTATTGAAGAAAAACCGTTTCCTGCACCTCTGAGGATTTTACGGCCCTTTTCGTCATATTGGATAGAGTTTCATGAAAACTCTATTTAAAATTTAATTTCCAGTACGGTAGTATTTTATATTTTCTGGCAGTAATTTTTACGGTTCACTTCTGCATAATGCTTGGACGACTTGTTAGAATACCTGAGGATCAATATTTGTACCTCACTGAGCCGTCCGCGCATATCGGTCACTTTGCACATCAGTTTCGCACTCTTTAAATGATACTATGGGGATTAGTATGAATATGGGGTTACTCTTCTGTCCTTTGAAAGTATGTGATTCTGTAGAGCCTCGAGTTACGCCAGGGGACATTTGTACCTCTTATACCTGAGATTTTATGTCCACTTTTTAAACAAGAATGGCTTATAATTGCAAGTCTCTCCAAAACCCTTTACATGATGAAATCATTTTTCGAGCTCTCGATATTTTATGCTTATTTGCACATGTGTTTATTTCTGCTTTGTTCATGAATGCAAGTCTTCCACGGACAGTCTTTTTCAAGTGTATTTAAACTGAGCTTAATTCAATGGGCAGGGCAATTTGCAACTAATTAAAGTAAGTTCGAGTCATAGTGATCTTCAAGACAGATGCTAGAACGAAGATTCTTCGAGACATTGCTTTCTGATGATTCGTTTTTCATTAATTATTAATACATTCAGTGTCAGTTACATCTGCAGTGCGATATATTTACACTGGTAAGTTGTGAAAGAACAGTGAGAGGATCTTGGTTGCATTTTATCTTGATTTGGCTTATATTAAAAGCCCATTTATCGTTCCGTTGCGCTAAGAAGACAGAGTACCTCACATTTCACTAAAAGTAGTCAGACCGAGTTCTCATTCATTTAAGAAGGTCGGAACTTAAATAGTGGCAAGTACACTCCTGGAAATGGAGAAAAGAACACATTGACACCGGTGTGTCAGACTCACCATACTTGCTCCGGACACTGCGAGAGGGCTGTACAAGCAATGATCACACGCACGGCACAGCGGACACACCAGGAACCGCGGTGTTGGCCGTCGAATGGCGCTAGCTGCGCAGCATTTGTGCACCGCCGCCGTCAGTGTCAGCCAGTTTCCGTGGCATACGGAGCTCCATCGCAGTCCTTAACACTGGTAGCATGCCGCGACAGCATGGACGTGAACCGTATGTGCAGTTGACGGACTTTGAGCGAGGGCGTATAGTGGGCATGCGGGAGGCCGGCTGGACGTACCGCCGAATTGCTCAACACGTGGGGCGTGAGGTCTCCACAGTACATCGATGTTGTCGCCAGTGGTCGGCGGAAGGTGCACGTGCCCGTCGACCTGGGACCGTACCGCAGCGACGCACGGATGCACGCCAAGACCGTAGGATCCTACGCAGTGCCGTAGGGGACCGCACCGCCACTTCCCAGCAAATTAGGGACACTGTTGCTCCTGGGGTATCGGCGAGGACCATTCGCAACCGTCTCCATGAAGCTGGGCTACGGTCCCGCACACCGTTAGGCCGTCTTCCGCTCACGCCCCAACATCGTGCAGCCCGCCTCCAGTGGTGTCGCGACAGGCGTGAATGGAGGGACGAATGGAGACGTGTCGTCTTCAGCGATGAGAGTCGCTTCTGCCTTGGTGCCAATGATGGTCGTATGCGTGTTTGGCGCCGTGCAGGTGAGCGCCACAATCAGGACGGCATACGACCGAGGCACACAGGGCCAACACCCGGCATCATGGTGTGGGGAGCGATCTCCTACACTGGCCGTACACCTCTGGTGATCGTCGAGGGGACACTGAATAGTGCACGGTACATCCAAACCGTCATCGAACCCATCGTTCTACCATTCCTAGACCGGCAAGGGAACTTGCTGTTCCAACAGGACAATGCACGTCCGCATGTATCCCGTGCCACCCAACGTGCTCTAGAAGGTGTAAGTCAACTACCCTGGCCAGCAAGATCTCCGGATCTGTCCCCCATTGAGCATGTTTGGGACTGGATGAAGCGTCGTCTCACGCGGTCTGCACGTCCAGCACGAACGCTGGTCCAACTGAGGCGCCAGGTGGAAATGGCATGGCAAGCCGTTCCACAGGACTACATCCAGCATCTCTACGATCGTCTCCATGGGAGAATAGCAGCCTGCATTGCTGCGAAAGGTGGATATACACTGTACTAGTGCCGACATTGTGCATGCTCTGTTGCCTGTGTCTATGTGCCTGTGGTTCTGTCAGTGTGATCATGTGATGTATCTGACCCCAGGAATGTGTCAATAAAGTTTCCCCTTCCTGGGACAATGAATTCACGGTGATCTTATTTCAATTTCCAGGAGTGTATTTATTCACAACCGATACAAAACGGTTACATGTTTTCACCTGTTACTGTCCTGCAAAGTAGTCACCAGCGTTGTGTAGAACCCGTTGCCAGCGATGTGGAAGGCGTAGTATACCGTTAGCATAGCCTGTTCTGTTGATGGTGCGAAGGGAGAGGTCTACTGCCTGTCGAATCACTGGAACAGTTCTGAAGCGAATGCCACGAAGTGGTTCCTTCATCTTCGGAATCAAATCAAAGTCACAAGGACCTAAGTCATGTTACCGCTCGTCTTTGGAGCATCACCTGCAACCAGCTTTGTGAAAGAAACGGCGACCCTTTCTGCGCAACCCACCCATCATTTTGCACGACAATGCGCGGGTGCATACAGCGCAATCTGTGGCTGCTCTGTTCGGTCGATGGGACTGGGAAGTACTGTACCATCCACCATACTCCTCGGAATTAAGTCCTTTGATTTGACTCCGAAGATGAAGGAACCACTTCTTGGCATTCGCTTCAGTACTGTTCCACAGATTGGACAGGCAGTAGACCGCTCCATTCGCACCATCAACAGCACAGGCTCTGCTAACGGTATACTACGCCTTCCACATTGATGGCAACGGGTGCTACACAACGCTGGTGACTACTTTGAAGGACAGTAACAGGTGCAAACATATAACTCTTCTGTATCGGTTGTAAGTAAATAGTTGCCACTATTTAAGTTTCAAACCTCGTGCGAATCAAATTTCATACAAAGGGGACATTTTCAGCTCGTTAAAATCATAGACATAATTTGCTATGTCCTCAAAAGTTCAAGTTCGAAGATAGTTGCGTCTTTAACTTAAAATTCATTGTATTTATGAAGTTAGAATTAGATTGACAACGTCAAGTTCTCAGCGCAAAGATTTGACTTCTTTTGGAGTGAACACTATTTACTTAATATCTCGCCAAGTTTCGTAAGAGTAAGGCAAACGCCATTCACCGTTATCTAAGAGCTAACGGATCTCGGGGCGAGCTTTGTAGTTCTGTTTGTGTGCCGACTTGTCAATGGCACAAAAACTTTAAGATGCTGTCAGTAGAACTTCCTTGCCGCCGGCAGACTTATTGATCCGGTACGTTTACCGAGCATCTCTCGCAAGAGCCCATAGGCACTTCCGCGGGCTCGGAGACGTGGACACCAGAAACTGAGGCTTAGATAGTGGCGTACGTCATGAGTACGTTATAGAATTTCTTACCATCCTCTTACTACAAGCGAAAGAGAAATGAAAGCTCACGGCGGTGGTCTGTGAACTGATAGCGTACTGAAAAGGCCAGACTACGAGATTGTTGTAACTTAGTACGTAGGAGAGCCAAATCTTATGAAAATCCCCATGACCTTTATCATTTACAAGAACAGGAACTCTAGCTGTAAATTCTTATTAAAATGTTTAAATTTTCTTTCTCTTAGTCTTGCTTTACAAGTAACCGGCATTCTATTACAATACTGGCCATTAAAAGATGACGTGCTACAGACGCGAAATTTAACGGACAGGAAGAAGATTCTGTGATATGCAAATGATTAGCTTTTCAGAGAATTCACACAAGGTTAGCGCCGGTGGCGACGCCTGCAACGTGCTGACATGACGGAAGTTTCCAACCGATTTCTCATACACAAACAGCAGTTGAACGCGGTTGCCTGGTGAAACGTTGTTGTGATGCCTCGTGTAAGGAGGAGAAATGCGTACCATCGGTCGGATTGTAGCCTACCGCGATTGCGGTTTATCGTATCGCGACATTGCTGCTCGCATTGGTCGAGATCCAATGACTGTTAGCAGAATATTGAATCGGTGGGTTCAGGAGGGTAATACGGAACGCCGTGGTGAATCCCAACGGCCTCGTATCACTAGCAGTTAAGATGACAGGCATCTTACCAGCAAGGCTGTAACGGATCGTGCAGCCACGTCTCGACCCCTGAGTCAACAGATGGGGACGTTTTCAAGACAACAACCATCTGCACGAACAGTTCGTCGACGTTTACAGTAACATGGACAATCATCTCGGAGACCATGGCTGCGATTACCCTTGACGCTGCATCACAGACAGCAGCGCCTGTCTGGGTGCACGACAGGTGTGCCTGCGATGGTGTACTCAACGACGGACCTGAGTGCACGAATGGCAAAACGTCATTTTTTCGGATGAATCCAGATTCTGTTTACAGCATCATGATGGTCGCATCCGTATTTGGCGACATCGCAGTGAACGCACATTGGAAGCGTGTATTCGTCATCGCCATATTGGCGTATCACCCGGCGTGATGATATGGGGTGCCATTGGATACACGTCTCGGTCACCTCTTGTTCGCATTGACGGCACTTTGAACAGTGGACGTTACATTTCAGATGTGTTACGACCCGTGGCTCTACCCTTCATTCGACCCTGCGGAACCCTACATTTCAGCAGGATAAGGAACGACTGCATGTTGCAGGTCCTGTAAAGGCCCTTCTGGATACAGAAAATGTTCGACTGCTGCCCTGGCCATCACATTGTCCAGATCTCTCACCAACTGAAAACGCCAGGTCAATGGTGGCCGAGCAACTGGCTCGTCACAATACGCCAGTCACTACTCTTGATGAACTGTGGTGTCGTGTTGAAGCTGCATGGGCAGCTGTACATGTACACGCCATCCAAGCTCTGTTTGACTCAATGGCCAGGTGTATGAAGGCCGTTATTACGGCCAGAGGTGGTTGTTCTGGGTACTGATTTGTCAGGATCTATGCACCCAAATTGCGTGAAAATGTAATCACATGTCAGTTCTAGTATAATATTTGACCATTGAATACCCGTTTATTATCTGCATTTCTTCTTGGTGTAGCAATTTTAAGGGCCAGTAGTGTAACTGGCTACTGAAAGTATTAAATAAGACGCATTTCATACCCTACATAGTAATTACTGAGTAGGCGTTCCAAAAAAAATACACGATTTCACAGTTTTCCGATAACAGGTACACCATGAATACCCTGACTCAACACTACCAGGCTAGTACTCCAGTAGTTACATTTCTTTGTGGCAAGAGTTGATCAAAATGTCTTTGTTACAGAAGTTTATTTTCAGTATTTTCAATACAGAAGAAAGTATTTCCTACATATAAATGGCGTATGCAATGCCTATTGCTGTGTGTGTTGCTGGAACCTTTCAAGTGGAGATCGCAACACAGCATGTCCAGGTTAATGTCACCGTTCATGGTCGGAGGAAGGAGAAACACTGGAGCGAAGGAAATGAGAGTATCATACCGACAGCAGCAATGTTGCAAGAAGAATTATACTACAAGATCATACGATTGTTCGACTGCCTCCGACAAACTACAACAGAGGATATCTGGGTAGTGGTTACAGACAGAACAACATCAACCACAGGGAACGGTGCGCTGGAAAATGCTTTGAGAGCTCGAGCTGCCATGTATTATTTACTACCGACAACAGTGACTTGCGTGGTGTATATCTGGAACCAACTATGGTGTTCAACGAGGCGTCTTATTTCTGTTTGTGGCAACTGGATCAACAGAAATGTAGGTGATCTGGTAAAAGGAAACAGGAAGGAGTGATCCATAACTCCAGAACTCCTGGAATCATCGTGTGGTGTGCTACTACATATCACAAATGACTGATATGGTGATTATTGTAGGGAGGCTGAAAGCACATCATTATATGACGGAACTGGTAAACCCTGTTCTCATAACCCTTCACGACCTGCATATCAAATGGCGTATTCCAGCAGTGTAGTTCACATCACCATGAGGAAAGTACAGATCCTTCATAGCACATGTCTGGTATGAGATGGGAAGACCAATTTTTTCGTATGAACCTCCAACATTTGACGTAGCATGTATTTCAGGCTTATCAGTAAGTTCCTGAAGATGACTATTGGAGGCTGCTTGCTTCCATTCCGCAATTTCGCAAATAGTATGTACGTGCCTGTTGGCGTCACATCCTCATACTGATGATGATGATAATGGACATCAGATATGAACGGAATGAAAGTTTAATCATTTAATACCTGTTATGTGAAGAAAATCCCGACGAAGTTCGATACAATGGGACAGGTGTAAGACTTCCCATTTGTATGAATGTATTTAAATCCTGGGACCACTCCACATCAATAAAATTTACAATGCTTACTAACTGTACGCTATTTGCAATTTGTACAGAAACCAGATGGCAGTTGTAAGAGTCAAGGGACATGAAAGTGAAGCAGTGGTTGGGACGGGAGTGAGACAGGGTTGTAGTCTCTCCCTGATGTTATTCAATCTGTATACTGAGCAAGCAGTGATGGAAACAAAAGAAAAATTCGGAGTAGGTATTAAAATCCATGGAGAAGAAATAAAAACTTTGAGGTTCGCCGATGACATTGTAATTCTGTTAGAGACAGCAAAGGACATGGAAGAGCAGTTGAATGGAATAGATAGTGTCTTGAAAGGAGGCTATAAGATGAACATCAACAAAAGCAAAACGAGGATAATGGAATGTAGTCGAATTAAGTAAATACTTAAAGTAGTAAAGGAGTTTTGCTATTTGGGGAGCAAAATAACTGATGATGGTCGAAGTAGAGAGGATATAAAATGTAGACTGGCAATGGCAAGGAAAGCGTTTCTGAACAAGAGAAATTTGTTAACATCGAGTAGAGATTTAAGTTTCAGGAAGTCATTTCTGAAAGTATTTGTATGGAGTGTAGCCATTTATGGAAGTGAAACATGGGAGCTAAATAGTTTGGACAAGAAGGGAATAGAAGCTTTTGAAATGCGGTGCTACAGAAGAATGCTGAAGATTAGATGGGTAGATCACATTACTAATGAGGAAGTATTGAATAGGATTGGGGAGAAGAGAAGTTTGTGCCACAACTTGACCAGATGAAGGGATCGGTTGGTAGGACACGTTCTGTGGCATTAAGGGATCACCAATTTAGTATTGGAGGGCAGCGTGGAGGGTAAAAATCGTAGAGGGAGACCAAGAGATGACTACACTAAGCGGATTCAGAAGGATGTAGGTTGCAGTAGGTCCTGGGAGGTGAAGAAGCTTGCACAGGATAGAGTAGCATGGAGAGCTGCATCAAACCAGTCTCAGGACTGAAGACCACAACAAACAACAACAACTAACTGCACATGAAAATGTTTTAGAACCATTTATACTTTTCTGCAGTAGAACACGCTACAATGCAATCAAAGTTGTTATGCTGATCAAGAACACACATCTAAAATTTTCAGAACGGCATGTAATATTCTGCTGTAGAGTACGTCACAACGCAAAGTTACTATGTTGACTATTTGCACACATGAAAATATTTTTGGATCCATATGTACTATTCTTTTTGAGCGCATCACAATGCAATCAAAGTTATAATGTTGACTAATAGCGCAAATGAAAATGTTTTTGGAGCGGGATGTACTATTCTACTATGGAGCATGTCACAATGCACAGTGCGATCCAAGGTATGGAGGGCGCTTGGAAAACCTACAGAGACCCCTCTCTCACAGAAAGCTTTATTACAAGGAGCCTTTATATCTTTACATACACCAATTTGCAAATTTTGTCAGCTAACTTCCGAAGAAAAAAGAAGAACTGAATGTAAGAGTCTCGAAAACGGCAATTTATTCTAGAACTTAAAAGCTAACTTTAACACAGGAACTTTTCAGCTGGTTGCGTAAGAGCCAGCTCATATGTATGATCTTGTGGCCTGATTAGCCACATTCCAAGCATGTAAATGTGATGATGTTTGGTGTGTGGGGCGGAGCGGTTATCAACACCCGTGCCAACGTTGACACAGTCCAATCTCGCCACGTTCACGAATGATGATGAAATGATAAAGACAACACAAACACTCAGTCCCAGGGCAGAGAACATTCCCTGTTTTGCTAGGTATCGAATCCGGGACCCCGTGATCCAGAAGTAGCAGCGCTAGCTACTAGACCACGAGCTGCGGACATGCAACCAGGTAAATCCGCATATGCAGCGGCTGACCTACGTGCTTTTAGCAACGCATGAAACGTATCTGACGCGGTTCGTTAACCCACAGGAAACGGCAACCACAAGAAGCTGAGGAAAGCAAGTTAGAATGGGAAGCACCCTCTACCAAGAAAAAAAAATGGAAAATGTGACTGCCAGAACGTAGGCACAAAGGACTGAAGGAAATATCACTGTCCTTATTTACATGCTCGCAGAGCCATAATTTGTAGATCTGTATTTAAATTTCAGTGATAATGAAGAGATGATATTTGATTTTCAATTATGTAAATTACTACTTTATCAAAGTTGTGAGACATTCTTGCTATCATTGTTCCTAAACTAACTTCGTGGAATACTCGGTCAGTCCAAAGAACTCGGAGACTCGATTAATACGAAACAGAGAGAAGTTAATATGGTGGTTATAATGCTTCAGTTCTTCTACATAGTTTCCCTCATCTGGTACAATGAACAGAACGTTGATACAAACAAGTGACATTGTCAAGAAAATTCTTCTTTGCGATGTTGTTCAACTTGCACATCACATTAGCGTGAATGTCAGTTATATGGTCAAATCGTTGAGCCTCTATTTGAATTTCTGCAGTTCGCCGTTTTGTGGTAGACTGGGTTTTACAGCACCAAGTGTGGTCCACCATAATATCGTTTCCGGAAAAGAATTGTCTGCACACGCATTTCGGTCAATTCGCGGCGGATGTCGAAGAACCGTTGTTTTTGTTTGGGAGTAAAGGTTTGAGGGACAAACTTTGCATTTACTTATGTCTTCTTCAAAGCAATGGACATTCTGCAGGATGTACTGAGCCCTTGTTTCAAAAATGTTGCTCCATTGCGAGTTGTGACACAAAAATGCTGGCATACTACGGCTGCTGGTCCATTGCTGAACACTGCCTGCTCACAACTACCTTTTTTACACACTTCTGCACTCCTGTTGTTTAGAGTTGTAAGTTAAAGCTACCGTTCTAGTTACTGCGCATAAAAAAACCTTGCTGGGTGGACAGTGTAAGTAATACTCAAATTTTTCGAAGTATATTTTTCAAAGGCAATGTCCTTTCTAACTGCAATTTTTTGGAAGTCATTCTAAAGTAATGTACTTTTCACTCGTGTTAAAAGTAATTATTCTTAGATTAAAAATGTTACAAAAGGTGTAGCAGTGTAAGTCAAGATATTTATATGGTTGATTGAGGATGGTGTGTTGAACATCAGTAATTCACGTCCTTTGCAGATTTATGATTATAGCTATTACAAGTCATTGGGCTTTTATGTGTGGCAAGAGCAAGTCATTAATGTGCTGTGGGTCAGCTACTGAAGTGTAGATGCTTGGACGCAGAAAGGTTAGTCTGTACTGACAGGCACAGTCCAATTAGTGGTGCAGGATGGCCATGCAGAAAACAACACGTTGTAAAGCTTGTGACATGGTTGTAAAAAGTCTGTTCGATGCAGAGAGGAAAGAACCAACACACTGACGTGTCTACCACACATAAAATAATATCTGCGCTTATATCTATACACCCTGTTGTTGTTTTTGTGGTCTTCAGTCCTGAGACTGGTTTCATGCAGCTCTCCATGCTACTCTATCCTGTGCAAGCTTCTTCATTTCCCAGTACCTACTGCAACCTACATCCTTCTGAAATTGCTTAGTGTATTCATGTATTGGTCTCCCTCTACGATTTTAACCCTCCATGCTGCCCTCCAATGCTAAATTTGTGATCCCTTGATGCCTCAGAACATGTGCTACCAACCGGTCCCTTCTTCTTGTCACGTTGTGCCACAAACTCCTCTTATCCTCAATTCTATTCAATACCTCCTCATTAGTTATGTGATCTACCCATCTAATCTTCAGCATTCTTCTGTAGCAATACATTTCAAAAACTTCTGTTCTCTTTTTGTCCAAACTATTTATCGTCCACGTTTCACTTCCATACATGGCTACACTCTATACAGAAACGACTTCCTGACACTTAAATCTATACTCGATATTAACAAATTTCTCTTCTTCAGAAACGCTTTCCTTGCCATTGCCAGCCTACATTTTATATCCTCTCTACTTCGACCATCATCAGTTATTTTGCTCCCCAAATAGCAAAACTCATTTACTACTTTTAAGTGTTTCATTTCCTAATCTAATTCTCTCAGCATCACCCGACTTAATTCGACTACATTCCATTATCCACGTTTTACTTTTGTTGATGTTTATCTCATATCCTCCTTTCAAGACAATGTCCATTTCGTTCAACTGCTCTTCCAAGTCCTTTGCTGTCTCTGACAGAATCACAATGTCATCGGCAAACCTCAAAGTTTTTATTTCTTCTCCATAAATTTTAATACCTACTCCGAATTTTTCTTTTGTTTCCTTTACTGCTTGCTCAATATACAGGTTGAATAACATCGGGGAGAGGCTACGACCCTGTCTCACTCCTTTCCCAACCGCTGCTTCCCTTTCATGCCCCTCGGCTCTTATAACTGCCATGTGGTTTCTGTACAAATTGTAAATAGCCTTTCGCTCCCTGCATTTTACCCCTGCCACCTTTAGAATTTGAAAGAGAGTATTCCAGTCAACATTGTGAAAAGCTTTCTCTAGGTCTAGAAATGCTAGAAAAGTAGGTTTGCCTTTCCTTAATCTATTTTCTAAGATAAGTCGTATAATTCATTTTAATTAAACAGTTTAGTATTGCGCTCCACCAATCATTATCATTAAAATCGTGGACATTTGTGGCACCTTAAAACTGTGGACGAGGGCAAGTTATATTTAGGGAGAAAAGAGGAGGGAGGGAGAGACGGAGAAGGGTAGAGAGAGAGAGAGAGAGAGAGAGAGAGAGAGAGAGAGAGAGAGAGAGAGAAGATAGTAATAAACTGCGGCCCCACTCCCGCAACCGAAACCCTGTATCCGCGCGTGACTCGGTGCAGCCACGCGCATTCTGGTCCGCTGCGGACGCTACGTACTGCGGATACATCGGGATAGAGGCGTAGGATGAATCGTCGCGACTTTGTTTTGTTTCTTCCTGACAGGTGTAGGGTTCGGGTGAACGCCGATGCCGACACCTGAGGGCTGCCGGTTTCCAGGGCCTTAGCACAGGCCGGCTGTACGTGCTGAGGGCAGATCCGGCGCCCGCTCATCAGGGTGGGTCGCTGCAGACGTCGTTACCCACTGTGGGTGGGAGGGAGGGAGGGATGGGTGAGGGAGGCAGTGCGCCGCATTAGCGCTTGTGGCGTGATTCACGGGGCGCCCCGGGAGCGCTTCCGGCGCCGAAGCGATCGGCCAGTTCGCTTGAAATATGGGCAGCCATTGGCCGGCTGGGCCGCCCGCAAGGAACACCGCTGCGCGCGACCCCTGCTACTGCCCCTGCTGCTACCGCATCTGCGACTCCTGCGCCGTGTGACGGCCGCGCATCGAAACCTGTCACTGCTGGAGCTCCGGAGTGAGCGACACGGAGTAGTGTTTAAAGCCGCGTTCACACACGCAGCTTTCTTGCCTGTCAACTGCAGTGTGGGGCTGTAAAAATGACTAAATTTCTGCATCTACATTTAAACTGAGGTCATGGGATACCTCCTAATATCGTGACGAACCTCCTTTTGCCCGGCGTAGTGCAAGAACTCGACGTGGCATTGACTTAAACACTAGGTGTTGTGTGATGTCCTTAGGTTAGTTAGGTTTAAGTAGTTCTAAGTTCTAGGGGACTGATGACCATAGATGTTAAGTCCCATAGTGCTCAGAGCCATTTGAACCATTTTGACTTAAACAGTCGTTGGAACTCCCCTGCAGAACAATGGACCACGCTCTGTAGCCCTTCCATAACTCTAAATGTGGTACGGGTGCAGGATTTTGCGCACGAACTGTTCTCTCGATTTTGTCCCATGTCAGGCGATCTGGAAGGCCAAATCACTCATTCGAGTTGCATGGCGCGTTGTCACCCGCGAAAATTCTATCGCTGTTTGGGAATATGAAGGCCATGAATGGCTGCAAACGGTCTCTAAATAGCCTAACACAACCATTTCCAGTCAATGATCGGTTCAGTTAGACCAGAGGACACAGTCCATTATATGTAAACACAGTCCCCATTATCATGCAGCCCCCACAAGCTTGCATAGTGCCTTCTTGACACCTTGGATCCATGGATTTACAGCCAGCCGCGGTAGCCGAGTGGTTCTAGGCGCCCAGCCCGGAACCGCACTACTGCTACGGTCGCAGGTTCGAATCCTGCCCCGGGCATGGACGTGTGTGACGTTCTTAGGTTAGTTAGCTTTAAGTAGTTCTAAGTTCTAGGGGACTGATGACCTCAGATGTTGAGTCCCATAGTACTCAGAGCCATTGTAAGGTGTCAGGCAAATCCAACACCTTCCATGAAAACCCTGACATGATAAGCAAATCCAGTAGTATGTCACATAGCTCCAAATAAATCGTGACATTAAATTAACCAAAGTAACGAGTAACGACTGAGCAAATGGAATACCACAGACTAACACAAGAATGCCTAATTGCATGTCATACCTTCCCACCGTGAGAAAGACGCAGTTCAGAGGGGAGAAACAAGAACAGAAGCCGAGAGCAGAACCATGTTAAGCTAGAGGGCCCTACGATAAGTGATGGACTGGACACCCACGTCGCCAGCTAACCATTCGGACAAACCCAGCTGCAAGTTTTAGCGTGGGACTTTTTTGCGTCTCTGTTATGTCAGGACCACCCTCCAGCCCATGTTAAAAGCTAGAGCCCTCCAGAAGAACAGTATAGATCTTACGATAACACAAAAAGGGCCACACCTCCTGCAAGTTTTAGCGTGAGACTTTTTCGCGTCTGTGTTACGTTGCAAACTTTAAAAACATTGCCCCCCCACGAAAAGTATAACGCTTCTCATTGGATAGACAGAATTTTTGTAGGCGGAGCTTAAGGTTAACATTGAGACCCTGATTGGTCAGATGAAAACACAGCCAGATAGTTTTTTTAAACCAACTTCGGAAAGTTGTAGGAAGGAGAAGTTAGGAGGAGAGTTACTTCCGAGATGGCGATGTGAGCTGAGCAGTGCTGCCTGCCGCCCCCTGACGAACACCGACAAGGTAATGAACGCACGCAATGTCGCATAACAGCGCATAAAGCTTTTTTCAGAACTGCAGAAGTCTCATCTGTTACACCTTCTTTTTGCGTAATACTAGTGTCGATCGTCAATTAAAGCTCATGGTGTTCACATTTGTCACTTGAAGTAAAAATCCGAAACGCGATGATTTTTCTGTTATATAGTTATTGAGAAGCCACATCAGCCACTGTAATTTACGAAAAGTTAGATAAGTAATTAAACATAATTGAGGGTCACTGTAGAGCATTTTGATAGTTTTCTCTTTTGTGAAACTTAATTTAAACCTAGATTATAGATGTGATATGGCATAGGTCACCCTTCGATCCATTGTAGAATTTGGAAACCCATTCAGGGAATATTCGTCCACATTTTTGTTGAACGCAGTTGGTTTTTACCATCCTGTATTAAAACATTTCCCTTTACCAATAGTGCATTTTATAAACGATGTTTTGTGGGTAGAATAAAATTTCCAATGGTAAACGTAACTGCTTTTTCGACGTTATTTTACCGGCTAACTAAAAATAGGAAAGCCTTGAACTCCTTCCACTAAATTTACTTAGTATTAAGATTCTTTTACAGGGAGTCCAGTGGAGCTGACGCTGAAATCATTAAGTATTCGGTTATATCATCGCTAGTCTCACTGAACTCTTCTGAATTCTACATATCATGTGACGTCTGGCGTCTCCTTTCCAGCAACAGGTCCCAGGTTCAAACTAGTCAATTCCCTAAAAAACAAGCTCAGAGCGTCGTCGGGCGAAAGTGGTAGGGAGGCAAGATACAGAACAAACAGACACCACGCAGAATGTTAGAAAATGGCGACCCTGCCATGATGGTAAAATACCATGACTGAAGGTCGACCACATGCCTAACTAGTTCAGAAAAATATCCTGTTAAAAAATTTTCGTAGTAAATTTTTTTTCCCTTAAGTTATAAATAGTCGAAAACAGTAGCTACAGATACGTACTTCGTACATGTATACAGCATCAGCGGTTATCTGAATGGCAAGCGTTTCAGTTCTCTGTGACAGGTAGAACAGCTACTGCAGTGAATAAGTGTTGTCTATGTTTAGTGTTTTTATCTTGCATGGTAGGCTATATAAGGTACATGAACAGAATCAGGCGTTCAGTTATGACTGTGCAGGTCAGGAAGATGAGGCAATGTTATCAGCAACTAAGAGAGTTTGAAAGGGGACTCATTGCCAGCCTCTGTTTGGCCGGCAGATCGACTCAAATATGATAGTGGCCAGATGCTGGCGTGCATGGGAATGTGAGGGCAGGCATATTTGTCATCAAGGCTACACATCTGAACACCACAAGGAAGGAACGCCATATGTGCACCAATCACATTGTAACCCCTTTACATGTACACCTGCTATCCGAGAACAAGTAACGGACTCTGATGTGTCGCTCACACCGACAAAGGGAGAATAGTGATCAAAGTCTACAAAAGTCTATTGACCATAAAAGGAAACTATGCTTCGACGATAGTATCAAAATCGAAATTACAGTGTCTCTCAAGTGTGAAGACATGACAGTGTGGTGAATCCAGAGTCTGAGAAAGTAACACAATTATGATATTCATAGACAAATACATATGTATGGAAAATATTCTAAAAAGGGAACCTGGGAACCTCACCATCGCACCCCCCCCCCCCCCCCCCCCCAGATTTAGTTATAAGTTGGCACAGTGGATAGGCCTTGAAAAACTGAACACAGATCAATTGAGAAAACAGGAAGAAGTTGTGTGGAACTATGAAAAAAAAATTAAGCAAAATATTCAAACTGAGTAGTCCATGTGCATGATAGGCGACATCAAAGGTAGTGTGAGCTCAGGAGCACCGTGGTCCCGTGGTTAGCGTGAGCAGCTGCGGAACGAGAGGTCCTTGGTTCAAGTCTCCCCTCGAGTGAAAAGTTTACTTTCTTTATTTTCGCGAAGTTATGATCTGTCCATTCGTTCATTGTTCACTGCAATAAGTTTAGTGTCTGTGTTTTGTGACCGCACCGCAAAACCGTGCAATTAGCGGACGAAAGGACGTGCCTCTCCAATGAGAACCGAAAACATTTGATCGCAAGGTCAAAGGTCAACCGATTCCTCCACAGGAAAACACGTCTGATATATTCTATACGACACTGGTGACGGCATGTGCGGCACATGACAGGAATATGTTATCGACCCACCTAACTCGTACACTTGGCGAATGGGTAAAAAGATTCTTCTACCTTGCCCGATTTAGGTTTTCTTGTGGATGTGATAATCACTTCCAAAAAAAGTGATGAAAACATAACAGTTTATCACATAAACTGCAACAAATAAATGCAACAGTTGCACAGTCGCACAGTTTTCCCTGTGCTCTGTCAAAACAAATGTTTTTAACGTTTTCAATTTTTTTCGTGTGTAGACCGTCAGATCCTGCATATGTCGAAGAAAATCTGAACATGTCCTGGAATTTTGGAGAGCGAAGTTGATTATGTGTCCTCATACTACGGCGCAGTTACCTCGCATCGGACGGACAGACAGATAATAATTGTCTGAAAATAAAAAATTAACTTTTTACTCGAGGGAAGACTCGAACCAAGGACCTCCGCCCCGAAGCTGCTCACGCTAACCACGGGAACACGGCGCTCCTGTGCTCACATTATCCTTGATGTTGAATATCTTACTCATGGACTACTCAGTTTGTATATTTTGCTTATTTTTTTCATAGTTTCACACAACTTCTTCCTGTTTTCTCGATTTATCCTTCAGTTTTTCAAGGCCTATCCACTGCACCAAGTTTTAAATAAATCTGAGGGGCGTGCGATGGGGAGGTTCCCTTGTAAGTTCAAATAAGCTGTCCTGTATAAACTCAGCATTTAAGGAGAAAAGTTTGTCCTGAGTGAAGTCTGATTGTCCCAATGGAACATCGATGAAGGCAGAACACAGCGGCATCGGTCTCTTCAATGGACTTTGAGAGCGACCTAAGACGATGGCGGGGGAGGGGGGAGAGGGAATAGCACCCACCCAGAGGCTAGGGGAGGTTCTCCAAGCTGGTGGAATTGACTTGTGCAGCTTTGGCGCCGACTTCTATAGGAGCACTATTTTCTGGTTTTGTGTGTGGAGGACGCGAATAGGTCCCTTGCAAGTGGCGGTCTCTGCTAGCGCTGATACCGCCGCTTCGTGTACGTCCGCGAACTTGAGGCGTGCAGGGGCTATGTAGGCTGCACGCGTGACCGAGGTGTCCGAATGGTTGCCGATCGCTATTGCGAAGATCGCCAGTATAGCGTTGTGTGTCGTCCCGCACCAGTCGCGGACTGATGGACGGCATCGCATTATGTTCAGCAATGAATTGTCCATTCAGCTCTACACCATCGTCGGCAAGCATGACGGCGACCTGGGGAAAGGTTCCATTCTTCCAACGTTCCGGAGAGGGACAACGGTTTTACTCCTTGCGTCGTGATCTGCAGATCTAACCGCTACAGAACATGTGTGGGACCAGTTCGGATGAAAAATTTATACCAGTACTAGCCTCCAGGCTATCAAGAACCAGTTATAACGGTTGTTGGTCCGCTTGCCTCAGGAAAGAATACAACAGCTTATGACAATTTCAGTATTACTAAATGGCTAAAATGGTCATCTGGTCTTCCAGGCCCAGCGGCAATGTTGCGCATCTAATGGCTCCCAGGGGCAACATAAATTTGCATTTCAGTATTTTACTTAATTATTAAGAGCATGGATAGCAGTGCGTATTAAAGCGGCGCTTCCGAAACGAGGTGGTGCACTGGCTCCAGATCGAATCCATCTCGCGGATTAGCGAAAAGGGTTCGTCTGCTAGTCAGCATGGATGTAGTTTTATGACTGTTCCTACATCCCACTAGGCGAATACCGCAGTGGTTTCCCTCTCCCCCCTCCCCCCTCTCTCATCTGTGACACTATTCGCAAACATTTAGGAAACTTTTGCTCACTTCCTCATTAATAACACTATACGCAGACTGTTGGGGTACACGTATTCCACCAAACGTGGTAACGATGTGGTGACGGGAAAGCATCCGGCTGCCCGTTAAATTAATTGTGACAATTCGTTAATAAACGTGCCGAAGCTGCGCACAAAAAAGAAGACTTCCTTTACCACAAAAATGTATCTTTAACGTTACCAAAGAGTATGTTTTAAAGATCAGTTAATAAGCTGAAAATGTCATCATAATCTAATCATTACGTTTTATCATGTTACATTAAGAGTTTGACGCTACAAGTTAGAAACGTTATACATGTCCTTAGGCGGCGTAACTCACGTTGCGCACATTAGCCAGACTATATTGTAGCAGTGTTTACGGATGAGCACATTCTGCAGCTTCGAACATATTTTACACGTAACTTCAAACCTTTTCTAAACTTTGTCTCGCTTATAGTTTTAATTTTGACTTTTTCATTCATTTTTGGTTAATTATTAGACACTAACAAAACCGACATAATTTGCGTCTTCAACCATAAAGGTTTCACATGCTTAACGTCAGGTATTTAACACACTAACTCATTTAAGGTAATCAGACTTTAAAGCTGTTTTATACATGGGAGTTCCTTTGTACGAATCGGGGGTGGGAGGATTTTTGGTATGATTCGGCTAGGTTCAGAGATATACTCAACTGAAATTGCTTTAGTATGTAGCAAACCACTCTTTTGCCAGACATTTATGAGAATTCGAATGTGGATAAAGCTTCTAAAACGTTTTCCTGTTTACAGATAGCTGCGGATATTAATGTGAATCTTTGTTACTTTGTGTTGCAGGTAACCTGATGACTTTTAACCAATGCAAGTACTAGTGCAAAAGAAAGTATTTACTTAAAAGAGGCCGTCTGATGTGGCCGAGCGGTTCTACGCACTTCAGTCCAGATCCGTGCCACCCCTGCGGTCGCGGGTTCGAATGCGTGTGATATCCTTAGGTTAGTTAGGTTTAAGTAGTTCTAGGTTCTAGGGGACTGATGACCTCAGCTGTTCAGTCCCATAATGCTCAGAGCCATTTGAACCAATCTGGTTTTGGCGCGATTCCTTTCAAGGGGTGGGCTTACATGTACCCAAACTAACTGTGTGTATTGTCGTTCGTGTGAAAGTGAGAGAAAGTTTTCTAAATGTTTGAGAATGAAGTAAATGAGGCTGGACTTGGGAACCAGCCCGGTATTCACCTAGCGGGATGTGCGAAACCGCCTAAAAACACGTACAGGCTGGCTCGTACACTGACCCTCGTCTTTAAGACGTCGGGATTTTGTGCGGGGCCGGCACATCCCCGTCCCTGAAGCGTCGCGTTAACACGCACGGCTCTCCGGGGGGATCATCGTACAAAATAGGTTAATAATCTAATTATGATTTATTCGTTTTGCTAATCTAAATTGACAAGAAGAGAATAGAAGCTTTCGAAATGTGGTGCTACAGAAGAATGCTGAAGATTAGATGGGTAGATCACATAACTAATGAGGAAGTATTGAATAGGACTGGAGAGAAGAGAATTTTGTGGCACAACTTGACAAGAAGAAGGGATCGGTTGGTAGGACATGTTATGAGGCACAAAGGGATCACCAATTTAGTATTGGAGGGTAGCGTGGAGGGTAAAAATCGTAGAGGGAGACCAAGAGATGACTACACTAAGCAGATTCAGAAGGATGTAGGTTGCAGTAGGTACTGGGGGATGAAGAAGCTGGCACAAGATAGATTAGCATGGAGAGCTGCATCAAACCAGTCTCAGGACTGAAGACCACAACAACAACAACAATCTAAATTACATTTGTTTCTGTGAAAATTAGTTCTCAGTAGAGAAAAAGCCTGTAATATACTACGATCAAAACGTGCAGCACAAAGCAAATAGTCGAGTAACAGCCATCAGATGGAAAAGTACTCTGACGCGGTTGCCATCGCTGTGGGAATAGTGCACTATAGCGTCGTTCTGCCGCTCTTTCATTACATCAGTTTGGTGCAAATCGGCCAACTCTCCATCGGTTAAACAATCCACGCTGCTGTGTATCCGCGTTAATGTAAAACTAGCTCTGGCAGAAAAACAAACCCAAGACATAACCGAGAAATACGGAATGGAAAAGCCTGAGGGCGAAGAATGAAGTGGGCGTGACTGTTGCCAGAAGCATGAATCATGGGTGAATGGACCTTGTTTGTTCCTATTTTATGAAGTGCTTTGGCTGACACCAAGCGGAATATAAGAAGCTCGTTACGCATAATCAGGAATGCAGGTCTCCATTGGATGAATGGATGTTGTTAAAAAGAAGTCTACGTGTGCCAATGTCTGCATGTTGGCCCTAGTTTGATTGTACAAGAGGTGAGATTCTTCATGCATGTCAGCCATGGGGCATGAAGATGGTGTAGTGTAGTGCCGAAACTGGTAGAAAAATAAAATAAAGTTGGAAATATAGGCGGCTGAAGGTTTTTTTGATTTGACATTTTATGTTGAGCGGCAGAGGTCCCTAGACCATCCTGTATAAAGATGGATGTACAGAGACTTTATTTGTTTGCATGAGAATTAAGTGCTATTCACCTTTGGAAATTTTAAAAGTAGAAGTTTTTTCATCCAAAATATAGTTAAGTGTAAACTTGGTTGACGGTATTAGAAGATATCTAATATAGTTGAGGGAATACTTGTAAACACTGAACTCTAAAGACAAAGGTGAGACCTTGTGTACGCCGTCTGTCTGCAGCATTAATCTCTTACTGCTGCCACTCTCATCTAAACGTCCTCGGAATCTGGATTCATCTGTACAATCTTTCCGGATGCTGCACTTTCCACAAACGTTTGTGTAGGTCGTAACGCATTAGTTATATCTAAAAAATTCTCGGTTTTCTTGCCACGTCAATTCGATTTGACGTGGCAAGAAAACCGAGAATGTTTTACGTATAAGTACCGTCGCGAAAGACTTCGTTCTCGCGCATTAGGTATGTTATTCGGCAGAGTTTAATAAAATAGTCAGCAACGACTTAGCATTACGCTGACAATCGCGTTGGATAATTCTGATTCAGCAATCCCGTCGTTTCATGTAACGAGAGTAATTATTTTGAAACAATTATTTTAACAACCGGTGCGGTTATAATGACCCGCTTCCACAACAGAATTAAAACATAAATTAAACGCTTAACCCTGTCTGCTTCAGCTCGTGTGCGTCTATGTAACACACACACACACACAGAGAGAGAGAGAGAGAGAGAGAGAGAGAGAGAGAGAGAGATATAGACAGCGCTTTGGTAGATGTGACTGGATTGACACGAGAGCTCTAAATTAAATGATATCTGCAATTAGCACGTTCATTAAACGAATTAGCCCACCAGCGGGGCTTGTGCAAAACTGTGACGAGTATCACTGTAGGAGGATCTTGCTGGGATACCTAAAATTCGTTGTCTTTTCGTGCGACTTACTCCCCATTGTCTCGTTCTCATTCACTCTGATGTTATAATCGGTGAACAGGAAAAATAATGTTCCGGAGGAAAGTGATTTTTATCATAAGTAACAAATCTACGACAGTAAACACGTCTGCTAAGAAGTGAAAATGCGTTATACGACTCTAAAATATTTTAGACAATTACGTCTTGTATCAGACAGTTCATGATGAAAGTAGGAAACCAGAATGTGATTTTCACTCGGCAGCGGTGTTTGCGCTGATATGAAACTTCCTGGCAAATTAAAAATGTGTGCGGGACCGAGACTCGAACTCGGTACATTTGCCTTTTGCGGGACAGTGCTCTACTAACTGAGCTACCCAAGCACGACTCACGCCCCGTCCTCACAGCTTTACTTCCGCCAGTACCTCGTCACCTACCTTCCAAACTTTACAGAACCTCTCCTACGAACCATGCAAGACTAGCACTCCTGAAAGAAAGGATATTGCGTAGATATGGATTAGCCACAGCCTAGGGGATGTTTCTAGAATGAGATTTTCAATCTACAGCGGAGTGTGCGCTGATACGAAACTTCCTAGCAGATTAAAACTGTGTGCCGGGCCGAGACTCGAACTCGGGACATTTGCCTTTCGCAGGAGAGCTTCTGTAAAGTTTGGAAGGTAGGAGATGAGGTATTGGCGGAAGTAAAGTTGTGAGTCGTGCTCAGTTGGTAGAGCACTTGGCCGCGAAAGGCAAATGTCCCGAGTTCGAGTCTCGGTCTGGCACACTGTTTTAACCTGCCAGGAAGTTTCAAAGTAGTAAACATTCGTGTAAGGAAAGCGGAAAGAAACTTGTAATAGTTTTGACGAAATGGTCCTAACCTGAGACCTACCAAATCCGGAACATAATGTTAGCGTTTCGAAAATACCAGAATTTCAATAGAAGGGCATTCAACAGAAAACTAAAATCATTAGATTAAGAGTAAATAAAAGAGTTAGCTTCCCTTGTCGAGAAAGGAGTTCAGAAGCTCAAACTGGAACCAGTAGCAGGAAGGTACAACACGACCGCAGATTTATTGCTGCAGGTATGGCTTCTCTCTTTCAGTACGCTGAATTTTCGTCCATGCTCTTTTCACTTCCGATGTTTTCAATGAGGAGAAGTATTCTTTTGGATCTTTTACTCTGATTTGTCATATTTCACGCAAATATTCTCAATCAATCAATTTTTTCAATCATCCTTACATTTTACTCTCTTCCTCTGCCTGCTCCAGGATATTTTAGAAGACATACTTTTTGATTTTCTATCGCTCTCGTAATAATGTTGCAATGCACACTCCACGGCAATCTAGACTTGAGAAGCACCTAAACTGTATCTGAACACACGATCCCCCATCTAAATCTACACTATATGATCAAAAGTATCCAGACAACCCGCAAAATATACGTTTTTCGTATTAGGTGCATTGTGCTGCCACCTATTGCCAGGTACTCCACATCATTGTTTCCGATATGATGGAGAAGTAGAAACGTGAAGGGATAGGTACAGCACAAAAGCTTACAGCCCGGTCTCGTCCGTTGGCTGACAGAGACCGCCAACAGTTGGTCGTAATGTGTAATAGGCAGACATCTATCCAGGCCATCACACAGGAATTCCAAACTGCATCAGGATCCACTGCAGGTACTATGACAGTTAGGCGGTGAGAAACTTACATACTTTTTAATTAATGTTCATGTTGCAAACGCATGACACAAGCTAATTAAGGAATAAAATAATAGCCGAGCGGCTGCTCGTAAACCACACATCACGTCAATAAATGCCAAACGACGCCTTTCTTGGTGTAAGGAGTGTAAACACTGGGCGATTGAACAGTGGAAAATCGTTGTGTGATGCGACGAATCACGGCACACGATATGGCAATCCGATGGCAGGGTGGGGATACGGCGAATGCTCTGTGAACGTCATCTGTTAGCGTGTGTAGTACCAACTGTAAAATTCGAAGGTGGTGGATTTATGGCGTGGTCGTGTTTTTCATCGAGGGGGCTTGCATCCCTTGTTGTTTTGCGTGGCAGTATCACAGCACAGGCCTACATTGACGTTTTAACCACTTTCGTGCTTCCCACTGTTCAAGAGCAATTCTGGGATGGCGATTGCATCCATCAACACGATCGAGCACCTGTACATAATGCACGGCCTGTGGCGGAGTGGTTACACAATAACATCCCTGTAATGGACTGACCTGCACAGAGTCCTGTCCTGAATCCTATAGAACACCTTCAGGATGTTTTGGAATGCCGACTTCGTTGCAGGCCTCACAGACTGACATTGATACTTCACCCCAGTGCAGCACTCCGTGAAGAATGGGCTGCCACTCCCCAAGAAACCTTACAGCACCTAATTGAACGTATGCCTACGGGAGTGAAAGCTGTCATTAAGACTGTGTGTGGGCCAACACCAATTGAATTCCAGCATTTCCGATGGAGAGCGCCATTAACTTGTAAGTCATTTTCAGCCAGATGTCCGGATACTTTTGATTACATAGTGTACCTCCACACTGCGCATGCGACTTTATATGCAGTTGCGGAGGGTACATGAGAATGAGAGCACTCAGCAACTGTCAAGAAACATCATACATATTGGGAAGGAGCATGAAGCTCTTTGTCGATGACACCCTCCTACAAGACGATGAATGAAAATACGTTTATCGCTTACTACATTTTCACTGTTTTCACAGTTAAAATGCAGCGTTAGGCACAATGTTTTAATTTATATCTTCATTACTATCGACTCCATTCACAACACAGTTTGCAAGCAGCACACGCGTATACACCACTGGATGTACCTGAAAAATTATACACACTCAAAAAAAGTTTTGCATCACCCTGGTTCCCAAAACTCCTGAATATAGACGTTGACAGTGGATATTGTATCACAGACACAGTCCCTTTGGCTGCCCAGAGATGTCACTAAACCCGCCCAAAGATGTAAACGAGCATGCATGAGCAGCGACTATTAGACAGAGGGGGTCCAACAGCAGATCTGTTCCAGTCATTCCACCAGGAAGGAGGTACGCGGCTCGTCTTTAGTTCAACCATGCCTAGACGTCCAATACCGCAGTTCTATGGCGTCCGCATTTTTACTTTGTGCCAGGAAGGGCTCTCAACAAGGAAAGTGTCCAGGCGTCTCGGAGTGAACCAAAGCGATGTTGTTCGGACATGGAGGAGATACACCGAGACAGCAACTGTCGATGACATGCCACGCTCAGGTCAACCAAGGGCTACTACTGCAGTGGATGACCGCTACCTACGGATTATGACTCGGAGGAACCCTGACAGCAACGCCACCAGGTTGAATAATGCTTTTCGTGCAGCCACAGGACGTCGTGTTACGACCCAAACTGTGCGCAATAGGCTGCATGATGCGCAACTTCACTACCGACGTCCACGGTGATGTCCATCTTTGTAACAAAGACACCATGCAGCGCGGTACAGATGGGCCCAGCAGCATGCCGACTGGACCGCTCAGCATGGTGGAGGTTCCCTGCTGTTTTGCGGTGGCATTATGTGGCGCCGACGTACGCCGCTGGTGATCATGGAAGGCGCCGTAAGGGCTGTACGATTCGTGGATGCCATCCTCCTACCGACCATACCGGCAGCATATTGGCGAGGCACTCGTCTTCATGAACAACAGTTCGAGCCCCTATCGTACACATCTTGTGAATGACCTCCTTCAGTATAACAACATAGCTCGGCTAGTGGCCAGCATGTTCTTCAGGCATGAACCCTATCTAACATGCCTAGAATAGATTGAAAAGAGCTGTTTATGGACAACGTTATTCGCCCCCCATTGTGAGGGACCTACGCCGAATCGCCGTTTAGGAGTGGGACAATATGGACCAACAGTGCCTTGATGAACTTGTGGATAGTATGCCACGAAGAATACAGGCATGCATCAATGCAAGAGGACGTGCTACTCGGTATTAGAGGTACCGGTGTGTACAGAAATCTGGACCACCAGCTCTGAAGGTCTCGCTGTATGGCGGTACAACATGCAATGTGTGGTTTTCATGCGGAATAAAAGGGCAGAAATGACCTACATCTACATCTACATCCATACTCCGCAAGCCACCCGACGGTGTGCGCCGGAGGGTACCTTGAGTACCTCTACCAGTTTTCCCTTCTATTCCAGTCTCGTATTGTTCGTGGAAAGAAGGATTGTCGATATGCTTCTGTGTGGGCTCTAATCTCTCTGATTTTATCCTCATGGTCTCTTCGCGAGATATACGTAGGAGGGAGCAATGTACTGCTTGACTCTTCGGTGAAGGTATATTCTCGAAACATCAACAAAAGCCTGTACCGAGCTGCTGAGCGTCTTTCCTGCAGAGTCTTCCACTGCAGTTTATCTATCATCTCCATAACGCTTTCGCGATTACTAAATGATCCTGTAACGAAGCGCACTGCTCTCCGTTGGATCTTCTCTATCTCTTCTATCAGCCTTATCTGGTACAGATCCCACACTGCTGAGCAGTATTCAAGCAGTGGGCGAACAAGCGTACTGTAACGTACTTCCTTTGTTTTCGGATTGCATTTCCTTAGGATTCTTCCAATGAATCTCAGTCTGACATCTGCTTTACCGACGATCAAATGTATATGATCATTCCATTTTAAATCACTCCAGATAATTTATGGAATTAACTTCTTTCCAGTTGCTGACCTGCTATTTCGTAGCTAAATGATAAGGGATCTATCTTTCTATGTATTCGCAGCCCATTACACTTGTCTACATTGAGATTCAATTGCCATTCCCTGCACCATGCGTCAATTCACTGCAGATCCTCCTGCATTTCAGTACAATGTTCCATTGTTACAACCTCTCGATATCATCATCTGCAAAAAGCCTGTGAACTTCCGATGTCATCCACAAGGTCATTTATGTATATTGTGAATAGCAACGGTCCTATGACACAACCCTGCGGCACACCTGAAATCACTCTTAATTCGGAAGACTTCTCTCCATTGAGAATGACATGCTGCGTTCCGTTATCTAGGAACTCTTCAATCCAATCACACAATTGGTCTGATAGTCCATATGCTCTTACTTTGTTCATTAAACGACTGTGGGGAACTGTATCGAACGCCTTGCGGAAGTCAAGAAACACGGCATCTACCTGTGAACCCGTGTGTATGGCCCTCTGAGTCTCGTGGACGAATAGGGCGAGCTGGGTTTCACAGGACCGTCTTTTTCGAATCCCATGCTGATTCCTACAGAGTAGATTTCTAGTCTCCAGGAAAGTCATTATACTCGAACATAATACGTGTTCCAAAATTCTACAACTGATAGACGTTAGAGATATAGGTCTATAGTTCGGTACATCTGTTCGACGTCCCTTCTTGAAATCGGGGATGCCCTGTGCCCTTTTCCAATCCTTTGGAATGCTACGCTCTTCTAGAGACCTACGGTACACCGCTGCAAGAAGGGGGCAAGTTCCTTCGCGTACTCTGTGTAAAATCGAAGTGGTATCCCATCAGATCCAGCGGCCTTTCCTCTTTTGAGGGATTTTAATGGTTTTTCTATCCCTCTGTCATCTATTTCGATATCTACCATTTTGTCGTCTGTGCGACAATCTAGAGAAGGAACTACAGTGCAGTCTTCCTCTGTGAAACAGCTTTGGAAAATGACGTTTAGTATTTCAGCCTTTAGTCTGTCATCCTCTGTTTCAGTACCATTTTGTTCACAGAGTGTCTGGACATTTTGTTTTGGTCCCCCTACCGCTTTGACATAAGACCAAAATTTCTTAGGATTTTCTGCCAAGTCAGTACATAGAACTTTACTTTCGAATTCATTGAATGCCTCTCGCATAGCCCTCCTCACACTACATTTCGCTTCGCGTAATTTTTGTTTGTTTGCACGGCTTTGGCTAAGTTTATGTTTGCTGTGATGTTCTCTTCTCTTCCGCAGAAGTTTTCTAACTCGGTTGTTTTACCACGGTGGCTCTTTTCCATCTCTTACGATCTTGCTTGGAACATACTCATCTAAAGCATATTGTACGATGGTTTTCAACTTTGTCCACTGATCCTCAACACTATCAGTACTAGAGACAAAACTTTCGTGTTGAGCCGTCAGGTACTCTGTAATCTGCTTTTTGTCACTTTCGCTAAACAGAAAAATCTTCCTACCTTTTTTAATATTTCTATTTACGGCTGAAAGCATCGATGCAGTAAACACTTTATGATCGCTGATTCCCTGTTCTGCGTTAACTGTTTCAAATAGTTCGGGTCTGTTTGTCACCAGAAGATCTAACATGTTATCGCCACGAGTCGGTTCTCTGTTTAAATTGTTTAAGATGGTTTTCAGATAAAGCACTTTAAAAAATTTCACTGGATTCTTTGTCCCTGCCACCCGTTATAAACTTTTGAGTCTCCCAGTCTATATCCGGCAAATTAAAATCTCCACCCAGAACTATAATATGGTGGGGAAATCTACTCGAAATATTTCCCAAATTATCCTTCAGGTGCTCAGCCACAACAGCTGCTGAGCCAGGGGGCCTATAGAGACATCCAATTACCATGTCTGAGACTGCTTTAAACGTGACCTTCACCCAAATTATTTCCGTTTCGGATCTCCGTCAATTTCCTTCGATACTATTGCACGTCTTATCGCTATAAACACGCCTCCCCCTTCACTGTCCAGCCTGTCTCTGCGGTATACATTCCAATCTGAGTTTAGGATTTCATTACTGTTTACGTCTGGTTTCAGCCAACTTTCTGTCCCTAGAACTATATGGGCATTGTGACCGTTTATTAATGAGAGCAGTTCTGGGACCTTTCTATAGACGCTCCTGCAGTTAACTATTAGCACATTAATATTGTTATTCCCTGTTGCATTTTGCCTACTCCTACCTTGCCGCGTCTCAGGAGGCGTGTTGTCGGGCCTAGGGAGGGAATTCTCTAACCTAAAAACCCACATGTGCACTCCACACGTACTCCGCTACTCGTGTAGCCGCTTCCGGCGTGTAGTGCACGCCTGACCTATTCAGTGGGACCCTGCATTTCTCCACCCGATAGCGGAGGTCGAGAAATTTGCACCCCAGATCTCCGCAGAATCGTCTGAGCTTCTGGTTTAAGCCTTCCACTCGACTCCAAACCAGAGGACCGCGATCGGTTCTGAGAACGATACCACAAATAGTTAGCTCAGATTCCACCCTGCGAGCGAGGCTTTCCGCCTTCACCATTTGCGCCAACCGCCTGTACGAACTGAGGATGACCTCTGAACCCAGACGGTAGGAGTCATTGGTGCCGACATGAGCAACAATTTGCAGACGGGTGCACTCAGTGCTCTCTATCGCCGCCGGCAGGGCCTCCTCCACATCTCGGATGAGACCCCCCGGCAAACAGACAGAGGGAACACTGGCCTTTTTCCCCGACCTTTCCGCTATTTCCCTAAGGGGCTGCATTACCCGCCTAACGTTGGAGCTTCCAATAACTAATAAACCACTCCCCCCGTGTGCCTGCTCGGACGTTGCTGAAGGAGCGGCCACATGTCCATACACAGGCAGAGCGGGCGAGGCCACACGGCCAGCCTCCACATTGACCCGCCGCCTCGTGCGCCGCGAACGCCGCTGAACCTTGCACTCCCTTTAGAGAGAGGGTAGCCCAACCACGCCCGGTACTCGCGAAGATGTCTCGACAGCAGGGACAGTGAGTGGGTGAAGCGTGTAACACCTGGGGTATACCATGCGATGCATCAGACTCCCCACTGCCGCTACACTCCGAGGCAGCTGCCTGCAGACGGCTGACCGCGGCCATTAACGTGTTCAGCTGTTCGCGAACAGTGGCCAGCTCCTCCTGCGTCCGTACACAGCAGTCACACATCCTATCCATCCTAAGAAATCAATTTACTGTAGATTGAAAACAAACACTAGCACTACTGGCACTATGGCTGACTAAAGCGACTCTCTCTCTCTGACTGTATTCAAAACAAACACGGAATCTATGGAACACTGTTACTAGCAATCGAAAGGCTTCCTGAAAGCAAAAACACACGGAAGAAGCAGTGACAAGTATTAAAAATACAGTTAATACTTAAATTAAGGTAGCTCGCTGCACAGCAGACGTGAAGCAGACGGCAGTTACGACACTGACACTACTGGCACTATGGCCAGTTTTTCTGTTTATCTCTGTCCCAGTTTTCTGTACAGATTCCGGAACTCTCGGAACCGAGGTGATGCAATACTTATTTTGACGTGTGTATAATTGTACGACGTATAGTTCAGGAGACAAGATGTCGTAAGCATTTAGATGCGTAAAATACTAGCTTTTGCTTAAAATGGAGCGGACAATTTTCAAGAACTGTTTCATAATGAGAGCACTTAGCAACTTAGAACAAACTTTAAGCATAAATTGAAATATTTTCTGCAGTTTTTCCCGCATACATGCTTAAAGTCAAACATTTAACACTTTGACTCATTTTAAAGTAATCAAACATTCCAAGTTGTTTTATACGAGATCTACACTCCTGGAAATGGAAAAAAGAACACATTGACAGCGGTGTGTCAGACCCACCATACTTGCTCCGGACACTGCGAGAGGGCTGTACAAGCAATGATCACACGCACGGCACAGCGGACACACCAGGAACCGCGGTGTTGGCCGTCGAATGGCGCTAGCTGCGCAGCATTTGTGCACCGCCGCCGTCAGTGTCAGCCAGTTTGCCGTGGCATACGAAGCTCCATCGCAGTTTTTAACACTGGTAGCATGCCGCGACAGCGTGGTCGTGAATCGTATGTACAGTTGACGGAATTTGAGCGAGGGCGTATAGTGGGCATGCGGGAGGCCGGGTGGACGTACCGCCGAATTGCTCAACACGTGGGGCGTGAGGTCTCCACAGTACATCGATGTTGTCGCCAGTGGTCGGCGGAAGGTGCACGTGCCCGTCTACCTGGGACCGGACCGCAGCGACGCACGGATGCACGCCAAGACCGTAGGATCCTACGCAGTGCCGTAGGGGCCGCACCGCCACTTCCCAGCAAATTAGGGACACTGTTGCTCCTGGGGTATCGGCGAGGACCATTCGCAACCGTCTCCATGAAGCTGGGCTACGGTCCCGCACACCGTTAGGCCGTCTTCCGCTCACGCCCCAACATCGTGCAGCCCGCCTCCAGTGGTGTCGCGACAGGTGTGAATGGAGGGACGAATGGAGACGTGTCGTCTTCAGCGATGAGAGTCGCTTCTGCCTTGGTGCCAATGATGGTCGTATGCGTGTTTGGCGCCGTGCAGGTGAGCGCCACAATCAGGACTGCATACGACCGAGGCACACAGGGCCAACACCCGGCATCATGGTGTGGGGAGCGATCTCCTACACTGGCCTTACCCCTCTTGTGATCTTCGAGGGGAATAGTGCATGGTACATCCAAACCGTCATCGAACCCTTGTTCTACCATTCCTAGACGAGCAAGGGAACTTGCTGTTCCAACAGGACAATGCACGTCCGCATGTATCCCGTGCCACCCAACGTGCTCTAGAAGGTGTAAGTCAACTACCCTGGCCAGCAAGATCTCCGGATCTGTGCCCCATTGAGCATGTTTGGGACTGGATGAAGCGTCGTCTCACGCGGTCTGCACGTCCAGTTCGAACGCTGGTCCAACTGAGGCGCCAGGTGGAAATGGCATGGCAAGCCGTTCCACAGGACTACATCCAGCATCTCTACGATTGTCTCCATGGGAGAATAGCAGCCTGCATTGCTGCGAAAAGTGGATATACACTGTACTAGTGCCGACATTGTGCATGCTCTGTTGCCTGTGTATATGTGCCTGTGGTTCTGTCAGTGTGATCATCTGATGTATCTGACCCCAGGAATGTGTCAATAAAGTTTCCCCTTCCTGGGACAATGAATTCACGGCGTTCTTATTTCAATTTCAATTTTAGGAAAGTAAGGCCCCATCTGGCGAGAAATGAAAACCACAGTGAAAATCGGATGAAGCTTTGCACAGGTGTATTAGACAGTGTCTCTGCTACGCCCGTCGTTCGCAGCATGTCGCTTTTTTCAGTTCTGGGCGCACAATGAGCACGTACAAATATCCCGAAAATTGTGTCTCCCACCAAGTGCGAGTGCTTGGTTAGAGATTTCGCCTGTATTCATGCAGCCCACATAACATAACTGTCATGCGTTTCCTTCTTCATGAAAAATCCTCGGTTGTACACAGAGGGGGCGATGAAGACGTTCCTGCAGCGTTTTCGATGGGAAGTGCTTGATCACCTACCCTACAGCCCGGACTTGTCTCTCTCTGTCTCATATTTGCTCACAAGGGTTGCCGGCTGTGAATATAACATTTCTGTACAGACAACGATCCGTTGACGAGCGTAGAGAATTTTTGGAAACCACAGGTGGCTGCGTTCTGTGACGAGGTTACTGGAAAGCTGGTAGAGCGCCACGACAAAAATCGGAGCGGCGACTATGTCGGAAAGTGGCTGGAAAGTGTAGCTAACTGTTTCAAATAAAATATTTTTCATTTTCACAGTTATTTCCGTCTCGCGACTTATCGGACATTTGGTCTCTAGCACCCGCTTTGGAAACGAAGTGCCTTAAGGTAATCGGATTGTGCCTTCTCGAGCTGCGGCGGTGCGCTGCGTGTTGCCGTACATGTAGGCGCAGGCGCCTGCTGCTTATGCAACACGCGCCCCAGGTGCGCGGCAGGCGGCGGAGCGTGTGACAACCACGTCACCCAGGGGCTGCAATTGATTGCCGCAGATTTGCATTCCGCTCTACGTCGCCGCTGCGAGCACCAAGCACTGAGCGCCGAGCACCAAGCGCCAGCAGGCCATTCAGTTGCGAGAATGCGGGCAGCTCGTTATTGTGAAGGTACCAAGGTGACGTCACAAAGCTCTTTGCAATTGTGCAGCCCAGTTGAACAAACAGAGCACGTACTCTTTCCTTTCATCACGCTTTTTATGCGTAAAAGGGCTCAAATAAGGATATGAACGGTTTTTAAATTTTGTTGGCCTCGTAGGTGTGTGGGGAACGCCCACCACGTGTCGCGTCGCTCCGTCACTGTCCTATTAACTGCCTAGAACTGGACTAAATTTCAGGCAGGAAAATGGTTGGTGAAATAAATAAATGCCCTTAACGCAAGTTGAGCGCTGTTCCGTAATTTAAAAGTTTATTGAGCCTTTGCCTGATATTCTGAGTGAAATGACTGATTAGTGAGCTCTATCGACAATGACCGTATGTCCAGAGCACCACATTTGTGTCCAAAGTAAACGTTCGAAGAATTCGTTGTGGACAATTTCACACAGTAAAGGAAATTTCACAAGTCCTTAAACATGACAATGAAGTTTAAATTTCACGAGGCAGTGTATAGAATTTTTCAAGTATTTAAAATAACACTGCTGTTCAGAACGCGACTGTCGAAAGCATCCGTTAGTACTGTGGAAAACCTGCAAACACTTCAACCGCGACTGACACGCTGAGCGGCTTGACTTAGCGATCTCGTAAATCGAATAACTTCAGTGATCAGTTACTTTTGATGCTGTCCATCATCTGTCCCTGTATGTTCTAATGTTTTAATCTTTATAATGTTAAATCCGACATCTAGGCTGTTTTGCATAATGTAGTCTGTCTGCCTACTATTTTCCCTCTTCATCGCTCTTTTCAGCATCGTAGCAGATATCCCAAGTCCTTTCTGCTGGTATTCTTCACTAGTCTATTATTTTTAGTACTTTTTTTTATCTCCTACTTTGTTTTTCCACTTAGATAGCACCACCTTCCAGGCCCTTCCAATTTTTTCTTCGGATCTCCTGCAGCATACGTTTCAATTCCATACAATGGACATTTTCAGGAACTACTTCCTTAGTTTCATGTCACTATCTTATACCAGTTGTTGTTGTTGTGGTCTTCAGTCCTGAGACTGCTTTGATGCAGCTCTCCATGCTACTCTATCCTGTGCAAGCTCCTTCATCTCCCAGTACCTACTGCAACCTACATCCTTCTGAATCTGCTTAGTGTATTCTTCTCTTGGTCTCCCTCTACGAATTTTACGCTCCACGCTGCCCTCCAATGCTAAATTTGTGATCCCTTGATGCCTCAAAACATGTCCTGAAAACCGATCCCTTCTTCTAGTCAAGTTGTGCTGCAAACTTCTCCCCAATCCTATTCAATACCTCCTCATTAGTTACGTTTTGCTTCTCTTCGCCCTTGCACTACATACACGTAAACCATTTTCTGTGGTAAGTGTTATAACATTTCTACCTCTGGCATCTACAATTGCTTTATCGTCATCTTACATTGTACAGCAGGCAGCTGGCGTCACTCTAAAGTATGGCATGAGATAGACATGAAACTAAGGAAGTAATTCCTGAAAGAGTCTGTTGTATGGATTTGAAACGTATACTGTAGAATATCTGGAAAAAAATTGGAAGGACCTGGAAGTTGGTGCTACCTAAGTGGAAAAACATAGTAGGAGATGAAAAATTACTAAAAATAATAGACTAGTAAAGAATACCTTAGCTATTTCCGACGAAGAAAAGCTGCCACATATTGCGTTTGTGCAGAGTACCTAAGTTTAGTGAGCTCCTGTGTTTAGCTGATGTGGGACGAGCCGCCATCGGCTACTGGAATATCGCTAGCGAGCCTTACCTTACAACTTGAATACTGTTTCTTAATCAAATGAAATGTCAAATAATAATCAACAAAAGAGTAAAAATTCTCTCTTCAGTGGGCTCGTTAAGGTGTACTTATTAAAATAGTTTAGCTTTTGTAAAATAAGTAAAATAAGTAAAGACATCAACAGCGGAAATCACTTTTTGCGCATTATCAGACGCCACAAACGATACTGCAGAGTGCGATCCATGCAGGAAGTTGCTCATGTTGTGCGTGCCTCGCTCGTAGCAATGTGGTTGCGTGCAGGCACGAGTCTCCGAGCAATGCAGGCTAATTAATCATTGGCAGATTTTTTTTGGTGTTGGTCACCGGGAATGAAAAATATGCTTCTAACGTATGTGAATTATCTTGCATGCAGATTATAGATCACTGACCGCTGTGACTACATGACTTTGCGATAACGGTTCAAATGTGAGTGAACACCTGAGGGACCAATGTGCTGAGGTTATCGGTCCCTAGACTTACACACTACTTAACCTAACTTATGCTAAGAACAACACATACACCCATGCCCGAGGGAGAACTCGAACCTCCGGCGGGAGGGGCCATGCACGATAACGATTTTGTTGTTTTAATCAATCCAACGTTCCGAATAAAGGCTCGCATCCTTGTGAAATTTCCTCACTTAATATCTAGCTCACGCATACTAGCAGACCTTTTCAGTATTTGATTGAGAACCAACGATTCGTCTCATCGCTGGACAGAGACCAACAACTTGAAGCGAAGACGCCAGGTTAGTTATAGAGTTCTGAGATCTTTTCAGATGTTTCAAGATCAAGCCGTGGTCCCCCCATGCACTAAAGCCTCAGCACAAAATACCAATGACATAGTGATAACATCTGCAGTGGTAAGGTTTTCAATAAAAACATTAAACTGATGCTGTATGTTTTTGACTGAATTCATCCAGAAAGGTTATGTCGTCTAGAAACCCTGGTATTTTCGTCTTGTACTTTCCTTCCTGCTCCGGTATATCTTTCACTTCCGTCATAGCTTCTTTGATGTACAACATGAGAACAACTGTGGTGATTAACTGCAGTCACGTGGCATTATTCGTATGGTATGGTACGTGCTCTTCTTGACTCTTCCCTTTTATTTCATCGCACTTTAGTCCCAATCTTTGCTATACCTTATCTTCTCCAAGTTTTTCTCAAGATACAAAAATATTAGTAAAGTAGCGCAGTTTTTCTTCGACATGCCTTCCATTACTGCACTCAGAACTCCCAATAGTCTCCGTGACTTAACAAATGTCCCATTCAGCAGTCGCTTCTCTTACGAGTACAAAAGAGATTTCCATAAACTTCTTTCTTCTCCTTTCTACTAATCTTTCGTTTCGCAAAATGTGTCCAGGTGATTTGTAACGTTGTTCTGCAAAATTATACCCAAAATACTCCCCGTTTTAGTTCAGGTATCGGTGACCTTTCTCGTTAGAAAGACACATGGCAGAGCGAGAATTATTGGAAGAATACGAAGAAAGTTGCTTACTAAAGCTTCGTCCGATCCAGCCTTCAGTATTATTCGCCAGACTCGGGATCTTTATATTATGGGAAGAGCTCCGCCATACCTAAATGAGAGGGATGAACATGAAACCCCTGAGCTTCTTCAGAAAATTCTACATAACGTAAAGATTCGATTTTAAAATTCCATGCTCAGGTGCTGTTCTGAATGGTTCTTAAAAATAAGTTATAGCTCAGCCTTCTCTCGCTTTCCCATTGTTAGTAGTTTGAACTTAAAAACTTAGATGAAGTCACTTAATGTTTTTGTTATTACATCTTTCCTGTTGCTTTATTTAGTTCAGTCAATAAAAAAATGTAAAACAAGTCGTATCGGTGACCTTTCTCGTTAGAAAGACACATGGCAGAGCGAGAATTATTGGAAGAATACGAAGAAAGTTGCTTACTAAAGCTTCGTCCGATCCAGCCTTCAGTATTATTCGCCAGACTCGGGATCTTTATATTATGGGAAGAGCTCCGCCATACCTAAATGAGAGGGATGAACATGAAACCCCTGAGCTTCTTCAGAAAATTCTACATAACGTAAAGATTCGATTTTAAAATTCCATGCTCAGGTGCTATTTATTTTTTTATTGACTGAACTAAATAAAGCAACAGGAAAGATGTAATAACAAAAACATTAAGTGACTTCATCTAAGTTTTTAAGTTCAAACTACTAACAATGGGAAAGCGAGAGAAGGCTGAGCTATAACTTATTTTTAAGAACCATTCAGAACAGCAACAGTTATTGCAGATATTCAAACAATAATGATTGACATTTCCAGACTGAATCTTTCGCTCTGTAGCGGAGAGTGCGTCGTTTGTGCCTTGCTGGCAGATTAAAACTGTGTACCGCACCAGAACACGGACACTTAACGTTGCCTTTCGTTGGTAATGTTTTTACTGACTGAGTTATCTACAAAGAAATAATAGACCACTGAGTTACAGTTGTAGACGTCCTAATAGTCTGTCACCAGCAAATACAATTCTCAGCTGCTACGTGCTCTCTCCAGCTACAGAAACAAATATATAAAAAAAGCACAAGGTATCATCGACATTTGACTGCCAAGTTATATTTCTTTTGTTTCCTCTTTCATGGTGTGCCTCGCACACTCTGCAAAAATTTACCAAAGTGACTCGCATATTCCGTGCTCAAGCCACTTAGTACAAACTATCGTCGAAGGTCTGCCACTAAGGTGCTCGCGAACCGCTTGCAAAAGCCCATATGAATATCATCGCACAATAGTGCAGAAAACCACATGCGAAAACCACAAGCGAGTAACCAAGTGAACAACAATCGCATAATATGCGATAGCTCATCTGTGTAACGACACTCGAATAAAATATCCCATTCGCAAGAAACATCGCACCAAAGGCGACAACCGTAGGCGAAAAACACACCACAAATACATCGCGTCCCTGCCGGTGACAGTAATCAGCCCACAGTGAAGACACACTGCACTGCGCAGTGGTCAATACCACTGTGAAACATACAATAAAGTCAACACGCCTCTCGTGTGGACAATACATGACCACCCTGCAAAATACCTTCATGGTTCTCGCAAACTAATCTCAACGACCCCCTCCTCACACGCTATACTACGAATTGTATATGCCCGATCTCGTGGTCGTGCGGTAGCGTTCTCGCTTCCCACGCCCGGGTTCCCGGGTTCGATTCCCGGCGGGGTCAGGGATTTTCTCTGCCTCGTGATGGCTGGGTGTTGTGTGATGTCCTTAGGTTAGTTAAGTTTAAGTAGTTCTAAGTTCTAGGGGACTGATGACCATAGCTGTTAAGTCCCATAGTGCTCAGAGCCATTTGAATTGTATATGGGTTCGTACAAGGGCGTTAACTGCAATACACACAATAAACAGAAGAAACTTGACTGTATCTGAAGTCTAAGATGTTACGAGAAGAGTTCCGTCCCTAATACTCGTGCACTTGTTTCGGACTCGAAGACATAACATTCTATCGTTGTTGTGACACCTGACTCTCGTACCACGCAAACTGCAAAACTACTCTGAGAACATATTAACTCGCGCGAAATGAGACTCAAATAAACAACGAGGTTTCCGTCGTGAAATCGGCACGTTTCTACTCTCAACAATTGTAATTAGTCAGCTCTGTGATGACACTCTCTAGATCTACAAACTTGATAAATGTTACGAAGAAATAATTGTACAGTGAAATTCTAAAAATGCCTAACTCTTACGACTAACAGCAATGAGAGAGGTTCCTATGATAGTTACCATAGTGAATTACAAAAAAAAAACTCAAAAAATTATTGTTGTCTTTAACAAAACGTATGCTACTATGCTTATGTTACGCTGTCACTGATCTGTAGCTTGTTCAGAATAGGAAACTTCCAGCGACGTTTCTTCAAGATCCTCAAGGCTAGATCCGAGTTCAGTTGCGGATGCGTTTTGGGCCTCTTCTGCATATTCAACCAGTCACTGACGTTAGTTGACATTTCCTCGCGCCCCTCGTCCTGGGTTTGGTCCCCGATCTCAGTTTCTTCAGCCTGACCTCCAATGATTGAGCTGCCCCTACCAATGTCGTTACAAAGAACTTGCAATGTTACATCTGCCTTCAAAAACCACGCGTAAGATTTTTATGTTCTCTCGCTCGTTACACGCAAACTATTAGCCTCAAAGAAAAAAATGAAGAGGACGTTTTCGTAGGAAATTTAATGAAGCTAAATCTTGTACTAGGATATGTTTTCGCTGGGGGCAGTGGTTTCAAGTAAATCAAGAAAAACGTTTAAAAGTTACCTTCAAACGCACTTCCAGCCCCACACTTATCCTTCACCAGCCAGGATTTATAGTTTGTCGTTCGTGCCACTCTTCCTACCTCTGCACAAAAATTTCAGTCTACATGAACTATTCCCGATATCTAACCTTCTCTGGTCTCTATTGATTAGTCTATTACGCCACCGGCATAGTCTGCAATTTGGTTAACGTTATTAATTTAGATTTTGCCATGAGGGTGCTGAAAGAAAAACGACTGTTGTAAACGTTATGCTGAAATTAATTACGTAGGCAGTTCTGTGCAAACGTCTTAACCCTTAAAAGCACAGTACTTTCGTAGTCAGAATGCTGACGATTACAACTATGTAATTATTCAATTTGTGCGGTTGAAATCACACAATTGCTACCCAAAGTTTACACAAAGTTCAATCTGTAAGTGCTTGACTAAGGCGGTGGAGTTATAAGACCAGTGAATGAAGACCGAAGAGGTAGAAGGTGGGAAATAACTCGTGCAGTCGCAAATATTTGTACAGTCGTAGGAGGGAGTGCCATGGAGAACACACTAGATATACTTGCTGGTTGAGGTTCGAATGGTTCAAATGGCTCTGAGCACTATGGGACTTAACATCTGAGGTCATCAGTCCCCTAGATTTTAGAACTACTTAAACCTTTTTTTTGTCACAATTCTACTGACTGGTTTGATACGGCCCGCCACGAATTCCTTTCCTGTGCTAACCTCTTCATCTCAAAGTAGCACTTGCAACCTACGTCCTCAATTATTTGCTTGACGTATTCCAATCTCTGTCTTCCTCTACAGTTTTTGCCCTCTACAGCTCCCTCTAGTACCATGGAAGTCATTCCCTCATGTCTTAGCAGATGTCCTATCATCCTGTCCCTTCTCCTTATCAGTGTTTTCCACATATTCCTTTCCTCTCCCATTCTGCGTAAAACCTCCTCATTCCCAACCTTATCAGTCCACCTAATTTTCAACATTCGTCTATAGCACCACATCTTAAATGCTTCGATTCTCTTCTGTTCCGGTTTTCCCACAGTCCATGTTTCACTACCATACTATGCTGTACTCCAGACGTACATCCTCAGAAATTTCTTCCTCAAATTAAGGCCGGTATTTGATATTAGTAGACTTCTCCTGGCCAGAAATGCCTATTTTGCCATAGCGAGTCTGCTTTTGATGTCCTCCTTGCTCCGTCCGTCATTGGTTATTTTACTGCCTAGGTAGCAGAATTCCTTAACTTCGTTGACTTCGTGACCATCAATCCTGATGTTAAGTTTCTCGCTGTTCTCATTTCTACTACTTCTACTACTTCTCATTTCTACTACTTCTCATTACCTAACTAACCTAAGGACATCACACACATCCATGCCCGAGGCAGTATTCGAACCTGCGACCGCAGCGGTATCGTGGTTCCAGACTGTAGCGCCTAGAACCGCTCGGTCACAACGGCCGGCCCTGGTGGAGGCTGAGTGTGGAAGTGGGGGAGTGTTTGCAGGGAACTGTTGTACGTTTTTCTTGAATATCTCGGAAACCTTGGATTCTAGCGAAAATGTATCCCTGCAAAACGTTTAACTGCATTAAATTTCCTACAAAAAAGTCCTGTTTCTTTTTCTCCGTAGGGCTAATTGTTTGTGCACAGCGAGCGAGAGAATATGAAAATCGTGCACGTGGTTTTAATATTGGGGATTGCGTAAAACATCTGTAGGGGCAGCTGAATACGCCTGTGTATACTAACAATGATTTGCTGTATCGTTCAGATGTGTTACTAACATGGTGTAGTGCTAGCTCTTTAAATATGTACATTACATGCAAATAAACTACAATAATACAATAACGTAAATAGATACACCGATGCAGACGATAGATCCCTGTTGAATACTCGCCACACAGGCAAATGACAACGTCGTTCCTAATGAAATTAGGACCAACATTTACCGACACGAGATATGCGGCGCCTGCTGTATATGCAACAGGCAAAGCAGTGCTGTGGCACATGCAAACGCGTGCTATTGGTTGCCGAACGACACCTGTCCAGCACGTGACGCATGAGCGACGCCTGACCGAATCAAATGCAAATTGCACCGCGTATGAGCTGGGCGCACTATAATTCCCGCCATACTGGGCGTCATCGTTGTTACGCCACTCAGATCGCATTTCGCTGTGACACGGCCTGCACGTCGCGCAGCGAAAACGAAAAAAAAAAAAAAGAATGTACCTGCCAGTCGGACATAGAAAAGCAGGTTTTCGTTTCACTGGTACGGACACGCCCAAACTGAACGTAAAAAAGGGCTAATTAATGTAATTGTAGCGAATTAGTAGCGGAAACGTGTAACTGAAAGCAGTGAATTGAAGACTGCCACATAACGTTACTTTTATACTTTTATCTCGTCTACTATAGCAGTTACACTGGCACCTGTACTCCGCAAGCTACCTTTGTGTATGGCGGAGGGCATTTCTTCATCAGCCCCCCTCCCCTCCTGTTTCGCTCGCGAATTGATTGTTAGTAAGCCGCCGTGTGCGCTCCAATCTGTCTTATTTTACCTTCAGGGTCTTCTCGCCAGATACACGTAGGAGGAAGCAATATATTGGTTGAGTGTTTTAGGAACGTACGCTCTCCAATTTCAACAGTAAGCCACATCGGGATGCAAAACACCTCCCTTGTAGCGTCTCCTAGTGGAGTTGGATGAACATACCCGTGCTGTTTTCCCACTTGCCAAACCCTACCTGTGACGAAACGCGCTCTTTGTTTCCTGCATCAACCTGGTACCGGTTCGGTACTGACGTGCGCTATTCAGTGGAAATGGAGATTTTTTAAGCTACCTTCTTTGTGTGTGGACCTCACTACGTGAGAAGTCTTCCAATGAATCTTAGTCCCGCACCTGAGTTCATGCGATTAGTTTTGTGTGGTCGTGTCTCTTTAAATTACTCCTTACTCGTACTCCCAAATATTTAATGGATATTACTGCTTCCACTGATTGTTGGGCAGAGGTGTCATACAATAATCGCTCTTTTAGCATACTTACGCACAGTACATTGAGAATCCACTGCCAAATGTCACTCACAGATACTATAATCATATATTGGTGCAAAGAAAAAGGAAATATCCACAGGAATTCAGCGTCTTATGTTCGCTGACTGGGATATACATCTCAGTTTGATGGTAAAGACATATTTTATGCACCTTACGTACATGGGGTATTGGTTAGGAATCCGGCATTCAACTAAAGGGAAAGAAACATCAACACACAACTTGCATTCCTAGAGTCACGCTCTCATCCATTAAGCTGTCCGTGTTTGCCATCAAACGGAAGAATTCCAATGTGAAAAGTAACAGCCAAAAGTTAAAATAATTTAGTTAAAAAGTTATCAACCTGATTAAAATTTTGCAACTCTCGTTTTACTATTCCGTCACTGGGCACTGGGAAAATCAGTGATCTGGAAACCAGGTACTGTGACAACAATTGGACACGACTGAGGCCACTCCTGGAGAAGTGGAAGCAGTCTAGTTGATGATCGGTTGTGTGATTGGACAAGAATTGGATATTTTAAAGCTGCAGAAAATGATTTCCTCCGAAACTTGGAGCCGCCGCATGAAAAACTGCTAGTCAGGTACCCAGGACAGTTCCCTGTACAACATACGTAAGACACATCAAAATCCATGACTAAGAGGTCAGAAGGTCTTCATGTGATTAGCGAATCTCAAAGTTTCAAATTAGTCCTGCCATGTACATACCAAGACTGATGGGAAATATTACAACATTTCGCTACTCAGAACCAAGGGCTAACGGAAGGAATTGCTTTGTAAACAAATCGTCTTTCACTGACAATGCAATATTCGCAGCAGACACTAAAGATGGCCTTCAAATTCTTATAGATAAATATGATACTGCGTGTAAGATCTTCTCTATGTCTGTGACTGTAAAGAAGACTGTTGTTATGTCACATGGATACAAGGACTTGCCAGGTATAAGAGTGGATGGCTTATTGTTGAATGTAGTCGACAAATTCTGCTACTACGGCTCGCTGTTGTCAAAAGATCTCGCTTTGGAAGACAAGATAAACGCTAGAATTGACAAACCAGCCAAATTTTCTGGAGAAGTCCTCACAGGAGTGTGGAACGACCAACAACTTGCGGTGGCCACAAAAATGCCAAGGCTTGGACATCTTACCAATGCCCTCCGTGTGAATCTGAGTGCAAAGCCAATAAATCTGAAGACAGCCAGCGAGAATTTCAATACTGATCCTTGTTCACTATCAAAATAGGTACGGAATATAGGGTTAAGATCAATTCGTCCAAAACCCAAGCGGTACTAGTTGGTCATTCTATGATCATTAGCCCGAAACATAAGAAATTCCTATGATCTTTAATCCTAAATGGAACAAAGTGCGATGTGCAAGAGGGCATCACCATCCCTCCAAGTCCTACAAAAAATATAAAAAAGTCTTCCCTTCTGACATGAAAAAGAAACTCGTACAAACACTTCTACTTCGAATGATTGATTACAGTGATGTTACCCTGCAAGGCCTTTCTAAGGAAATCACACGACGCCTAGAACTGATCATGAACGACCGTTTCCGGTATATCTGTGATGCTCGACTCTCTGATGATACTTCTCCATGAAATGCACAGTTATCCTGGCTGCGTGCAGACAAGAGTAAAGATTTCTATGCACTCTGCTTCCTCTATTGTCTTATCAAGGTACACTGTCCCTGACATCTCTCCTCGACGTTAACGCTCCTGTCTGAACAACATTTTAGAAACATCCGTTCCCATCAACGCAAAATCCTTTCAGTCCCACTTCGTCACTCAGCCGCTTCCTCGAAGTCCTTTTCAGTAGCAGGACCCCATTCTGGAATAACCTTTGTCATTGTATTAGGGACGTGAATAACATCTACTGTTTCGAAAGACAGTTAATGACATATCTAATAAAGCAACAATAATGGTTACCGTTGTCTCTGTTCGCACTCGTTTCCCCTTTACATCCTACTTTCCAACAACATTTTCCTGCGATGGTTAAAGCTTTCCGGGCGTACTGATTGTTCCAACGAAAGTTGCTGCGTGGTGCTACTAGAACCTTCCGTCATGAAGCATAGCTCAGTAACGATAGAGCGCTGTGAGTGGACTGCAGGCGCGACAGTGTATGACAGTGTTCCGGCAGTTCTCCCGTGTTTTTATGGAACAACATTTTCCTCATTTCCCAGTGTTCTTAGCTAGTATAGTCTCCTTACATTTCCGTTCCCTAGGACTCGCTATGTCAGAAAATATCTATTTTGTGAACCTATAAATTCTTTTATATCTGTCGCTATTTTTATTATTGTTATTGTAAGCAGCAGTAGTGGAAGTGCTCCTAGGATTAACTTTATTAGCTATTAATCGGTATTATTTATTCGTATTGTCTCGACACTCAAATCATTCTATTACTATTTTTCATAATAATTTTAGTGGTATTTCTCAGGTGACGAAGATGATAAAAAATGTACTGTATGTGTGAAACCCTGGTCCTATCTAAGTGAGGACCTGAAGGCCCTGATCTGATAAGATTATATAATACATTTCATTTGTGGTGCTTAATAAATATTACAGGTCTGACGTGGAGGGATCTTGTAACAAATGAGATGGTCCTGAATTCTGCGAAGCTACCGAGTACTACGACCACTCTCAAGGAACGTCACATGCGCCGGCTAGGACGCACATCGTATAGACCACTCCCGTCTTTCCTTCACTTGCTACGAGACCTCGTGGAAGACCTGCACTGCATTTTAATGATTGCACGAAGCTCTATATAAATACGTAAAAAACTGCAACTACACCTCAGCAGCTGAAGACACCTCTTCAAGGAGGGTAGTTGCCTCCACTATGAAGCCTGGTTCAACAGTGTAACAGTGAAACGAGCGTGTAAGGACTCGCAAACGATGAACACACACACACCAGTGGGCGCCAAGGGAACATTGGGCGCCAAGGGGACTCTTGCATCGAATCCTGAGTCGCAAACGAAAGTTGCTGCGTGGTGCTACTAGAACCGTCCGTCAGGAAGCGTAGCTCAATAACGATGGAGCGCTGCGAGTGGACTGCACGCGCGACAGTGTATCCACACCATGTCTACGGAAGCGCACGTACTTTTTGCAGTAGAATAAACTCGGCTGTTAGATGTGGAGCTTGCACCAGAAACTGTGTTTTATATTCTGCAGAGCCCTATTTACAGTAGACATCTAGGGCAGGCTGCTGAGCAATGTGGGTGGAGTTCGCGAGAGGCAAATGAAGGAAGCAGAGTCAGCCGGTGGATCTCGCGGGCGGTCAGTGACCAAAGCGGGAACACGAATTAAGTTAGACGCTGGGGTGGGGAGGGACGGGACTGGCATCGCGTCGGCGTGTCGGCCATGTGCAGAGTGGCCAATCAGGGCCGGCCGCAGCCGCTAATCAACTTAATGCCCGCCTTTCGCTTATGCAGCGCGCGCCGTCTGGACTGCGCTACGTGCCGAGGTGCGGAATGCAATTAGGACTCTGCAGTTCGCCAAGTCTTGGGAGATCGGACGTTGGCGGTCGAGGGCGCAGGGTTTGTGCGCAGTCCTGCCGAAAGCTCTGCACGCTTGTCTTAAATATCGGAAGCGCAGCATTTCCCAGTCAACATAGCTGCTAAGGTTCAGTGACCGTGTCAGAATTATATTGGAACAAATAAGCCCTCGGTCACAAATATCAAGTCAAAATTGACGTGGTTTCGACGCTACTATGAGCGTCGTCTTCAGAATTAGACTAACTGCTCTAAAAAATATTGGGTACATAGTACATTAATAAAATTAAAGTTTGTACTGACCGGTCAGTACAAACTTTAATTTTATTAATATACGAGGGCTATCCACAAAGTACATTACGTTTTGGAATAAAAAATAAATAAAGTATTGGAATTTTTTTAATTATATACAGATGAAAGTTACACTTAAATACTAATTTTCTACACAGTTGCCATTTAAATTGAGGCACTTATCGTAGCGATGGACGAGCTTGGAAATTCCTTCGTCGTAAAATTCGGCCGCCTGCTCCTTCAACCACGTGGCAACTGTCTTTTGGGACAGAAAAGGTGTGATTTTTGTGGATTTCCTGGAAAGAGGCACTACAGTAAACTCTCGAAGGTATTGCCAAACTCTGCACAACCTCAGAAGAGCAATACAAAACAAGCGCAGGGGAAAGTTGAGCTCAAAGATCTTGCTGATTCACGACAACGCCCTGGCCCACACGGCAAATGCCACTCGTGAAGTTCTCGAATCTTTTAAGTGGGAGTTGTTTCCTCATCCGCCGTACAGTCCCGACCTGGCACCGAGCGACTTCCTCTTATTCCCAAAAATGAAGAAATGGTTGGCTATGCAGCGTTTTGATGACGACGCACAGCTTCAAGAAGAGGTAACCACGTGGTTGAAGGCGCAGGCGGCCGAATTTTACGACGAAGGAATTACCAAGCTCGTCCATCGCTACGATAAGTGCCTCAATTTAAATGGCAACTGTGTAGAAAAGTAGTATTTAAGTGTAACTTTCATCTGTATATAATAAAAAAAATTCCAATACTTTATTTATTTTTAATTCCAAAACGTAATGTACTTTGTGGATAGCCCTCGTACTATATACCTAATACGTTTTAGAACAGTTAGTCCACATCTGAAGACGACGCTCATAGTAGCGTCAAAGCGAGGGCTTACTTGTTCCAATATAAGTTCCCAGTCTGCCAGGAGTCATACGCTGCCTTCAGCCCCTTTTGCACGAATGACTTCCTTGTCCAGCGTCGTACCGACGGCGTGGCAAGACAGGCCCCCACCAAAGACACAGAAGGGGTGCAAAAACTGAGAAGAAAAAACAATAAAATAATTTCTCCTAGCACCATACAGATAGTTCCGAAAAATTGGCGATTGTGAATTTTCAGTAGCTATAAAAATAATTACAGGAAATGTAACGAAGAACAAGGGGCGCAGGCAGTAGATAATAGTTAATAGATTTCCTATTCAAGTATCAATTACGTACTGCATACACCCCAAGGTTTTCGTTACAAATTTTCATACCTATTAAAAACTCACAGCCACAAATTTTCAAAATTATCTGTATGGTATTAGGAATCTGTATGCGACTCGGAAAAATTATTTATTACTTCGATATAAAAACTTGCTGTACGCAATTGAAATTTTACTGTTATTTAAATAATAGTTTCTGCTTTTTAGTCTTGTCTGTGTGAAATATTTGAATCTGTTCCAAAAATCTTGACGAGATTACAACCAAGAGATGTAAATATCAGTTTCTCTTCACCTGAGACAATCAATATATTGTTTTCTTCTATGAATAACTCGCAAAAATATCGCGCAGGTGAAAATTAGAGATTCGAGCTCACATGAAATCTTCCCAGCAACTGTTCTTCATTTAAACCATTCGCAACTGGACCAGGAAAAGGGGCAAATGGGAGTGAGAAGTGAGTCAAAATTCCACTGTCATCCAGTTCTGAGCTATGTTGAATGTTTCAGGTCTCTAAATCGGTAGTTTAAAATCAACTGCAAACTTTGTAACAAACAGATAAATGCACAGTCATACAGACACAACAGAATAATTGAATGAAAACATGTTAGGAAGAAAAGAAAGACAAATAATCAATAGCGAGAGATATACGACTTCTCGTAACTTATGTGTTCCTGTCTTCTACCTAAGAGAAAAAGCTTGCGACTGTAGATATACGCTATAGTCACAATGTCGTTTCGCCCAAGTAGCATCGCAAAGAAATAACTGATATCAGACAGAAGTTGCTAACATGGTTTATATGGCAACAGTGAGTCTGGTTCATACAGATGGTGCCTACGTATATCGAGCATGTTAAGCAATGTAGTACTTACCACTACTTCACTAAGGTATTGTACACTCCTGGAAATGGAAAAAAGAACACATTGACACCGGTGTGTCAGACCCACCATAGTTGCTCCGGACACTGCGAGAGTGCTGTACAAGCAATGATCACACGCACGGCACAGCGGACACACCAGGAACCGCGGTGTTGGCCGTCGAATGGCGCTAGCTGTGCAGCATTTGTGCACCGCCGCCGTCAGTGTCAGCCAGTTTGCCGTGGCATACGGAGCTCCATCGCAGTCTTTAACACTGGTAGCATGCCGCGACAGCGTGGACGTGAACCGTATGTGCAGTTGACCGACTTTGAGCGAGGGCGTATAGTGGGCATGCGGGAGGCCGGGTGGACGTACCGCCGAATTGCTCAACACGTGGGGCGTGAGGTCTCCACAGTACATCGATGTTGTCGCCAGTGGTCGGCGGAAGGTGCACGTGCCCGTCGACCTGGGACCGGACCGCAGCGACGCACGGATGCACGCCAAGACCGTAGGATCCTACGCAGTGCGGTAGGGGACCGCACCGCCACTTCCCAGCAAATTAGGGACACTGTTGCTCCTGGGGTATCGGCGAGGACCATTCGCAACCGTCTCCATGAAGCTGGGCTACGGTCCCGCACACCGTTAGGCCGTCTTCCGCTCACGCCCCGACATCGTGCAGCCCGCCTCCAGTGGTGTCTCGACAGGGGTGAATGGAGGGACGAATGGAGACGTGTCGTCTTCAGAGATAAGAGTCGCTTCTGCCTTGGTGCCAATGATGGACGTATGCGTGTTTGGCGCCGTGCAGGTGAGCGCCACAATCAGGACTGCATACGACCGAGGCACACAGGGCCAACACCCGGCATCATGGTGTGGGGAGCGATCTCCTACACTGGCCGTACACCTCTGGTGATGGTCGAGGGGACACTGAATAGTGCACGGTACATCCAAACCGTCATCGAACCCTTCGTTCTACTATTCCTAGACCGGCACGTCCGCATGTATCCCGTGCCACCCAACGTGCTCTAGAAGGTGTAAGTCAACTACCCTGGCCAGCAAGATCTCCGGATCTGTCCCCCATTGAGCATGTTTGGGACTGGATGAAGCGTCGTCTCACGCGGTCTGCACGTCCAGCACGAACGCTGGTCCAACTGAGGCACCAGGTGGAAATGGCATGGCAAGCCGTTCCACAGGACTACATCCAGCATCTCTACGATCGGCTCCATGGGAGAATAGCAGCGTGCATTGCTGCGAAAGGTGGATATACACTGTACTAGTGCCGACATTGTGCGTGCTCTGTTGCCTGTGTCTATGTGCCTGTGGTTCTGTCAGTGTGGTCATGTGATGTATCTGACCCCAGGAATGTGTCAATAAAGTTTCCCCTTCCTGGGACAATGAATTCACGGTGTTCTTATTTCAATTTCCAGGAGTGTATGTTGTCAAAGGTATGCTAAAGGATGCTAAAACAAATATGCTATTTGACCGAAGGCTTCTGATTGGTGGTGATTGCCACCGGAAGGACTGGTGCGAGACTATTTAAGCTAAAACACCTTAAATTAGTTGACAGAGTAATAAATGAAATGGAAAACAGATCTTACATGTAGCACACCATTCCATTTGCCTTTAATTTTCCGCCAGCACTGCTTAAAGCTGTGCACCTTACCCAGAAAAAAGTGCAGCTGAGTATAGTAGAGGTATTGATACAGCTGATCTAGTTAAAAAAAAAAAAGCTGCTTTTAAGTTCCAGGTGCAGCGATGATGAAGGTAGTTGATCCGATTCCCATTTAAGTATTTTAAAGTCTTTTTTTCAAAGTATGAGTTAATAGATACTTATTCGAGCGACGAAGTAGCCTTGAGGATATTTGTGACAGCATCAGTGACTGAAGTATTTTGTCATAGCAGTTTCAAGAAATTAAAGATGATACACTACTTAAAGGCACTTATGGGCATAAGCTGACTGTCAAATTTTGCTGTGTTGCCTACTCAACAAGATGGAAGTGATAAACTAGACTCGAAGGATTTAATCAATGAATTTGCTGGAAATGGATATTTTATGAACTCTTAATTACTGCCCCATTTTTCTTTTCGTAATTTTGTCAGTGTTTCATTTTTTATTAGCAATTTATGCTTTATTAATAATTAGGGGGCAACAGATAAAATCGGTTCTTTATTGTATGAGGACTATTTAGAAAGTAAGTACGATCGGTCGTGAAATGGTAACCACAGTCTAAATCCGTTGACGCTATGCACAGATGTGTAGGGCAGTATCTCTAGTATGCCTGTCGAAAGCGCCACGACGCTTTTTCCAGTTCCGAGCGCACAGTGGGCAATAAATATACCTAGAATATATAGTGTCTCCCGTCAAGCACAAGAGCCTGCTGACAGATTTCCCCTGATTTCAGGCAAACCACCTAACATAACTGTCATACATTTCCTTCCTCATAATAATTCTCTGCTACACACACCAGGGACAATGAAAACGCTTTTCTATGGGAAGTCCTTGGCTCCCCCTGAGCTTCATCTCTGTTCACATGAACCGGTAGCAATCAAGACCATATATCGGCATAGACAACAAGTTGCAGGCCAGTGTAGAGAACATGTGAAAAGCCTTTTATGACGAGGGTATTTTGGAAAGCTGGTACACAACTCTACGGTAAATGTCTAAGTCGGAGCGAAGGCGATGTAGAAAAGCAGAGTTAAGGTATAACTAACCGTTGCACATAAAACATTTTTGATTTTCGCTGTGGTTTCCATTTTTCAACCGATTGGACCTTCAAAACAAATAGCTCTCATACTTCATTCTAAAACCATGTGTTATAACTGCTATAAAAACAATATAAATATTTTGGTTTTCTTTCAACTCTTTTTAGAAAATCGATACACCTCGTAATTTATTTATGGTATTTAATTTGTTATCGGTAATGTTTTATACCAGTGCAGTTCATATACGTAACAGTACTCAATAATGCCTAATTTTTATGAAACATATGTACAGAATTATAAAGTTTGTTAAAGCTGCATAGGCAAAATTGTAGGAAAGTTTTACGGAGGTGGTGGGACGCAACTTTGCCTGCTCTGGCAGGTGCGCGGAATTACCTCGGTACAGCTATGTTCTTGTCTCGATGGACTACTCGTCGTAAATAAGTCTATTGCAGAGCAATTGGCGCATTATACCTGTACTGTCTCGCTTGCTACAAGCGGTCGTTTTTGTTCGCACGCAGGAGCGAAAATTGCGTGTGTTGGAAAAGTCGTTTGGTGTGCAGGTTTTTTCAACCAAATGGTGAACTTGAGGATATTAGGAATCATGCTGCGCACCAAAAGTCGAAATGTAGTTATTGGATCATTGACAATAGAGTTAATTAATCACCTAAGTAGAACTCATAGTAGCTGCAGTTGAAAAAGGTCGTATGGTAGATTCTCCACACTGTTGAGAACAGAAAGAGTATAAGTGCCGCCAAGACATTTCGAAAGACAACATTTAATTTGCTCGTGAAAATACATACAAACAGAGACATTAAACAATCTTAGCAAGGCTGTACACGCCACAATTTTATTTTATCCCTTGTATATTGTTTTCTTCTAGGAGCAAAATGACATCGGAGTTATTGTCATTTAGTAGATATGACTTTTTAAGCATCGAAACTTCATTAAAAAGGGCTCTATTTAGATTCACAGTGGTTGTTGTTGTTGTTGTAGTCTTCAGTCCAGAGACTGGTTTGATGCAGCTCTCCATGCTACTCTATCCTGTGCAAGCTTCTTCATCTCCCAGTACCTACTGCAACCTACATCCTTCTGAACCTGCTTAGTGTATTCATCTCTTGGTCTCTACGATTTTTACCCTCCACGCAGCCCTCAAGTACAATAGGTGATCCCTTGATTTCTCAGAACTTGTCAAGTTGTATCACAAATTTCTCTCTTCCCCAATTCTATTCAATACCTCCTCATTAGTTATGTGATCTACCCACCTAATCTACAGCATTCTTCTGTAGCACCACATTTCAAATAGCACCACATTTCAAAAGCTTCTATTCTCTTCTTGTCCAAACTATTTATTGTCAATGTTTCACTTCCATTCATGGCTACACTCCACACAAATACTTTCAGAAACGACTTCCTGGCACTTAAATCTATACTCGATGTTAACAAATTTCTCTTCTTCAGAAACGCTTTCCTTGCCATTGCCAACCTACTTTTTATATCATCTGTACTTCGACCATCATCAGTTATTTCGCTCCCCAAATAGCAAAACTCATTTACTACTTTAAGCGTCTCATTTCCTAATCTAATACCCTCAGCATCACCTGATTTAATTAGACTACATTCCATTATGCTCGAGCTTTAGTTGATGTTCATCTTATATCCTCCTTTCAAGAAACTGTCCATTCCGTTCAGCTGCTCTTCCAAGTCCTTTGCTGTCTCTGACAATTACGTCATCAGGGAAACCTCATTTATTTCTTCTCCATGGATTTAAATACCTACAACCCTGCCTCACTCCCTACCAAACCACTGCTTCCCTTTCATGCTCCTCGATTCATATAACTGCCATCTGGTTTCTGTAGAAATTATAAATAGCCTTTCGCTCCCTGTATTTTATCCCTGCCACCTTCAGAATTTCAAAGAGAGTATTCCAGTCAACATTGTCAAAAACTTTCTCTGAGTCTACAAATTCTACAAACGTAGGTTTGCCTTTCCTTAATTTATCTTCTATGATAAGTCGTAGGCTCAGTATTACCTCACGTGTTCCCATATTTCTACGGAATCCAAATCGACTTTCCTCGAGGTCGGTTTCTACCGGTTTTGCCATTCGTCTGTTAAGAATTTGCGTCAGTATTTTGCAGCCGTGACTTATTAAACTGATAGTTCGGTAATTTTCACATCTATTAACACCTGATTTCTTTGGGGTTGGAATTATTATATTCTTCTTGAAGTGTGAGGGTATTTCGCCTGTCTCATACATCTTGCTCACCAGATGGTAGAGTTTTGTCAGGGCTGGGCTCTTCCAAGGCTGTCAGTAGTTCTAATGGAATGTTGTCTACTCCCAGGGCCTTGTTTCGACTTAGGTCTTTCAGTGCTCTGTCAAACTCTTCACGCAGTACCATATCGCCCATTTCATCTTCATCCTCCTCCATTTCCCTGCTTTTTATTCCTTAAGGTACTGTAAAACTTAAATACCTTTATGGTTTAGAATGGCTTAATTTCTATTTATTTCATTTCTTACAGTGTCTAATTAATCCAGATTATCTACGTATTTTTTGCTATATAATTGACGTTCTTCATATTCTCCCTAAGCAACGACCTTGTCGCAGTGGATATACCGGTTCCCGTGAGATTACCGAAGTTAACCACTGTCGGGCGAGACCGGCACTTGGATGGGTGACCATCCAGACCGCCATGCGTTGTTGCCATTTTTTTGGGTGCACTCAGCCTCGTGATGACAATTGAGGAGCTACTCGACCGAATAGTAACGTCTCCGCTCACAGAAAACCATCATAACGACCGTGAAAGCGGTGTGCTGATCACACGCCCCCCTCCCCCTCTATCCACATCCTCAACTGAGGATGACACGGCGTTCGGATGGTCCCGACGGGCCACTTGTGGCCTGGAAACGGAGTGCTTATTATCCCTAGTCACGAGCTTCAATTTTATGAATGGAAAGTTTGTTTTGGTGGCCTATGCATTGTTGTGGGACAAAAACAAGAGTAAAATACAGGGTCTGCCAGAGAAATGTATACACTCTTTGTCAGGCTCTATCGAGATATCGACATTATCGTTCAATTTGAGTTACGAGTGTGTTTTTGTACGTCTTTGGCTCAATAGATGTTAGCACTTTCATCTCGGTATTGAGAAAAGAAGATGGCTGGAGCACACTTGACATTCGAAGAAACAAAAACGTATTGTGAAGTGGTTTTTTCTAGTTTGATAATGCCACTGAAATGCAATGTAAGTGGAGGCGGGAGTTTTAAACAGAACAGACAACCCGCCTAACAATCAAACGTATCATTGACAAGTTTGAATTGCATGGAACAATTTGTGAGGTTCACAAAGGGAGATCAGGAAGAAAGTGTAGAGCTGAAAGTACTGTTTCGTCAGCTCTCGTGTAGGAAACGTCTGTTAATTCTCTACAGAAGTCTGCTACGAAATGTACACGTGAAAAGAGGGTTAGCAGTACAAGTTTACGCAGAATTCAGAAAGCTGCAAAATCGAAAGTTTACATTCCATGATCACTGCACGCGATTAATGATGACGATCCTTATCGCCGAATGCAATACTGCGAATGGTATCAGCAAATGATAACTGATGACGAACAATTTGTGACGAAGGTAGTGTGGAGTTACGAGACACAATTTAAACTTAATGGAACCGTGAATCGGCATAACAGTGTGTACTGGGCACCGGAAAATCCGCAAGTTTATTTGGATAAAGCGGTCAATCTACTAGGGGTTCAACTGTGGTGTGGACTATCATCTAGGGACTAAGTGGGGCCCTTTTTCTTTGATGTTACTGTCAGTGGAGAAGTGTACCTGGATATGTTACACACATCAATTTTGCCAGGTATACGTGCGCTTTATGGAGCTGATGAAGAGGTCTCCTACCAACAGGACGCGGCGCTACCACACTACCACTTAGCCGTAAGAGCTTTCCTGGATGACAATTTTCCGGGGCATTGGATTGGGCGAAGAGGGCCCATTGAGATCCCTCCATGGTCGCCAGATCTAACACCTCTGGACTTTTACTTGTAGGGAACTGTGAAATATGACGTCTATCGACGTAAGCCACGCACTCTGGAGGAACTTCGTCACGTGCAGCGATTTCCACTGTAACATTCACTAACGTAGTTCAGGCGAATGCTTCTCGTTCTGTCATGTGTATAACCGCCAACGGTGAACATTTTGAACATTTAAATTAACCATGTGCTAAACTGAAGGTTGTATAACATGTCTGATCAATTATTAAATGTAAAATAAACACATAAGTAAAACTTTTCTTTCCTTACAGTGTGTATAGATTTTTCTGAAGGACTCTTTTTACTACGATTAAAAAATTGTGCGATTCATCAAAATTTTATGACAGGTTTAAAGTGTATACTGTTTATGTTACAAAACAGCCGGTCGTTGTGGCCGAGCGGTTCTAGGCGCTTTAGTCCGAAACCGCGCTGCTGCTACGATCGCAGGATCGAATCCTGCCTCGGGCATAGATGTGTGTGATGTCCTTAGGTTAGTTAGGTTTAAGTATTTCTAAGTCTAGGGGACTGATGGCCTCGGATGTTAAGTCCTATAGTGCTCAGAGCCATTTTAAACATTTTTGTTACAAAACAACTGAAACACGTGCAATATTCAGAAAACTCAGTGCAATACGCCTGAAACGTATGAAGACAGTGCCACTGGAATGTGAAAGTGGAGCTGATTGTCGAATGCACACCCAGAGCTCCATGGGAAAACATTTAAAGCTGTACTGTTGAGATGAAATAATGAAGCTATGAGGACGGGGCGTGAGTCGTGCTTTGGTAGCACAGTCGGTAGAGCACTTGCCCGCGAAAGGCGAAGGTCTCGAGTTCGAGTCTCGGTCCGGCACACAGTTTTAATCTGCCAGGAAGTTTCATATCAGCGCACACTTTGCTGTAGAGTGAAAATTTCATTCGAGATGAAATAATAATAACAGTATTATTCGGTAGGTAAATTAGCGTGTTACAGCATACTCTAAACACATGTTAGCCCAAAATAACTAATAACAAACAGAAATTAACATTATTTCTCAAAAACATGCTGACATTGAAACAAACACCTTTCTTCAAGGAGATTCTGCGACGAGTTTAGTCAACTGCTGCTAGAATAAAATAAAAGTTGGTGTGGCATGTACGCTACATGCGGACCGAAGAGGTTATAGCAAAATTTTTGCAGCTCATTTGGGTGTAAAAATCATATACTCACAAGAAGAAAGTTTTTATACTTAGTTAACGGGTGATGTTATATGCATATCCAGAAGAAATAACTCAGCTAGTAAAAGTAGAAGGTATCCGTTCTTGCGGCGAACAGGCGGAAGGATTTATCTGATAGAATAGAGCGCGAGGACGAAGGCGGAGATGAATGGGCCATTATTTAGAAGGCCTTACCCGGGCCGAAGAAATGGGCAATATAGTCGCAGGGAACGACAAAGAAAATGGCCGAACCAGAGAGGGATCACACATTCCTTTCTTTTTCCTCAGTGGTGAGCGAAATACGCAGAGGTAGTTCTGGTTCACTTCGTAAATGTGGTGGTGGAAGCTAACGGTATGCTCAGAAAATTACCCATTGTTGACAATTTTCTTGGTATAAAGCTTGGGCTCCCGCTAAAAACTTTCGCAAGGAAATTTCGATGGGGACATCCCAACGGAAACCGTTTGGAACCTAACCTTTGCTTCTTAGCTACAATCAATTGGCGTACAGTGTTGTCCATTAATATTGTAACACTAGCAAGGATAGCAAAAAAAAGAACAGATTTTTTGTTATTGTGTGTAACTGTACAGCATGAAAAATATACGAATCAGTTTGAAGGTGATTTGGGGTAATACAGTGGACGAAATTTGGTAGACAGACCTGTTATATCTGGCAGCGACGATGCCTCTACAACGGCTGAGCATCAAGTCAAAGGGTGGATGACAGATACAGTTCTGCCATACCATATTGCTTCAACTCTATGCCAGATGTGGAAGGTTCACGTTCATGGCGTTTTTATCGCTCATAAAGAATCTGCCTACTAAAAGAGAGTGTGCCATCACCAAATCTAAAGCGAAAGTTGTTAGTCGGCCAGCATCAAAGACAGCCTCGCCAATTGACTTTGTGGGATGGTTCTACGGAAGACAGTTGTGAATAAGATCGCCTATCAGTGTGGAGTGACGTAAAGGTATGGACAAAAAGCCAGCCCTGGATGATGCGAGATGTGTGAACAGGGACCCCGCCGTCTTGCAACACAGCACCTCCTTTGGTGGACATACATTGTACCATCGGATGAACCTGAGCAGCAAAAATGTTCACATAATTCTTGGCAATAACGCGATCTTGAAGAATAACCTGTGGAGCCCAAAGAATACTATGATATGGCTGTTAAATCATCACTGAGCTCCCACTATGTTTCACTATTGGGACGTAAAATCAGCCAGAAACTGGAAATGGTGTTAAACAATACTCATGCGACGAAATGACTTTCTTCCATTGTTCCACAGTACAGATTTTATGCCTTCGGCGCAACATTTTCCTGTTACGGACATTTGTATGACTAATGAGTGATTTTGGAATTCCAGTTCACCCTGCAGTTCCCTGCTTATGGAGCTCAGCTCTAAATTTTCGTCACAATTCGCTTTAGTGATTGTCTGTCAAGATCGCTCAAGACACTTGTTCGTCCACGTTGTGACTTAGCGGATGATGTTTTCCTGCTTTCCCTATATGCGGTATGTATCTTCGGTACGGTGACTCTTGAAACACCGAACACCTCGGCTGTCTTGGTTACGGAAGCAGCCACCATACAAACACCAACAATTTGCCCACAATCGAATTCATTTAGCTCCCACATAATGCACTCACGACTACACAGAGAACTTTTATGATTACGGGTACTACGTATTGAGGACACTGCGCAGGTGCCGTTAATGGCCGAATACTACATCTAATTCTGCAGTCTTGGCTATCATCTGGATTTGTATTCAAACATGAATTTCCCGGGATGTTCCTATTTTTTGTCTATCCCCTGTATATCGGACGAATTTTACATGCAGTTCGAGAACATTGCACGGAACATCGACCCTTAATTCGTCTGCCACAGCCTGATAAAATCTGCCACGACCTAGCATCGTATTCATGTAAGTCAGGGTATGGACTAAAAGAAAGCCGCGCGGGATTAGTCGAGCGGCCTGAGGCGCTGCAGTTATGGACTGTGCGGCTGGTCCCGGCGGAGATTCGAGTCCTCCCTCGGGCATGAGTGTGTATGTTTGTCTTTAGGATAATTTAGGTTAAGTAGTGTGTAAGCTTAGGGACTGATAACCTTAGCATTTAAGTCCCATAAGATAGCACACACACACACACACTAACAGAAAGGGCAAACTTTGACATCTGTACCACCATTCTGAATCTAGTAGGCTATTATACGCATGCCGCCTGCTTAGCTGGGTGGTAACGTGTTCGCCTCCCATGCAAGCGGGCCGGGTTAGATTCCCGGCTGGGTTGGTGATTTTCTGCGCTCGGGGCTGGGTGTTGTGTCATCATCATCATTTCATCCTCATCAACGGCACGTCGACTGAAATAAGACCTGCACTTGGTGGCCGAACTTCCCCGCAAGGAGCCTCCCGGCCAACGATGCCGTAAGCTCATTTCATTTCAATGATTTCATTAATTGTGAAGAGGGTTTCATCCTTCATAAAAAGTGGATCCAGCGCTCGATATACACTGATGTCCAAAATTGAAGTAACAAATAGAAATTTTGCAAAGTTGCTTTTATTTCGCCACAAAACAGTATAAACAGGTGATTGCAAAGTAGAAACAACGTAAAGAATACAGAATGTAAACAACTGCACCATACATAACAGTAGACGAAAATGTTGTTCTTTTTTTTTCAGCTTAACACCCTTGCACACACATTACCACAACTGGTCAATGTGCTCACTATTGGGTATGACTGCCTCTGGCAGCAATACAGGCCTGACAACGACGGAGCACGCTATGAATAAACGCCCTTCTTCCTGCGGAGCTGCTCACAAGTCCTGGTGAGTGGTTGGCAGATGTTGACGTGATGCAGCCCGTCACCCTAGTGCATCCCAGACATGCTCTATGGGATTGCAATCGGGAGGGCGAGTAAGCCATGCCATGCATGCGTTTTCTTCCGTTGCCAAGAAAACATCAACCGACCATTCGTTCTCTATGAGGTCGAGCATTATCGCCCCTCAATACGAAGACTGGGTGCAATACACCTCGCAACAACCATACATCACGTCCCAAGATATCGTCACTATATCTGACAGCAGTTAAATTTTTCCGATTAACCGATACAATTTCGTGAAGAGGTTTTCGAGTGGTCAACGTAATCCCTGTCCACACCATTAGGGATCCTCCTCGATATCGGTCTCTTTCCACAATTATCGGGTCTCGAAATCGTGTTTTACATTCCATTCGGATGCGAATCGGTCGAGAATCACTCTCCAGACCAAATCGTGCCTCGTCTGTGAAAAGAACATTGGCCTACTGTTCGACTGTCCAGGTGGCATGTTGACAACTACGCTCTAGACGTTCTGTGAAGACGCGTCGTTTCTCTGCCTCGTGATGACTGGGTGTTGTGTGATATCGTTAGGTTAGTTAGGTTTAAGTAAATCTAAGTTCTAGGGGACTAATGACCATAGCTGTAAAGTCCCATAGTGCTCAGAGCCAAGACGCGTCGGAAGAACACATACAGCAGGTCTCAAATGTTCAAATGTGTGGTGAAATTTTATGGGACTTGAATGCTAAGGTCATCAGTCCCTAAGCTTACACACTACTTAACCTAAATTATCCTAAGGACAAACACACACACACACACACACACACACACACACACACACGCCCGAGGGAGGACTCGAACCTCCGCCGGGACCAGCAGCACAGTCCGTGACTGCAGCGCCCCTTAGACCGCTCAGCTAATCACACGCGGCTCAGCAGGTTGGGGTTGGGTTGTTTGGGGGAAGAGATCAAACAGCGAGGTCATCGCTTGGCACAGCAGATCTCCGAGAATAAAGGCCACTCTGTCGAAGCCTTCTCTACACATCTGTCTCGATACAACACATCCAGTGGATGTCAGTTGCTGTGCAGAACCATCGTGCTCTTAGAGCCAAATAACGGTCCTCCCTGATGTCAAGCTACAGAAGAATGCTGAAGATTAGATGTGTAGATCATATAACTAATTAGGAGGTATTGAACAGAATTGGGGAGAAGAGGAGTTTGGTTCAAATGGCTCTGAGCACTATGGGACTCAACTGCTGCGGTCATCAGTCCCCTAGAACTTAGAACTACTTAAACCTAACTAACCTAAGGACATCACACACATCCATGCCCGAGGCAGGATTCGAACCTGCGACCGTAGCAGTCGCATGGTTTCAGACTGCGCGCCTAGAACCGCGAGACCACCGCGGCCGGTGAAGAGGAGTTTGTGGCACAACTTGACAAGAATGAGGGACCGTTTGGTAGGACATATTCTGAGGCATCAAGGGATCACCAATTTGGTACTGGAGGGCAGCGTGGAGGGTAAAAATCGTAGAGGGAGACCAAGAGGTGAATACACTAAGCGGACCGGGCGTGAGTCGTGCTTCGGTAGCTCAGATGGTAGAGCACTTGCCCGCGAAAGGCAAAGGTCCCGAGTTCGAGTCTCGGTCGGGCACACAGTTTTAATCTGCCAGGAAGTTTCATATCAGCGCACACTCCGCTGCAGAGTGAAAATCTCATTCAAGAAAGATGTAGGTTGCAGTAAGTACTGGGAGATGAACAAGCTTGCACAGGATAGAGTAGCATGGAGAGCTGCATCAAACCAGTCTCAGGACTGAAGACCACAACAACAACAACAACTGATGTCACACATGGTGGATCCTGCCCTGGTCCTCGGGAGACAGTTTCGGCCTCTATAAACTGTCCGTACATCCGAGAAACAACAGAATGATCCACGTTAAGCAATTGGGCCAAATGACTTTGCGACTGTCCTCTCGACACTTAGTACGATTATATCGTCAATTACACTCAGGACGGGGAAACAACGGTTTGTTACTTTAATTTCGGACACCAGTCTAGTTAGCTGTCACAGACAACGGTAATGTTCCCCCGTCGACCAGAATTTGTGACATATTCCTCACAGAAAACGTCTAGATAGTATATATCTCTGCTGTCCGTTTTCTATATATTCCGCTACGATTTGTTGTGTACGCTTGTGCATCTGGCTCGCCCTACCAGTTGTGAGTTGAACGCAAACGCTTTGCCGTCAATCACTGTGTAAATTCGAACAGCGAAGAGTGAAGAAGAGAGCAGCTGGTGATATTCTTTTACACAGAAAAAACTTTTGACCGGGTATGGCATGGTGGCTTAATATTTAAACTAGACTCTATAAATTGCCAGGGCCATACTCTCAAGATAGGTAATTCTTTCCTGAGAGACGAGGCATTTTTCATCAGGGACGACTATCATTGCTGCAGCACGAAAAACGATTGTGGCCGGGGTTCCGCAAGATTCTTCTATGGGACTCGTTCTGTACTCTTATCTACAACAACGATATACGCAAGCAGGGCCGGCCGCGGTGGTGTAGCGGTTAAGGCGCTCAGTCCAGAACCGCGCGACTGCTACGGTCGCAGGTTCGAATCCTGCCTCGGGCATGGATGTGTGTGATGTCCTTAGGTTAGTTAGGTTTAAGTAGTTCTAAGTTCTAGGGGACTGATGACAACAGCAGTTAAGTCCCATAGTGCTCGGAGCCATTTGATCGCAAGCAGGAGGGAGGGGAACTCTTTCGGTTTGCGGGTGTCACTGCACGACTATTTCAGTGCTGCCACAACCGTAACTTCATTGGCTGGCACCTCCAGAGCTCTGACATATCAAATATTGAATTTGTAATTTTGTGTATGCACGAAGTACTCTATCAAATTTAAATATAGTCTCTAAGACAAACTATTGTAATGGCTGTAGTGTTTGGTACAAGAAGGCGATAAAATTAATTAAAAACACAACTAGGCTGAATTACCCTATGGTGTACTGTTTGGAAGGTGAAAATCAATCCTAACAAGGATCAAGGAATTCTGATCACCACCAAGCTCAAAACCGAAACTAGCAACTGGCGGAACGGTCTTCATTTGGAGTGACTCAGTTAAATAACTTCGCTATACCATGGATAAGAGATTCTTGGAGGTCGCACATAACCAATGCAGTCAACAATGGTTGAAGTCGTACTTTATCAGTTGCATCAGTTCGCAAAGAGTCGTGCACTTTCAGACAACGCAAAACTGACAATATAGAGTGCCATCACGCTTCCGGCTATCTTGTGCGTTTCGGAAATGTGGTCAATGCCCGCAAACATTCATAAACACTGGAGACTCTTCAAAACCAAATTTTCCGAATTGTCACGGAGACACGCAGCAATACCACGAACACACGCATTAGGCAGCTCTTTCAGCAACCACCCATCTACCAAATCACCCAGAGGAAATCCATAAGAATCTGTGTGAAAACTTCTTTGCTCCACAGCCAGTTCACTGGTTCAGTAACTCCTAAATTCGCCTCATAAATGACCAAAGGTGACCATCGAGTGACGCTTTAGGGACTGACACACATTTGAAAACTGTAACTCTGTACACAGACAATATCCCCTCATTTTTCTAACCGTATCACAGTCTGAAGTCAGGTGGACATAATTCCCTATGGAGTTTTTGTTTGTTTCATGGCCAATGCTCTTAGCATCAGTTGTTACGGCTTCCTTCGAAGTTGGATGAATACTTTAGAGTCGAAATACTAACAGAACACAAAACCTGATTTCGGCTAAACTCACGCTGTTTTATGGCTTATGGAGTGCGCCGTAAGAACACTGAGATCATTTTGCGATTTCTGTAAAAATAAAATAAATTCTACCATGCAGCTAATAAATTGCAGAGTGTTTTCAAAGCATTGCAGCGTCACATTCGACGCAAAAAATTCCACATGGAAAATCCTGGATATTCTGAGGCGATACGTATCTTTGTTGAGCCTGTAAAATTATTAGCAGGTGTTCCGTTCCGTTTGGCTTTTACAAAGAACGCTTGTCGCCGCTGCAACACAAATCTAGCGCAATCGCAGCACTGGCAATAGCTCTGCGACACGCCACTAGAAAATAACGAGGTTTGACGAAACGGACCCCTCTTCGTGCAGAACGTCTATTAACTCCGGGTTGGAATTCCGCTATATCGGCAATTTTTTGTGTTCCAGAAAAATAGGAACCCATACGTCAGGAATAACGGCTAATATTCTCGAAACAAGTGATTGACGTTCCAAATACGTCGGACCGACGTCAGGTCTTTTTTGTACTACACATAAAGGCGTACAGTACAGTAGAGCGCAAAGGCTGTCCGTGGAACGCTAAAAGAAAAAAAAAGAAAAAGAAGGAAGGGCAGAACGGCGTTTCTGCGGTGCCGGACCTTTTGTAGTGCTGGCGGTGTTTTACGAGGAATTGCAACACTACTGTGAATGACGCGGTCGGATCAAAATATCAGTTTTTCTGCTGCTGTACTTCCTTTTCGGCTCACCATAAATAACCGTAGTAGATACAAATACCGACGTGTTGTTGTGTCATATCCTGTCCTGCTTCTAGCAACGGATTCACTATAATCCTATGCGGGACTAACGAGAATTCTATTGGAGATCTGCAGTGGCGTGTTGTTTGGCTACGGAATATCGGGGAGACAATGGAAGACAGAAATCGGATGAGAATGGGAAGCTAATAACCTTGAGAGAAGGAAAAATACTTTATAAAGCCTGTTTTAACCAGAAAAGACGACGATAGAGTAACAGAATTAATAACAAACTATCATCAACTGTTCACGAACATCCAGCCTTCTATTAAATGAAACACCATCACATATGTGATCCAACTAAGAAAGGAGATTTCCAGAGTTGGATGCCATAAAATTTACTGCCTCACCCAGCGGACAATGCCCAGTTCTAATTGATCACGCCTTATATAAAAACAAGCACAGAAAATTATACACCTCTACGCTCTATTTTTCCTTCCAGTGTTTAAGGAAAGTGGTTTTTGGTTTGTTTTGGGGAAGGAGACCAGGCAGCGAGGTCATCGGTCTCATCGGATTAGGAAGGGACGAGGAAGAAAGTCAGCTGTGCCCTTTCGAAGGAACCATCCCGGAATTTGCCTGGATCGATTTAGGGAAATCACGGAAAACCTAAATCAGGATGGCTGGACAAGAAAAATGGTGATCCATGCCGTGTTTCATACTGGACAGTTAGAGAGACACGTAAAGTGACGTAAAAAATTGCAACATCAAAAAAGTATTAGAGTAATGAAACTTCGGGAATACATTCGTCTAGATAACGTATTTAAGTGATTAACATTGCAAGATCACAGGTGAATGTAAGTATGAGATCAGCCAGTGCAAAAGCGAAATGTTGGTATATTAGTAACGGGGGTAGGCGTCAGACTGTTGAATGCAAGCATACAAACGTGCATCCAGGGTGTTGTACAGGTGCCGGACGTGATATTTCGGGATGGAGTTCCATACCTGCTGTACTTGATCAGTCAATACACGAACGGTTAATGCTGTTTGTAGATGATATTTAAGGTGTCGTTCGGTGACGTTCCATATGTACTCGACTGGAGACAAATCTGGCGATCGAGCAGGCCACGGCGATGTGTTGACACTCGGTAGAACATGTATGGTTACAACAGCGGTATGTGGGCGAGCGTTATCCTGTTGGAAAACACTTCCTAGAATGTTGTTCATGAATGACAGCACAACAGGTCGAATCACCAGACAGACGTACAATTTTGCAATCATGGTGCGTGGGATAACCAAGAGAGTTCTCCTGCTGTCACACGAAATAGCTGCCCAGGCCATAATTCTTGGTGTAGTTCCACTGTTTCTAGCACGCAGACACGCCCTCAACTGACACCGGGGCGGAACCGACTATCCTCAGGAAACTCTCCACCCTGTCCTCCAGCTACCTCTCAGTTGACGTCACTGAAGTCGCAAATAGCAGTGGTTTGGGACCCTTTCGTAGTTACATTTTGTACTAGGATACTCTTTCGCTGGAGGCCATGCTTTTCGCGTTATTCAAGAAAACTTACAAAACTGACCTCTAAACGCACCTTCACTCCCAACCTCATTCCTCACCAGTAAAGGCTGGTTCGTGGCACTCCTTCCTACCGCTGTTCAAAAATTTCCGACATCAGGAACTATTCCCGTTAATCGACCTTTTCTGGTCTCTCTTGATTATGGTATTACGCCACCAGCATAGACGGCTATTTCGTTAAAATTATTAATTTAAACGTGCTCTTGACCGTAAGGAGTGAAAAATGACTTTTGTAAATGTTACGCTGAAACTAATTACGTTGACAGTTGGATCCATACTTAACCCTTACAAGCACAGTAGTTTCGTAGTCAGAGGACCTGACGAAAAAAAGATATAATGGTTATTTTATGCTGTTAAAGTTCACAAAATTGTTAGGTAAGATTTATTGTTAGGTAAAATTTATACAAACGTCATTTTTATAGAATTTAAGTGCTCGACTAGTTTGGTGGCGTAATAAAGTCTGTCAATGAATATCAAAAAAGGTCGAAGTTGGGAAATACTTCATGTAGTTGCAAATATTTGTACACTGGTAGGAGGGAGCATCCACGGACAAAATAGTAGAAATCCTGAGTGGTGGGGGCTGAGTTGGGACTGGGGGTGCGTTTGAAGATAACGTTTTCCTTGAATAACTCCAAAACGGTGGCCTCCAGCCAAAATGTATCCCAACAGAAAATTTAACTACATTAAATTTCCTACAAACGCCCCTTCTCATTTTTTTCTGTGGGACTAGCACTTTGCGCGTATCGAGCAAGAGAATATGAAAATCTGACCCATGGTTTATGAAGGCCAGGGCTGCATAAAACGGCAGCGCTAAGGACAGTTGTATCACCCTGTATTGTGTTGTTTTGTCATACATACACTTTCCCTTCATTAAGCACAATTCTTCTTCTTTACTGACATGAAGTTTGATCTTATGTATTTCCAACAATGTTACAATTGTCAACGAAATCTTTCACTCTGTTTCTGCGTCACTTATTATAGGTCATACATTTTCGAAGTTATTCTCCAGTGTTCTAGTCTTGTACTTATTTCATTGTATTGAAATTGTTAATCAAACTTAAATTGTTGTATTGGCTCTTCTGTCGTTTCATTACATTTACTTCTTCTCACCCGTTAAGTCTAATTCCTTGCTCATTGTGTCCTCTACCAGGACACAAAAACACACATTTTTTCTATGTTTATTTACTCTTTACCTTTTCTCAATTATGTTCTATTGCACTGTCAAATTTCCCTCGTTTTACACCTGCCTTTGCCGATGCAATATCTGTATCAATATTTGTCATTGGTACTATAGTCTTTTTGGACAAATGTTTGAGCGCAGCGAAAACAAGACTCCTTATTAATTGCAAAATTGGTTTTTATTCGTAGTCCAACTAATGGTGAGAAACTGACAAACTGTGTATTAAACTGACCAGCATGAGGTCTAGTTTGAGTGCTGCAGCTGCCTTGTACATAACTATAATTTTGTTTAACTACTACAGTTCGCTACTTGTATATTTACAACATATTACTCATTAGCGGTACTCAGAATCTATTCTGCAAGATGAATGGAATGCAAGTACATTTAATAAGTAATATTTTCTAAATGAACAAGTCGCGAAATGTTGTAATTAAACCAAAGTGTTATTTCGTACAGTGTGACTGCAGCATCCAAATTGCAGTCATTTTTTAATGGTGGGGTGCGAAGATTTAAATAGGTATTATGCCAACGAAAGATTGGTGAAATCCCGGAACACGTAGGAGAAGGAAGACATACCGTGGACAACGAGGTCATTAGACACAGAGCTCAAGCTCGGATTAAGGACAGGTGGAGAAGGAAATCATCTGTGCCCTATCAAAGGAACCATCCTGGCATTTGCCAGAAGCGATTTAGGGAAATTACGGGGAACCTAAATCAGGATGGCCAGATGTGGGTTTTAACCGTCGCCCTCCGCAATGCGAGTCTACTTTGTTAACTTCGTTAACCACTGCGCCACCTCGCATCGTCCGAAACTCGTACTGACATAAATAAGAATACGTAAAAAGGGGGGTAACTGCTGTATTTTTAACATAATATAATCCACAGCCACGGCGCTCAACCACCAGTAAAATAGATAAATTAAGGTGAAGTTGGCACTTGCGGCTAATGGTACCTATCACCATATATTCTCATTGAGGAAAGAAGTTTAACGTCACATAAGACCCTTCTGAAGGAATGTTAATTGCTTATGGGTACGTCATTCACACGTGGTTCTTAAGAAATTAAGGCACTGGGGAGAAACTGGAGGCAGTTTCCTGACTCATTGCCGACCCAGAACAAAAAACCGAAACTTTGCCCTTCGCGAGAAAGTGAGTGTTCGTACTCTGCTTTCATAATTGGTCTAGTGCCAAGTCGTTTTTTTATGCTACGTGACACTCGGATATTATCAGCAGGGGTGTAGAAGGGAACTGTCTTTTTTTTTCAGACGGAGTATTGCACAGTACTTGGCAGAGATGTGGCGAATCAGTAACGTTCATTAACATTTACACTTGAATTGCATGGCTACCCGAGTGCTTGAAGAAAATATGAAGGGACGACGCACGGCTACGGTGGCATATTACGACCATAGCTAGAGCTAAGGTAGCCCTGGGGATGTGACCCACCAGCAGAAGCCCTTAACAGCCTCATCTGCGTCCTATTTACTGCTTTTGTGTCCGCAGTCGGTGTCTCCTTACGACAGAATAAATGGATTATGATCTTAGCAACGGCCTTCCGTGCTCTCAGCGTGAAAGGATTATGTATGCTGTTCCCTGCCATGATCCTGTTTTCACCAGGATTTCAGCCAGGAGCAACCTACGTAACTACAGCAGGTCTAGGGAACACTCCCAGTCAAGACAACATACGAACGAATACACCAGGCCACGGGTAGGCAATGGGCATACTTTCTAACATGATTGCATTGAAACATTGCTTTCGTACACAAACAGTTCTGATTATAGGCGTAGCTTCACTCCATTTCATCGTATTCTTATTTATTATTCAAGGTGAACAGATATCAATTCCAGGGGTTCACAGACAAGTTAGTTCTATTGGCTGCATATAAGAGTGACTCTTGAAAGGAATGGACAACATAGCATGGAAACACACACACACACACACACACACACACACAAACCTCTCTTTCATTAACCACCACCGCTAGCTAGCTAATGACTTCTCTATATGGTATAAGGCTTCTTAATGCCGAGAACGTGAAGAGTCTCACACCCATTAAACCACAACACGCACCTGTAAAACAGAAAAATGACGAAGCGTGATTCCATGCCCACAATTTCGAATGTCCATAAGCTTTCGTTGCTGGTGCAGAAACTTCAGTGCTCTAAGAATCAGGGGCTGTAGTTTTCAAAAACTTCAGGTAACTCCCAAAAATGTTTCAACATCCACGTGTTTCAGAAACCCGCTAGGATATCAGCGCGCGTTAGCACGGCGCTTTCAAGTTTCAAGGAGACTGCCGGGCCCAGTTCAAATATGTCCGGTGCACAGTCAGCTTGCTCGCTTCAGAACCTGAACAAAGTAGAATTACAAAAAGGTGCTCGTTCTAGATTGCCCTGATGCACGCTAGTCCAGTCCTGTAGTGCTATGGCATTCACAAGTCGATACGATACGTCACGTGATAGTTTCCTGTAAACAGTGTATCGGAGAGCGATACATTGTTCAGATATTGTTTCTGTGGCAAGTGTAATATGTGACAGCTATCCCGCCCAGTTGTCAGGATAAGGTAAGATGCGTAGCACTCCAGAAGGTATGTTTATGCCATTTTTAAACGGTGTAATAACGTAGATCGACTTAAAATAAAACTGTGGCGCAGCTTGGATATTTCCATCTAACAATTACGTTTTCGTGGTAATAATTACTCAAGATTGGAGATGATTATGGATATTTACAACACTAGGTACCCGAGCTCACTGTCTAACAGGAACCGCAAGATCTATCACTCTGGCTCTTGACATACGACAGCAGCAAGGGAACTGAGATTTATTCCCGTCAAAATGATATTTCTCGACACAACTGCTCACATTTTTTCTTTCTAATGATTAGATGCGGCCAGCATGAAGCTAGTGTTCTACCTTAACAATATATGACGTAGGTGAGCTAACTTTTTTGACAGAAATGGCCAGGGCGTCCGCCGAAATTTATCCAACATTGTGGGGGAGGGGAGGGGGGCAGGGAGCGGAGGGTGAGATTATGGAAGTGCCAATATCTGTAAAACTAATAAGGAGAGTGTGAGCACGTTAAAAGGAACATATTTCATTGTTGTATCCGAACTGCATGTATTTATATTGTTAACAAGGATATTAATATCGAAAATCTTTAAAAACCATTAAACCTTTAAAATCTGCCAAAAAATTTAGAGACTTCTTGGGGAGATGCGGGGGAGGACCGCTATCTAGACCTTACTGGGAGCTTTGCGTATCAGCTGCTGACTTGTAAGAGACCAGGGCATTGCAGCAGACGAGCAGGGAGGAGAGTTGCAGCAGTAGCAACGTGCCGTCGTCTTCAATCGAAAGTTATTAGCACGTTGGCAGCGGTCACCGTAGCAGCCATGTACACTACCGGCCATTAAAATTGCTACACCACGAAGATGACGTGCTACAGACGCGAAATTTAACTGACAGGAAGAAGTTGCTATGATATGCAAATGATTAGCTTTCAGACCATTCACACAAGGTTGGCGCCGGTGGTGACACCTGCAACGTTATGACATGAGGAAAGTTTCTCACCGATTTCCCATACACAAACAGAAGTTGACCGGCGTTGCTTGGTGAAACGTTGTAGTGACGCCTCGTGTAAGGAGGAGTAATACGTACCATCACGTTTCCGACTTTGATAAAGGTCGGATCGTAGCCTATCGCGATTGAGGTTTATCGTATCGTGACATTGCTGCCCGCGTTGGTCGAGATAAAATGACTGTTAGCAGAATGTGGAATCGTTGGGTTCAGGAGGGTAATACGGAACGCCGTGCTGGATCCCAACGGCCCCGTATCACTAGTACTCGAGATGACAGGCATCTTATCCGCATGGCTTTAACGAATCATGCAGCCACGTCTCGATCCTTGAGGCAACAGATGGGGACGTTTGCGAGACAACAACCATCTGCAAGAACAGTTAGACGACGTTTGTAGCAGCGTGGACTATCAGCTGCAGATACCCTTGACGCTGCATCACAGACAGGAGAGTCTGCGATGGTGTACTCAACGACGAACCTGGGTGCACGAATGGCAAAACGTTATTTTTTTCGGATGAATCCATGTTCTGTTTACAGCATCATGATGGTCGCTTCCGTGTTTGGATACACTGCAGTGAACGCACATTGGAAGCGTCTGTTCGTCCTCGCCATACTTGAGTATCACCCGGCGTGATGGTATGGGGTGCCATTGGTTACACGACTCGGTCACCTCTTGTTCGCATTGACGACAGTTTGAACAGTGGACGTTACATTTCAGATGTGTTACGACCCGTGGCTCTACCCATTCATTCGACACTACATTTCAGCAGGATAATGCACGACCGCGTGTTGCAGGTCCTGTACGGGCCTTTTTGGATACAGAAAATGTTCGACTGCTCCCCTGGGCAGCACATTCTTCAGATCTCTCAGCAATTAAAAACTTCTGGTCAATGGTGGCCAAGCAACTGGTTCGTCACAATACGCCAGCCACTACTCTTTATGAACTGTGGTATCGTGTTGAAGCAGTATGGGCATCTGTACCTGTACACCCATCCAAGCTCTGTTTGACGCAATACCCAGGCATATCAAGGCCGTTATTACGGCCAGAGGTGGTTGTTCTGGTTACTGATTTCTCAGGATCTATGGAAACAAATTGCTTGAAAATGTAATCACATGTCAGTTCTAGTATAATATATTTGTCTAATGAATACCCGTTTGCCATGTGCATTGCCTCTTGGTGTAGTAATTTTAATGACCAGTAGTGTATAATAGGCTATTTTCCCCATATCAAAAATATGGTTCGAATTGTTGTTACTCTGATTCATTATATCATTTAAAAAACGTTTACGGTCAATATTATCACAATATATCTGTTATTTTTGTGTAATAAAAGCTTACAAATAATTTAATATCTAGGTCACGTGATCGAAATCGCCCTGTTATTGGCTGATGCTCTGGTGACGTCACCGACTAGGAGTAAGACGAAGCTATACGTGTGTTACTGGAGCGTTAGCCGACGTCAGATTGAAAGGAGTTCTCTGAACGGTGATAGTGGTAAACTTGCGAAAGTTGATGCGTTTATGCCGTTGAGATCGGCGATATGTGCGACGAAGGACATTCTTTTCCCTGTTCCCTGCAACATCATTAAACTCGCTCAAAACTAAGGAGTTGTAGAACTTTGGCATATGATTCGGTACTTTATAACTAGATTGCCGACTACCAGTCATCACCCAAAACACAATTAAATTATTCCTGGCCAAACTTAGTGCTAATTTCCTTTCTAGGAGACGTCAGCAGAGATTTTGCATTCAGCAGGTGTTCGGTGGCGCAACAGGTAGCGCATGCCACTGCAGATTAAGCTGTCACATGTATGAATCCTGGCAGAGTCACATATTTTTAAAAGTTTTACATGACATTCGGAAATGGCGTTAGCAAGAACTGATTGTAGCAGTTGTTTCGATTGTGGGATGTATTATATATAGCTTCACATTAGACTCTAAAATATTTTAGACAATTACATCTTGTATCAGACAGTTCATGATGAAAGTAGAAAACCAGAATGTGATTTTCACTCGGCAGCGGTGTTTGCGCTGATATGAAACTTCCTGGCAAATTAAAAATGTGTGCGGGACCGAGACTCGAACTCGGGACCTTTGCCTTTCGCAGGCAAGTGCTCTACCAACTGAGCTATCCAAACATGATTTACGCCCCGTCCTCATAGCTTTACTTCTACCAGTACCTCGTCTTCTACCTTCCAAACTTTACAGAAGCTCTCCTGCGAACCTTGCAGAACTAGCACTCCTGAAAGAAAGGATATTGCGGAGACATGGCTTAACCACAGCCTGGGGGGATGTTTCCAGAATGAGATTTTCACTCTGCAGCGGAGTGTGCGCTGATATGAAACTTCCTGGCAGATTAAAACTGTGTGCCGGACTTGTCCGCGAAAGGCAAAGGTCCCGAGTTCGAGTCTCGGTCGGGCACACAGTTTTAATGTACCAGGAAGTTTCATATCAGCGCACACTTCGCTGCAGAGTGAAAATCTCATTCTGGAATCATTTTACCATAGATCGCAGCACTTTTCGAAAGTTGGACCTGGAATGTTCGGCTGTCGTGATACAGCCTGTGCACTGCTTGAAGATTCAGTCCCGGTGTGGGAAGAGACCTCTCCTTATTCCTTTAAAGCATTGATACTCACGAAAAGCAGGAGCACTATTGTCGTTTTGATACGTAGCAGTTTTGCTAGTAAAGCACTGCTCGCTCTTCTCCAAATCCATGTTGAGTGTCTCAACTTGTGTTTGAGCTCTACGTGACTACCAGTTCCGGTGGCTAGTGGAAAGTCATGACACAAACACTACAAATAACGCAAAATTCTGCACCGCACAGTGTGAAGCTCCGAAACTGGTAGCTACACAATAAATAAGATCATGAGGACAGCTGTAGGCGTTTCATTTTCTTACAATAGTGAACGGTCGTGGCCCTTAAGAACACTTAAAAGGGTGGACATACAAAAGCTTCATTCCTGTAATGTTGGGTAACCATATGATGAATAGTTTTCAGTCTACAGCGGCTCAAGTAGCGAAAGCTAATTGTAACCACCCTGTAAATGCATGAGCACCAGCGCGATGCACTCGAAATGGCGACTGCAATGAAGGTGACAATGCTTTCTCTACACAAAGCTGTATGTTTCCCAGGTGACTGTGCATTAAACGTTATTACGCATGCTGCCTTACTCGATGTTTATATTTTAACTCTTTTCTGGTGGCCCCCTGTCGGGACTGAGTGATCACAGGTGCCATGGACAGGTGACATTTGTCAAGCTGTGAGAAGAGTTGTTATTTTATTTACTGCCTTCCTCTCGCAGCCGGCCGGATGGTGGGTGTTGGCGCGGGGCGGAAGGAAGGAAGGAAGGGGGGAGGGAGGGAGGGAGGGAGGGCCCGAGGTGTCGCCCCAATTTCCGGCGGCGAAACACGTGCCCGCGCGACTCGCCCTTGAGGCCGGGCAGGGGGGCGCTGCCGCCGCTGCCTCGCCTGCAAGCGGATTGGCTGCTGCCGCAGAAGCCGCTAGGCGGGGAAGCCCCTGACAGCCGCGTGACAAGCGCTGAGGCCGCGTCCCCCACCACCCTGCCCTGTCGGAGCCTGTCAACGGGCGAGGGCAGATTGCGCTGCCGCACCGTGCGTGCTGCGTGTGTGTGTGTGGCTGGCAGGGTGCAAGTTAGCGGTGGGCGAAACTGTGACTTACCGATATCTGTGATTTTCGGTATCTGCGATTTTTAGTTGCTCTCTGTCACCGTTTAAAATCACAACACTGAATTGCTATTTCTGCTATTTTTATCCCCATAGGTGTTTCACTATGATTAGTGACAAGTAACAGCTAACAGCTGTATCTGTTGTGGTTCAAAAGGCTCTGAGCACTATGCGACTTGACATCTGAGGTCATCTGACGCCTGGAACTTAGAACTAATTGAACCTAACTAACCTAAGGACATCACACACATCCATGCCCGAGGCAGGTTTAGAACCTGCGACCGTAGCGGTCGCTCTGTTCCAGACTAGCGCCTAGAACCGCACGCCCACTCAGGCCGGCTCATTTAAGTGGCTATCTGACCAGGCGAACTGTGCCAATGCAACGGAAGTGATACGTTCTCCACAGTAAAGTGTGCAAACTGAGTATCTGAAAAGTGTGTCATTGAAGCCACTACGCGATTTGGATGAAACGACAGATAAACGTGAAATATACCGCTAGTGGATGATGAAAATGCCATACCCGCATTGTTACAGTGGTTCCGTACACTTACATTTTCTGCCATGTACTCAAGACTGGGGGTGCCAGGGACGTCCAAGTGAAAGATCTGTATAATCTGTATACAGTGCAGATCACAAATAGTAGCGAAAACTGTCACTCTTGAAAATGCACGAGGGAAAAGGGTGAGGTGAGAATTGGTGGTGGTAGAGTGTCAAGAAATTGTAAGTTTCTTGTGTGCAAAAGTTTCTCGAATCGACCTGCATTTGGTTGTGGATTAAGGCTTGGTTGTATATTTAAAGATGATTGAATTTCAAGGGAAAAGAGCGGTAAGTACGTATCTTCCGCTTAAAAGTGGACATCAGAAATAGATACCCTCGAAAAGTTACATGTTACAGTTGTAGTATTGACAAAAATATCCATCTTTCGAATTCACAGCTGCTGAACATTTGGTGAAAGTTACGTGGTGGAACCTCTTCACCACCCCCACCCCCCTTCCACTATTCTGCACATTTCGTGTTGTTTGTGCGCATAATTAAAAAAAATGCTTCAAATGGCTCTGAGCACTATGGGACTTAATTCCTGAGGTTATCAATCCACTATAACTTAGAACTACTTAAACCTAACTAACCTAAGGACATCATACACAACCATGCCTAAGGCAGGATTCGAACCTCCGACCGTAGCGGTGCCACGGTTGCAGACTGAAGCGCTCAGAACCGCTCGGCCACCTTGGTCGGCTTTTGTGACCATATTAGCCGTAGTTGCTCGGCCACCATTGACCTGACGTTTTCAATTGAGAGACCTGGAGAACGTCCGTACAGGACCTGCAACATGCGGTCGTGCATTATCCTTCTGAAATGTAGGGTTTCGCAGGGATCGAATGAAGGGTAGAGCCACGGGTCGTAACACGTCTGCAATGTAACGTCTACTGTTCAAAGTGCCGTCAATGCGAACAAGAGGTGGCCGAGACGTGCAACCAATGGCACCCCATACCATCACGCCGGGTGATACGCCAGTATGGCAATCACGAATAAACGCTTCCAAAGTGCGTTCACTGCGATGTCGCCAAACACGGATGCGACCATCATGATGCTGTATACAGAACCTAGATTCATCCGAAAAAACGACGTTTTGCCATTCGTGCATCCAGGTTCGTCGTTGAGTACACCACCACAGGCGCTCCTGTCTGTGATGCAGCGTCAAGGGTAACCGCAGCCATGGTCTCCGAGCTGATATTCAATGCTGCTGCACACGTCGTCGAACTGTTCGTGCAGATCGTTGTTGACTTTCAAACGACCCCATCTGTTGACTCAGGCATCGAGACGTGGCTGCACGATCCGTTACAGCCATGCGGATAAGATGCCTGTCATCTGGACTGCTAGTGATACGAGGCCGTTGGGATCCAGCACGGCGTTCCGTATTACCCTCTTGAACCCAGCGAGCCCATATTCTGCTAACAGTCATTGGATCTCGACCAACGCGAGCAGCAATGTCACGATACGATAAACCGCAATCGCTATAGGCTACAATCCGACCTTTAACAAAGTCGGAAACGTGATGGTACGCATTTCTCCTCTTTACACGAGGCATCGCAACGTTTCACCAGGCAACTTCTGTTTGTGTATGAGAAATCGGTTGGAAGCTTTCCTCATGTCAGTACGCTGTAGGTGTCGCCAGCGGCACCAACCTTGTGTGAATGCTCTGAAAAGCTAATAATTTGCATATCACAGCACCTTCTTCCTGTCGGTTAAATTTCGCTGCTGTAGCACACCATATTCGTGGTGTAGCAATTTTAATGGCCAGTAGTGTAAGCCCCTCTGGCGTGTTTGGTCAGCAGCGGAGAAGAAAATAGCTTTTGGCTGTCTCGGGACCCGTTAACTTATCTTTGTCATCTGTCTGTACCAGTCTGTGTCCACAGGTAATTAAAATTATCATCATTTTCTGTTCTTACAGATCCAAAATGTGAAATGATGGGTGAAGGTAACGGGTAAAGTACGCTCAGACATGGTAATTGGATGTCTCTATAGGCCCCCTGGCTCAGCAGCTGTTGTGGCTGAGCACCTGAAGGATAATTTGGAAAATATTTCGAGTAGATTTCCTCACCATGTTATAGTTCTGGGTGGAGATTTTAATTTGCCGGATATAGACTGGGACTCAAAAGTTCATAACGGGTGGCAGGGACAAAGAATTCAGTGAAAATTTTTTAAGTGCTTTATCTGAAAACTACCTTGAGCAGTTAAACAGAGAACCGTCTCTTGGCGATAACATATTACACCTTCTAGTGACAAACAGACCCGAACTATTTCAAACAGTTAACGCAGAACACGGAATCAGTGATCATAAAGCGCTTACGGCATCGATGATTTCAGCCGTAAATAGAAATATTAAAAAAGGTAGGAAGATTTTTCTGTTTAGCAAAAGTGACAAAAATCAGATTACAGAGTACCTGACGGCTCAACACAAAAGTTTTGTCTCAAGTACAGATAGTGTTGAGGATCAGTGGACAAAGTTCAAAACGATCGTACAATATGCGTTAGATGAGTATGTGCCAAGCAAGATCGTAAGAGATAGAAAAGAGCCAAGTGTGACTTCAGGTGTGCCGCAGGGAAGTGTCATAGGACCGTTGCTATTCACAATATACATAAATGACCTGGTGGATGACACCGGAAGTTCACTGAGGCTTTTTGCAGATGATGCTGTGGTGTATCGAGAGGTTGTAACAATGGAACATTGTACTGAAATGCAGGAGGATCTGCAGCGAATTGACGCATGGTGCAGGGAATGGCAATTGAATATCAATGTAGACAAGTGTAATGGGCTGCGAATACATAGAAAGATAGATCTCTTATCATTTAGCTAGAAAATAGCAGGTCAGCACCTGGAAGCAGTTAATTCCATAAATTATCTGGGAGTACGCATTAGGAGTGATTTAAAATGGAATGATCATATAAAGTTGATCGTCGGTAAAGCAGATGCCAGACTGAGATTCATTGAAAGAATCCTAAGGAAATGCAATCCGAAAACAAAGGAAGTAGGTTGCAGTACGCTTGTTTGCCCACTGCTTGAATACTGCTCAGCTGTGTGGGATCCGTACCAGATAGGGTTGATAAAAGAGATAGAGAAGATCCAACGGAGAGCAGCGCGCTTTGCTGTAGGATCATTTAGTAATCGCGAAAGCGTTACGGAGATGATAGATAAACTCCAGTGGAAGACTCTGCAGGAGAGACGCTCAGTAGCTCGGTAGGGGCTTTTGTTAAAGTTTAGAGAACATACCTTCACCGAAGACTCAAGCAGTATATTGCTCCCTCCTATGTATCTCTCGCGAAGAGACCATGAGGATAAAATCAGAGAGATTAGAGCCCACACAGCAGCATACCGATAATCCTTCTTTCCACGAACAATACGAGACTGGAATAGAAGGGAGAACCGATAGAGGTACTCAGGTGGCTTGCGGAGTATGGATGTAGATGTAGATAATTAAATTTATTAACACCTTCTACGATCATGACACGTGTTTATTTCAGGAATTAGTACACTCTCCGTTGTACAGTGGAAATTCAATACGGCATTTCTCCGTTCCTCAGCCGGCCGGAGTGGCCGTGTGGTTCTAGGCGCTTCAGTCTGGAGCCGAGCGACCGCTACGGTCGCAGGTTCGAATCCTGCCTCGGGCATGGATGTATGTCATGTCCTTAGGTTAGTTAGGTTTAATTAGTTCTAAGTTCTAGGCGACTGATGACCTCAGAAGTTAAGTCGCATAGTGCTCAGAGTCATTTGAACCGTTGAACCATCTCCGCATCCTCCTCTTTTCAGGGCTATGCGGGAGACCACCCGTGACGTTGGAAAATTGGGAAGAATACTAGCGGAAGTAGACCTGTAATAACAGGTCGTATGGCATTCGATCATGAACACCAAAAGTCATGGGATTGGATCCTAAACCATCCCACAGCTTAAAATTGCCAGCGAGTTGCAGATTTTCGCGCTCTCTGTTATAAGAGTGTTAATTCATTCTGTTCAGTGAAGAGTTAGTCCTGCTGCCTAAAAAGAACAAATTCTGAACGCGGCACCAATGTGTGTGGTGTGGAGAATCTGACATGCCAAAAACCGCAAACGGAAACTGGTTCGCAAAACCGTTGTGTCGGGTTCGAAGTCCTCTGGTAATCCGATCGTTACCTGGCCGTGCAGGCCGCAGCACGGGCTCTCATTTGAGTGATTCCGGCTATACGACACGGCTGCGGTGAGAGCGGGACTAAGCCGGTGCACCGTGCTATGCTACGCCGCGCCACGCACTTGCCGGAGCATTAGATTAGCCGTGGGTTGACCGCCGTCGTTCTGCGGCGGCGGCTACAGCGGCGGCGAGGTCTAGCCGGTGACCTGCGGTCAGCCGACGCTTGGCGGCGATGCGCGTGCTGCGCAGGTGGCCGCAGACACAGCCGTCCGGGGCTGCCACGTTGGCTCTGACCTGCAGCACGGCCGGTTACCGATAAGCCGGCGGCCGAATCCACCGTTTCTCCCTTTAGATGTACAAAGGCGCAGGGAGCCTCCTGAGAACCACTAACCACACAGCCCCACTCTTTAAAGAACTGAGCTCTCATGTATAAAACAGCTTTAAACGTCTGAGTGCTTTACAAATGAAGGGCCAGGCGAAAGAACCAGGTAAGCCAATTTTTATGAATTTCGAGAAAAACTGATTTTTATGTTTGAACTGTGATCACGTCATTATATAAGACGACTCAGTTGTCACTACATATGGATTTGATGCAACCCACAATGCCTTCAAAAACCACTTGCGAGATTTTCGTATTCTCTCGTTCACTATGCGCAAACTGTCAGTCATACAAAAAAAAAAAAAAAAAAAAAAAAAAGGAACAGGACCTTTTTGTAACAAATTTAATGTATTAGAATTTTGTACTGGGACTTCTTTTCTCTAGACGCCACAGTTTTCGAGTTATTCAAGAAAAAATCTTTTGAAGGTTATTTTTGTATGTTTTTCCTGAATAATTCGAAAACTACAGCCTCCAGAGAAAACATATCTCAGTACCAAATTTATCTACATTAAATTTCCTACAAAAGATTCAGTTCTATTTTTCTGTAGCACAACTAGTTTGGACATAGCGAGCGAAAGAATACGTAAACTTAGCACGCGGTATTTGAAGATGTTGAAAGTAGCATAACACACAAAGGTAGGGGCAACTGAATCACCCAAAATAAGAACATACCATACTTTTTATTTCATAAGTTAAACATCTTGGGTGTACCGAATGTAAAAACAGCGTAATTGACAAGCAGTATGTTCCCAGAATGAAGTAATTTCCCAAAACGCAGTCAAATATCACTGTCTAGGGAATTAAACGCAAGTCAAACGAAACAGCCACACTAATTCCATAATAATCACGACTAAATGTATTTCTGGATATGATAACACAACGATACAACTCACGTCACGTATATTTAGCTGTTGGGCAGCTGACTGAAGAATGTCACAGGACCAGGGCGGAAAAGCTTAATCATGCTTTGCAAATCTTTATATTTCAGCCTGATTTCAAACGCGCTCCGGACTGATACAATTATATTTGGCGGTGACTTTAATTTACCCTCGATACGTTAGCGTAATACATGTTTAATTCCGGAAGTACGCATAAAACATCATCCGAAATTGTCCTAAACGCATGAGCAGTTCATGAACCTATGTGAACAGTAAATGGTTGTGAAAACACACTTGACCTCTTAGTAACAAATAATCTTGAGTTAATAACGAACATCAAAACGGATATACGGATTAGTGAACAGAGCGCTGTTGTAGGGAGACTGAATAGCATAAACCCCAAATCCTCCAAAAATAAACGAAAAATATGTCTGTTCAAAAAATCAGATAGAAATTCACTTCACGCCTTCCTCAGAGAGAATCTCCACTCCTTTCAAATTAACACTGTAAGTGTAGACCAGATATGGCTTGAATTCAAAGAAGCAGTATCGGCAGGAATTGAGAAATGTATACTAAATAAATTAACAAACACGGAGCTGATCCTCCTTGGTGTATAAAACGGGTCAGAACACTGTTGCAGAAACAACGGAAAAAAACATGCCAAATGGGCTAGCACTTGGATCTTGATAGAGAAGCAGCGGCTCTGGTCTCGTAAACTGAAATAGGGCTGGGAGAGCGGTGTGCTGATCACATGCCCCTATATACCCACATCCAGTGACGCCTATGGGCTGAGGATGATACGGCGGCCGGTCGGTACCGGTGGGCCTCCATGGCCTATTAGGGAGGAGTTTAGTTTTTGATACCGTTAAGCAGAGTGAGACATTCCTTTTGCTATTTCTCCACTGTAAGAGCTGTGCCTAGGGCCGTAATTTTCACGCTGTCTATTTAATTTTGCGCACAAATATTTATACGTTAATAGTTCAAGAGTGGCTTACCCACAATTAGTTGTGGAGGAGGTTGAAAATGCTGCTTCAGTTGTAAGGTCCTTTTTATTTTTCAGTGCTTAAATGCGACTGGGTTCGTTCTCTTAAATGCCCATCATAATGTTTTATAATTTTGATCATACAATGTAAGCTTTCACGGCCGGTATTGTCTTCAATTAAAACTTCCGGGCTGATATTCCGTGGACGACATATAAAACTGCAGCTGTTCGCCGCTTTACCTCGGAGGATGTCTCCCGCAGTCGGAGACGAAACGTCAGGGGAGAGTGTTATACGAGTGTGAGTCAAATGAAAACCTTAATTTTTTTAAATATTATTTATTGTGGTACAAAGCTGTATCACTTTTCAACATAATCTCCCCCACGCTCAATGCAAGTCCTCCAGCGTTTACAAAGTGCATAAGTTCCTTTAGAATAAAATTCTTTTGGTAGTCCGCGCAACCACTCATCTACGCCGTGGGGTACCTCTTTATCAGAACGGAACTTCTTTCCTCCCAATGTTTCTTTGAGTTGTCCAAACATATGGAAATCACTTGGAGCAAGGTCTGGTGATGAGGAATGGCGCCATTGCTTGCTCGGTCTCTTCGTTTCCGTTTGGTGGAATGAACCCAGGTTTCGTCCCAGTAACGATTCTTGCAAGGTAGCCATCACCTTCTCGTTCAAAGCGCCGAAGAAGTTCTTCACAAACATCAACACGTCGTTCTCTCATTTCAGGAGTCAGCTGCCGTGGCACCCATCTTGCAAACACTTTGTGAAACTGGAGCACATCATGCACAATGTGGTGTGCTGACCCACGACCAATCTGTAAACATGCTGCAATGTCATTCAGTTCCACTCGGCGGTTTTCCTTCACCATGGCTTCAACTGCTGCAAAGTTCTGTGGAGCCACAACTCGTTGTGCCTGACCTGGACGAGGAGCATCTTCTACTGAAGCCACACCATTTGCAAACTTCCTACTCCATTCGTAGAGTTGCTGCTGTGACAAACATACATCACCGTACTGAACCTTCATTTGTCGATGAATTTCAATAGGTTTCGCCGGCCGGAGTGGCCTAGCGGTTCTAGGAGCTACAGTCTGGAACCGCGCAACCGCTAAGGTCGCAGGTTGGAATCCTGCCTCGGGCATGGATGTGTGTGATGTCCTTAGGTTAGTTAGGTTTAAGTAGTTCTACGTTCTAGGGGACTGATGACTTCATAAGTTAAGTCCCATAGTGCTCAGAGCCATTTGAACCATTTCACTGCCATTTGCCTCTTTTCCTGGTCCAGTTGCAAATGATTTGCAGGAAGAACAGTTTTTGGTAAGATTTCATGTGAGTTCGAAACTCAAATCTTCACCTTCACGATATTTTCGCGAGAGATTCATAGAAGAAAACAATATACTGGTTGTCTAAGGTGAAGAGAAACTGGAATTTACATCTCTTGGTTGTAATCTCATCAAGATTTTTGGAACAGATTCAAATATTTCACACAAACAAGACTAAAATGCAGAAACTATTATTTAAATAACAGTAAATTTTGAATAGCGTACAGCACGTTTTTATATCGAAGTAATAAATAATTTTTCCGAGTCGAATACAGACTCCTAATACCATAGAGATAATTTTGAAAATTTGTGGCTGTGAATAGGTTTCACACCTTCACTAATCAAAAGCCGAATAACAGAATGCTGTTGTTCCCAGTTGCAAATCGCAAGTGGGGCGACCATCTTTATACCGATACTGCGACGGTATGTGTGCATCTGCACTATACTCCTACCTACAGGCCATTCTGCACGCTGTTTGTAGCACGCTTACCAAATTACAGGGGAAAGATGCGAAATTTAGATTTGTTATTATAAATTTAGGGTTTTCATTTGACTCACCCTCGTACATCGACCACGGCCTATCAGCCCGGAAGTTTTAAACGATGGTTTTATAAATTTGTGCTATGACCCCGAGCTACTGGACGCGGCGTATTACCAGCTTCTCGTCCTGTACTCCTCCATCACGGCGCTCGGGGCCATAGCACAAACGCACAAACTTATAAGAGCTGATGATGGGCACATAAGAGCCTGAAACTAGTCGTGTTTAAGTTGTTTGTTGTTGTGGTCTTCAGTCCTGAGACTGGTTTGATGCAGCTATCCATGCTACCCTATCCTGTGCAAACTGCTTCATTTCCCAGTACTTGCTGCAACATACATCCTTCTGAATCTGCTTAGTGTATTCATCTCTTGGTCTCCCTCTACGATTTTTACCCTTCACGCTGCCGTCGAGTACTAAATTTGTGATCCCTTGATGCCTCAGAACATGTCCTACTAACCGGTCCCTTCTTTTGTCAAGTTGTGCCACAAACTCCTCTTCTCCCCAATTCTATTCAGTACTTCACCTTTAGTTATGTGATCTACCCATCCAATCTTCAGCATTCTTCTGTAACGCCACATTTCGAAACCTTCAATTCTCTTCTTGTCCAAACTATTTATCGTCCATGTTTCACATCCATATATGACTATACTTTCAGAAACGACTACCTGAAACTTAAATCTATACTCGATGTTAACAAATTCCTCTTCTTCAGAAACGCTTTCCTTGCTATTGCCTGTCTACATTTTATATCCTCTCTACTTCGACCACCATCAGTTATTTTGCTCCCCAAATAGCAAATCTCCTTTACTACTTTGTCTCATGTCCTAATCTAATTTCCTCAGCATCACACGACTTAATTCGACTACATTCCGTTATCCTCATTTTGCTTTTGTTGATGTTCATCTTATATCCCCTTTCAAGATACTGTCCATCCCGTTCAACTGCTCTTCCAAGTCCTTCGCTGTCTCTGACAGAATTACAATGTCATCGGCGATCCTCAAAGTTTTTATTTCTTCTCCATGGATTTTAATACCTACCCCGAATTTTTCTTTTGTTTCTTTTACTTCTTGCTCAATATACAGATTGAGTATCATCAGGGATAGGCTACAACCCTGTGTCACTCCCTTCCCCACCACTGCTTCCCTCTCATGCCCCTCGACTCTTATAACTACCATCTGGTTTATGTACAAATTGTAAATAGCCTTTCGCTCCCTGTATTTTATCCCTGCCATCTTTAGAATTTGAAAGAGAGTATTCCAGTCAACATTGTCAAGAGCTTTCTCTAAGTCTACAAATGCTAGAAACGTAGGTTTGCCTTTCCTTAATCTTTCTTCTAAGATAAGTCGTAAGGTCAGTATTGCCTCACGTGTTCCAATATTTCTGCGGAATTGAAACTGATCTTCGCCGACGTTGCTTCTACCAGTTTTTCCATTCGTCTGTAAAGAATTCGTGCCAGTATTTTGCAGCTGTGACTTATTAAACAGATAGTTCGGTAATTTTCACACCTGTCAATACCTGCTTTCTTTGGGATTGGAATTATTATATTCTTCTTGAAGTGTGAGGGTATTTCGCCTGTCTCATACATCTTGCTCACCAGATGGTAGAGTTTTTTCAGGACTGGCTCTCTCAAGGCCGTCAGTAGTAAGTACTGAAATGAAAAGAACCTTACGACTGAAGCGATGTGTTCGGACTTTGCTATAATGCTCAGTTGCGGAATGTTCATCTGGAAGGGTTTGTAGTTTTGGACGGTTATGGGAAATTTTACACGGCGGGGTTTTGCACAGTGTAGAACTATCACAAGGATCATACAGCTCCAGACCATAATGGTACGACCTGTAAGGGTAGGTTCGCCTCTGTATAAAACCGCTGGCGCGGGCTCGGGATAGCTGTTTAGCGCGAGGCCTTTCGATCGCTGACAGCCGTGCTGGCGGCACAAAGACGCTTCCGAAATGCGATTGCGCGGTCGCGGCCGGATATTGGTAATCAGCCGCTGACGCTCCATGGCTTGGCCCGCATCCAGCGGCGTGACCCGCAAATTCCAGTCGTCGGCGATCAATGAATTGTTCATTCACTGATATTGCACTCTAATTCCATTACTGGATAATTTAGCGTTCTAATTGTTTTACTAGTCTGAAAGCCAATTTAACGATGTGACGATTCGTTCACCGGGCTGACCAAAACGACTAACCCAGTTTGAATTTTTAATTAAATTTGTCTTCGGATGAGCGAGGGCGCAACTCACTCATTCTTCTTCGTTTCGTTGAAATAAGGAGAAAGCATTTGCCCAGCACTCTCAAGTTCATTCAGGCAAAGGCAAAAGCCGCGCGGGATTAGCCGAGCGGCCTCAGGCGCTGTAGTCGTGGATTGTGCGGCTGCTCCCGGCGGAGCGGAGGTTCGAGTCGTCCCACGGGCATATGTGTGTGTGTGTGTGTGTGTGTGTGTGTGTGTGTTTGTCCTTAGGATAATTTAGGTTAAGTAGTGTGGAAGCTTAGGGACTTATGACCTTAGCAGTTAAGTCCCATAAAATTTCATACACATTTTAACATTTCAAAAGTCGCCAGCCGCGGTTGCCGAGTGGCTCTAGGCGCTTCAGTCCCGAACCGTGCTGCTGCTACAGTCGCAGGTTCAAATCCTGTCTCGGGCATGGATGTGTGTGATGTCCTTAGTTAGGTTTAAGTAGTTCTAAGTTCTAGAGGACTGATGACCTCAGATGTCAAGTCCCATAGCGCTCAGAGCCATTTGAACCATTTGAAAAGTCAAAAGTTCTTGGTAAACAACTGGCATTGTTATGAGTGAAATTTTGATTCTGTTAGTTTGGCACAAGATGTTCAGTAACGGAAGTGAAGTGACACCTCATTGTCTCGAATGGACTTCGTTGTTGTGTTTCGTTTAAATGGATAACCTAGAACATCGTAAGAACATAAAATTCTGTAAATCTTGAAACTTTCCTGGCGATATGTTGACATGTTCAAAATTCTGTTTTTGGTCTGTTTGTTACGAACGGAAATTAATACAGAGTTGATTTAGGTTGGTAAAGATTTCGAAACGTTCTTTCTCGTCCGTGTTTCGTGAAGTCCCAGTAGCAGCACTCTCGTTCTCAGTATCCAGAACAGTAAATCCCAGAGTCTTTAAAGAATTCAACTCCTGTGTATAATATAGTTTCAAGCATCTCATTATCTTACAAATGATTTAATGTGGTACATATCTGACGTTAAGCATCTAAGGAAAGGTTTGAAATTATGCGAAAGTTTGTTGGATATCGCTAAATGCTCTCATTAAACAGGGTGTATCAAAAAGAATCATCCGATTTGCGAGTTAAAATGTGTGTGAAATCTTATGGGAGTTAACTGCTAAGGTCATCAGTCCCTAAGCTTACACACTACTTAAACAAAATTATCCTAAGGACAAACACACACACCCATGCCCGAGGGAGGACTCGAACCTTCGCCGGGACCAGCCGCACAGTCCATGACTGCAGCGCCAGAGACCGCTCGGCTAATTCCGCGCGACATCCATCCGATTTGCGACGTCTATATTTCTAAAACTAATAAACATATACAATGTATTTTGTTTTTGATGACCGGTAAACTAAAAAAGTTTTTTTTCATAACTTTTCAGAGGTGTTCAGTATACCCCCTTTGAGATGCACAGCATATGTCAGTGCGATATTCAGACTGTTCCCACGCTGCAGCGAGCATGTCTTGAGTTACAGCTTCCACAGCTGCTGTTATGCGATGTCTCAGTTCACTCATTGTTTTTTGTTAACAGAGGCACATAAACAGTCTTTTATGAACGCCCACAAGAAATAATTGCATACACTGAGGTACGGTGACCTTGGACGCCAGTAATGTAACGCTTAATCATTTGGTCCTGTGCGACCGATTCATCGTTCAGCACTCCTTTGATTTAAGAATTCCCATTCTTCCAGATGTCACAGTGGCGGTGCCCCACCATGTTGGTAAATGAAGTCTTTCGAATCATTCTTTAACTGTGGGAAAAGAAGGTTCTCAAGCATATCGGGATATGAGCAAACTTAACAGTGTTCTCGACAAAGAAAGATGGACCATAACCCTTTTCTTGTGGAACTGCACAGTTGTACAACTTCATGTGGTTGTTCCGTACCCCATATTCTTACATTATGACGGTCCACCTTTTACATTTAAATGAAATGTTGCTTCGTCACTATACACTAAGCGTGGAAGAAAACAGCTATCCTCCATCTTGCAAGAACGACATTGCAGAACTGCACACGTTGCTGTTTGTCGCTTTCACTAAGAGCTTACAGTACCTGAATTTTATATGGTTTTATGTGCAAACGTGGGCGCAACACACGGCATAAGGACGTCAGGGGCATGCTTGTATTTCAGTATATTGTACTGTATTAAACCGGGGACCTAGAAACGACGGAGAGGCTCGTCTCGCCGCAGCCCTCAGTGGTTCACAACCTCACAACAGGCCACAGCAGTTCGCTCACCCCACCGCCGCGTCATACCGGCGGTTCGGCCCCCAGTGACCACCCCCCCGCCCCTCCCCCCCCCCCCCCCCCGTATCGTCTCATATGAGACGAGCATTACCGAAAATGTTTGCGTGGTAGAGTAACTATGGTGTACGCGTACATGAAAACGGTGTTTCCGCCGCAATCGCCGACACAGTGTAACTGAGGCGGAATATGGGGAACCGACCAGCATTCGCCGAGGTAGATGGAAAACCGCCTTAAAATCCATCCACACCCTGGCCGGCACACCGTGCTTCGACACTAAACCGGCGGGCGAAATCGTGCCGGCGAGCAGCACGCCTTCCCGCTCGGGAAGCAGCACGTGAGACCGCGCGGCTAGGCGGCCAGGCGGAGGTATGTTGAGCTGTCGAGCTTCACAGCAGAGGGATTTCTGCGGACTCCCTTTGAAACTATGGCGGAAGCATTCGACGTCTGTGTCAGACACCCGGGGATGGCCTGGCGATTTGCTTTTACACAAACAACTTGTTTATCGGAATTGTTCATGCCATCGTCTTATGCCCTGTACTTTAGGAGGATCAACGCCATACCTATTACGAAAGTCACGCTGAACAGTTATTGCCGGCCGCTGTGGTCTCGCGGTTCTAGGCGTGCAGTCCGGAACCGTGCGACTGCTACGGTCGCAGGTTCGAATCCTACCTCGGGCATGGATGTGTGTGATGTCCTTAGGTTAGTTAGGTTTAAGTAGTTCTAAGTTCAAGGGGACTGATGACCGTAGATGTTAAGTCCCATAGTGCTCAGAGCCATTTTTTTCTGAACAATTATTACTGACCGGCACTGCGCGAAACATAGACCAAAAAACGCTTTCTGTTGTCTCGACACCATTTTTACTAGAACTGATGTGGCGCACACTATTGCTACCTAGCGGGAACCGTGTAAAACTGGAGAGTTTTCTCTATCCAACAGTACGTTGTTCACACACATATCTCAAATAACATGATGGTTACGATCTTTTTTTTAAAAAAATCGTACAATTATTTTTGACACGCTCTGCTTAGTGTGGGTAATTTGCGGCCCGTTCTAAGCAAAGAAAGTTTTTGTTTATGACGTATATCCTAAACTACACTCCTGGAAATGGAAAAAAGAACACATTGACAGCGGTGTGTCAGACTCACCATTCTTGCTCCGGACACTGCGAGAGGGCTGTACAAGCAATGATCACACGCACGGCACAGCGGACACACCAGGAACCGCGGTGTTGGCCGTCGAATGGCGCTAGCTGCGCAGCATTTGTGCACTGCCGCCGTCAGTGTCAGCCAGTTTGCCGTGGCATACGGAGCTCCATAACAATCTTTAACACTGGTAGCATGCCGCGACAGCGTGGACGTGAACCGTATGTGCAGTTGACGGACTTTGAGCGAGGGCGTATAGTGGGCATGCGGGAGGCCGGGTGGACGTACCGCCGAATTGCTCAACACGTGGGGCGTGAGGTCTCCACAGTACATCGATGTTGTCGCCAGTGGTCGGCGGAAGGTGCACGTGCCCGTCGACCTGGGACCGGACTGCAGCGACGCACGAATGCACGCCAAGACCGTAGGATCCTACGCAGTGCCGTAGGGGACCGCACCGCCACATCCCAGCGAATCAGGGACACTGTTGCTCCTGGGGTATCGGCGAGGACCATTCGCAACCGTCTCCATGAAGCTGGGCTACGGTCCCGCACACCGTTAGGCCGTCTTCCGCTCACGCCCCAACATCGTGCAGCCCGCCTCCAGTGGTGTCGCGACAGGCGTGAATGGAGGGACGAATGGAGACGTGTCGTCTTCAGCGATGAGAGTCGCTTCTGCCTTGGTGCCAATGATGGTCGTATGCGTGTTTGGCGCTGTGCAGGTGAGCGCCACAATCAGGACTGCATACGACCGATGCACATAGGGCCAACACCCGGCATCATGGTGTGGGGAGCGATCTCCTACACTGGCCGTACACCTCTGGTGATCGTCGAGAGGACACTGAATAGTGCACGGTACATCCAAACCGTCATCGAACCCATCGTTCTACCATTCCTAGACCGGCAAGGGAACTTGCTGTTCCAACAGGACAATGCACGTCCGCATGTATCCCGTGCCACCCAACGTGCTCTACAAGGTGTAAGTCAACTACCCTGGCCAGCAAGATCTCCGGATCTGTCCCCCATTGAGCATGTTTGGGACTGGATGAAGCGTCGTCTCACGCGGTCTGCACGTCCAGCACGAACGCTGGTCCAACTGAGGCGCCAGGTGGAAATGGCATGGCAAGCCGTTCCACAGGACTACATTCAGCATCTCTACGATCGTCTCCATGGGAGAATAGCAGCCTGCATTGCTGCGAAAGGTGGATATACACTGCACTAGTGCCGATATTGTGCATGCTCTGTTGCCTGTGTCTATGTGCCTGTGGTTCTGTCAGTGTGATCATGTGATGTATCTGACCCCAGGAATGTGTCAATAAAGTTTCCCCTTCCTGGGACAATGAATTCACGGTGTTCTTATTTCAATTTCAAGGAGTGTATATGTTGCACAATGATATCATTTTACAGGTACGTTTAGTGGTAGAAGTGGATAGTCTGCAAAATGTGTCGGTGATAGTGTCAGTAACAAAGAAGTACTAAGTTAAAGCCTCATGGCTTAAGCTGAAGTTTGCCTGTATGAACAGCGAAAATGGGGTAAATAATAATTGGTTCAAATGGCTCTGAGTACTATGGGACTTAACTTCTAAGGGCATCAGTCCCCTAGAACTTAGAACTACTTAAACCTGACTAACCTAAGGACCTCACACACATCCATGCCCGAGGCAGGATTCGAACCTGCTACCGTAGCGGTCGCGCGGTTCCAGACCGAAGCGCCTAGAACCGCTCGGCCACTCTTGCCGGCAAGTGATAATTCTTTTTTACTTTCATCATTTGGTGTGGGGTATCAGCGAGAAAATGTTTCGTAAAGTTTTGAAATTATGTATAAAGTTTTTTGGAAGACACCAAGTTCTCTCATTATGAGACAGTGGATGAATGAACTCCTGGTATTTGCACGCCATCAGTTACGTTGCGTTAAGAGAAACACGCGGTTTCTGTTGAATGTCTCGGTATTTCGGTTAGCCGAGTGCTCGGCGAAATATCGCGCCCTTTGGATGACGCTACCATAATGAATACCCGAGACTTCCGTATGCCGGGGAAACCTAAAATCACACACACAGTTTCTGGCTATAATGCCCATCCTTCTGTGTTAAGCTCTTAACATAAGACTGAGCTTCAAAAGGGCAAATGATTACAGCATTTAAATTTTTTTAATTCGGTGCATAATTACATGAAATACTAAAAATCAAAATCCGCCTGGAAGCGCAATAAATAGTCAACGTGCAACTGGTACCGTGTTCCAGGATAGTCGCTTAGTAGTATAAGTGCTCTCAGCAAAGTCGTGTTGGTGGTGTAGTGATAAATTGCGAGCGTGGAAATCGAATTACAGTCTGTCTATCACTTGTCATGATATACGTCACGAGCGCCAATGTTGTAGATCCTATTTCTCCATTAGGGTTATTGGGGTAGATTAAGGTGACGTAAGCCGTCGAAGTGACAACCAATTGAAAGGACTTACCGACATGCGGCTGAAAATCCTTCTTCGGGGCTGCCAGCCAATCATGTCACACGGATTTTCCGTTTTACTCTTAGCGATGTGTGCCATGCGTGACAAATTACACGACGCACCGCTCCTCTGATTTGATGGGAAACGTTTGCTGGTGAACAAGGATTAATTCTCAGCATTTCCACTTATTAAATAAGTCAGTTGCCTGTCTCGTTTTGGAACACGAGAAAGGGTTAAAACTGTCGCTTCTCCTAAACCACTAATAAACGTCCAGTAGCACTGGAACTATAGCAGTCGGACCTTTTAATTGTAAAACGAGCACTAGCAGAGAGTCACTCCAGCCAATAATATTCGCCATAAACGAAACGGCAAAACGGGCCAAAGTCTATAACGAGACGGATACACAAAAACAGGCCATTGATGATTACAAGACCCGTTATCATTTAGTATTTGTATCTCCACATTACATTGCCTTTCATTGTAGTGAGAAGATACAGACACTACGCAAGCACGGACATTGTAACTAGCAATGATGTATTCGAGCCTCGAAGGGCTAAAATGACGTCAGGACACTTGTCTATACCTGTGCGGGAATCACGAAACGTGTGAGCGTAAGGACTGTGGACTCGGTCACATATGGAAGTTCCGGTCGTACCTGGAGGCGTGATCGGGTAACCGAAGTGATTAAGGTGCAACTCGAAAATCCGGTGTTAATGTTTATGGTGAGGGAAGGGGGGCGCCCAATGACAAGTCTCTTGTGGAAAAATGCTCTCGCACTGGCCCTGCCAAAACCCCACCTCATTTAGAAGTAGTACGAAAAATCCATCAAGTGTTGACAAGAAACTCCATCTGTACTCACCAGAAAGTGACATTGGCGTCTACGAGTGGCTAGAACAACTGCCAGCAAAGCACCGTATGACATCTCATTTCTTTGATTCTTTCGTCGTGGCCATTCCACGAGACGTATACGGGAGGGAGTAACATGTTTCCCAACTGTTTCCGGAACTTAACACCTCGCAGTTTTAATAATCAACCTCTCCGTGATGCACGTCGCCTCTCTTGCAGCGTCTGCTATGTGCTGAGCGTCTCTGTAAAGCTCTTGGACTGAGTAAAACGGTTCCGCGATGAAACACACCGCTCTTTGTAGGATCTTCTCTGTCTCTTCTATTAGTGCTACTTGGTAAGGATCGCAGAATGACTAACAGTACGCGAAACTGTGTTCAACACAAACTTATGTTTCTTTGTTGTTAGACACCCTGTATCATTTCTTACGCAGTCAATAACATGAAAAATCACAAAAAGAATGACGTTGTTTGCATTGCAATAAGTCAATTACATCCAGAGAAATTGCAAATCAAAATTGACGCTTGAAATGAATGAAATGCGCCGCTACTGCACATCCCGAGATGCAACCATGAACTTCACGTTACTCGTAATCTTACTTTCACTGTTATCACGAGAGTCGAAAGTAATGAAAGGATTTCCTGTCAGAAAGATTGATATGTATATAACGGTTTCACTCTTGCGTGTGCTAACTATCTACGTACAGACTGCGGAACGGTACCGGTCAAAGTTCTCTAAGTCGCTTCCTTCGTGAATGAACCTCATTTCCTTAACAAAAAAATGGTTCAAATGGCTCTAAGCACTATGGGACGTAACATCTATGGTCATCAGTCCCCTAGAACTTAGAACTACTTAAACCTAACTAACCTAAGGACATCACACAGTCAACACGAAGCAGAGAAAATGCCTGATACCGCCGGGAATCGAACCCGGGAACCCGGGCGCGGGAAGCTAGAACGCTACCGCACGACCACGAGCTGCGGACTTTCCTAACATGCTCGCACTGCATGTGTCTGGCCATCTGCTTATTCTATCTCTTATGTTGTCATTACACTTCACTCCACTCCGGATGGTTACTATCAGGCATTTTACAATAGTTATTGTTTCTAGTAATTTGTCGCCAACAGTACAAACGAACGCTAATGAATCTCTTCACCCGTTTACGCGCAGAACAATTGTTGATGTTGAGGATCAACAGTCAGTCCACGGACCAATTGTTGATCGCGTGTAGGTCTTTGTGCAATTCGCTACAGTCGTCTGGCTTAGCTGCCATCATTCATTGCGCGACTGGTACGGTCGCAGGTTCAAATCCTGCCTCGCGCATGCATGTGTGTGATGTCCTTAGGTTAGTTAGGTTTAAGTAGTTCTAAGTTCTAGGGGACTAATGACCAGAGATGTTAAGTCCCATAGTGCTCACAGCCATTTTTTGAACCTTCATTCGTTTCTGGAGGTACTATCCTGGTTGGGTCGAGGTTAACGCTGAATCCGCACCACGCTGCTACTTGGCGGCAATTTTCGCATAAGAAATTTCACGTTATCGGAATGTTCGATCACGGAATCTACATCACAATACATTTAACCGACAGTGCTACGTTAAAATTGCTTCCATGCTAACAAATTTGCCGTCTACAAATTGGATTGCGAGACCATCTTTAGCAAAGATGGCATATCCCAACGGTCTCGTATCTCTAGCAGTCGAGAAGACAGGCATGTTATCCGCATGGCTGTAACGGATCGTGCAGTCACGTCTCGATCCCTGAGTCAACAGATGGGGACGTTTTGGAAAACAACAAACATCTGCAAGAAGAGTTCGACGAGACGAACAGTTCGACGAAATGTGCAGCAGCATGGACTATCAGCTCTGAGACCATGGCTGCGGTTACCCTTGACGCTGCATCACAGACAGGAGCGCCTGTGATGGTGTACTCAACGACGAACCTGGGTGCACGAATGGCAAAACGTCATGTTTTCGGATGAATCCAGGTTCTGTTTACAGCATCATGATTGTCGGATCCGTGTTTGGTGACATCGCGGTGAACGCACATTGGAAGCGTGTATTCGTCATCGCCGTACTGGCGTATCACCCGGCGTGACGGTATGGGGTGCCATTGGTTACGCGTCTCGGTCACCTCTTGTTCACATTGACGGCACTTTGAAGCGTGGACGTTACATTTCAGATGTGTTACGACCCGTGGCTCTACCCTTCATTAGATACCTGCGAAACTCTATATTGCAACAGGATAACGCAACGCATGTTGTAGGTCCTGTATGGGCCTATCTGGATACAGAAAATGTTCGACTGCTGCCCTGGCCAGCACATTCTCGAGATCTCTCACCAACTGAAAACGTCTGGTCAATGGTGGCCGAGCAACTTTCTCGTCACAATGCGCCAATCACTACTCTTTATGAACTGTGGTATCGTGTTGACGCTGCACGGGCGGCTGTACCTGTACACGCGGTCGAAGCTCTGTTTGATTCAATGCCCAGGCGCATCAAGCCCGTTATTAGGGCCAGAGGTGGTTGTTCTGGGTACTGAATTCTTAGGATTTATGCACCCAAATTGTGTGAATATGTAATCACATGTGAATTCTATTATAATACACTCCTGGAAATTGAAATAAGAACACCGTGAATTCATTGTCCCAGGAAGGGGAAACTTTATTGACACATTCCTGGGGTCAGATACATCACATGATCACACTGACAGAACCACAGGCACATAGACACAGGCAACAGAGCATGCACAATGTCGGCACTAGTACAGTGTATATCCACCTTTCGCAGCAATGCAGGCTGCTATTCTCCCATGGAGACGATCGTAGAGATGCTGGATGTAGTCCTGTGGAACGGCTTGCCATGCCATTTCCACCTGGCGCCTCAGTTGGACCAGCGTTCGTGCTGGACGTGCAGACCGCGTGAGACGACGCTTCATCCAGTCCCAAACATGCTCAATGGGGGACAGATCCGGAGATCTTGCTGGCCAGGGTAGTTGACTTACACCTTGTAGAGCACGTTGGGTGGCACGGGATACATGCGGACGTGCATTGTCCTGTTGGAACAGCAAGTTCCCTTGCCGGTCTAGGAATGGTAGAACGAAGGGTTCGATGACGGTTTGGATGTACCGTGCACTATTCAGTGTCCCCTCGACGATCACCAGAGGTGTACGGCCAGTGTAGGAGATCGCTCCCCACACCATGATGCCGGGTGTTGGCCCTGTGTGCCTCGGTCGTATGCCGTCCTGATTGTGGCGCTCACCTGCACGGCGCCAAACACGCATACGACCATCATTGGCACCAAGGCAGAAGCGACTCTCATCGCTGAAGACGACACGTCTCCATTCGTCCCTCCATTCACGCCTGTCGCGACACCACTGGAGGCGGGCTGCACGATGTTGTGGCGTGAGCGGAAGACGGCATAACGGTGTGCGGGACCGTAGCCCAGCTTCATGGAGACGGTTGCGAATGGTCCTCGCCGATACCCCAGGAGCAACAGTGTCCCTGATTCGCTGGGATGTGGCGGTGCGGTCCCCTACGGCACTGCGTAGGATCCTACGGTCTTGGCGTGCATCCGTGCGTCTCTGCGGTTCGGTCCCATGTCGACGGGCACGTGCACGTTCCGCCGACCACTGGCGACAACATCGATGTACTGTGGAGACCTCACGCCCCACGTGTTGAGCAATTCGGCGGTACGTCCACCCGGCCTCCCGCATGCCCACTATACGCCCTCGCTCAAAGTTCGTCAACTGCACATACGGTTCACGTCCACGCTGTCGCGGCATGCTACCAGTGTTAAAGACTGCGATGGAGCTCCGTATGCCACGGCAAACTGTCTGACACTGACGGCGGCGGTGCACAAATGCTGCGCAGCTAGCGCCATTCGACGGCCAACACCGCGGTTCCTGGTGTGTCCGCTGTCCCGTGCGTGTGATCATTGCTTGTACAGCCCTCTCGCAGTGTCCGGAGCAAGTATGGTGGGTTTGACACACCGCTGTCAATGTGTTCTTTTTTTCATTTCCAGGAGTGTATATTTGTCCAATGAATGCCCATTTATCATCTGCATTTCTTCGTGATGGAGCAATTTTAATGGCCAGTAGTGTATAATGAGCTGATCCTTTAATTCAAGAATGGCTGCCGCAGTTTAGCGTCTCGAAGGTTCCCAAAATTTGATACGCGTCCTCTGTCGTCTTCGATACGAGTCATAGTGCCGTCACGCCTGACTTTCCCTGCGTGCAACCAGTCTGTCTTAAGATTCGAGTGGTAGTAGCTTCTCCCGCCGGCAAGGCCGGGTTGGGAGAGCCTGCACCAACACCGGAACGACACCGGGAGGTGTCAGGCGGAACAGCGGGCTGTTCCAGACTGGGTGGCGCCGTGCTGTGCTGCGCTGTGCCGCTTCTGCTGCTGTTGCGGCGGCGGCGGCGGCGGCGGCGGCGGCGGCGGCGGCGTCTGCGGCCGGACGCGGGGGCAGGCGACGCCGCGACAAAGCCGGCACATTGTGCGCGCCTCACAATGACGCCCCCGCTGTGTGTGTGTGTGTGTGGGTGGCGGTGGGGGGGGGGGGGGAGGTGCAGGCGTGGGGGAGGGGACCAGCGCCCGACGCCACACCCGCACTGCGCCAGGCGCTCGCCGCTCTACCCTCCCTGGCGGCTCTCCTCTGCGTAGACAGGCCGCCCAGCTGTAGCCCGATTTATAGTAGTTGGCAATTGACAGCTTGGGGTTGGACTGCTGGCGCCAGCAGGGACGTACCGAGGTCTACATCTACATATATACTCCGCTAGCCACCAAGCGGTGTGTGGCGGAGGGCACAATTCGCGCCACAGTCATATTTCCCCCCATCTGTTCCACTCGCGGATCGCGCGAGGGAAAAATGACTGTCTGAACGCCTCAGTACGAGATCTTATTTTCCGTACCTTTGAATGATGATCATTACGCGATTTGAAAGTTGGTGGTAATAATATATGCTTTACATCCACGGTGAAGAGTGGATTTCGGAATTTAGTGAGCAGCCCCTTCTGTTTAGCGCGTCGTCTATCTGCAAGTGTGTCCTATTTCAAACTCTCTATGAGATTTGTAACGCTCTCGCGATGGCTAAATGTACCAGACACGAATCTTGCCGCTCTTCTTTGGACCTTCTCAATCTCTTGAATCAGACCCAACTGTTAAGGGTCCCATACAGACGAACAATACTCCAATACTGGACAAACTAATGTATTGTAAGGTATTTCCTTTTGCTGAAGGACTGCATCGGTTCAGGAGTCTACCAATAAACCGCAATCTACAGTTCACCTTGCCCGTTACTACTGCAATCTGACTATTCCAAATGAGATCATTTCGAGTAATCACGTCCAGATACTCGACGCATATTACCGCTTCCAAAGACAGGGCATTTATTTTGTACTAGTACATTAATGCGGATTTTGGCCTTGTTATACGCAGGAGGTTACTCTTACTAATATTGAGAGATAACTGCCAGTCATTACACCACGCATTTATTTTCTGCAAATACTCATTGATTTGTTATGTCGAGGCAAGATAGGCCGCTGGCAGGGGCACACGCACACAGGGGATGGAAACCCTGACCGAAAAAAAGTGTTAGAAAAACGTTTTGGGAATTCAGTGAGTAGAGGGTGTGACTTCTCTTTCGTAAAGAATAACCAATCAGAATTGTAATTTTATTTCAATGCAACATGCATTTCGAGCCCTGGGGGCTCCTCTTCAGGTGCTTTGAAGTCTACATTGTAATATATCATTCCAGTCTCATCAGGAGAGGAATTAACCTAAATCGGAAAAAAAGACTTGATGCAAACCAAAATTAACCTGTCTTGGAATAAAAGCTGTATGTATATTGTCAAAGCACATGAAAATGGGCCCCTGGGGATCGATATGCATCGTTCAGTGAAATAAAATTACGACTGTGACTGAAAGCGGTTGTTCTTTATTTTACGAAATGTGTTCTGTCTACGAGAAGCCATCTTTCCCTCGTCTCGCGACCGCAGACGTACGCTATACGCACAGTATAATTTCTATAGCGTCATCCAAGTAACTTAAAAAAAAAACTACAACAGATCAAGTGTCTTTAGCTAACATGGTTGAATGTGGCGAAGTGCACTTCCGTCACACAGCTGCCACCTTCACACCTCGCTTATACTCAACAATGGGCTTCTCCCTGAGACTTCGCTATCGCATCGTTGCATCTCGAAGATTGCCAAGTAGATGCTAAAACAAATGTGGTATTCTACATCTACATCACTACACTGGAATTCACAGTTCAGTGACTGGCAGAAGGTTCACCGAACCACCTTCGGGCTATTCCTCTCCGTTTCGTTCTCGAATAGTGCGCTGGAAAAATCGATACTTAGATCCTCCTGTCCGGGTTAGTTATTATTAGGTGATCATTTCTCCGTATGTTGGTCGGTTTCAACGAAATATTTTCGCATTAGGAAGAGAGAACTGGTGGTTGAAAGTTCGTCAAAAGATCTCGCCGCAACGAAAAACGCCTTTGCTTTAATATTTGCTACCCCAACTCGCGTATCGTGTCCGAGACACTCTCTCTCTTATTTCGCTATGTTACAAAACCAGCTGCCTGTCCTTGAACTTTTCCGATGATCTCCGTCAATCCTATCTGCTAAGAATCCCATACAGCACAGCAATACACCATAAGAGGACCGACAGGCGTACCGTAGGCACTCTCTTTGGTAGGACTGCGGCGTCTGGCAAGTGTTCTGCCATAAAAATACAGTCTTTAGTTCACCGCCCCCCTCCTCAAGGCCATCTATGTGATCCTTGCATTATAAGTCGTTGATAATTGTAATTGCTAAGTACTTAGTTGAATTCAGAGCCTCTAAATTTGTGTGATTTATCGTATAATCGAAATTTAGTTGATTCCTTTTACTATTTATGTGAATATGAACTCACACTTTTCATTATTTACAATCCATTGCTACTTTTCGCACCATACACATATATTGTCTAAATTATTTCCCATTGTCAAATTGACCGAACGCTTACTATTTCTACCGATTGAGGAGTGGAAAGAGACGTACGGTACGAGACGCAAGTAAAAAAAAGAGGGGGGGGGGGGGGGACTGAGAATACATAGACGGGCTGCAGCATGTTTATTCAGCGCTCCCTGCGGTGACGCCCCGCGCTAGAAGCTGCCATGTTTCGGAAAGTTATTCTGCAGTTATTTTGAAAGGTAGATAGTTCATAAATTTTTTCGCAATCGGGCCAGCTCTGATTACAGTACAGATGTACGTACATATCTAGGAAAAAAGATTGAAGATTGGTGTAAACATTCGTACATATTAAATAATGGTAAATCCAGGATGGAATATAACAATATTGTGAGCAGGAAAGTCGCTACTCACCATATAGAGGAGATGCTGAGTCGCAGATACGCACAACAAAGACTGTCACACTATAAGCTTTCGGCCAACAAAACACACACGCACACAAACGCAACTCTCTCTCTCACACACACACACACACACACACACACACACACACACACATGACGTGTGTGTGTGTGTTTGTGTGTGTGTATGTGTGTGTGTGTGTGTGTGTGTGTGTCGTATATTTTCGACAAAGGCCTTGTTGGCCGAAAGCTTATATTGTGACAGTCTTTTTGTTGCGACTTAGCATCTCCGCTATATGGTGAGTAGGAACTTTCCGTTTCATAGTATTGTTATATATACAGGTTCTTCTAAGCCTGTGATAGAGAATTTTGTGACGATCGAGTAACTAACAAAGGCCTGCTTCATACCATTGCATTGTAATATTTCCTAAACGTCAGCACCATAAGATCGTTGCTGGTTGGAAAGTAAGTCGATTACGTCGTTTTTGTAGGATTCAGTTTTTGACGGTTGCAATAGGCGTCAGTCCAGTAACTATTTCTGTCTGTAAGTCCCGGTGAGCAGATAGGTCTTTGTTTTATATGCAAAGTATAAAGAACAAATTACACTGTGAATCATTCTGGCACAATTTTATACACGGACAGCCGTTTTTCAAACGTTGGTTCGACAGCAGGTAGCACATATTTTAGATTGTGATTTCCGATAATCGCGTAGATAATATATACTGTGCAAAGTGTAAATTAATCTGATACTGAAACTTAGAACTACAAATGTGAAAGGGTAGTCATAAGGGCTGAACTGAGATATTGGACGCCTCCCCCTGTATCTCCGTCTTATGGTGAGACTGACCTGCAGCAAAGGATAATGTTTACGTTCAACGCTTCTTTAACCGCACATTATGTTTAATACACTTTTCGTCATTAAAACTAAAACAGAAAGATAAATTCAAGAAACGTGTATTAGATAATGGGCAAGTTTCCAAGGGCTATGCACATGTATCATAAACTACGAAAAATGTAAGGAGCTGGTCTACAACGTAACTTTGCAAAATTTGGCTCTATATGTAACTACACATAAGCAGCGTAACATGATTCATGAGAAAGACAATGCAGTATGTTCTCTGGTATTTTAATAAACTTACGATCAATCAAAAAGTTCATAGCATAATCGACGGCATGCGTGGCTTATATCGTAATATACCTGCCGCGTGGTGTGGTGTATCCCTGCGGTTCTCATTTACTGAAAGATCCGTTACGAGCGTTCATTTTGGTAATCAATAATAAAAAATTATTGCAATGTGTTTAATAGTTTTTCGACATGTTATGCGATAACAAGTAATATGTATTATATACCGTCTTTTGCGAGGCTGGTAAAATTGCATACACCTTTCGCTTTATTTCAAATTTACAATACGGTTTTTGTTGTAAGTCTGTTTTGTCAAGATCGTAAACAGTCCTTATGTTTTCAATTACTCCTATGAAACAGTATTGAGTTACAATTAGTATTCACGACTTTTTTTATTTTCTACTTCATTTCTAATGTCATTCTATTCGTAGATGTTCGATTTCAGTACACCGCAACTTCGCTGACGCTAAATATATTTTCATTTTCAAATAGTGTACATCCATTTACACTTTTTGTATTAGTTTTGACGTTGTAGGATCTGACTTTTTGTGGTTGTGGAAACGAAAGATGATCGCGTCCACAACAACAAAACAGGGTATACGCTATGTGGAAACACTGTGCTGCTATTGGCAAGTATTGCTGAATATCCTATAACTGTAATAATCTTATTTGCATAACAGTGTTTGTGTGAGATGGTTTTGAGCTGTCCTGATTAGATGCATTCGAGTTTCTTTTAGTTGAGTACTGAACCGACTCTATCCAACAGCAACGTGCTTTCTAGGAAAATGACAATTGAATTACAATGAAATGAAAACCCTTAGCTGCTTACAGGCGTTGACATACGCCAACGGGGACAGATGAAAATGTGTGCTCCGACCGGGACTCGAGCCCGGGATCTCCTGCTTACATGGCAGACGCTCTATCCATTAGTTTTTTTTTCTGATGTCTCATGGCATCCGTTCAAGTTCGTTGTTGATTCTTTTACTCATTATTCTTATTACAGAGGCCACCCAGCTCTCTGACCGAACACGCTGAGCTACCGTGCCGGTGTCCATCTGAGCCACCGAGGACACAGAGGATAGCACGACTGTAGGGGTTTACCTATGGCACGCCTCCCGCGAAACCCACATTCTCAACGTATTGTCCCGCACTACATTCGTAGTGCCCCCGCCCATTATACTCATTACTCGCGGCGCGTTGCCGATTCCCGTAAGAGTTCTGGCACTGTTTGAGCATTCGCACAGAAGAAGAAGATGGTCAAGTGGCCGGTGAGCCTTAACTATATGGATACTAACTAATATGGTATCTGTTCTTTCGTACATGTCCGAAAGAACAAATACCATTTTAGTATATAAATGTCAATTGGTTATGTTATTTGTATGAGATAATAATGCCCGCATCTCGTGGTCGTGCGGTAGAGTTCCCGCTTCCCACACCCGGGTTCCCGGGTTCGATTCCCGGCAGGGTCAGGGATTTTCTCTGCCTGGTGATGGTTGGGTGTTGTTTGATGTCCTTAGGTTAGTTAGGTTTATGTAGTTCAAAGTCTTGGGGACTGATGACCATCGATGTTAAGTCCCATAGTGCTCAGAGCCATTAGAACCATTTTTGAGATAATATTTTGTAAGATTCATGTTGTACCTGATCTTAGACAATGCAGTCTTCACGTGAGCTACATTGCTAAGGAGTATTTTGTTTTTTACCGTGTATCGTATGCATGGATTTTTGAGGACACTGTCATAACTGTTTGGATTTACTCCTCACACACGTCTATATTCGTTATTACGTAACCGCAGTCTCCACTTGACCTTATAGCTAAGGTATATTCTACAATACTACATTCAGTTTATTTACCACAAATATTCTTAATTTAAATTCGTAATGTGTATCGTGGTCTGCACTACAGCTGTAGATAGCTTTCCGAGAAATACCAGGTGATCAAAATGTCAGTATAAATTCGAAAACTGAATAAATCACGGAATAATGTAGATAGAGAGGTACAAATTGATACACATCCTTGGAATGACATGGGATTTTATTAGAACCAAAAAAAATACAAACGTTCAAAAAAGTCAGACAGATGGCGCTTCATCTGATAAGAATAGCAACAATTAGCATAACTAAGTAAGACAAAGCAAAGATGATGTTCTTTACAGGAAATGCTCAATATGTTCACCATCATTCCTCAACAATAGCTGTAGTCGAGGACTAATGTAGTGAACAGCACTGTAAGCATGTCCGGAGTTATGGTGATTCATTGGCGTCGGATGTTGTCTTTCGGCATCCCTAGAGATGTCGGTCGATCACGATACACTTGCGACTTCAGGTAACCCCGAAACCAATAATCGCACGGACTGAAGTCTGGGGACCTGGGAGGCCAAGCATGACGAAAGTGGCGGCTGAGCTCACGATCATCACCAAACGACGCGCGCAAGAGATCTTTCACGCGTCTAGCAATACTTTTTTTTTGTTTTTTTTACAGAACCCCATGTCATTCCAAGCATGTGTGTCAGTTTTTACCTCTCTATCTACATTATTCCGTGGTTTATTATGTTTTAAAATTTATACTGACTTTTTGATCACCTGGTATTTCTTTTATTAACACGTTGCTCATTACAACAGTTGTAATTCGAAACATTTCATCGATTTGTAGTAAATTTTCTTATCGAAACTGTCTATCTTATGTATGTTTTCAAAAAATGTCGCCAGGCAAATGGTGTCGTAGTCATAGTCGCCCGCCACATGTTTACTATGTCCTACGTTACTGGTCAAAGTCGACGGCTACTATCCTAATTTCCTCACCATCCCGGGAAAGTTTTTTTTTTCTGGACCAGCAAATTAAAATACACTCACGTAGAAGACTAAATCGGATGACTCTTCTTGAGAGACAGTGTGTGTATGCGCCACCCCTGCCAAAGCGCATGTGCCCCATATGCAGCATTTCTTCAGTGAGTACCACGCTTTTAAACTTCCGAGAAATATTAGAACGCTGCTGAAATCTTGGGTGCTAGACGTAGCGTAGGCGTGTTCGGCGGCTGACTCAAGGGCTGAGCAGCGCGTTCGCGGCCGCATGCCACAGACGCCCTGACGGCCGTGTCCAGCCGAATCAGTCGCGGGTTCCGGCCGTAATTTGGCGAAACGCTGCGGTGATGACGTCAGCCGCAGCTACCGTGATGTCACAAGGGCTAATTGCAGGGACCTTGCTCTGTGCTAACTACCGGGGCGTCGGGGGCTTGGTCATTAGCTGTGCCAGCTCCCCCCGTTTGATGGTGGGCCGAGCAGCTAGGAACCGCAGCTTAGCTTGCTTTCGCAAGACGGTTTCATCGACGGGAGTGAGCGCAAAGTGAAAGTCAGTGTGTGCGAGCATGTTGAACCAGTTGTCGGGAGAGCACTCGGGAAGTTTGTTGATCTGGCGGAGGGGACCAAACAGCGAGGTAATCGGTCCCATAGGATTAGGGAAGGATGGGGGAGGAAGTCGGCCGTGCCCTTTCAAAGAAACCATCCCGGCATCTGCCCGATGCGATTTGGGGAAATCACGGAAAACCTAAATTAGGATGACCAGATGAACGGACGCGGGTTTGAACGGTCGTCGCCGAGCGGGGTGGTCGCGCGGCGTAAGGCGTGTTGTCGCGGTTCGCGCGGCTTCCCCCGTCGAAGGTTCGAGTCCTCCCTCGGGCAAGGGTGTGTGTTGTCCCCAGTATAAGATAGTGGTGTGTAAGCCTACGGACCGATGACCTGAGCAGTTTGGTCCCGTAAGAACTTACCGCAAAATTGAAATGAACCGTCGTCCTCAGGAATGACCTGGGCAGCGACGTGGGTTATGGCAGCAGGGGCGCGTGCACTAAATGTCGTTTCTGTGGTGTTGACGCAGTTTTGGGAGAGGAGGACAACTGAGAAAGAGCAGAAGGAAAGGGGAGGAAGGAAGGCGAAGGAGAAGAAAAAGTGGTAAGAAGGAGAAAGGAAAGTCTAGGAAGATACTAAGTTGCAAATGAGTATACGCCTTGCCCCCTGTTTTGAAACGCTGCCATAACCCCTGCCTCTCCTTGGCACGAAGATACATGTGTTTGGGTTTGGGCTACCAGATGGAGCTACTCCTGTAGTGCCCAGTAAGCCAACTCGTTTATTTTTTGTTTATTGCTGATTGACGTGGATCGACAATGGAATAACGTAAATAGAACCCCATTATTATGGAAAGCAAATCAGCCTTTGGATGTTCGTTTTCCGTGTTTTGAATTTTATCAGACGAAAAAGAATTACTGAAATGTATACTTTATACCTTTTACATCATTGGATTAAACAAGACATAGAAACATGTCGACAGCGTGGGTGAGTGTGGGTGAGTGTGGGGGCTGGAGGAGATTGGTGGTAGTGGGCGAGGGGAGAGGAAGGAAATATGAATGCCAGTGTGCTCACCGCAGCTGAATCACTAGATGACGACATGTAGCAGACGGGTTATTACTTAGTCTGATGACTTACAATCTAAAATGTTCTCTCTGTCTCTGTCTCTCTCATTCTCTTCGTGTGAGTCGACATGTCCAACTCACTGTTTGTTGATTACTCACTTTACAAAAGGACATCTCTCAAGCATCCATTGATCTAGTCGTTGCAAAAGACACGAAAAGGAAAATGAGAAGCATTACAATGAATTATTACAGAAAGAAGAAGACTACTCCGATTGTGCGGTACATGATGAACATCACACACCACTAAATGTAAAGTAACCCACATCTTTTATACAGACCTCGTTTGCATGGGCTATTAAAAAACATAGCATTGGTTACAAAGTGCAGTTCATTAGATGTGATAAACCGATCGGAAAGAGAAAAAAAATCCTCTCATCATAGGACGTGGATTCCAGCACCAGTTTTCTTTTTGTAAGAATAGGAATTAAAATGTGAAAACCAGAGGATAGCTATTCGTAGCAGATTATCAAAAGAAAAAGTTCCTTAAAATTTTTTTCTTATTTTTAGCAGTGTCTGAGGAAACAGCTGTACTACATTTATTAAATTCATTCGCAATGGCAGAGCCCTTCTGACATTAGTTGCAACAGGTATGAAGATATTACTTATTTGTGACACATGAAAATCTGAGCCGGGACGGAACTCGAAACCGGATTTCCGACTTGTCGAGAGCGGTCGCCTTAACCCCTTGGGAAGCGTGGATCGGATAGCCAAATGGCTACAGCAACCGCCCGCAACAAGCGAGAAATCCGGTTTCGAGTCTCGACCCAGCACAAAGTTTCATGTGTCACCAGTACGTAATATCTTCACATCTAATACAGTTAATCTGAGCAAGATTTCACAATTGCGAATAAATTGTATATTTTTAAAATTAGTTAAGAATTTGAAAATAACCTTTTTGTTAGTAAGATGAGACAAGAGTTTAGAAAGAGAAAGGTATGATCATTTACTCACAAAAACATAGTTTTAGACTGAAAACATCATCACTCTTGATAGAACTCTGACATACCAGAGGCGTTAGAGACCACTGAAAATATAAACTAATACTACAGGTTGCTCTTTCTGAAACCGGGCCGACGTGGCCGAACGGTTCTAGGCGCGTCAGTCTGGAACCGCGCGACCGCTACGGTCGCAGGTTCGAATCCTGCCTCGGGCATGGATGTGTGTGATGTCCTTAGGTTAGTTAGGTTTAAGTAGTTCTAAGTTCTAGGGGACTAATTACCTCAGATGTTAAGTCCCATAGTGCTCAGAGCCATTTGAACCATTTTTGAAACCGCAAAAACTTATACTTTGTCATTGCCGGCGGTGTGAAAGAAACTGGACTTCGAATGGTTGAATACAAAGACTACTACTAATTAGGATTTTTTTCTAACAATGGAAGTCAAATAAGACCTGACTGTGAAAATCCGAAATAGATAAGAAATACGGATACTGCAAATTTGCATAAAGAATGCCCCAGTCGGTGAGCTGAAGGATCTTAGAAATGTTTGAAACGTTTCTAAGTGTTGTTAAGGTAACACTGAACAAATATATGCCAGAAACGTCGGGGAGAAACGAAGCCAAAGATGCAGTATTGAAAGTTCATGCCCATCGGTGTCAATAACCAATTAACTTGTTAACATTGCCCTCAGGAACAAAAAACTGAACGGTAGATTGTAAAATGACAATTTCAGAATTAGTTTTGGAAATGTTGTTCCAAGTTTTCGTGAGAGACTAAGACATAAATATTTTTGTAATCTGAACAAAAGGACTTGCTGTAGGTATAAAAATGTTCAAAAACTCCTAAGGGACCAAAAGGCTGAGGTCATCGGTCCTAAGAACAAAACACACACCCATGACCGAGGGAGGACTCGAACCTCCGGCGGGAGGGGCCGCGCAATCCGTTACATAGCGGCTCTAACTACGCGGCCACTTCTCGCGGCTCGGTAGATATAGATGATGAGACATCCAAATAACTAGTATAAACTGGAAGTTCACGATTACAGGCAAAAACGAAAAACGAAACAAAACATATGGAATAAAGAGTAAAAGGGATATGGACTAGTTGTTACGCAACGACTAACAGGGTCAATAACATGGAGACTTTAATTGCTGAGTAACTCAGTTTATTTGCAAACGAGTTCATGTTTTCCTGATATACGGTAAAAAATATCTATCGCAAATGTTGCGTTCTCGACAGTTGGCAGTAACGTCATTAACACGATAGCTTTAGAGTGCCGGTACTCTACAGGGAAGCTAACAGAAACATACTTGGAACAGGCAGCTTAGCCAGTCGAGAGAAATCATTAACTTGATGGAACTACGACTTTTCGACTCCTCCCTCTACACACTACACCCCCCACCCCACATTCGCTTCCTGCCACTCCACACCCGCTCCGCAACCTCCCCCCCCCCCCCCCCCCCGCCTCCAGTTTCTCTCCTTTAAAAGCAAACATACGCTCTTGTCTGTTTTCAATATTTCGTGCCAGCCTTTCTGTCTGCCAACTCGGGCAAAATGACACAGATATGCCTACACATAATCAGGAGATTCCGCGAATCACGTAAAGTTTAAAAAAATGACGAGTTGGTTGATGGAATCAGTTGATTTTTTCCCAATATTTGCCTTTCAGACTAATGGATGAGCAAGAGCACTCCTATATAATTCTGAATCGTAAAGTAACAACGTTACACAAGAACTCAACATATGAGAACTTTTATTCTTCGCAGCGAAATTCACGGACAGTATGTTGTCTACGACGAAGTCACATCGCCTCGAATAAAGTACTCGATATTTTCATCTACATCTACATCTACATGACTACTCTGCAATTCACATTTAAGTGCTTGGCAGAGGGTTCATCGAACCACAATCATACTATCTCTCTACTATTCCACTCGCGAACAGCGAGCGGGAAAAACGAACACCTAAACCTTTCTGTTCGAGCTCTGATTTCTCTTATTTTATTTTGATAATCATTCCTACCTATGTAGGTTGGGCTCAACAAAATATTTTCGCATTCGGAAGAGAAAGTTGGTGACTGAAATTTCGTAAAAAGGTCTCGCCGCGACGAAAAACGTCTATGCTGTAATGACTTCCATCCCAACTCGTGTATCATATCTGCCACACTTTCTCCCCTATAACGCGATAATACAAAACGAGCTGCCCTTCTTTGCACCCTCTCGATGTCCTCCGTCAATCCCACCTGGTAAGGATCCCACACCGCGCAGCAATATTCTAACAGAGGACGAACGAGTGTAGTGTAAGCTGTCTCTTTAGTGGACTTGTTGCATCTTCTAAGTGTCCTGCCAATGAAACGCAACCTTTGGCTCGCCTTCCCGACAATATTATCTATGTGGTCCTTCCAACTGAAGTTGTTCGTAATTTTAACACCCAGGTACTTAGTTGAATTGACAGCCTTGAGAATTGTACTATTTATCGAGTAATCGAATTCCAACGGATTTCTTTTGGAACTCATGTGGATCATCTCACACTTTTCGTTATTTAGCGTCAACTGCCACCTGACACACCATACAGCAATCTTTTCTAAATCGCTTTGCAGCTGATACTGGTCTTCGAATGACCTTACTAGACGGTAAATTACAGCATCATCTGCGAACAGTCTAAGAGAACTGCTCAGATTGTCACCCAGGTCATTTTCATCGCCAACTTTGCCAGGGCGATCGATAAGACCGTTTTATCCAGCTGAAAATATGATAACAGTTTACAAGACGCGTATGCGATCACAGCCAGCGAGGTAAAAGGAGCATTTTGTTCTCTCACTATATCTAGTCTTATGCCATTAACATCAAGAGGTAATAACAGGAGTTCAAACTGCTTTTGTTTAACAGCCTTCCAAATGAAGGCGACTGACAGGGCTACAGAATTCTGTCTTCATTTCTTTTAACTGGTTACTCTAAACACAATAAATAAATGAAAAGTAGTTTCAAAACTAAGTTGTACAAATCAGGATTTTCATGTGTTTCGCCCATTTCGTGCCCCGCTCGAAACACGGCAGAATCACCTACTTTGAAGTAAAGGCCGAAAAGTTTCAAACGCTACTTACATCTCACAGCATTGTGCATGTATGAGTATTTGTTCACTGTGGTTATCTAATTATTTTCTTTTCTTGTGCTGGTATAGCTATGAGACTCGCCTCTTCGGTAGCCCTCACTTCATACTTTCTGTTTGAGTGCACGCATCATTGCAGTTCACATCTAAGTAAGACTTTAAAATCCTTAGGTAACTCCTGCGACATCCAGTATTGTTCCTGGTAACAAGTTCCCTTTGGTAGTAAACCCACCAAGAACATTGTCAACTTAGAATAGAAATGTCTTCAGAGAGAGGTAACCCGTACCCGTACCGTACATATCGCCAATATGAAAGTAACTGCCATGTGACTTTCGTATAGCGCTGTTTGTGCACTTTTCTCGGGTGAGACTGAAAATGTAACGTGACAAGTATTTGCCCTTGTTTTACATACTGATTCACTGGTAACAACAGTGGTGAGTAATTGTTATTGCTTCGGATGCAAATCTATATGCTTCGAAAGGAGGGATGGTTACCACAAAGGCCTAACAATAATGACAGTTGGTTGATGTGTTCAAAATGTTTAAACCACGTTTAACGAAGAGTTGATATTGCAGGTCTAATTTATGTGACAATTTGGCCGTATTTTCACAAGATACGTACTACACAGATTGTGGGAGTGCATGCTACTAAGCAATGCGTTAAATGTCAACACATTTCCAGCAATGTTCATCTGTACATGATCTGTGTATAAGTCTGAATTATTTCCTTCATATTACACAGATTTCCAAACCTAGATAGTCAATACGATGATTGGAACTTTAATAATGGCAACTGTTTTTTTACAGCTCGTACAAAATAGATACGTGTTTCAAAGTATTACTGACCTTCAAAGTAGTCACCAGCATTGTGTATAACCGTTGCCAGCGATGTGGAAGTCGTAGGATACTCTTGGCAGTGCCAGTTGTGTTGACAGTTTGAAGCGAATTCCGTGGAGTGTTTCCTTCAGTTTAGAAATCTAATTGAACTTACGAGGGCTTAATGCAGGGGAATGCAGTAGGTGGTGTAGCACTTAGCAGCCCCATCAGTCAAACAAATCAGTAACAGCTTGCATTGTAAGTGCTTGAGCATTGTCCTGCAAAATGATGGTCAGGTTCTGCAGAAAGTCTCATCACTTCTATCTCTAAGCTGGTCGTAGGTTTAGGTCCAAAAATGAACAGCATATACAAAGAAGTGATGACACTTTCTTCAGGACCTGACCATCATTTTGCAGGACAATGATCAAGCACGTACAGTGCAAGCTGTTACTTATTTGTTTGACTGATTAGGCTGCTAAGTGCTATACCACCTACTACACTCCCCTGAATTAAGCCCTCGTGACTTCAATTCGACTACGGTCGCAGGTTCGAATCCTGCCTCGGGCATGGCTATGTGTGATGTCCTTAGGTTAGTTAGGTTTAAGTAGTTCTAAGTTCTAGGGGACTGATGACCTCAACTGTTAACTCCCATAGTGCTCAGTGCCATTTGAACCATTTCGAAGTTCAATTCGATTTCTAAACTGAAGGGAACACTTCAAGGCATTCGCATCAGAATTGCTACAAATTCATCAGGCAATAGATCGCGCCGCTCGAACTGTCAACACAAGTGGCACTGCTAAGAGTATCCTACGACTTCCACATCGCTGGCAACGGGTTATACACAAGGCTGGTGACTACTTTGAAGGTCAGTAAAACTTTGAAACACATATCTATTTTGTACGAGGTGTAAATAAGCAGTTGCCACTATTAAAGTTCCATCCCTCGTACAAAGCTATATTACTCGTACCTATGACATGGAAAATGGTTACGCGCGACTAACATTTTAGTTTTTCTAAGAATGGACAAAGATTAATGCAAATATGGTAACAGAAACGGAGTAATATAATAAATAGAATAAAATGTTTATTTTGTAATGAATAAAAAACGACCAAAATCAGACAAGCATTAATAGCAAATTTTCTGCTTGTCATACCTCGATTTGATGCTTTTTGTGATACTTTCATTTTAGAGTAGAGCCATTTGGCAATGGCGTCACGACATAAAATTACACAGCGCAGAGCAAGCCTAAAAAAGTTTTTTTTGTGAATAAAACCGTCTGGATAGCAAAATAAAATTTCTGTACTTGTTACACTGTTTCGGCCGCAGCCATCATCAGGTATCAAAAAACTTGAAACTTGCAGAAAAAGATCACAGTTACGTGACTTGGAAGGCCGCCGTTGACGACAAAAGCCTGGTTCAGGGACTTAATCCCCATTCCATTCATCTTCCTATTCTTCTGCGCGATCCTATGTGTTGTTGGGCTGTACTGTTATATCTACCATACGCACAAATAAAGTTGACACTCGGCGCGGTGGCTGAAGGGAGCGACGGCAAAGGCATTTCCCATTTACAGTCGCTCCCATCAGACACCGTGCCGAGGGTCAACTTTGTTTGCGCGAATATACGTTTTCTTAGACGTTACTGTAATACTGCACCGCAAGGCACTCAGGACAAGCAGGAAAACCTAAAGCTGATACCTGTAGGTGAGACTTTCCCAAAAGGCCGAGACATATAGCTTCGGTTAAGTGTTTGCCTCGTTCGGAGAGGGTTGCCCCATTCAAAGTTTGCTGGATCACAACAGAGATGTCACCAAGTCTCAGACACCTGGGGACGCTTGAGCAAAACACATGCATTCCCGTTGCAAACAAGCAATACGTTTATTATTGGATCGCTGCTTTCTTGACAACCCAGGAAGGAAGACAAACTCTTGAAGCAAGTCACAGTGCTGAACAACTCACTACAGTTCCGACAGCCATCACTGGGAAGTGTCTAAATGAGTGAGTTCTTAGATTGTATGCGAGTTGCTGCTTAAGCGGCAATATTGGACGCACACTGGAAAGTGTCCACCGTTAATTGGATAGGAAATTCAGCACCATAGAGGACAATGGAAAAGGAGAGGGAGATTTAACAAAATTGCCAGATTGCACGAGGCAGAGAAACTATGAGAGCAGTCAGTCAGAGAGAAATCGACAGCGATCAGACAGGAATGTGATAGGAGGACAGGGGCAATGAGTTTGCCTTCTGTTGACTCAATCTTCAGATTTTGACTCATATCCCTGCATTCATACCGATGTTTATTATCACTGTAACATAATGTGATATACACATTTTCGTCCGTTCCTTGTTTAATGAGCCTTCCTTACTGTCCAAAGTTCAAGTCCCCTAACGTTCGACTGCACTTTCCGGTCTTATCTCAGCCTCCAAATATTTGCTCGCCCTACCTCCCTGAGAAAATAACCGCCCACAATAGATGCCAAACATCTGAATATAACGCCACGCTATACTTGCGAGAGTAGGACATCCAAATCAGAAAAGGAAACGAGTTAAGCTGCCCAGGACATCGCCTCCAAGCTGTAAAACATGGAAGGTGAAAGATTCCTGCTATCAAGTTGCAACCACAGAAACGATGAGGACTGACAGATGCGTCATGCCTAGATTATATGTACATGTGATACTGACTGTTGAATGATGAGATGAAACAGTCCATTCCTGCCTACTTACGCAGTTACTGACTCAATCAGCTGTGATTTTATATTTATATTGTTGATCCAACAACACACGTAAATGTTTCCAAGTATTAACCCTTCAATTAATTTGTCTTCACTTTGACCTCATTTGTGTATTAGTTTCTACGCATACCCTTTGAATAGACTATCCCTGTATCACATTTGAATTCACTGCTCTTTGGCGACCAGCGAGAGACCACTGCTCTTTGGCGACCAGCGAGAGACTACTTGAATATCAGTCTCACTTCAATTTACTACATTTTAATGTCCAGTTTGAATTTATTACATTTTTTGCGTCCAGAATGGGGCGACCTTATTTATGACTTCTCAAATTTGAATTTATTACATTTTTGACGCCGAGCTTGGCGCCATCTGGATGTCAGTTTTAATTTACTACATTTTGTTGTTCAGCGTGGAGCAACTCATATCAATTTATCAATTAAATCTTGTTTTACTATATTACCTTAATGAATTCGTCATATGATCAGAAAAAGTGGTGTATTGGTATTATTCTTTGCCCTTTTCCCGAACAACTCAAAATATTGTATTTGCTATATTACAGATGCGCCAGTATAATCTATCGCTTACTACGTGCTGACATACGTATTTTAATCATCGCACGTACTGATGCTGGCAACACTGAATGAGAACCAAGCGCACACATAAAAAAGGACTTAACTGCAGCGAAATGAGCAGAAGTGTTTTGGCCTGGTTCTGCAAATATCGAGCACTCACGGTAGATACAGTGTATCTCAGTGGAGACTGAAAGCAACGAAAACCAGGGCGTGCCTATCTCCGTGTATTAAGATGTAGGACGCTGGGCCTTTCATCTCGCTAATTTGACTTTGTCGCCCTTAAGATTTTCCAAAGCGTGGCTTGATTGAAATTATCCCTTCGTACCACGACTGTGCCTGTCTAATTACGTCGGTTGGCAGCTTCATTTTGTGTTAAACCCAATACCGCCAGCGCGTGCAGCGCAATCTCGCTCCTGCCTTTGCGCCGGAGGCTAGTGAGAAAAAAGAAAGGTGAAATTACGTTTTTAATCTAACAAGAAATGTCAATTTAGTTGGCGGCTGGAAAGAAGAAAAATGGTAAGGCGTCGCAGCAACAGCCGGAATCTATGGTCGGTCTCGCCATCACACTCTGGGGCGAAAAAGTTGAAGATTATCCTACTTCATAGTACACATACTATCTGTACGTTTTCAGATGAGCAGGAAATCGCAGAATTCAGGCAGAGCCTACCCTTATCCAGCACAAAACAATGCTTCGTCTGTAATCATGTTGGCGTCGACGGAATACTAGGCACAAACTCAATATATGCGTTTCAGTGAACACAGACGGAAGGAACATGAGGTTCACCGCGCCGAGTGTCAACTTTGTTTGTGCGAATATACGTATTCTTAGAGTCCCGTCGATGACTGGCGACGGAACACAAGATCGGCGTGGAGAAAGGTGAGGAAGGAAACCGGACGAGTCCCTTTCGAACGAACCATTCCAATATTCGCTCCTAACTGTTTGGAGAAGTCACTGAAAACCTAATACAGGATGTCCATAGGGTTATTAGCACCGCCGTCTACTTGCCGAATACGCACAGCGAAATGCTCATTTCGATCCTTTACAGAAATTCCATTTTCCACTCCATATAGGAGCCACTACCGATAACATAACTTATTGTCGGCATTAACAGCTCATTTCCGTTGGGTGTGATATAGAAGATGTTCTAGAAAGTTCTGGGAATGACAATTATGCACCGGCAGCTGGGGAATTCCAGGGAGACTGAGCGATGCTATTTGGAGACCATGGAGTGAGTCAGTCGATGGCTAGAAGCCAAGGGTGACGATCGAACAGTGGCCCAGAAGTGTGAACAAAAATTTAATGTTGACATATAATGAGCTTGAAAGTGATTGGAGTAGTATCGTAGCCGTGTTCATTATTGAATTTTCATGGGAAGTAATTCTGTGAAGCAAAAGTGTATCTTTGTGAGTTGGCGCAGATTGAGGATCGATGAGTAATGCGTATATAGCAGCCACTATGATCACATGGTAAACTAATTTCTTGGGCATGTTCGATATTTAAAGCAGTCTTGAAAGTTTTCGGGTGAAGTAACGAACTAATTGAAACATTCGTACTGTGAAATAGTTCAAATGAATGACTTATGTGGCTAAGCACGATGAGTGCTGTTGGACTGAGGTAAATTCCTTTGGTGTCATAAACTTGCTACAAGTGAAGAGACTATTAATTTGAATGACACAAAATTTTAGAACATTAAAAAAATTAGTTCCCTGTCTACATGTAGCACGCACTGCTCAAGCCGTTTTATGCACCGCCTCCTGAATCTGACGAGCTCTTTCACTCATCCGATTGCCATAAATTAAAGTGACCAGTTATTTAAAAAGGTAGGTAAGGGAAAGGGAGGGGTTACAATACGACGGACTTCGCTTTCGGAGAAGCGAGCTTGGATTAATGTACGTTTTGTTGCTGCACCACCAGACAAAGCTCTTTTCACTGATTTGTAATGAGTTGTCGTTGGGTACCCAGAAGGTTAAAGTGTAGTTACTCTGCTGGAAATGTACTTACTCTGCTCGTATAAAGGCTATTGGGTTTGACAAAGTTTCCAGTTAGATCGATTATTATTTCTCATTCTATACAGAGGGACACTACATACTTGTTAGTGACGTACTCAGACACCAATGTTAAATACTCTCACAGCTGCTATTTTGCCGGCCGCGGTGGTCTCGCGGTTCTAGGCGCGCAGTCCGGAACCGTGCGACTGCTACGGTCGCAGGTTCGAATCCTGCCTCGGGCATGGATGTGTGTGATGTCCTTAGGTTAGTTAGGTTTAAGTAGTTCTAAGTTCTAGGGGACTGATGACCACAGCAGTTGAGTCCCGTAGTGCTCAGAGCTTTGAACTCTCACAGCAGTTTACTATCGCAAAGGCAACAAATGTCGCCATTTAGTCACCCTGAAAATAAACAAGGCGCTTACGTATGGGTAAATGAATGAATCAATAAAAGGAATAAATGAATAAATAGTGATGCATATTTGCACTACAAGTGAACCTCTGTGCGTTATTTGCCTATCCACGTGCACATGTATAAGCAGACATTAATGGTGGGCTTAGTACTAGCGAAGAAGAAGAGGGAGGGAGACAGGGGAAGGAGAGAGAGAGAGAGAGAGAGAGAGAGAGAGAGAGAGAGAGAGAGAGAGAGAGAGAGAGGACTAAACTTTGTTTCTCAGCCACTATCAAGACACGATCTTAATTTAGAAAGCAGCACAGAAGTGCTACGTTGGCAAATCACAGGCGCTGATTTCGATTTCATCATCCACGTCTCGATGCCTAATAATAAACTGTTCCAAAATATCGAGGAATATATAAATTGGCGCTAAAAAGCCGTAAATACATCTGATATAATATTTAAAGATCACTAAACATATATCCTACAGTTATTTTTCTATGGACTGTTTGTTACATTTTGAAACCTTGCGTTTCGTAATTGTTAAAAAAGTAAAGTACCAACAAACGCTGCCATCTTGGCTGCCGTATCATTTCGTAATCATCTTTAACGTTACCGCAGTCTGCGTGAAAGTGAAAGGGTTTTGAAAGTGTTTACTGTTCGTGATAATTATCTTTGAAAGTAAAGTAACCACCGAAAATGGAAAAATCATTGATAACTGACAGGACACAAACATCAGAAAAACCTAAATTGTAGATACCTTGATTTCTTTTCTATACGTACTCTTATGTTGGTGAATCTTACATATCACAAATAAAAAATGCACCTAAACCACCACAGATATCATTTTCAGCAAATAAGAAAAATTCCAGACAGTGTGGGCACACACAAGCTGACATCATGGAAGCATGAAGTGAATGAACAATAAATGCATTAGTTAACGGTTAATGCAAAAAGTGTTAATGCTCTTGCCCTATTTTGTCGCAAAACATTGTTCGCTTTCTTCCCGTAGCCAAGTTTCGCAATTCGTGAAAGTATTGCTCTGGTCTCATTGTGAAACATATTCCCAGAAAGATTCGTTTAAACGCAAAAATCAGTCGTAAAAAGTAGACTTTTTTCTTTCGAGCATTGAAGGTCAAAATGTTGTCTTTGACATGGGTATTATGATGTTTCAGGGACTACATACTGCACATTTACAATTTTGTGAATGTCCATGATCATCAAACATCTTTAGTACACGGAGACTACACGCAAGCCACATTTCCCGCCCATGTGTTCCGAGTTGAACGGTTGTCCTGCGTTTGCCATCGCACTGTGCAGCACCCGAAGCAGTTGCACAATAATCCGGCTTCGTGTTCGACTGCGTACACCGTCCAGGCACGTCAATGTGAACACCAGGCAAAAGCCTGAATAACATTGTTCAGCGTGGCTGTGCAGGAGGAGAGTCACTGAAGTATGGAAGGTACCGACATGGATGTGAAGCTATGCCGACTCCAGTGATGTGGCCAGCTGCGCTAGTTTTCTTAGAATCCATGGCGCGAGCAGTCAGACTGAGGTGGTCCCACGTATTCTCGGTTGGGGTTCAATCGGGGGAGTTGGGTGGTCAGAGGAGTACGGTAAACGCGTACTGATACTCTAGCTCCAAACAGGAGAATTTCCTTGGCTGTTCTGTAGTGTTCCCTGATCAAGTTACCCGGATTCGCCTCCCTGCTGAATATACCGTTTTCGCAGCGGAGCTCCACGCGATCCTGAAGGCACGTGTTCGGGGCGATCGATATCTTCTCTGCTCCGATTCTCTTAGTGCCTTACAATCATTGCAGAATCTGTACCCAACTGAGGAGATGGTCCAGCTGATACATGACCAACTGTACTTGCTCCAACGGCGAGGTACAGAAGTATCCTTCTGCTGGGTGCATGGTCATGTCGGCATATGGGGCAATGAACAGGCCGATCGGGCTGCCAAGGAGGCCTGCAGAGAGCAGGATGTGGTCCAGTGTCCTATTCCCTTGCAGTCAGTCATCGCTGCACTCCACAGGAAGTGCATGGAGTTGTGGGAGGACGAATGGCTGGCGGTGACGGCCAATAAACTGCGGTTGATAAAGTCAACCACTCGGTCGTGGCGTTCCTCCTGCCGGTTGCTCATACCGGAGGAGGTGGCCCTCACACGTCTTGGGATCGGGCACTGTCCTCTCACACATAGCTTTTTATTACGGCGGGAGAATCCTCCGTTTTGTGATGCTTGTGGTGTGCACATCTCTGTCCGGCACATTTTAACAGACTGCATTTTATACCGTGATGCACGGGCAGAAGCACAAGTTGATGGGGATCTGCCTTCTGTTTTAGCTAATGATGAGACGTGTGTGTCTAGGGTTTTTAAGTTTTGTGATGTGTCTGGACTCTGGCCTAAACTTTTAGGCTGGAGGTTTTAGTGTATTGCAGAGTGGCTGACTCCTCCCCTTTTATCCTTGCGGTCAGCCAACCACTTCCATCTGCTACATTGTTTTAGCTCTCTCTATCATTTTCTTCCTGTGTTGTCCATGTTTTACTGCTGACGCCCTGCTTCATCCCACGCTTCGGTGTGAGTGAGCGCATGTTATTCAACGATTGTTACCTATGTTTTCTGTTTCGTTTTATATTCCTGTTGTGGGATTTTTCTTGACACCCGTCCCACTATGTTACTGAACGGGCGCTGAAGACCTTGCTGTCGTGCGCCCAAAACCCCTCTACTACTACTACTCGAACCATGCACGTGAAATGAGAGCTGCGTGACACGTTGTAGGGACCAACTGGTACACTGTGCGGAGGGAAAACAAACTGTATGTAGGGATGGACAGGATCCCCAAGGATAGATGCATAGTTGCGTTGACTCATTGTACCTTCCAGAATGACACGATCATCCAGGGAAAGCCACGAAAACATTCACCAGACCATAATGCTCCTTCCTCTCGTCTGGAGCCTTCTGACAATTGTTTGCTGGGGTGTACACGCCAAACGATATCTAAAAAGGCTCCCTGTCACCACTAAGAGAACGTGTAGTTGCTGTATTGGCGTGCAAATTCCAGCCTTCGTTGCGGATGAAAAGCAGTCACCATGGGTGCATGATCCAAGGGTCAGTACGCAGCAACCTCCACTGAACTGCCTTTGAGGAGAGACTGTTTGTAGTCCTTTGATTCAGTTGGGCGGTCAGTTGCTTATCAGTTGCACATCTCTTCGTCTGTACACTAGAGACGGGCAAAACTGTTCTTTTCAGATATCGGATCAGAACTGTTCACTCCCTGAAATGAACTAGCTCTTTTTCATGACTCACCACTCATTTGCAATAGAAAATAAATGGAAGGCACATTGCCCTTTAAACTTGGTTTATTCCAGTACTATACCTGTATTTTGATGTTATTTGATCCTATTTTGAAGTAACACAGATAATGAGTAAGAATTTTGTATTGTTTATTGAAATTTCCACGATATGACAAAGTTTTTGATTATTGATTTATTTTGCAATATCATGGTTTTTTGGGTGATCGGAAAATGTTGTAACTTGAAATTTACATTAACAATATATTTGGCTATACTGTATTAAAATTTCATTAACCTCATACAAATACATTGCAAGCCATAATTTTTAAACTGAATGTTTTCTTCCGAAGATGCCTAAAATCCGTACCAGAATAAAAAAAATATATAAATTTGACTGAAACGCTAACGTGCTGCATATAGCCTAACGCAGAATAAAACAAGGAAAATATTGGTGCATCACATTCTGAGATACGTTTATCGGTTCGCTCGCAATTAAAGCGTAAATTCGAGTGTCCATAATAAAAATCCTATAGTAAGAGGAGTTGTCAGGAACCTAACCTGATCAGTTTAAACAAATAAAAATAAAATAAAAACAAATGATGTATACATAACATAATAATGTAATATACATAGCGGTATTACTACGAAGAACAATATCCAGTAGAGACGAACTCCGATGCAGAGGCGCTGAGTCAAGCAGGTCGATCGGCGAGCTGTATTACTGCGTGAGCTAAGACCGCAGAGACCAGAGTGACACCTTTGCTCAACGCACTGGCTAGAGTCGAGAACAGTGGGATGAGCGTCGAGCGGGCGGGTTCCGGGGTGGGGGGAGCGGTGAACGGCCACCAGTCACCCCCGCTCCGTTCTCTTGCGAGCAGGTTGTTGTAAGTAGTTCTTATATTCTCCACTAGGAGGCTCTCTGTCCTGTTGCTCGTACCAACTACCCAGAGGGCAGGACCTGCTACTGAAACGATCGACGACGGAGGGCGATGCTAAGTTAAGCTGCGCCAGACACTACATGCAGCAGAGGAAGCACAGAGATGGCACGGCATATGTGAAACACAAAATCCAATGGGGCACTGCAAAATGCAGGCAGCCAAGGTAGAAGCAGGGCAGAGGCCGGATCTGGCTGTGCTGTGTGGTGTGCAGTGTCCTCTGACCAACAGAGGCTGATATGCTCCGACTCTCTCTCTCTCTCTCTCTCTCTCTCTCTCTGCTGTGGGAAATGTTTGGAGCTACCGTTCTTTTTTCTGAATCACTGATTGTTCACTCCTTTGAAAGATTCAACTCTATGAATCAGTTCAGGAGCGGATCTCCCATCTCTACTGTACTCATCTCCGCAGCCGTCTTTCACCCCTGTCCTCTACGGCCCGTGGTGCGCCACCATTGCCTTAGTGCCCGTTTTGTATTGCACAATTTTTCCACGAATGATATACTTTAACCACAGTGGTACGCGCACAGTTCACAAACTTTGACGCTTGGGAAATGCTTCCCTCCTTCCACGAAAGCCAATATTCATGCCTTGTTTGGACGTTCTGCATTACTACAATGACTATACTGTTGTCCGTGTGCCCTCTGACACATTTTATACACCTTCCACTGCTTGTACTGCCAATTGCCGTCTGTGTCGTCGAACACAGGCAGTGGTCGGATTAATGTGACTGGGCCGTCCAGAAGGAACATTTCTCGATCTACATCTGCATCAACACACATATTCCGCAAACCAACGTATGGTGTCCGGCGGACGGTACCATGTAAAGCTATTAGTCACTTTCTTTCCTGTATCACTCGGAAACAGAGCGAGGTCAAAACGACTATCTGTATAAAAAAAAAGTTCAAGTGTGTGTGAAATCTTATGGGACTTAACTGCTAAGGTCATCAGTCCCAAAGCTTACGCACTACTTAAAGTAAATTATGCTAAGGACAAACACACACACACCCATGCCCGAGGAAGGACTCGAACCTCCGCCGGGACTAGCCGCACAGTCCAGGACTGCAGCGCCTTAGACCATCTGTCTCCGTATGAGCCCTAATTTCTCGTATATCTTCGTGGTCCTCACACGAATTGTATGTTGGCTACAGTATAGATTAATCAGATTAGATTAGTTTTTCGTTCCATACATCCGAGTTGAGGAGATCCTCGTGGATGTGGAACATGTCACTTATTTTTTTAAAGCTGAAATAGCAGTACTAATAGTATGAATATATACAACACATCATTTGTTTCTATTAAAAAATTCGTCAATGGAGTAGAAGGAGTTGGCCACTAGTAAGTCTTTCAGGATCCTTTTAAACTGATCTTTATTTGTAACTAATTTTTTTTAGGTTTACTGGCAAATTATTGAATATGAGTGCTCCTGAGTAGTGGACCCCTTTTTGAACTAAAGTTAGTGCTTTTAAGTCCTTGTGCAGATCATGTTTGTTCCTGGTATTGTATGTATGTACTGAGCTGTTTGTTGGAAAAAGAGATATATTATTTAGGACAAATTACATTAAGGAGTAAATATACTGAGAGGCAGTAGTTAGCATACTCAGTTCTTTGAAAAGGTTTCTACAAGACGTCCGTGAGTTTAATCCACAAATAATACGTATTACACGCTTTTGGACTCTGAAAACTTTTGTCTGACTTGAAGAGTTACCCCAAATATTATACCATATGACATTATGGAATGAAAGTAGGCAAAGTATGCAAGCTTTTTCACTTTTATGTCGCCTATGTCTGCCAACACTCGAATTGCAAATACAGATTTGTTAAGGCGTTTCTGCAGTTCTGTGGTGTGCTCCTCCTAACTGAATTTATTATCAAGTTGTAATCCCAGGAATTTAAGACTGTCAACCTCTTCTACCTGCTCTTCTTCGTACTTTATGCATATGCTGGGTGGGAACCTCTTACAGGTTCTGAATTGCATATAGTGAGTCTTTTCGAAGTTTAATGTCAGTGAGTTGGCTTAAACCAGTTATTAATATCCATGAAAATATCATTAGCAGATCTTTCTAGAACTACACTCGACATACTACACTCCTGCAAATTGAAATAAGAACACCGTGAATTCATTGTCCCAGGAAGGGGAAACTTTATTGACACATTCCTGGGGTCAGATACATCACATGATCACACTGACAGAACCACAGGCACATAGACACAGGCAACAGAGCATGCACAATGTCGGCACTAGTACAGTGTATATCCACCTTTCGCAGCAATGCAGGATGTAGTCCTGTGGAACGGCTTGCCATGCCATTTCCACCTGGCGCCTCAGTTGGACCAGCGTTCGTGCTGGACGTGCAGACCGCGTGAGACGACGCTACATCCAGTCCCAAACATGTTCAATGGAGGACAGATCCGGAGATCTTGCTGGCCAGGGTAGTTGACTTACACCTTCTAGAGCACGTTGGGTGGCACGGGATACATGCGGACGTGCATTGTCCTGTTGGAACAGCAAGTTCCCTTGCCGGTCTAGGAATGGTAGAACGATGGGTTCGATGACGGTTTGGATGTACCGTGCACTATTCAGTGTACCCTCGACGATCACCAGAGGTGTACGGCCAGTGTAGGAGATCGCTCCCCACACCATGATGCCGGGTGTTGGCCCTGTGTGCCTCGGTCGTATGCAGTCCTGATTGTGGCGCTCACCTGCACGGCGCCAAACACGCATATGACCATCATTGGCACCAAGGCAGAAGCGACTCTCATCGCTGAAGACGACACGTCTCCATTCGTCCCTCCATTCACGCCTGTCGCGACACCACTGGAGGCGGGCTGCACAATGTTGGGGCGTGAGCGGAAGACGGCCTAACGGTGTGCGGGACCGTAGCCCAGCTTCATGGAGACGGTTGCGAATGGTCCTCGCCGATACCCCAGGAGCAACAGTGTCCCTAATTTGCTGGGAAGTGGCGGTGCGGTCCCCTACGGCACTGCGTAGGATCCTACGGTCTTGGCGTGCATCCGTGCGTCGCTGCGGTCCGGTCCCAGGTCGACGGGCACGTGCACCTTCCGCCGACCACTGGCGACAACATCGATGTACTGTGGAGACCTCACGCCCCACGTGTTGAGCAATTCGGCGGTACGTCCACCCGGCCTCCCGCATGCCCACTATACGCCCTCGCACAAAGTCCGTCAACTGCACATACGGTTCACGTCCACGCTGTCGCGGCGTGCTACCAGTGTTAAAGACTGCGATGGAGCTCCGTATGCCACGGCAAACTGGCTGACACTGACAGCGGCGGCGCACAAATGCTGCGCAGCTAGCGCCATTCGACGGCCAACATCGCGGTTCCTGGTGTGTCCGCTGTGCCGTGCGTGTGATCATTACTTGTACAGCCCTCTCGCAGTGTCCGGAGCAAGTATGGTGGGTCTGACACACCGGTGTCAATGTGTTCTTTTTTCCACTTCCAGGAGTGTATTTATTGCAATACTTGTGTCATCTGCAATCGTTCTGCACTGAGCTTCAAACTGCGGTTCTCTATTTTCTCAATAAAACCTTGTTTTCTGCCTTACAGCAGGTCTTGTCATGGGGCAGGCCTCGTCAGAGAGGTCACAGAATGAGCGTATAGGGAAGTGATTCCAGTGGTGGTTTCCCGTTGCCATCCATTGATGATAAAATCATAATGAGGACAGTACAACAACCAGTCCCTGAGCGGAGAAAATCTTCGACCCAGCTGGGAATCGAACCCGAGCCCTTTAGCGTGACAGACCGCCGCGCTGACCATTCACCTATCGCGGCGAACATTTTCTAAATAATATTCCTCGAAAAGAACTTCGCCATGCCTTCTTTTAATGCCACATGGTACGGATCCCAAACACTCGAGTAGTATTCAAGAACAGATCGTACTATCGTCCTATGCGGCCTCCTTTACAAGTGAATCGCACTTTCCCACTATTCTTCCAATAAACCGAAGTCGACCATTCGCCTTCCCTACCACAGTCCTCACATGCTCGTGGCCGTTGATTTGCTTAGGAAGAAGAGGTGCACTCCTGGGTGCAATCATAACTCCATTGACAACCGCAAACATTTTTCCATGAAGGCATTCACCGTCTTGTTTCAGAGTGGGAAAGGTACAATAATAGTTACGGCGATTACTTTTTAAGTATCGTTTTCATTTTACTGCCACTTATACTTCAGCAGAACATAACGAACTTGCACCCCTAATCAGTCAGAGCTTAAACATTATCTTTGCTTGTCCTGATAACGAACGTAAACAATTTTTACAATTGGAACTGCTTACAAATACATCTTCCTTTCGACAGTTACTTTTTTTCTCAATTGAGGGCGAACTTGCAACCTAGTGCACTTAATACTATTCGATGAATAATACTACTAATGTCACAGATATAAGATGATATTACGACAATTGCGAAATGCGTGAGGCTGCAATGGTTTAACTGCGAATAAAAACATAATCCTTCAAGTAAAACTGCAAGGAAAGCAATATTAATAACTGAAACTAACGTTCACAGGTGAAACACAATTAGTTGATGTGAGGAAGGATACTACCATCCACAGTAAAAGAATTGAATCATCATCGCCAGGTCCACTTTGGTGTGCAACAAACTGGCCATTTTGATGAAATACAAGTTTCGGATGTCGCTTGTTTAATTGTGAGGTCCTAAGGGTATATTACGACAGATGGGCGTGTTTACAGGTAAAGTTTACGATCTGTCGCAGAGCGAGTAGCGAATTGTGATTTTAGTACTAGTTCGCAGAGAGCTCGTGAAACTGCTTTCCACGAAATGAGCACATACAGAACACACCTCGTAGCTGCATATCGCGTCTGACGAGTAATCGGACAGACTCATTTGCGTTTGATTGCTTATTGGTCATTTTACGTTGCAGGTGTAGGACTGACGGCAGGTTCGTTTGTTCCTGCACTCTGTAAAGCGGCAGTTGCGTGCCAGTAGCTTTTTTACGTTTAAGCCGTATGTGGTAGCGCAGGACGACTGATGTGCATCGTAAATTTTGTGGACCAATTCCTCCTTCTCGATCGAAATTCTTTCTTATTGTTTATAACTTCCGCCACTACTGCTACTGTTACTTCTTCTTCTACTATTACTACTATTACTGTTGCTGCTTCTGCTTCTACTTCGGCTTTTCCCATAGCTTATTATACAGGGTCAATATTTAGTCACATTGTTTCCATTAGAGGTGTACTACCCACCGCTCGTCTCGGACATATTGGATCACCCTTCTATTTGGTCCTTCTGTCCCTGGTGCCTTCTACTTTAGTCTCGATCGCTCATGACGTATGTATTTCAATTGAGAGCTCGCTTCTGTGATTGTTTTGACACCTCAATAGCTTTAATTTTCTCATTCGGAATCATGCCTAGTCTGGTGGCTCCGTAGATACATAACAGCAACCATTGTAGCTACAAGAATCATGCTCTGGGTTTTATTAGTTGCCCATGTCAGCTCTCCGTTCATATGCTGGCCCCCCGACTGTCTTGTGCGTGTTTGAAGATTTTTTCTTTCTCTGGAACAGACAGCTTTTTCCTTTTCTTCCAGTTAGCTTATAGTTTTGATCTATCTCATGATCTCGGCTTGCTGCATTTGGCTACAGGTATTTCAAGGAAATCTACCCTCTTTGAATCTTCCAATTAAGACTGTTTCACATGGCTCACTATACGGGCATATACAGGGTGTTTCAAAAATGACCGGTACATTTGAAACAGCAATAAAAACTAAACGAGCAGCGATAGAAATACACCGTTTGTTGCAATATGCTTGGGACAACAGTGCATTTTCAAGCGGACAAACTTTCGAAATTACAGTAGTTACAATTTTCAACAACAGATGGCGCTGCAAGTGATGTGAAAGATATAGAAGACAACGCAGTCTGTGGGTGCGCCATTCTGTACGTCGTCTTTCTGCTGTAAGCGTGTGCTGTTCACAACGTGCAAGTGTGCTGTGGACAACATGGTTTATTCCTTAGAACAGAGGATTTTTCTGGTGTTGGAATTCCACCGCCTAGAACACAGTGTTGTTGCAACAAGACGAAGTTTTCAACGGAGGTTTAATGTAACCAAAGGACCGAAAAGCGATACAATAAAGGATCTGTTTGAAAAATTTCAACGGACTGGGAACGTGACGGATGAACGTGCTGGAAAGGTAGGGCGACTGCGTACGGCAACCACAGAGGGAAACGCGCAGCTAGTGCAGCAGGTGATCCAACAGCGGCCTCGGGTTTCCGTTCGCCGTGTTGCAGCTGCGGTCCAAATGACGCCAACGTCAACGTATCGTCTCATGCGCCAGAGTTTACACCTCTATCCATACAAAATTCAAACGCGGCAACCCCTAAGCGCCACTACCATTGCTGCACGAGAGACATTCGCTAACGATATAATGCACAGGATTGATGACGGCGATATGCATGTGGGCAGCATTTGGTTTACTGACGAAGCTCATTTTTACCTGGACGGCTTCGTCAATAAACAGAACTGGCGCATATGGGGAACCGAAAAGCCCCATGTTGCAGTCCCATCGTCCCTGCATCCTCAAAAAGTACTTGTCTGGGCCGCCATTTCTTCCAAAGGAATCATTGGCCCATTTTTCAGATCGGAAACGATTACTGCATCACGCTATCTGGACATTCTTCGTGAATTTGTGGCGGTACAAACTGCCTTAGACGACACTGCGAACACCTCGTGGTTTATGCAAGATGGTGCCCGGCCACATCGCACGGCCGACGTCTTTAATTTCCTGAATGAATATTTCGATGATCGTGTGATTGCTTTGGGCTATCCGAAGCATACAGGAGGCGGCGTGGATTGGCCTCCCTATTCGCCAGACATTAACCCCTGTGACTTCTTTCTGTGGGGACACTTGAAAGACCAGGGGTACCGCCAGAATCCAGAAACAATTGAACAGCTGAAGCAGTACATCTCATCTGCATGTGAAGCCATTCCGCCAGACACGTTGTCAAAGGTTTCGGGTAATTTCGTTCAGAGACTACGCCATATTATTGCTACGCATGGTAGATATGTGGAAAATATCGTACTATAGAGTTTCCCAGACTGCAGCGTCATCTGTTGTTGACAATCGTAACTACTGTAATTTCGAAAGTTTGTCTGCCTGAAAATGTATTGTTGTTCCAAGCATATTGCAACAAACGGTGTATTTCTATCGCTGCTCGTTTAGTTTTTATTGCCGTTTCAAATATACCGGTCATTTTTGAAACACCCTGTATATTTAGTTTTTGCTGTTTTCCAGTCGTCTGCCTTCCAGTAATCCACTCCATTTAGCAGGCCACTTCATCCTTGACAATGGAGCCTCAAAGCGATATCTTTCAGCAAATAGCCTGCACTGACGGAAACTCATCGAGTAAAACAGAAGTAATATCTGAGGTACCCCTAGGAAGCTCCTGATATACATACACGATTTAGAAGACAATCTGAGTAACATTCATAGACTGTTTGCAGATGATGCTATCATTTACCATCTTATAAAACCATCAAATGATCAAAACAAACTGCAAAGCGGTTTAGACAAGATATCTGTATGATTCGTTAAGTGACAATTGACTCTAAATAATGAAAATTGCTTAGCCATCTTAATCATTTTTTTGTATTGGGTTGGCAATCATTAAAACATAGGCGGTTTTCGATGCAGATCACCAACTTTGTTCTCAGAGTGTGAAAGTATTTTGCTGGTGCGCATCTACTTAGGGAGGGATCATCATAAAAATAAAATAAGAGAAATCAGACCTCGAACAGAAAGATTAAAGTGTTCGATTTTGCCTTGCGCTGTTCGAAAGTGGAACTGTAAAGAAACAGCTTGAAGGTGATTCGATGAACCGAGGCACCTAATTGCACATCGCAGAGTAGTCAAGTAAATGTAGCTGTAGACCACCCCTTCTAGACGGTCGCCTAATTATTCGTAATTAGTTTCAAGAGCCGAGGGCAGACCCCTGACGCATGCCATTAGTCGGGCATATGATCGGTCAATGCCTGTACTGACATGAGAAGCCCTTACTGCTTAAATTCGTCAGGTATTTACATGATGGTGACTTTTGTTCTTGTCCTCCCAACATAAAAGTTCCGAGAATCACATCCATAGCCATTAAGTGAAAGAGCCAACTTGTCCAACGCAGGTGGACGTCAAAGTACTGTTAACTGGAATAAATTAATTCAAATTATAGTACTGCGCTTTACATCACTGATCAACATTTCATAGAAACAATTTTCTTTTTTGTTGCTATTTTTCTGACTGGTTTAATGTGGGTCTCCACAATATCCTTTCCTTTGCTGATCTCCTCATCACTATGTAACAGCTTGCATCC